>NC_084802.1:238035732-238660732 GCF_963169125.1 Humulus lupulus | reverse complement strand
CTTTTGAGGAAGAATTCGATCATGAGTCACCCTTCATCAGGGAGATCCAAGCCATTCGACTCCCAGCCAACTTTAAGGAGCCCCATATGACCCCCTACGAAGGAAGCACAAACCCAAAATACCATCTGGACACATTTAACGATCTGATGAAACTGAGGGGAATTA
This sequence comes from Humulus lupulus, assembly GCF_963169125.1. Classification (NCBI taxonomy): domain Eukaryota; kingdom Viridiplantae; phylum Streptophyta; class Magnoliopsida; order Rosales; family Cannabaceae; genus Humulus; species Humulus lupulus. Next base: position 238,660,567 of record NC_084802.1, on the reverse strand, counting down.
GTAGCGGGGCCAAGTGCCACTGCTTCGCTGTCACATTGAAAGGACCTGCATACAAATGGTTCAAAAGACTTAGACCGGGGTCCATCAGGTCCTGGCAATAGTTTTCTGATGAATTCCTCCAACAGCACCACGCCGTGCAGGACTACACGATGCCAGGCACTAGCCTTGCCAATGTGAAGCAAGGAGAAAATGAGAGTCTAAAGAGCTACATTCACAGGTTCAATATGGAGGCAGCTAAAGTGGGGAGCCTGACCCGCCGAGAGCTGAAAATGGCCATCACAGCTGGAGTGCGCCCAGGAAGCAAATTATGGGATAACATGCTCAAGAGGGAGGTCACGGACTTGGATGATTTCTACGAGCGAGCGCAAAAGTATATTCAGGTGGAAGATGGTCATGAGAGCCTCAAGGCTAGAAAATACCAAAATTCACCGAGGCCCTCAATCTGGGAGAACCAAGGCAATGCCAAGAAAAAGAGGGTCTATGAGGGGGCAAGGGATGATCAACCCCGAAAGCCTCAGCGCTCTGACGAGTGCAGACAAGGACCCTACACCTATTATACTGACCTCACTCATATGAGAGAGTAGATTTTCATCACGAACGAAAATCAGGTCCCTTTCAGAAGGCCCCCGCCAATGAAAAAAGGCCGGTCTAAAAGAGACCCCAGCAAGTATTGCCAGTACCACAAAGATATAGGCCACACAACTGCGAAATGCAACCATTTGAAGGTGGAGATTGAGGAGTTCATCCGCAAGGGGCATTTGGGCAGATATGTGCGCAAGGAGAACCATCGGCCAGAAGAAGGATCATCCTCGCCACGGGAACAAGAAGTAGCCCCAGAAGTGCAAGGAGAGGTCAGGACCGTCTTTGGAGGACCAGGATTCGGGGGTGAATCAAGGACGGGACAAGATAGATATGTCAGGGAGGCCAGGCGAAGTCCACCACCGTGCGTACTGAGTCTCGAGCAGCACCCCCCAAAGAGTTTTAAGGGTGAAAATGACTCAATAACTTTCACCGAAGAAGACGCTCGAGGTGTACACTTCCCCCACAATGACCCCCTAGTGTTGACAGTCCAGCTTGCTAACATGAGGGTGTATCAGGTCTTGGTGGATAACGGAAGCTCTGTGGACAACTTGCATCGCCCAGCGCTGGAGAAGATAGGACTAAGCCTCCGTCACCTAAAGCCTTGCACTACGTCTTTGTATGGATTTATGGGAGATTCGATACAGCCCCTGGGGGCAATCGAGTTAGCCCTTACTATGGGAGAACAGCCCAGAAAAACCACCATAATGGCAAACTTCGTTGTGGTAGATTGCGCCTCAGCCTTCAACGCAGTATTAGGGAGACCTTCCCTAAGAGAATTGAAGGCGATAACTTCTGTATACCATTTAGCTATGAAATTCCCAACTCTTGGGGGAATCGCATGCATGAAAGGGGAGCAGAAGGAAGTGAGGGAATGCTATAACACATCCCTCCGCAAAGCCACAAAGCTGACAGCACCTATGGCGATGGTTGTGCATGAAGGCGCGAACCCAAGCGAGTTGGACCCACGAGTCATAGAAGAGCCCAGAGATGAACCAGTAGAGGAATTGGAGGAAGTAACGGTCATGAATGAGCCGTTGAGAAAGTTGAAAGTAGGAAAAAACCTTGCTGATGACATGAAGGAGAAACTAGTAGAGTTCTTAAAAGCCAACCTCGGTGTATTCGCCTGGAGTCACGAGGATATGGTAGGGATAGACCCAGCGGTCATGTGCCACCACCTGAACATCGACCCGAAAGCAAGGCTGATGAAGCAGAAAAGGAGAGCACTAGACCCAGAAAGATACGCAGCCCTAAAAGAGGAGGTTGACAAGCTGAAGGCGAACGGGTTCATTCGAGAGGCTTTTTACCCACTATGGGTGTCGAACCCAGTACTGGTCCCGAAGCCCAACGAAAACTGGAGGTCTTGCATGGATTTTACCAGCCTCAACAAGGCCTGCCCTAAGGACAGCTTCTCGCTCCCTAGGATAGACCAGTTGGTAGACGCCACAGTGGGACACGAGTTACTTAGCTTCATGGACTCATATTCAGGGTATAACCAAATACCCATGAACCATGCTGACGAGGAGCACACTTCATTCAAAACAGACAAGGGGTTGTACTGCTATAAAGTGATGCCCTTTGGTTTAAAAAACGCAAGTGCCACTTACCAGAGGTTGGTGAACAAAATGTTCGCAAATCAAATAGGAAGGAATATGGAAGTTTACGTGGATGATATGCTGGTGAAGACAAAAAAAGAAGAAGAGCTCACTATCGACCTCATGGAGATGTTCAACACCCTTCACAAGTACATAATGAAGCTGAACCCACTCAAATCAACCTTCGGAGTTTCGTCAGGAAAATTCCTGGGTTTCATGGTGAATTCCCGAGGTATTGAGGCTAATCCTGAAAAAATCAAGGCCTTGCTGGAAATGAGCCCGCCACGGAGCAAAAAAAAGGTGCAGTGTCTGACGGGGAGAGTGGCATCCCTCAATAGATTCATCTCCAGGTCGACTGACAAATGCCTCCCTTTTTTCAACATCCTAAAAGGGAACAAAAAGTTCGCTTGGGATGATGAATGTCAGGATGCCTTCACCAAGCTGAAGGAGCACCTCGGAAGGCCACCCCTTTTGGCTAAGCCAGAGAAAGGGGAGAAGTTGTACCTATATCTAGCTGTATCTGAGCATGCCATAAGTGCTGCCTTGGTCAAGGGGGAAAAGAAGCACCAGCACTCTGTCTACTATATGAGTAAGCGGTTGGTAGACGCGGAAACCCGGTACCCAGAAATAGAGAAGTTAGCATATGCCCTGGTAGTGGCTTCTCAAAAATTGAGGCCCTATTTTCATGCTCATGCGATTGAGGTGCTCACCAACACCGCCTGCGTCAAGTTTTGTACAAGCCAGAAACTTCAGGAAGATTGCTAAAGTGGTCAATTGAACTAAGTCAGTTCGACATCACTTACACCCCAAGGACCTCCATCAACGGGTTGGTACTTGCAGACTTTATAGTCGAGTTCACATACCAACCCCAAGAGGAGGGGGAAATAGAGGAGAAGGAACCGGCACCTGAAGAGGAGAGACACCCCAAAGAATGGAGCCTCCATGTAGATGGGGCGTCTAACGAAGGGGGAGCCGGTGCTGGCATAGTGATGACAGGACTTGAAGGGCACAAGATGTATTGTGCCTTGAGATTTGGAATCGAGGCTTCCAATAATGAAGAAAAATATGAGGCATTGTTGGCTGGCCTGCGGCTAGCTAAGGAATTAAAGGTATACCACTTGCATGTCTTTAGTGACTCACAGCTGGTAGTGTTTCAGGTGAAGGGCGAATACCAAGCTAAAGGTCCAAAAATGGCTGCATACCTCTCCAAGGTGAAGGAGTATTTGGACCAGTTCAAAAAATACACGATAGAACAGATCCCCAGGGAGCATAATACGAACGTCGATGCACTCGCGAAACTCACCTCCACGCGAGATGAAGATATGCTTGAGTTTATACCGGTTGAATATCTCCCCAAGCCAAGCATAGCCGAAGAGAGGATCAACACGATCAAGAGCTCCGAGGAGCCATGGTTTGCCCCCATTAGGAGGTACTTGAATGACGAGACCCCGCCCTTGGACAAGAAGGAGGTCCGCAGACTGGCTCACAGAGCCGCCCAGTACACCCTAGTAGACGGGATCTTGTACAAGAGAGTCTTCTCTACCCTACTCCTGTGGTGCGTTGATAATGACCTACATCCACTTGATTCTATTATTAATAGTGAGCTCCAAAAGTGTGATCAAAGAACTAGGTTTCTTGAGTTTCATAGACCTTAGAAGGAGAAAACAATACAAACGATGGATAATAGTAATATAATTTGGAAAAAGAGAAAAAAAAGGTCCCCCTTCTTGAGCTATTTCTTGTGTATTACTAGGCTCAAGAAGGGTTACATGAGTCAAGTAATAATATCTTCCCTTAATAAACGGATCTTCAGGTCATAATGAAGAGATATTCTCGGATATCATTACAACTATACATATTTATTCATAAATAAACGGAGTATACAACCAGGCTGGTCGTATATAAAACTTGAATTTCTCATACGAAAATATCTCTGGTCGATATGCGATCAGTATCTCTGCCACGTGTCGAAAATTCTTGCCACGTCATCAACAGCTGTTTTTTGGATAAACATTAATAATGAAAATTAAGAAAATAAATTAATAAAAAAAATGGTGCTCTACAGTTGCTGATTCTAAACATTCCTCTTGAAAAGGGAAAAATAAGAATAGATAGAAATCCAATGAATATGACAATGACAAAAAGAAAAAGAAGCCAAAAAAGTAATATGAAGGCAATGAGAACTAAGAGAGTAAGGTTAACAAAACTTCCAAGAAAAAGCAGCCCAAGGGGACGTGTTTTCATTGTGGAGTTGATGGTCATTGGAAGACAATGTATCCTGAGTATCTCTCTAACCTAAAAGAGAAGAAGAAAGGTAAATATGATTTACCTGTTTTAGAAGCCTGTTTTGTGGAAGATGATACATCATCTTGGATTGATGATTCTGGTGCCACTAACCATGTTTTCTTTTCTTTACAGATTCTTAGTTCTCCAAGGATGTTTGCTGATGAAGAGGTGACTATGAGGGTTGGTAGTGGTCGGGTCGTCTCTGCCATAGGCGTTGGAACAGCCTGTCTGGAATTTGATAAAAATAAATTTCTTGTTTTGGACAATGTTTTTAGGTTAATGCCCTAAAAGCATGTGAAGACATTTTATTGATTTAAATAAAAGTACCGTTTTATTATATTTGAATGTAATAATTATAGTTTGAATTAATTATATAATAATATCAAGAAAAATCCTTATTCATTCATGAAAATATGATTTTGTATTAGTATGAGAGAATTAAGATCATATATAATGAAGAAAATAGTCAATAACATATTAAAATAAGGAATATTTAATGAATGGTTACTTGTATGGTTTACTAAGAATTCGAGATAGAAATGATCTAGATTCAGATTTATGATGTGGATAGACATCTAAGTAAAGGAGTTTTATACAATATAAATTATATATGACAGGACCAATGAGAATTAATTATCTTTATTAACTTGCCGTTTGACATAAAGTTTTAATTATTATCATAATAGATGATCATTTGTAGATCGGTCTAAATTTTGGGTATCATGAACTCTTGTTCATGTTTATTAGATCTATTGATTCATTTGTTAATGTTTCATAGAATAATGAGGCTAATGACTTTTGTTTTGGAGATTAAATATTCTGAATGGCTGGGAAAATGATTTATAATAATGGAATCCATAGTTTCCTAACAATTGGAATATTGATTCCGTTAAGGGTTAATTCTGAAACTAAATATTGATTGAGCTCAAATCTATAATTTGATTATAGATTAATTATTCCTTAGTGAATTAATGGTACTTAAGGATCAAGTGGTAATTAGAAAGTTAAAACGGTAATCTTGACCAACTCTAATTAACGAACCAATAAATGCATGACAAAACTACATTAATTGATTATATCATTGGACTACAAGAGAAAGCTCTGTAAATATAATTCTATAAATACTTAGAGTGAAATTCCATATTTATATGGGAGCAATCATGGAATTAATAAATAAGATTATAATATTAAAGAGTTTAATTAATAATCTGGTTTATTGAACCTTTGTATTATAGGTCCAGGGTCCCCAAATCACCTATGTCCTACACTACCAAGGGTAAGGATGTCAAAATAAATATTAGTATAGAGAATGACTTAATTGCAAATGAATTAATTTTCTAGGGCAATGAAATAATTATGTGATAGTTATGGGCAATTGATTAATTATGAATTAATTAATTATTTAACTATATACTTTTTATTTCGAATAAGTCATAAGTTTTATTTTAAATAAAATATAGATTAATAATTGATTATACCTAATTAGTTTTGTTTTAAATAAAATAAAGATTAATTAAATTAGTTAATTATCTTTCTAAACCGGAAAAGAGTGATACTTTCAATAAGTTGTTTTTCTAGAAGTTTTGACTATAAAGCTCTCTCTCAGAGAAAGAAGGTGATAAATTTTTCTAAACTTGAAAATCTATTCACAACATCCTCTCTCTATCAAACATCACTAGATTTCATGTGTTGAGTACATCTAGTGAGTTCTAAATCCTCCTTTTCAATACTACATGCAACACACGCCCTTGTGTATTTGAGGATTAGTTTGGAAGATCAAGGTGTGAGCTTTCAGTATAAGGATAGGAAGATCGTTGATTTATACAAAAAGATTCGTGGACTCATGACAGACTACAAGAGGTAATCTATAATCTATTTGTGTCTGATTTGATATATCTGTTGTACCCTAAAAATACGAGCTTAACCATCTAGCTTGGGGTACAGCTGGCGGGAAATATATAGAGGCAAGACTTAAAAAATGTTTTCTTAACTCCAGACCTAAAAACTTGAGTTGTGTCAATGAGTCCAGAGCAGAATAAGATCTTCTAGATCATCAGAGGGGAAAATGACGGAGATCGAGGCACCCAACATTCAAATCGCCTACATCAGGCCCGAGCATTATTTAAGACAAACCATCATGTTCTGTTCATGTCCAGCTCGAGATTGGCATCTTGGTCAAAAGGGAGAATCCCTATAGACTCGGATACTCGTTATGTGAGATAAATGCATACGACCATTATATGCATTTATAGATCGATATATAACGGCAATGAGCCAAATGAGGATATTTAAGTGTCTTAATTAGGGAACTTACGCAATGTTGTACGTTTCCAATTATATTACGGTTACCCAATATTGTCCATCTTATTTTCCCTATAAATATAAGGGGAATGGACTGTAAAAAGCACCGACATTCTGTATGCAAAAACTCTGCCAAAATAATATTAAACAATTTTGTCTAAAAGTTGATAAACAGAAGAATAACAGTGACTCGTGGACTATGTGAATTTTAATCACTGAACCACATAAATTTTGCATGTCTGTATATTCTTATACATTCAGTTTACGAAAAACTGCATCAACAGATTTATGCTTTCATTGAGAGCAGAATAAGCTTTAAATCTCGCACGATATTCAACCTAGTAATCATCATGGTGGTCACTCATTCCATGCACAACAATGAAATAGAATAACCCGATGATTAGGGAGGTCACTGTATGACCATCCCCACAATGTTTCCCTTGAAAAATTCTTGTGGACCAGGACGATGCTGCAAGTTTGGCCACATGCCCACCGAATCCCAATCTATGGTACCTGATCTCCATTGAAATGGAGAATGCTTAGCTAAGGAGCCACCTTTCCCAGGCTAACAGATGAATAGATGAGATCATGGCTCGACTACCTCCTCTTACAACCGATGAGAATGTTGGAAGCAGGTAAAATGGGTCCAACAGATCTCGGTCCCATTGAAATAGTCTACCTAATATAAGTCGTTCTATTAGAACAACAACACTAAGTTATATGCCGTCAAAATGGACTCCCATGAACAACCCTCCTACTAATAACCATTGGAATGGATAAACAACTCACACTCATAGAAAGCAGTCTAGCCATGCAGAGCGAGCCAAGACAACATCGAGAATGATGGAGGTCCTTGTGAATCCACAAGTGCCTCAAGCAATTGCTCAGGTAGCACGTAGTAACTCTGTGTTGCCGCCAAGGCAGGAAATCTGGTTCGTCCAAATGGGACATGGATTGCTTCCCCGATAAGGCATTATCCATCACCTATTTGTCATCCAACACCACCACGCCCATAGAGGAATACTTCAGTGTGCGAAAATGCGAGGAGACATTCTATACCTGTAGAAGACACATATGCCCCGCAATCTCGTGCTAATATTCTAGCTCATCGACCTCAACCACGAGCAGTAGGCATGAAAGAAATCTGAGAAATTAGTTGAGTTCGGCAAAAAGCTTTCTCTCAAATCCACAGTCCGACCTATGTACTCATCTAAATACGCAAAGAGGATAGTCATCTCATCATGATGATCTGAGCTATAAATAAATCGAGGAAGATCTATCCATCATGCGTGACAATGGGAATGTCCCACGTAACCAAGCTCAAGCTTGGAGGGACAATAACCCACCAAACAGGCACAATAGGATGGGAGCTCGTAACCAGCTCCCAAACAACATAGAGATGATGGATTCAACCCTCAAGCGGCTGGCCCTAATGGAGGAGAAAATTAAAAGGCTTTTGTCTAGAAAAAATATGGATGATTGTAATTATAATAAGGAGCTTGAACTTTTTCTCCTCATATTGTAGCAGCTCCATATCCTGTTGGCTTCAGGATGCCAACTATGCCTACAAATAACGGAACCACTGATCTGTCCAACTACATTGGGACCTTCAATACTTTATTGATGGCCCAAAACATGATCCTAAACCTGCGGTGTGTTCTATTCCCTGCTACATTGACCGGACCAGCTAAGTCGTGGTTCAACAAGTATAAGAAACACTCAAACACCTCTAGGAAAAAGTTATCCTCCGAGTTCAAGGGATAATTTCGAGCTGCCAAAGAGGTTTGAGTAGAGGCTGACTCACTGACCAACATTAAGCAACCACTTAGTGAGTCGCTGAAGGCCTACCTCAATCAGTTTAATATTGTAGCAGCCCGAGCAAGAGACGCTGATGAAAGTACCAAGCCCATGGCCATGAGAACAGGAATCACTATGGGAGGAGGTTTACTGAAGGAGCTCCAAAGGAAAGGAGTGAAAAGTGTAGATGGATTCTCGACTTGAGCTCAAGAGTGGATAAACCTAGAAGAGATGAAATCTGCTATTGTAGAAACATGCTAGAACCCTCATTCAGCCCGCTGGAGTGCTGGCTGAAGCTATAGCTATGGCTCAACTCGCTACCCAGAATAACCAGGCAGGGTGTAATAAACGAAAAGGGAATGGTGAGGGCAACCAGAATAGGACCAAGAAAAATAAGCATTGGGATAAATATACCTCCATCAACACAGCCTATACTTATTTAATAGATACACGAGAGCGTATTTATTTAGCTAATTCTACTGTCCTTCCATGGAAGAAGCCCAAGCCCATGAAGCATCATAGGGCGAAGAGAGACCCAGCTAAATTCTTCTGATACCACAATGATATTGGCCACAACACAGACAATTTCCGTTAGTTAAAAGATGAGATCAAGACTCTCATTTAGACTGGACCATTAGCCCAATATGCTCAGAACATCGTAGCTCCTAATCAATAGGCAGGGCAGAACCCTCAACCGACTCAAGATAACCAAGTCAATTCAGCACAAGCTCAATCAGCTTAGGGAAATTAGATCATCCCTCCCCTATTGAATGAAGGGACATAACCACTATTGCAGGTTGACGTCATTTGGTAGGAACGAGCAGTGGAGCCCAGAAGAGATATATCCAAGAATTGAAAACACATGATTGCACCAATTTCATTCCAGAGAAAATGTTTTCTATACAACAACAATTTAATAAAAAACCAATCATTTTTACGGAAGAAGACACTAATCATGTCCAATTCCCTCATAATGATCCTCTGGTGATAAATATTCACCTTGCTAATGGGAGGGTGCACCGAATATTGATTGACAATGGGTGCTCCGTGAAATTTCTATTCAGGTCCACCTTCAAAAATATGGAGCGATCTGTACCTGATCTCAAGGCGACCTCCATGACCCTTTATGGATTTTCAGGAGAGGGAATGGCAACCATAGGAACAATTGAGCTCATGGTAATAGTAACATTGGACGAGGAGATACAAGTTGTTGCCAAGATGCTCGAGTTCGTAGTAATTGAATATCCATTTGCCTATAATGCAATCTTGGGGAGACAAATGTTGATGGCGTTTAAAGATATAACTTTAATTTTCCATTTGGCCATGAAATATGCGTCGTGAGGGGAGATCAAACAGTTTCCAGGGAATGCTATAACATTGCTATGAAGGGAAAATCAGAACCCAAGCAGCCGACCATGGTAATAACCAACTAGAGTGAGGAACTTCTGGCAATAGTAATTGCCGGAAAGGTAGAAGAAACTCATGAAGTCAGAAATGAGGTCCTAACCTGAAGAAATTGATCCAATATTAGGTAAAGATAGATCTACGCTCCAAGATATAGAGGAGCTAGAGGAAATCATCCTAGACCTAGAAGTACCTTCAAAAGTAGTAATGCTTGGAAAAAATCTCGGAGCTGAAAGAAATAAGGAATTGGTCGAGCTTTTAAGAAGAAATCTTTATGTCTTTGCCTGGTCGCATGAGGACATGGTGGGAATCAGTCTGAGCTTGATGATGCACACATTAAACCTGGATAAAAACGTGCATGCAAAGGTGCATAAACGTAGTCTGTTGGGAAAGGAGAGAGGTGAAGCTCTGCGGAAGAGGTAGCTCGCTTATTGAAATGTGGGTTCATTAGGGAGACTAAATATCCAACCTAGATTGCCAACCCCATTTTTGTCCCAAAGCCAAACCCCAAGTGCAGGACCTACATCGATTTCTCCGACCTCAACAAGGCATGTCCCAAAGATTATTTCCACTACAGAGAATAGATCAGCTAGTTGACGCCACATCTGGCCACGAACTCATGTCCTTCATGGATATGTATTCTAGACATAACCAGATCGTGATGAACCCTACGAGCCTAGAGCAAGCTTCATGACTGAACATAAAGTATACTGCTACAAGGTCATGCCATTCAGGCTAAAGAATGCTAGAGCAACGTATCAAAGCCTGGTCAATAAGATGATGACATGCTTGTTAAGTCAAAGACTGCCAATGACCATGTATCTGATTTGGAAGATTGTTTTGGCCTGCTGAGAAAATACAACATGAAATTGAAACCCCAGAAATGTACCATTGGGATTTTGTTGGGAATGTTCTTAGAGATAATTAGGATGCTATTACAAATGCCTTCACCAAGGTTGTGAAAAGATGTACAAAGCCTAATTGGAAAGGTTGCGGCCTTAAATCGGTTCATATCAAAGTCCACGGATAAATGTCTTCCCTTCTACAACTTGCTCTGAAGAAATAGACGGTTTGAATGGACACAAGAATGCTAACATGCATTTCAGGATCTGAAGACTCATCTAGCTGAGCCCCCCGTGTTATCAAAATCAGTTGCTAAGGAATGTTTATACTTATACCTAGACGTAATAGAAAACACAGTCATTGCTCTGTTAGTTTGAGAAGAAAATCGAACATAGAAACCAGTGTATTATGTGAACAAGAGGTTTCTGGGAGCTGAATCAAGATATCCATTGATTGAAAAACTTGCGTTCATTTAATCCTAGCCTCGAGAAAACTCAGGCCGTATTTCAAGTCCCACAGTCTACACATCTTAATTGATCAACCTTTAAGGCAGGTCTTGCAAAAGCCTCAGACATCGGGATGTTTGTTGAAGTGTGTTGACGCGGTTCTTCGGCAACAGGTAATTAAGAGAAGAAGAGAAAGAGATTAGTACTTAAAAGTAGAACCGCCGCAGATATGAAATCTTTGTGAGAAGAACTAGGTGACCCTAAACACGTTTTTTAAGTGGTTCGAAGGTTAAAATCCTTCTACTCCACTAGTCAATATTATTGATCTTTTCTGGGTAATTGGTTTACAAAATATATAGTTCTTACAAGACTATTTTCTCCAACCCCTATCAATTCCCAGGGTCTCCATATTTATAGGAGAAGGCACTTGGAAATTGGTAGGGAGGTCATCCCGTGACCTTACCATTTGTCATATCAAGTCTGTGATATTCATGATTACTTCCTAAACCTGACACACAAGTGTGGTCTAATCAGTATGGAAGGAGATAATGGGCCGCACGGCCCAACCCATCCGTGGGTGTCTGAATACGCACGTTCCTGCGGCGTGTCCGAGAAGTCAGGGGGATATCGGACACGTGATGGCAGGATTATGCACGTTTATCTTGCGTGTTGACCTCCCATAGGGTCAGAGCTTCCTGAGAAGCTCGCTACCGGAGCAATCCATAACCCGAGCTGATCCTTCAGTGGTCGTCGGATGTTGTTCCCAGCTCCTGGAACAACAAGAAGGAGCAGGAAACTCCATCCCCTCGAGCTAGAAAGGGCCCGTCCTGAAGATAAAGCCTCTGGCCTGTGGGAGCCTCGGGCTAAATCATGTTTAGTCCGAGGATCGTCCTGCTAAACAGCCCGTGGGAAATCCAGGGCGTACATCTGCCCCCCAAGCTCCTGCTCGTGGTCCATGACGTCAGACATGGGAGACCACAGTTGGAGCTTTTAGACTTCTCCCACAACCCTTCGCATTCCATGCTTTTCGCATGCGTCTGATACGTGGAACGCCGCGGGTGGCGACGGTACATTCTACGAGAACCGCATTAAATGGCCTAGCCTACTGTCCAGCCGTCGTTTCACATTTCGAGTGGAGGGTCTCCCAGGAGCCTTTTACACGTGATCCCCCCTTGTATAAAAAGGGGGTGGTCATCCCACGCACGGACCACCTTACCATTCAGAACCTCTCAAATTTCCTTCTTTTCTCTCTGACCTTCCGAAGAGCAAAACCCTCATTTCCATTGCTCTCATCTTCTCCGTTCACGAAGCTTAAGCGTGCGAGTTCCTTCAAGGCCTTGGAGACTACTGTGCCAACGAAGCCCCTACCCGCGCAGCAACCTCGCTCACCATCCAACCCTATACTGTAAGTCTTCTGTCCCCATTTATTTTTGAAAGCATGCCACTGTAGCCTAGGTAAAAAATTTTACTGTAGCCACATGCAGAGGTTTTCTGGGTCGCGCGGATATGGAGGGTGATGGCCCTTCTTTGATTAGGGCACATTTGCCATGGGACATCGCCTTAGAACATGGGTTCCATGATTCTTTCTTAGGAACAATTTCTGGTAGGATCCGTAGGAACTTTGGGTGCAAAAACCGGGTAGCTTAGGGAATACGCCTTAAAAGCGGTTTTGCCACGCCTTGCCTGTTGAAACTTTCCCCCCAAGGCAAAAAAAATTTTCTTACTCTGAGCCATCTGACACACGAATTCCGAGTAATCTGGGATCTGTTGAGGGCATAGGCGCGTGCTCCTTGGAACGCGTGGCACCACTCTCCACGGGCTGGGCTTACCCCAGCTCGTGTACTTAATGCTTGCCTCACTCTCCTGCTTGGGTCGCCTTTTCTAAAGTGTTTTCTTTTGTTCGATAGGCGACCAGATGGCTCCAAAGAGAAATCTGCCACAGAAGAATGTGGGAAGTTCGGCCTCTCAGAAGGATAAAGGAAAGGCGGTGGTGACCAGCTCGCCAATTCCTCACTTTGGACCGGCGGTGGAGAAGCAGGCCGAGGTGGCTCCTGACGCGTTTTTCGAGGCGGAGAGAATCGTCTCGAAGATAACCAGCCAGGCAAAGATCACCAAAATCTTCCTTAACCACAACATTCCTCTGGGGAAGACCTCCGTGATCGCCCGACCTGCTGCGGATGGGGAGAGGAGCTGCACGCCGCTCGACGAGTCGTTCGCGGCCTGGAGCGGGGAACACTTCAAGGCAGGGGCCTTCCTCCCCCTAGATCAGTATTTTGCTGATTTTCTGAACTACGTGGGGTTGGCCCCATTTCAGCTCCCCCCCAATTCCTACCGTCTGCTGGCGGGACTGAGGTATTTGTTCCAAAAGCATGAGTGGGAGGTCCCCACTCCTGCTGATATCTTGTATTTCTTCTGCCTCAAAGCCTGCCCGGACCAGCGGGGGCGAGGCGACGGGTTCTATTACTTAACCCGCTTCCCTAACACAGCAGCAGTGATCGAGCTGCCGAGCCATCCAAACGACTTCAAAGACCAGTTTTTTATGTCTACTGGGTTCCGAAACTGCGATCATCATTATTTCAACCGCCCTCGTAAGTAATCCTCCATTTAGCTCGCCTTTTAACGGTTATCTTATTTTAGCCCGTCCCTTATTCCAATTCTGATTTCGACCAACCTTGCAGCCATCTACTCGAGGAACGAAAAGTCCGTGACCCTCGGGGGTCAATACGACACACTGGCGAACCTGCCTCCCAGTGAGAAAGACTACCGCGTGCTCGTGACGGACGAGACGATGGTATTCTGCAAGCTGATTTTCCCAAATCAGACTTTGAATTTGAAAAGGCCCCGGGGGCCTCCCTCAGCCCGCGACAACAGGCCGATCGTCGCGGAGGAGGTCGCAGATGACGAAGGCGAGGAAGAAGGTGAGGAAGTTCCTCTGGTGAGGAACAGGAAGCGGAGCTTGGAGGTCGCCCAGGGGATGATCGAGGAGAGGGCCCAATCCGGAGCAGCCGCGGGTCCTTCCGGTCAAGGTAACTTTTACTTATTTAAGAACGTAGATAGGGCCACTGCAGACCCCCGGCTGGTTAGGTTCAACCCTAGGCAGCTCGTCCATCGTCACCCAAGGAATCCGGACCTGGACACGCTTCTGCTCCACTGCGTTGACTAGCTCGTGCTGGACAACCAAGAGAGTCGGCCCAAGGGTACCGTAGTAGTAGATAATACCCTAGCCTTTAGGTCGGCCATTTTTGAGGAGTACGGGACCAATTTACGCACGTGGCCTGCGCTCCAGAGGGGCGTCTACGCTCCGGGGATTAGGCAGTACGTAGAAGAGTCCAGCCCCGATTCAGAATCGGACCTAGAACCTTCGCCAGTTCGTGAGATAATCATCCTAGGCTCTTCCAGCTCAGGGGGTAGGGCTCCCTTAGTATTTGCTTTCTTATTGCCTTTATTTCTGTATGATTGCTGATAACCGTGTTTTTTGCTCTTTGGCAGAAGAGATGTCTCAGCCCGGGAATAGTCTGCGGGGCGTTGTGTTTGGTGGGAATCCCCCAGCGGGGCCGAGGTTAAAGAGGCTTCGCGAGTTCAAGAGCTCGACCGGGGTCTCCACAAAATCCCCAGCTACGGAGAAGGGGAGAGACCCGTCATCCCAGGTCGCGGGGGCGAACCTCCCTGTCTCCAGGACAGGACTCATGCATCCGCCACCCCAACGATCTCCACTGGCCGCCCAGGACGGGGTAATAGAGGTCGGGAATCTGGCCGCGGTAGCCTCGGACGTGCGTATCCCGGTCGACCCCCGGGCTCTGGAGAAGATGCCCGAAGCATTCCGGGGTACGGTGTACGAGTCGGCCAGCTACGCCGTCAGCCACTATTACAATATCAGGGAGAAGGAGCTCCGGGCCATCGAAACAACGAGCCCGGTCCGAGTTATAGAGTCCGCTATGGACATGACTTTAACGGTAAAGTGCCCCATTCTTTTAAGGCTTTGACACTCACACGCCGCCTTTCTCCTTCCAGTTTGCTAATTTATCACTCTTTTCTTGCAGGGCATGGCTGCCGCCTATAGAGGCATCGTTAGGACCAAGGCCCAGCTCGAGGGTTTGGAAGCAGATCGCCAGACTGCCCTCCAGGAGTCTCAGGAGGCGAGAGACGCCTTGGCGGCCTCAAAAGCCGAGCTAGAGAAGGTCCGCTCGGAGAACCAAGAGCTTAAACGCTCCCTGGCCGCATCCGAGCTAGAGAAGCTTCGCTCCGAGAACCTAGAGCTTAAAAACTCCCTGGCCGCATCGCGGGCAGACCTTGAGGTGGCGAAGGCCGAAGTCCAGACCTCCCAGACCGCCCTGAAAGACGAGCGGGTCGTGTCGGAGCAGTCCTTACAGGACCTATTCTATCACTGCTGGTCCCACAATCCGGACGCGGACTTCTCCTTCATGCCGCCGGACCTCTGGGCATTCCTGTTGCCGCGGCTTCAAGCCCGCCTGAATAAGGAGGCTCCTCCATCGGAGACTGGAGAGGCCTCTGCCGCGGCGGAGCAGGGTGAGACCGCGACCTCCAAAGGGCCAGCTGATGGGGCTTAGGATGCTTCTTGTTTTCGTATTTTGAACTCTTTTTTATGTGACGCGTTTCCGCCTCGAGACAATTTGCTCAACCAGTTTTACATATATATTTTCATGTATTTGGTCATAATTTATCTCTTTATTTTTATGAACGTAGTTCGAGTTAACTTTATCCGTATCCCGGGCTCTTTAAATAAGATCCGCGTTCAACAATTTTCTAGTTCACTCCTAAGTTTTCTGACCTGGTTAAGACCAGGAGCTAATTTTGAAAAAAACTCAGATCGCGTCAACTTTTATCCGTATCCCGGGATCTTTAAAGAAGAACCTTGGTCAACAAATTTTAGCTAACTTCTAAGTTTTATGACCTGGTTAAGACTAGGAGCTTATTTTGAAAAAACTCAGATCGCGTCAACTTTTATCCGTATCCCGGGCTCTTTAAAGAAGAACCTCGGTCAACAAATTTTAGCCAACTTCTAAGTTTTATGACCTGGTTAAGACCAGGAGCTTATTTTGAAAAAACTCAGATCGCGTCAACTTTTATCCGTATCCCGGGCTCTTTAAAGAAGAACCTCGGTCAACAAATTTTAGTTAACTTCTAAGTTTTATGACCTGGTTAAGACCAGGAACTTATTTTGAAAAAACTTAGTTCGTGTCGACTTTTATCCGTATCCCGGGCTCTTTAAAGAAGAACCTCGGTCAACAAATTTTAGTTAACTTCTAAATTTTATGACCTGGTTAAGACCAGGAGCTTATTTTGAAAAAACTCAGATCGCGTCAACTTTTATCCGTATCCCGGGCTCTTTAAAGAAGAACCTCGGTCAACAAATTTTAGCCAACTTCTAAGTTTTATGACCTGGTTAAGACCAGGAGCTTATTTTGAAAAAACTCAGATCGCGTCAACTTTTATCCGTATCCCGGGCTCTTTAAAGAAGAACCTCGGTCAACAAATTTTAGCCAACTTCTAAGTTTTATGACCCGGTTAAGACCAGGATAGGACTTAGTTTGTGATAACTCTTATCCATAGATAAAAATTAACACCTAAGTCGTTAAGGAGACTTGGATATATCCGGGTACCATATGCCCCCCAAGTAACTGGGAAAGGGTCTTTCGTTGTTACTTTAAAATTACCCTTGCAAATAACGAGAAACATTTGATTTTTATTTATACATGGGAGGTGACCTTCTAGGTCTTACACATGTTTATTGATAATATTTCTTTAGGTGGATTGCATTCCAAGTCCGCGGGACCGCCCCTCCACCAAGTCGAGCTAATTTATACGTCCCTTCTTTGATGACTTCGATGACCTGGTATGGTCCTTCCCAGCTTGGTCCCAGAACCCCATCTTTGGGATCTTTCCCGGCCAGGAAAACTCTCCTTAAGACCAAATCGCCGACGCTAAAGGCACGTCTTTTGACCTTAGCGTTGAAGTAGCGAGTGATTTTCTGTTGATAATGGGCGAGCTGGAGTTGTGAATCCTCTCGCCTCTCATCCATCAAGTCTAAGGAGTGGCATAGGAGCTCGTGGTTCTTGTTCTGTTCGTAGGACCGGACCCTGTGCGATAGGACCTTTACCTCCACGGGGAGGACCGCTTCACTTCCAAAGGTTAGGGAGAAAGGAGTGTGACCCGTGGGAGTCCGATGTGAGGTCCTATAGGCCCACAGAACTTGGGGGAGCTGTTCTGGCCAGATCCCCTTTGCCTCATCTAGCCTCTTCTTGAGGCTTGCCTTCAGAGTTTTATTGACAGCTTCGACCTGGCCGTTCGCCTGGGGATAGGCCACGGATGAGAAACTTTTCACAATTCCGTTCTTTTCGCAAAATTCGGTGAACAGGTCGCTGTCAAATTGAGTGCCATTGTCGGAAACGATCTTTTTGGGTAGGCCGAAGCGACAAACGATGCTTTTAACCACGAAGTCTAGCACCTTTTTCGATGTTATTGTCACCAACGGCTCTGCTTCGGCCCACTTTGTGAAGTAGTCAATGGCTACCACGGCGTAACGGACCCCGCCCTTTCCGGTGGGCAGGGCGCCTATTAGATCTATGCCCCAAATGGCGAAGGGCCAGGGAGACGATATCATTTTTAGCTCGGTCGGGGGTGCTCGTGCAACCGCGGCGAACCGCTGACATTTGTCGCACTTTTTTACGTATGAGATCGAGTCTTTGGACAGAGTCGGCCAGTAAAAACCCTGCCGAAGGATCTTCAAGGCCAGGCTTTGCCCCCCAGTGTGATCTCCGCAGAATCCGTCATGAACTTCCTGCAGGATGGCCTTCGCCTCACTTGGAAGAACACACCGGAGGAGAGGTAATGAATGCCCACGTCGGTACAACACCCCCTCGACTAGCGTATATCTCGGAGCTTGATAAAGGACTCACCGTACGTCGTTGCGCCCTTCGGGTAACTTGCCCTCGACGAGGTACTCAACAATGGGAGTCATCCAGGTCGGCCTGATGTCAATCATCTCAATATCCGCTCGATCTCCGTCTATGCTTGGTTTGTCCAAGAACTCAATTGGCACCAACCCCAGGGTTTCTGCCTCCCCTAAGGTGGCGAGCTTGGCGAGAGCATCTGCATTGGCGTTCTGCTCCCGAGGTATCTGCTCGATCGACCCTTGCCCAAACGTAGATAATTCAGATTTTACCTTAGCCAAATAAGAGGCCATCTTGGGACCCCGCGCCTGATACTCGCCTAAGACCTGATTCACCACGAGCTGGGAGTCGCTGAAGCACTGGACAGAGCTTGCCTTTAGCTCGCTAGCTATCCTATGTCCGGCTAACAAGGCCTCGTACTCTGCCTCGTTGTTGGACGCCTTGAACCCGAATCTCAGCGCCGAATGGAATCTATGTCCTTCTGGGGATATCAGAATAATTCCGGCCCCGGAGCCGTTCTCGTTAGACGAGCCATCAACGAAGATCCTCCACGATGAGCCTGAGGATGTGAGCTGCTGTGAATCTTCTGATGGGATCTCACGGAATCCCGCGCATTCTGCCACGAAGTCGGCCAAGGCTTGACTTTTTATGGTAGTTCGGGGAGTATAGAAAATCTCGAACTGACTGAGTTCGACCGCCCACTTTAGCAAGCGTCCCGAGGCTTCAGGCTTTTGCAAAACCTGCCTTAGAGGCTGATCGGTCATGACGTGTACAGAGTGGGACTGGAAGTATGGCCTGAGTTTTCGCGAGGCCGTGATTAGGCAGAACGCCAGCTTTTCCATCAACGGGTACCTTGACTCAGCTCCGAGGAGTCTCTTGCTGATGTAATAAACCGGTTTCTGAGCCCGGTCCTCTTCTCGCACCAGAACGGCACTAGCTGCGTCCTCAGTCACGGCCATGTAGAGGAAAAGAGGTTCTCCTACCCTGGGCTTTGATAGCACAGGTGGCTCAGCCAGGTGCGTTTTTAGGTCGAGGAATGCGCCCTCGCACTCTACTGTCCATTCGAACTTCTTGTTTCCGCGGAGCAGGTTGTAGAAAGGCAGGCACTTGTCGGTCGATTTGGAAATGAACCGGTTCAGTGCCGCCACCCTTCCTGTGAGTCCTTGGACATCTTTCCGCGACCTGGGGGATGGAAGCTCGAGCAGTGACCTGATCTTGTCGGGATTTGCCTCGATTCCTCGGTTATTGACTATGAAACCCAAGAACTTCCCCGATGCGACACCGAAAGTGCATTTCTGAGGATTGAGCCTCATGCCATATTCTCGTAGTATGTTAAAACATTCTTCCAGGTCGGCAACGTGGTTGGTGGCAGTCTTTGACTTGACAAGCATATCATCGACGTACACTTCCATGTTCTTCCCGATCTGATCCGCGAACATTCTATTTACCAGCCTTTGGTAGGTAGCTCTGGCGTTCTTTAGACCGAACGGCATGACCTTATAGCAATAGACATTAGTCGGGGTCATGAAGCTGGTGTGATCCTGGTCTGCTGGATTCATCGCGATCTGATTGTAGCCCGAGTACGCGTCCATGAAGGACATGAGCTTGTGCCCCGCCGTGGCATCCACCAGTTGATCGATCCTCGGCAACGGAAAGCAATCCTTGGGGCAGGCTTTATTCAGGTCGGAAAAATCAATACAGGTCCGCCACTTGCCATTGGGCTTTGGAACTAACACGGGATTGGCAACCCAAATGGGAAATCTGGCTTCGCGGATAAAGCCACATTTCTTGAGCCGGGCCACTTCTTCTTCAAGGGCCTCGGCTCGGGTTGTCCCTAAACGCCTCTGCTTTTGAGACTTTGCAGGGACGCTTTTGTCTAGGTGGAGCGTGTGCATGATTACGCTCGGACTGATCCCTATCATGTCCTCGTGCGACCATGCGAATACGTCTAGGTTCTTTTTCAGAAACGCGGTCAGATCCGCCTTTCTTCTATCGCAGAGGTTCTTTCCGAGCTTCACCGTCCGTGAAGGGTTTTGTTTATCGATGCCTACCTCCTCGAGATCTTCAATAGCTTGGAGCTCGGACCTGTCCTCGCCTACTCGGGGGTCAATGTCCTCGCTTAAGGCGAGCTTTTCGTCTTCGGAAACCCGAGGTTTTTCAATCTCAGGGGCCGCCTTGGGTCCCTGCGATTCCTCTTCATCCTGAATGGCCATCGCCACCTGCCCGGGTTTAGATTTTCCCTTCATGGAAATGCTGTAGCATTCCCTGGCAGCGAGCTGATCGCCCTTGATAGTGCAGACCCCTGTCGAAGTAGGGAACTTCATGGCGAGGTGCCGGACGGATGTGATGGCTTCGAAAGCAACGAGCGTTGGTCGGCCCAAAATTGCATTGTAGGCAGCGGGGCAGTCAATGACTACGAATTCGAGCAGTTTGGACACTGTTCGGGACTCGTCGCCTAGGGTGATCACCAGCTCGATCGTTCCTATCGCTGCTGACCCTTCGCCTGAAAAACCATATAGCATCATCGAGGTTGCCTTTAGCTCGGAGACGGTCAGACCCATTTTTTCTAAGGTTGAACGGAATAGGAGATTCACCGAGCTCCCATTGTCCACTAACACCCTCCTTACTCTCCGGTTGGCGAGCTGGACTGCTACGACCAAGGGATCGTTATGAGGGAATTGGACATGGCCCGCGTCCTCCTCCGTGAAAGTGACTGGTTGTTTCTCTAACCTTTGTTGTTTTGATTGACGCTGTTCTGGGACGAACTCCCCTCCATTGTGGGCCTTCAACTCATTTATGTACCTCTTCTGGGCGCCTCTGCTCGTGCCAGCCATGTGTGGCCCTCCAGAGATGGTGGAAATCTCTCCCTCGACCACGGGGGGAGGGAAGTCCTGATCTACTCGAGGTCTAGGTTGACTGGCTGGGATCTCCGGAGCGGGTCGACCTGTGGGGACCCTGTTCCGCGAGTATTGCGCCAACGGACCTGCTCGGATGAGAGTCTCGATTTCATCTTTGAGGTGCCTGCAGTCGTCGGTATTGTGTCCGACGTCGTTATGAAAACGGCAGAATTTGGAAGCGTCTCTCTTTCCCTTAGGGTGCTTTATTGGCTCCGGTCTTTTCCAGGGGACTCGCGTAGCGTTGGCCAGGAAAATATTCTCTCTGGTTTGGGTGAGCTCGGTATACGCTGTGAACACGGGCTTGAATTTATCCACGGACTTATTCTTCTTTTGACCGTGCTGGACGTTTTCACCATTTCCTTTTCTTTTACCACCACCGGGCTGGTTGCTCTGCGTGACGTCGGGAGTCGCTACTACGATCTCTGTTCCCGCCCCAGCGGGCTTCTCGAGGACCTGGCTGGTCCCCGCGGCTGAAGCTTCAGCTTCCTCCAAGTTTATCCATTCTTGGGCTCTGTTAAGGAATTCACTAACTGAGCTGACCCCCCTCCTTTGAATATCCTTCCACAGATCTCCGCCTACTAGGATCCCGGTCCTCATAGCCATGAGTTTGGAGCTGTCGTCGGCATCTCTAGCTCGAGCAGCGACATTTGCAAATATGCTCAAGTAGGCTTTTAGCGTTTCTCCAGGTTGCTGTCTCACGTTAGCTAGGGAGTCGGCCTGGACCCTGGCGGCCTGAGAGGCGCATAATGCCCTCTTGAAGTCAGCCGAAAAGGTCTTCCAGGAGCTGATTGACTGCCTTTTACTTTGTTTGAACCACTGCCTGGCAGGTCCAGTTAGGGTGGAAGGAAAGATCAAGCAACGAAGCTCTGGCCCGATGTTATGAGCCATCATTAGGGTGTTGAACATCCCTAAGTGGTCAGATGGGTCTCCATCCCCGTTGAACTTTGACAAGTGAGGCATACGAAAGCCAGAAGGGTATGCCGTTGCTGCTATGTTGGGGGTGAAGAGCTCCATCTCATCCCCTGAATCATATTCGTCTTTTTCTTTCTCTGACAGGAGTTTCTTCATCAGCTCCTCCATTTGAGTTAAGCGCTCTAAGGTTTTGTCCTGAGATCCTGGGTTATTCCGGGGCTGTTCAACAGCTCCGGACCCGTTGTACATATTAGGCGGGTTATTGCCCCTCCTATCTGGAGATAGGTCATTTGGGGCATTCCCGCCATTACGTACTTCGGATCGGACCCCAACTGAGCGGGCCTGGCTACCATCCCTAACTCGATCCTCTCTGTGAGAGTTGAGGCGATCTCGAAGGTCGCCTCCCTGGGTATTATGGTGACTTTGTGCTGAACTTAGTCGCTGTCGCAGGTCTCCTCCCGAAAGATCACTCCGTGCACTACCGGTCCAGTGACTCCTGCTGGACAGGCTCGATGTGCGTCTTTGGCGGCTCTGACCTGCTCCTCCTCCCGGCGCCCTGCTGCGGCGGGAAGGCCCGGCCGATGGCGGGTCTCTCCTACTATTTCCGTAGGTCGGGATGTCTCGGACGGTCTGAGGAGACGGATATCTGATGGGAGAAGAAGGATGCCTGACCGGAGAGGCGATCCTAGTGCCGTCTGGACGGACTAAATTTGGTGGGGGCCTCTCGGCCCTGCCAGCTTGATGGTTTCGCGCTGGGCGATTCGGACGAGGAACTGGACGTTCTTCGGGGACGGGCTGACGTCTCCGGATCTCCTCGGCCCTCCTTTGGGAATTTCCCCTATCTCTTCTGGGCGTCCTCGAGGAAGGCTGAGAGCTAGGGGTTGATGTCCTAACCGAACGGCTGTACTGCTGCGGTTCGGTCTGAGGCATTTCCCTGAAGTTCGCCTCTTGATGGCGTGATGAAGGGGTGGAGTTGGCTGCAGGGAGTCTACCCGAACGGCTATACCTGGATTGATTACTCCGGCGAGACTTAGGAGCCTCGCCTTGCCTCTCTCCAACGTTACCGTTGGTTGTGAGAGGGGGTAGTCGACTCAGAATATCCTGGATTTGCTGACCAGCTGCTGCTAGTTGGCTCCTCAGTTGAGCATTCTCCATCTCCACCGCAGTATAATAACCTGGATTCGGATTAGGCGGCCGGGGCGTCGAACTACCAGTATCGTCTTGGCCGGCCGGCTGCTTTCCTGGCCTTTGCTGGACTTCAGGAACTTGCTCCTCGGGGAGGGCAACATGGCGGGCCTCCTGCCCATCATGCTGTTCTGTCTCGTTGCCATGTTTGGATCGAGTGGTCACCATAGTTGTATGTTTGTGGTAGTACTAATTAGATTCACTCTCAATGAAAGCACCAAACTGTTGACGCGGTTCTTCGGCAACAGGTAATTAAGAGAAGAAGAGAAAGAGATTAGTACTTAAAAGTAGAACCGCCGCAGATATGAAATCTTTGTGAGAAGAACTAGGTGACCCTAAACACGTTTTTTAAGTGGTTCGAAGGTTAAAATCCTTCTACTCCACTAGTCAATATTATTGATCTTTTCTGGGTAATTGGTTTACAAAATATATAGTTCTTACAAGACTATTTTCTCCAACCCCTATCAATTCCCAGGGTCTCCATATTTATAGGAGAAGGCACCTGGAAATTGGTAGGGAGGTCATCCCGTGACCTTACCATTTGTCATATCAAGTCTGTGATATTCATGATTACTTCCTAAACCTGACACACAAGTGTGGTCTAATCAGTATGGAAGGAGATAATGGGCCGCACGGCCCAACCCATCCGTGGGTGTCTGAATACGCACGTTCCTGCGGCGTGTCCGAGAAGTCAGGGGGATATCGGACACGTGATGGCAGGATTATGCACGTTTATCTTGCGTGTTGACCTCCCATAGGGTCAGAGCTTCCTGAGAAGCTCGCTACCGGAGCAATCCATAACCCGAGCTGATCCTTCAGTGGTCGTCGGATGTTGTTCCCAGCTCCTGGAACAACAAGAAGGAGCAGGAAACTCCATCCCCTCGAGCTAGAAAGGGCCCGTCCTGAAGATAAAGCCTCTGGCCTGTGGGAGCCTCGGGCTAAATCATGTTTAGTCCGAGGATCGTCCTGCTAAACAGCCCGTGGGAAATCCAGGGCGTACAAAGTGGGCCATCAAACTCATTCAGTTTGAGATATTATATAAACCACAAACAATAATCAGGCTAAGCGCTCGCTGACTTCATGGCTGAATGTACAGGGCTACTAGACGAACCAATGAGAGAACCTGTACAAGAATTGTGGAAACTCTTTGTTGATGGATCTTCAAACGAGAATGAGTCTAGAGCTGGAATAATTCTAATTTCACCCGAAGGACATCGCCTCCATACGTCTCTCAGATTTTTTTTTTATTCTTGCAACAACGAAGTGGAGTACGGGGCATTATTGGCTACAGTTCAGGTAGCAAAGGAGCTGAAAGCAATGGAAATCCAATGCTTTAGTGATTCTCAGCTTGTGGTTAATCAGGTATTAGGAGAATACCAGACTTGGGGAATCAAAATGGAAGTGTATCTAGGTAAGGATAAAGGCGAACTGTCATAATTTGATTTTTATTCCATCGAGCAGGTCCCCCGTGAGTAGAAGACGAATGCAGATACTGTATCCTGACTCACTACAACCAAAGAAGCGAACACATTAAATGTGATACCGGTAGAGTTCTTGGATAAACTAAGCATCAATGAAGAGCCAGTTGAGGTTGGAATGAATTGCGACGAAGCGACCTGGATGGCTCCCATAGTTGAATTCTTCATGATAAGAAAATTGTAAGAAGATTGAAAGAATGCACGAAAGTAGTAGTATCACGTGTTGCGGTACGTTATGGTTGACATAATTCTCTATAGGCGAGGTCATTCTTTACCCTTCCTAAGGTGTGTTTTACCCGAAGAAGCGTAGGCTATCCTTCGATAAATCCACAAAGGATTTTTTGGAGACCATGCTAGGGGTAAAACTGGGCTCTAAAGGTACTACGACAAGGCTATTACTGGCCCACTCTCAAAATGGACTCCGCCTCATATGTCCTCAAGTGTTACAAAAGCCAATGTGTTGCTACCAATGCTCGATCTGCACCCAAGGAGTTAACCCTATCTCCGCACCCTGACCATTCGCTATATGGGGGATTGACTTAATCGGCTCATTGCCTACGGGAAAAGGAGGAGTTCTCTATGCAGTTTTCTCGAGGCCAAGCTTTTGGCAACTATAACGTTAAAAAGAGTGCTAGATTTCATCATGAAAAACATCGTATGTCGTTTCAAACTCCCAAAATAGATTGTGTCAAATAATGACATAATGAAGAGTTTCTCTTCAATGGCGTACCCTCAAGCTAATGGGCAGGTCGAGGCAGTAAACAACCCTAAAGGTGATTTTAAAGAAGCGACTAGAAAATGATAAGGGGTTATGGCTTGAACAACTCCCGCAAGTTCTTAGGGCCTAGAGTACCTCACCACGCACTTCTACTAGGAATACTCACTTCTCTCTAACTTTTAGAAGTGAAGCTATGCTCCCAGTGGAGACTCTGGTGATGTCACATAGGCAAAGGACCTACAACCAGGATCAAAATCATGACCTGCTTAATGCATCCCTGGATCTAATTGAAGAGAAAAGGGAAGAATCTCAGTTGCATCTCGTCCATTTTCATAAAAGAGTAGCTCAATATTTTAATTCAAAAGTCAAAGGTCATAGAATCCCACTAGGGGATTTGGTGCTCTGGAGGATGTTTTTAGCTAACAAAGACCCTAAAGATGGTGTGTTGGGACCAAACTAGGAAGGACTCTATCAGATCGTGGAGATCTTACGGGAAGGAACCTTCAAACTAGCTCGGTTAAGTGGAGAATTGGTTCCACGAACTTGGAACGCTCTATAACTGTTTGTGAGATTTAAAGTGTTTTGTTCTTTGTAAGTCTTATTTATAAAAGCCACTTCATTGTGTTTGAATTCAAATAATAGAGGGTTGGTACGTATTTTAAGCATGGTGCCAAGTTTCTCATTTTTATTCTTGTAATTCAACAAGCGTTGATTATGAAAAAGCGATCCAGAATATTTATAGATTATGATCGCTTAGGTGGTATAGAACCTCAAACTTTCTTTGAAACATTCAATAATAAAAATATTTGCAACTTAGAATTTGGAAAATTGATAGCTCTACAAGTTCTTAAAGCTCCAGTTTAAAAAAAAAATTCCAAATACAAACTAAGTTAAGAAAGTTCAAAGCGTAGAAACAAAATCCTAGAATTTGACTAGGTAAAAAAATACTAGAACTAAACCAGGTCCAAGGCCTGATCCTTAACAATTATACGCGAATAGGCAATCAAACTCCTAAAAATAACTAGCACACCGACCAGAAATTAACTGGGTGAGCCATCAGGCAGCAATACCTCAATCTAAAATTACCCCTGTAACGATTTGGATGTATAATGACTTTCAAGGTTCACAAACATAAATACTTGATAGCAAAGGGGGTAAACAAAAATATTAGAGATACAGTAAAATATGTGAATTATATTAAGGGTAAAAATAACCTCGAATTAAAAGCCCAAGGGTAATTTACTAGGACTAAAAGTCCCACATACAAACACCTCCATGCCCAAAAAAAAACAATGTAAAAAAATTATATAAAAGAGGTCTCCCTTCATCCCTGAGCTAGCGTAACTTGCTTCCGAGATGACACCTCTTCCTCCTCGGCCATTGCTGCAGCTCCAGTAGACTAAATTGTATCTGCAGGCTCCTTCTGTAATGCCCCGAATTCTCCAGTATGGTTTAATGGTGAGCTTAGTAGGCCGAGAGGGCCATACTTGCTTAATTATGCCATTAAATGATATTATCCATGTATATGTGAATTATATTATGATATGATGTTATATGCGTGCATGTGGGTCCACATTTAAATAATTAAGCTATTTTGATAATTTGGCCCATTGAGGGTGAATGTGTGTATTTGGGAGCATAACTTGATTTGTGAATGAGATTCCATTATTATGGAGATATATTCGAGCAATTCGGCATGAGACGGTCATATATAATAGATTAGCAGTTTTGTCATAACGGGGTCAATTTTAAGGTAGTAGAAATGTTTATTTGATGATAAATTGGGAATATTTGAGATCAGGGTGAAATTTCGGAGGTTTGGACTATAATGTCCCCGGGGGTATTTTCGGGACCCCGAGAATTAGGTTTTATTTGAGGTTACTTAAGCTTGAAGTAGCTGTCAGATAGAACATACGATTAGAAAACCTCTCGTTCTCCCTTTCGATAGTCCGTTTTACCGTTTGACCATTTTCGAAGATATCTCGAGTTCTAGGAGTCGGAATCAAGCGAGGATTGAGGCATAGCAATCCTAGGAAAGATTAGAAGCTTCTTAACCGAAGGATTTGAAGGAAAACAACCCAATCAAATGTAATCTAAGTTTAAAGTTTTGAGTTTTCTGAGTTTCTAAGCTTTGAATTGGACTCTGTGAATTGTTGAGTTTTTGGTTGGTTTAAACATTGGGTTTTGAGGGTTTGATGCATTGGGAAGCTTGGGAAACTTGTTTTGATGATTGGGGATGGTAAGGTATGATTTTGGAAGCTTGGAGAAGTCGAAAACGCGTTTGGGAATGGCCCAGGGTTGGGGGCCGCGGCCCTAGCTCGAGGTTGAAGGAGGAGGTTCTGTTTGTGCTGGGTGCCGCGGCGCTTGCTTCTGGAATCTCTGGGGACCACGGCCCAAGGTGTGACGGTCGCAGCCCTTGCCTTATTTTTACCCTGTTTGCTCGTTTTGACCCCGGGAACTTAGCTATAGGGCTCGGGAGTGTTCCTACTACTTGGACTAGTTGGGAATGATCTCTCAGAGGCTAGATATTGCTGTGGAAACCTATGTTGACCATTATTATTGATGATGTCCCGTGTTTGGTTATGATTAGGTAACCGCTAAAGGACTAAAGGTTGATCGTTCTCACGGGTCGTTCTTTTATTCTTTCTAGCTCGAATCTGAGGTAAGAAAAGTGCACCCTGTGTATATGTGACATGCGTGATCATTATTGAGGCATGTTGATTGATAAATGTGGACTTTGATTGCCTATTAAATGCTAGCAAATGTTGAGTACTTGAATATGTATTGATTAGTCAGGGACACTGACCTAAAGAGTCAGAAATGGCATAGCGTCATGAACGCCGAGCCAAATGAAGATTAGATCTAATCGATATCAGCAAAGAATGACTCATATGGGGTATTAACGCTGGACTGACCCTAAGTTCGATGAACTTAGAAGCGCTTTTCTGGTCTAAGACCAGTTATTCAGAGCTAGGGCGTATGGCCCCGGTGACTGCTTGTCACATGGCTAGGGAATGTTGTTCTAGAGTTTATGACTATAAGTCATGAGGAAGGTTATGTTGGTGACTAATCACCATACACCTATCCTGTTCAAACTTATGAAAGGCTCACTTATATGTTAAGCCCTGGTGACCCTATCATCACATGGCTGGAGGTTGTTGTCCCTGTATTAGTGACTCTTGCGATGGTCACCTAATTGTTGGGACTGATAGTCCTGGATGATTATTACGATCATTGTTGATATTATATCCTGTTTTACTGTGTTTTCTTGCTGGGCCTTGGCTCATGGGTGCTATGTGGTTCAGGTAAAGGGAAAGAGAAGCTCACTCATCCTTGAGTGGAGGGCTTAGGTGGTGATGTGTACATATGCAACTGCTTCACCACCACGGCCAAGGCGTTCTCAGAGGAACTAGGGGGTTTACCCTATTTTTGCCGCTTAGGTCGGCAGGATTGTAAATTTGAAACAGTAATGACCATTTTGTACTGAGAACAACTTGTAAATGTTTTGAATAGCTCTGCAGAGCATTTTGTAATGAAAATATCCATTTCCTTTTTAGTAGTTTTTCACCTTAACCTGTTAATTATACTTAGAGCACGTTTTTGACCAAAGGACTCGGGTAGCGGGTCAAATTTCCAATCCATTATTCACAGTAACTGTTCTGGGGTAACCAGGGTGTTACAACTTGGTATCAGAGCAATGTCAAGGTTAGGGTTCCTGTAGACTGACTGGGCATGTACACACATCACTGAAGTCAAGCTCGACTCATGGTTTGGTAACTATTTATGTAGTTATACGCTTGAATGCTTAAATACAGCATATATGCTTTACCTGTGCGCATGAAGCACTATGTTAAACCTGTGCCCTGAAATATTATATCCTCAGCAACTGTGTGCTTATTAGTACTGGGAATTGCTGGAACATACTTATGAGTATGATTGATTATGAACTATTATGTGATACATGCTGAGTGCTAAATGTTATAGACATGTATCTGCCTATATATGTGTATAACTGTGGAATGTGATAATTGTTTGTTTGTTCTTGGACCGTAAGGCGGCAAGAGGTTTAGTTATTACTACCTGACTGGCCATATTGATTATTATTTCAGCAAGGTATCAGTGATGGAATTATGATTCCAAGACAGACAGACACATCAGCTGGCCATAGTGATTAGGGCCAGAATAATAATAATAGCCAGGGTCAGGAAAATGACCAGTCTCAGATTCCACAGCCAGCTCCTGTAAACTGGCAGTAGATAGTTAGTGATCTGCAGGCTACTATATTGAAATAGGGGGAAAAGCTTCGTCTCTTGAAGCAACAGCAATGACCAGTGTATCTGAGGCACCTCCTGTGTCGGTGCCAGCAGCTGGGCAGCTGCCTGAGGTTGGGAATAAATGGGAGCCTCTTTATGAAAGGTTCAGGAAACAACAACCTCCAGTATTTGAGGGCAGTGTAGATCCTGCCAAGGCTGAACAATGGATGAGCATGATTACTACTATCCTTGACTTTATGAGGGTATCTGGTAATGAGAGGGTGGCCTGTGCTACCTATATGTTTCGGGAAGATGCCCGGATTTGGTGGGAAGTGATTACCCATACCAAGAATGTAAATGCCTTGAGTTGGGAAGAGTTTCAAACTCTATTCAATGAAAAATATTACAATGATGCTATTAGAGCGGCGAAGGCCGAGGAGTTTATTAGGCTACTTTAAGGGAATTTATCAGTCACTGAGTACGCCTTGAAGTTTGATCGTTTGGCAAAGTTTGCCAAGGAGCTGGTGCCCAGTGATGGGACTAGGAGAGAGAGATTTTTGCAGGGGCTACAGCCCAGGTTAGCCCAAGATGTACGTATCACCACTGTGGCAGGAGTTACTACTTATGCACAGGTGGTGGAGAAGGCACTCACAGCTAAGAGTGCAGAGATTAAGATCTGGCGTGATAGTGCAGCCAGGAAGGATTTCAGGAGGCCAGGTCCTCCATTTAAGGGTTCAGGTAGGGGTCTTGGCCCTAGTGATCAAAAAAGGAAGGTTCTTGACACCTTCCCAGTTCCAAGTCTTGACAGGAGGCCTCATGGCACTTCTATGGGTCATCCAGGAGGTGGTGAAGCCTGGAAGTCTTATCCTGAGTGCCCCAAATGCAAGAGGCATCACTTGGGAGAATGTAGGGCAAAGGGCTGCTTCTCATGTGGAGCAGTGGGTCATCTTAAAAAGGATTTCCCTAAGGAAAGAAAAGAAGAACCCAGAAAGGCAGACAGCTCGGCCCCAGCTTGAGTGTTCGCGTTGACTCAAGCAGAAGCTGAGGCTTCCCCCTCAGTTGTTATAGGTCAGCTTCTTAGTGCTAGAACCCCTTATAATGTGTTGATTGATTCTGGTGCTACACATTCTTTTTTTGCCAGTAGTGTTATTGATAGATTGTGTCGACCTTGTGATTTTTATGCTGTGGGGTTTGGTACCTTATTGCCCACTGGAGAGTTAGTGGTATCCAGGAGGTGGGTCAGATCTTTGCCAGTGACAGTAGAGGGCAGAGAGTTATCAGTGGATTTAATAGAGTTAGTTATGACTGACTTTGATATGATACTGGGTATGGACTGGTTGGCAAAGTATGGGGCAACCATTGACTGCAGAAGGAAGATGGTCACCTTTGAGCCTGAAGGTGAGGATCCTTTTGTGTTTGTTGGTACCGTGCATGGACCTCACATTCCTATGATTTCTACATTAAGGGCTAGGGATTTGTTGCAAGGAGGTTGCATTAGATTCTTAGCCAGTGTGGTTGATACCACCCAAGTTGTGCCAGTGAGACCAGAGGATACTAGGTTAGTTTGTGAGTTTCTGGATGTGTTTCCAGAAGATTTGCCAGGGTTGCCACCACATAGAGAAATTGAGTTCGTTATAGAACTGGCACCAGGGATGGAGCCAGTGTCTAGAACTTCTTACAGAATGGCCCCAGCTGAGTTGAAAGAATTAAAAGTACAGTTGCAGGAGTTGTTAGACTTGGGTTTTATCAGACCTAGCTTATCACTTTGGGGTGCGCCAGTTCTGTTTGTAAAGAAGAAGGATGGTTCTCTGAGAATGTGTATTGATTACAAGGAACTGAATAAACTGACAATCAATGCCAAGGATAGATGATCTGTTCAATCAATTGCACGGCAAGAAGGTATTCTCAAAGATCGACCTTCGTTCTGGTTATCATCAGTTGAGGGTCAAGGAGGGAGATATACCCAAGACTGCTTTTCGTACCAGGTATGGGCATTATGAGTTTCTAGTTATGTCATTTGGATTTACTAATGCTCCTACTGCTTTTATGGATCTGATGAACAAGGTGTTCAAGGACTATCTAGACCAGTTTGTGATTGTCTTTATTGATGACATTCTGGTATATTCTCAGTCAGAGTCAGAACATGAGTATCACCTGAGATTGGTTCTACAGAGATTGAGGGAACACAGATTGTTTGCTAAATTCAAGAAATGTGAGTTCTGGTTGTCTCAAGTATCTTTTCTTGGACACATTGTCAGTAAGGAGGAGATTAAAGTGGATCCAGCAAAGATCGAAGCGGTCAGCGATTGGCCAAGGCCAAAGAATGCTTCTGAGGTTAGAAGTTTCATTGGATTGGCAGGGTATTATAGACGTTTCGTGGAAGGGTTCTCAAAGATAGCTAGTGCATTGATTGAGCTGACACGCAAGAATCAGAAGTTTGTGTGGTCAGATAAGTGTGAGAATAGTTTCCAGGAACTGAAGCAAAGGTTGATTACAGCTCCGATTCTGAGTCTTCTGATAGGTCAGGAGACATTTGTGATTTATTGTGATGCTTCTCATCAGGGTTTGGGCTGTGTTTTGATGCAATCAGAGAGGGTCATTGCCTATGCTTTTCGTCAGTTGAAAGAGTATGAAAAGAGGTATCTTACTCATGATTTAGAGTTAGCAGCTGTGGTTTTTGCTTTGAAGATATGGAGGCACTGTCTCTATGGAGAGAAGTGTGAGATTTATACAGACCACAAGAGCCTGAAGTACTTCTTCACCCAGAAGACCTTAATATGAGGCAAAGGCGTTGGCTGGAGTTAGTAAAAGATTATGATTGTGAGATTCTGTATCATCCAGGAGAAGCCAACGTGGTAGCTGATGCCTTAAGCCAGAAGGGTCCGGGACAAATTTATGGTATGAGGCTGATAGCCAGGGAGTTAGCTGATGATATGACCAGAGCTGGTATAGAGTTGCTGGTGGGCCAGTTGGCTAATATTACGCTACAGTCTACACTGTTAGAGAGAATTAAGGAGGGTCAGCTGAGTGATCCACAGCTGATCAAGATCAGAGAGGATGTTCTGGCTGGAGCATCTAGAGATTATTCAGTGTCTGAGTTAGGCTTGTTGAGATACAAGGGGTGGATATGTGTTCCGTTAGACACTGCAATGAGGTGAGAGATTCTGGATGAATCTCATACTACACCTTACTCTTTGCATCCAGGCGCCACGAAAATGTACTAGGATGTGAGATCGTTATATTGGTGGCCAGGGATGAAGATAGATGTAGTAGAGTATGTGGCTAAGTGCTTAACATGTCAACAAGTCCAGGCTGAGCATCAGAGGCCGGTAGGGCTACTGCAGCCTCTGGATATCCCAGAGTGGAAGTGGGAAGACATCACAATGGATTTTGTGGTGGGCTTACCCAGGACCATTGGTCAGCAGGATTCAATTTGGGTGATAGTGGATCGCTACACCAAGTCAGCTCACTTCCTGCTAGTGAGGACTACTTATACAGTTGACCAGTATGCAGATCTCTATGTGAGAGAGATTGTGTGGCTCCATGGTGTGCCTAGGTCGAT
This sequence comes from Humulus lupulus, assembly GCF_963169125.1. Taxonomy (NCBI): domain Eukaryota; kingdom Viridiplantae; phylum Streptophyta; class Magnoliopsida; order Rosales; family Cannabaceae; genus Humulus; species Humulus lupulus. The sequence goes on along the minus strand of NC_084802.1, from coordinate 238,627,400 downwards.
CGTGTCAGATCGGGACCCTACCTTTACCTCCATGTTTTGGGGGAGTTTGCAGAAGTCCATGGGGACGCAGTTGAAGTTCAGTACTGCTTATCATCCTCAAACAGATGGGTAATCTGAGAGGACGATCCAGATTTTGGAAGACATGCTGAGAGCATGTGTGCTGGACTTTGGTGGATCTTGGAGTAAGTATCTGCCTTTGATAGAATTCTCCTACAACAACAGTTATCAGTCTACCATTGGGGTTGCACCTTATGAGATGCTGTATGGTAGGAAATGTAGGTCTCCCATTCATTGGGATGAGACAGGTGAAAGGAGATACTTAGGTCCTGAGGCAGTTCAGAGGACCAATGAGGCCATAGAGAAAATTAGAGCTAGAATGCTTACTTCTCAGAGTAGACAGAAGAGCTATGAAGATCCCAAACACAGGAACGTGGAGTTCCAAGTAGGAGACTATGTCTTCCTTAGAGTCTCGCCATGGAAAGGGGTGAGACGGTTTGGGAAGAAAGGCAAGCTGAGCCCCAGATATGTAGGTCCATTTGAGATCCTGGAGAGTGTTGGTCAGGTGGCTTACAGGGTTGCTTTGCCTCCGGCGTTATCTTCCGTGCATAATGTATTTCATGTTTCAGCTCTTCGGAGGTATGTGCCTGACGTTAATCATATTTTGAGCTATGAATATCTGGAGCTTGAGGCAGATCTCTCCTATGAGGAACAGCTTGTCCATATACTCGACAGAAAAGATAAGATCCTCAGGAACAAATGATACCTTTGGTTAAGGTATTGTGGAGGAAAAGCAAGGTCGAGGAAGCGACCTGGGAGCTGGAGTCAGACATCCAGAATCAGTATCCCGAGCTGTTCAGGTAAATTTCGAGGACGAAATTTCTGTAAGGAGGGGATAGTTGTAATGCCCTGAATTCTCCGGTATGGTTTAATGGCTAGATTAGTAGGCCGGGAGGGCCATACTTGCTTAATTATGCCATTAAATGATATTATGCATGTATATGTGAATTATATTATGATATGATGTTATATGCGTGCATGTGGGTCCATATTTAAATAATTAAGCTATTTTGATAATTTGGCCCATTGAGGGTGAATGTGTGTATTTGGGTGCATAACTTGATTTGTGAATGAGATTCCATTATTATGGAGATATATTCGAACTATTCGGCATGAGACAGTCATATATAATGGATTAGCGGTTTTGTCATAACGGGGTCAATTTTAAGGTAGTAGAAATGTTTATTTGATGATAAATTGGGAATATTTGAGATCAGGGTGAAATTTCAGAGGTTTTGACTATAATGTCCCCGGGGGTATTTTCGAGACCCCGAGCATTAGGTTTTATTTGAGGTTACATAAGCTTGAAGTAGCTGTCAAATAGAACGTACGATTAGAAAACCTCTCGTTCTCCCTTTCAATAGTCCGTTTTACCGTTTGAGCATTTTCGAAGATATCTCGAGTTCTAGGAGTCGGAATCAAGCAAGGATTGAGGCATAGCAATCCTAGGAAAGATTAGAAGTTTCTTAACCGAAGGATTTGATGGAAAACAACCCAATCAAAGGTAATCTAAGTTTAAAGTTTTGAGTTTTCCGAGTTTCTAAGCTTTGAATTGGACTTTGTGAATTGTTGAGTTTTTGGTTAGTTTGAACCTTGGGTTTTGAGGGTTTTGATGCATTGGGAAGCTTGGGAACCTTGTTTTGATGATTGAGGATGGTTAGGTATGATTTTGGAAGCTTGGAGAAGTCAAAAATGCATTTGGGAATGGCCCAGGGTTGGGGGCCGCGGCCTTGTTCTTGGGCGCCGCGGCCCTAGCTCGACGTTGAAGGAGGAGGTTCTGTTTGCGCTGGGCGCCGCGGCCCTTGGGTTGGGCGTCGTGGCGCTTGCCTCTGGAATCTCTGGGGACCACGGCCCAAGGTGTGACGGTCGCAGCCCTTGCCTTATTTTTACCCTGTTTGCTCGTTTTGACCCCGAGAACTTAGCTATAGGCCTCGGGAGTGTTCCTACTACTTGGACTAGTTGGGAATGATCTCTCAGAGGCTAGATATTGCTGTGGAAACCTATGTTGACCATTATTATTGATGATGTCCCGTGTTTGGTTATGATTAGGTAACCGCTAAAGGACTAAAGGTTGATCGTTCTCACGGGTCGTTCTTTTATTCTTTCTAGCTCGAATCTGAGGTAAGAAAATTGCACCCTGTGTATATGTGACATGCGTGATCATTATTGAGGCATGTTGATTGATAAATGTGGACTTGGATTGCCTATTAAATGCTAGCAAATGTTGAGTACTTGAATATGTACTGATTAGTCAGGGACACTAACCTAAAGAGTCAGAAATGGCATAGCGTCATGAACGCCGAGCCAAATGAAGATTAGATCTAATCGATATCAGCAAAGAATGACTCATATGGGGTATTAACACTGGACCGAACCTAAGGTCGATGAACTTATAAGCGCTTGTCTGGTCTAAGACCAGTTATTCAGAGCCAGGGCATATGGCCCCGGTGACTGCTTGTCACAAGGCTAGGGAACGCTGTTCCAGAGTTTATGACCGTAAGTCATGATGAAGGTTATGTTGGTGACTAATCACCATACACCTATCCTGTTCAAACTTATGAAAGGCTCACTTATCTGTTAAGCCCTGGTGACCCTTTCGTCACATGGCTGGAGGGTGCTGTCCTTGTATTAGTGACTCTTGCGATGGTCACCTATTTGTTGGGACTGATAGTCCTGGATGATTATTACGATCATTGTTGATATTATATCCTGCTTTACTGTGTTTTCTTGCTGGGCCTTGGCTCATGGGTGCTATGTGGTGCAAGTAAAGGGAAAGAGAAGCTCACCCAGCCTTGAGTGGAGTGCTTAGGTGGTGATGTGTACATATGCGGCCACTTGACCACCACAGCCAAGGCGTTCTCAGGGGAACTAGGGGGTTTACCCTATTTTTGCCGCTTAGGTCGGCAGGATTGTAAATTTGAAACAGTAATGACCATTTTTATTGAGAACAACTTGTAAATATTTTGAATAGCTCTGTAGAGAAATTTGTAATGAAAATATCCATTTCCTTTTTAGTAGTTTTTCACCTTAACCTGTTAATTACACTTAGAGCACATTTTTGACCAAAGGACTCGGGTAGCGGGTCAAATTTTCGGTCCACCGTTCACCGTAACTTTTCTGGGGTAACCAGGGCGTTACACCTTCGATGACTGGTCCTAGAACTTGGCGAGGAAGCGCCACCAATGTTCTGCGTCAAAGAATGTGAAATCCCCTTTCCAGTTGAATTCCCAAAATCGATAAATCATCTCTTACAGTGAGTTCTCTACTTTAGCTGCATCTTCCTTGGATTTGACCTCAACCTCCATGAGCCTCTGCTTGAGACTGTCAACCTCCGCAATCTTCTTCTTAAGATCATTAGTCTCGAGCTGAAGCTGGTCCCGCTATTGGGTTATCTCCAAGGCTTGTGCTTTGGAATTTTGCTCATTCTCTTGAGTGGTCTTCAGAGCATTTTTTGTTTCATCCAGGGCTACCTTTGCCTCCCCCAGGGCAATCATGGCCTCGTCAACCTTAGCTTTGACCCGAGTGATTCCATGGATCTGATCCATACAAGACTACAAACAGTGAATAAAGAGTGGTCAGTTTTGAAGTATGGAACGAAAAGAAGAGGATAAGTATAATATTTACTGTCAGAGTCATCCCCAACGCATAGTCGAGGATGGTCATTAATGGTCTCGACTCAATAGCCTGCAACTCTTTAATGCTGACCACAATAGCATGCTTCATCAAATGGCTCATGACCTCCAGATATGAACCACCCAGAGGCTCTAGATATTTCCCCACCTCGAGGGGGAATTGGGATAGTGGAAGTCAGGGCTTCAGCTTGGACAACCTGTGGGGCTTTAGCTTGGATGACCTATGGAACATGGGAGCTAGAAGGGTAGTGGGCTAAGGTTGCTACTACTTCTAGGTGGAGCCGGCACCCTTGTCTTTCATAGGAGACCCGATGATGGCTCCAGCTCTGGGAGTGGTCTTCTTCAAGATCCTCTACTTTGTTATGCTTGGTCCTATTTTTGAAGCCTCCTTTAGATTCATGTATGCGTCTGCAAAAGAGTGACCAGAAGAGTCAGGTCCAAGAAGTGTTAGTTAAGATAACACAAAGTGAAAGGTAAGAGAACAAGAACCCTACCCTCTGAACTAGAGGAGGAAACTACTACGATTAGTTCCATATTTTGGACCGAGCTGAGTATAACCTCTAACTCTTGGATCATCGGGGGAGGGGGAGATTCTAGAACTACTAAATCTTGGGGCCTAAGGGGTTTAGGCTCCTCATCTGGACTAAGCTCGTGCTTATCCTACCTAATACTCGGAGTAAATGTACCCTGACATAATGAAGGCCCTGATAGGAGGTTTTTACTGTGCTATTAAAAATGGTGGACCTAAAATGTAAAGTATTATCTATAAGTATGGTCTATTTGGGATTGGCAAAAATGTCATGTACAACCAGTTGGTCGACGCACTGATGTAGGGTCACATTGAAGTCCAGGTCTATTGGATGCCAGTTCACGAGCTGCCTCAGATTGAATCAAACTAGCCTAAAACTTATAGTAGCCCAGTTTATTTCCCTATCTTGAATACCTTGGCCGGAGGTGTGGCAACTACCCCTGATTCAGGATGGCCTTGACTAGAATCCTGTCTATCTTCAGAAAATTTTCCCTTATGCACCAATGGTGCGACCTCCCCTTGCTCCTCAACCTCATCCACGATCGGAGGAAGCTCTTGGGGAGGACATCGAGGCTTGATAGCCAGTGTTTGGTCCTTTCAGATTAGTTTATAAGCCCAAAACTCCTTGTCCTTAGTAGGAGCACTAGCCAGAGTCTGGTATTGACCTCCGAGGGTCTCGGACCTCTTCGTTCTCTTGTAGATCATTGCACAAGATAACAACTCGATCCAAATAAGTTTTAGCTTGGATATGATAATGAACTTGAGTAAATAGTTCAAGAAGCTAAGAAACTTATGAGGACGATTGAAGTATCAGTGAGTTCAATTCTTGAACTCGTTTGACATAATATATTGGTCATTATATTCATTCGGATGGCTGGGGAGGTCGATGACGCTGGTAGACATAGGAAATCGGGTGAGGTAGTAGAAACTGTCACCTCATGTTTTAGTGTGTGGATTGGCTTTCAGACAGATAAAATGCATAATGTCCTCTGGAGTGGGGACCTCCCAGTTGTTCTTGAGGAATAAATATTTTAACCCCGCAAAGAGGTGATAAGAATTCAGGGGGAGCTGGAACGAAGGAAGTTCGATGTAGTTCAGGAAGTCTACGAAGTTGTGGTACAATGGAAGGAAGGAACCATCTTTCATATGCTCATCACTTTAGGCCCCGAAGTCATCTTCCAACGGGTGCAACTTTGTTCACCTTATAAAGGAGGTCGAGCATAAAACTCGAGGTTCATCTCTATCCCATGAATAAGCATAATCTTGTTAACTTTGTCCTGAGTTGCTATTTGAGACACCTTCATCTCGACCTTAAATAAGCTATTAGGACTTACCTCGGCCTCCCTCTCCACCACTGGGCTGAAGTGGAGAATGTGGGTCTCTGGGGCGACCTGCTTCTCCTTACCTTGATAAGAGGGGTCTGTCACAATCTTTTTTCTTAGGGGCGATGACAAAGAATTTATTTTTCCTGATTACAAAAGGATCCATTAGAGGCGACCTAGGAACATAACCTAACTCTAATAACGGACGAAATGGCAACCTAAAGATCCAAGGCTTCATTACTCGACCTAAATCATCTTATGACTCAAGAGTGGGCATGGTGTCCTGGCATATAGTCTCACATACGTCTCTAGTTCACGCGTCCGAATCTCGGGAATGTGCTAAAATTTTAGGATTCGTGTGTCAAACGCAATGGTTTCGAAAGGCGGTTTATTACAAAACCGTCCCAATGTTGTGCCCTTAAGCTACCAAAAACTTAACCTAAAATCCTTGAAACTTCAAACCCAAAAATTCAAATATTCGTCCATTAGACCCAGAAAATAACCCATTTTTTATGCATTGTTTCTAATCAAATCTAGTACTATTTTTTTTTGCCTAGCAAAAGTCCTCACTAAACTCATACAGAACCAAAGTAAGGCGAAAGCACTGGAAAATTTCATAATAATTGTTGAAAAATGAGAAAATGAAATTTAAACCAGTGGTGAGCATACTTACAAATCAGTTTCTTGATCGATGAGTGAAGTAAAAACAGAAAGTGCTTGAAAAATTCAAGCATGAGGACCTAGGAACTTCTAGGAAGCAAAGAATTTCAGAATGTTTGAATGTTTTGAGAAGAAGAGAGGCGAAAGGAAAGTTTCGAATGCAAAGGTGGCTAAGCTTAGATTTTGCTCTTCTATTTGTATGTAAACTTTGGGGACAAATCTAATCACACGATTAAAGCAGAAATAAATCTGAGGGTCAAAATTAAATAAACAAAACGACGACAAAACATTGACAAGACAATTTTCACAGTACTCGAAACTCAAGCAAGTACCTATAATAGGTGGACACATGTCCCATACTCGAGTGAATGGGGGGGCATGTTTTCTCATAACAGAAGCTGAAAAACCTCTACTGTGTGTCAGAAGAGATGTCATGCAAGAGCAGGAGCTTGGGGGGAAATGTTGTACCCTATAAATACGACCTTAACCATCTAGCTCAGGGTACAGCTGACACGAAATAAACAAAGGCAAGACTTCATTAATGTTTTCTTAACTCCAGACCTAACAACTCGAGGTTGTGTCACTGAGTCTGGAGCAGCATAGGATCTTCCAGATTGTCAAAAAGGCAAATGACGAAGAACGAGGCATCCAACATTCAGATTGCCTACATCAGGCCCGGGCATTATTTAAGACAAACCATTCTATTCCATTCATGTCCAGCTTGAGATTGGCATCTAACTAAGATGAGAGAATCCCTATAAACTCGAATACTCGTTATGCGGGATAAATGCATACGACTGTTATATGCATTTATAGATTGATGTAAAATAGCAATATGGCTAATTACGACATTTAATTGTCTTAATTAGGGAAGTTACCCAATGTTCTACGTTGCCAATTATATTACGGTTGCCCAATATTTTCCATCCTATTTTCCTTATAAATATAAGGGGAATGGACTATAAAAAGGAACAACATCAAAAACAATATAATAGTTCATTAGGCTGGTAACATTTGGGCCTGGTGGGTAGATAAAAATTGGCTTGTCATTCTGGACCTTTTTCCATTCCGCAAATAGGACCTTTTTCCTTTTTTCAAATGGAGCGAACTAGGATAGAATGTCCATTTGGACTTGGTAAGCTAGTTTGAAACTTTCTTGGTCCAAGAATTATTTTATGGATGTGTGCAAGGCCATAGTTTGTACCTCAACGACTATGGTAAAGACACTGGAAAAATACCAGAAAAGTGAGGTACTTGTTTTGGTGTGAAGATAGCATTCGAAGAGGTAGGATTTGAGCAAATGGATACTTTGGATGGATTCCAAAGTCATTTTATATAGAAGGTCCAAGTTTAAAAATCATAAAATTTTGAAGAAAAAATGCTTTGTGAGTTGCTCTTTCTTTGGCTGATTTGTGGGATGCCTTCGAAAGGATATATTTTGCATCCCGGGAAAATATTGATTGCCTTTGACAGAAGAGAAAGAAGCCATCATGAGTATGAATGGGATGGTATGTGATGATTTTTGGGAGACGATGGGGATGGTTCTTGCTGAGTATCCTAAGGCTAGATTTATAGCAAGGGGGGATCTTGATAAGAAATCTGTCATAGTATTGTCCTTGCCTTGGATGTCTTTAATGTCAAAAGAGTAGTTGTCGAACCAGACTACCAATCTCAAAAGTTGGGTGTTATTCGTCTTGCTTTTTTTTAGATCGATCATTCCTTTTGACACAACAAAGTCCATTTCTACCAAGAAATGATGATCTGTAAGACAGAATTCAAATTTTTTAATACCTATCTTTATCTCCAATAATTCTTTTAGGGTAGAATGATAGTGGAGCTGAGAATCTTTGAAGTGGCCACTCTTGTATCCACATATTTTTCTTTTCCCTGTCTTGTCTTGCTCAAGTAGGTCAGCTCCCCAATACCGATCACTAGTATCTGTCTCCAAGATTCTTTTTCCATCAGAAGGAATCTGTAAAGGTGGTAGTGTCTGCATTGCATCATCCCCTTTATTATTTTGACTGCTACAGTTTTCTCCTGTGACCATGGTGGAGTTTGCTTTTTAAGCATGTCGCTGAGTGGTCTTGTCATTTCCAAAAGTCGCAGGACAAAATCCCATAAATAGTTTATGATTGATAAGAATTGTTGGATTTGGACCTTTGTGAAGTTCTTTTCGGGAAACTTTAGTAATTCTTGGGCTATGTGAGGTTGGACCTCTTATTGGCCTTTAAAAAGCTTCATTCCTAGAAAGTTAATTTGGGCTTGTCCAATGAGAATCTTCTTTTTGGACAACATGATCCCATGGGCTTCTGTGAGAGAGATGAACTGGGCTAATAGATTTTGATGGGCTTGTTCATCTTGTGAGAAGACCAATATATCATGGCCTTATCTAGAGTGGGGTCGTAGATTTTGATCATGTCCTTTTGGAACAGTGATGGCCCTGTTTTGGGCCTATCTTCTTGTTTGATACCCAATTTCCAAAATCCCGCCTTTAGATCGAATTTTGAAAATATTTTAGCCTTTGACAGGCTTGCAAATAAGGAATTCTTGTTTGGTAGGGGGAATTTTATCATTTGTCAAAAATTCGTTCAAGGGCTTGTAATTGATGACCAGTCTTTGTTTTCCCTAAGCCTGTTCTAATCTCTTATTGGTGTAGAAAGCATGGCATGCCCATGAAGAGGTGGTTGGTTCAGTCAATCCTTGTTGTTGTAGTTCTTTGCATTCTTCGGTTGCCATTTGTTGATGCTCTTAGTTCATGCCTGGGTGACTTGCCTTGGTAGGGTTAATGTCTTCAATGAGCTTGAATGGTAAACTGATGAAGACCTATTGATTTTTCCACAGAGGGCGTTCTTATTTTTGGATGAACTTGGAATGACTTGTAGCACAGGAATTTTCTATGAGCCTTTGTTTAACCTTGAAGAATGGATCATGAGATATTAGGAAAAAGTTTGGTATGGATTCCCATGGAGAAAAAATTTGTTTGTAGCCAAGGCCACTAGGAAGGATTCATAAACCCTTTTTCTTGGTGTAGACATCAAATCCAATAATTAGATCTTTCCCTGGTAATTGCGAGCCAATTACTCTATGAATGATAGAGGATCCTGGGAAGAACTACAATTTAATTGGTTTACTGATGAGCTCTGTACAGAAAATGATTCCGTTTGCAGGGTGGAAGAATTGTTTTTATTTTCTCCAATATTCTGGATGGAGAACATCAAGGTTCATCAAGGTGTAATATGCTCCAGTATCAAAGTAGGCTTCTACTTTGACTAGCAGAGCATATTTTATGGAGAGGATCTGCATGGAAATGACTGGTGATGGTTGAATTGTATTGATCGCTGCCATGTGGTAGAATTCATCTGAAGTCTCCATTTGTTCAAATGCACATAGGGACTCTTTATTCATTTCGTCATCAGTAAAGAAGATGGATTCTAGGTCATTTTCTTTGAGAGATATGTCAGTTGTTTGTTGAATGTGGGAGATATGTTTGGCAGTTTTCCCTTTGTTTCCATGGATAAAACATATGTCGAACTTCTTCCTGAAAAAGCACTTCCTCCTTAGAAATTTGAATGAGTGGCGTCCCTTTTCCTTTGAGGATTTAAGGGTCTTAAAGGTTCTAAACCTTTTTTTGTGTTTCTTTTCTTCTGGAAGACAAGAACATGCTGATTTTGATGGACATTTGATCCACAGGACCTTTTGACTGCAAACCTTTCTGAGCTTCTTCGATTGTTTCATGAATTCTTGGATAAATTTGTGCTAAGAGCACATCTTTTCCAATGCCTTTAGAACTAGAGAATAGATTTCTCCAATCGTAGCATCAGCTAGGGTTCTTCCTATTCCCGAGAAAAGTCTGAAGGTTTCTTCTCCTAGTGGTTCTGGTATGGAAGAGAGGAAAGATTATTTTAGATTTGTGGATCATCAATTCCATTTATTTGGTAGAACCGTTGAGTCATCTCTTTGTAATGCTTCTCCAAATATCTCTTATCAATTGAACAACATTTTAGTTTGAAGAATTTTGTGAGTAGTCTTTCAGTGACTTGAGCGTCCTGTCCACAAAATTGAATATATAGATAGGTCAGGGCATTGATGACAGATGGAAGTTGTAAAAATTGCATCTGTCTATAATTGCCCAGACTTGTCCACTAGTCTTGTAGGGTACCTATAAATTGAGAGACAAAGTTGAGGAGAACCGTTCCTATCTGTGCTTCTGGTCTTTGTGATTCCAGGCTGAGCCAAGCCTGAAACTCTTGGAACCTTTCACACCATTTTGATGGAGGGACGTCATCTAAAGTAAATGTTTGAAAGTTTGAACTTTTACTCTTTCGTCGTTCGGGAAATTGTGGTGTTGTTGATTCATTTTCACTTTCGTCTTCACTTGTTATAATTGGTTCGGTCTGTGAGTTTAGTTCAACAGGTTGAACCATCAAGTGTGGAAATGCTCCATCGTCATTGTTTGATAACTTTTTGCTGGATAATCTTTTGGGATCACTAAGTATAGTATCTTTAGAAGTTAAACTCATTTCTTCAGACCAGTCATCTGAAGAATTGTCTGAACTAGCAGAAGAGCTTTGAACGTCTGAGTTCGTTTCTTTTTCTGTGATGTGGAGAGTGCTTGTATGTCAAATCATTCGTGATAGAGAATTTGGGGCTGGGTGAACCATAAGTTGCTTAAGTTTGTCTGTCGATTGGATTGGTGTTTCTTTCTTCTTCTCTTTTTTGTCTTTTATTGTTGGCTTTCATCAAGCATGCGTCTTAGTTGTACAACAGAGTCCTCTTGCATAAATCCAGTAATAGGAAAAGGATGGGAGGTTTTTGATATTGTAGAAACTACTAAGGGATCGATGTCGTAGTTATCCCGAATGGGGACGAAGTTCCCAAATAGTTAGTTGAAGGAGCCTTTGTCGGTTCTGGCTGTCAAAACCGATTCTTGAGGGATTCATATTGAGTTTTTAGGCTCTTCATCTCGGCTTCTTTCACTAGGAATACTGCATTGGGACTGATTTTGCTTTAATGATGGCTAGAAAAACTTCATGAGTTTGTTGGATTTTTGCAGTAAGTTTATCGATCACAGTAGCCTGCGGTTGTTTTACTGTTGTCTCTATTATGGTATTTTGTAACACGACTTGCTTTAAGACCATGTTTTAGGCAATCATATTTTCTGATTGCCAGTTGAGAACTTCTTCAACTGGAGATACTTTTTTTAGAGACCCATCCGCGTTCCTAGTTGTGGGGTTTTGAACTTTTGGTTGGTGAGAAACTGTACCTTGTTCGTCTTGCCTATCAAATTTTTTGAGAGGAGAAAAATCTGACTCATAATCAGTAGTAGTCATCATACATACTTGTGGAATTTGTTTGAAATGATTTTGAGTTGGAAAATCTTCTCCATGATGTCACATCTATTTTGCTACTTTTTTGTAGAATGGCAAAATGTTCTATTGAGGAGCTGAAAGTGGAGGCTATTGGGAGTTTGTTGGAGGAAGCTCAATCTCCCATTCAGTTGGTTCTGGAGGTGAGCCAGCTAAGTCTTTGCACTACAAGAAAAAATACTTTCAATAAGACAGAAAAAGTATTATCAAATATATACCATAACACTTTTGTTGTGTTAAGGAAAATGATGTTATAGTAGGTCGGAGCACTTTGCATAACATTTTTCCATAGTTATAGACATGTCTTATGGTATAGTGTACAATAACACTTTTGTTGTGTTATTTTAATAGTTAGATAAGTATTTCATTATGCTATTTATAAATAGATTATATAACACTTTTGTGTACTTATAAAGTAGTGTTATGATACACTTTATAATAACACACTTTCTGCATTATAGAAAATAGTTTGCATAACATAATTTTATGCTTATAAACCAGTGTTATTGTAAAAGATACAATAACACGTTTTTTGTATTATTCTAATATTTGGATAAGCTTGAATTATTATTATATAAACTTGTACATTATAATTATTTTTTATTTCTTTAATTCAAACCCGCTTCATTTAATATACTTAAGACACCCTTAACATTGTACAAATATATTTTTGAGTACCAATTATATGGTTCATAACACATATAACCAAATAATTGTGTCAAAATACATTCAAGATTATCTAAAAAATAATCCAAAAGTCTTAAGATATTCAACACTGCCTAATTAACATAAACAAAACATTCTCACAATAGTCAACAAAATAGTCTTAAACAGTTGCGTATTCAAAAGTAAAGGTAGGAATTCATGATCTTCCAAATGTCAGCACACCAAAGCCTTCCAAATCAGATTTTCTTTTGCACTTCACTTGTTGAATCTAGTAAATAAAACATAAAAGAAAAACTAATGAGGTCATGAAATATCATATCATTCATCTAAAATAGTCAATAATACTATCATAATCTTGGATTGCATATCGGTTAATGTTGAACAAGCATTTATATAATAAAATAACCAAATAAATACCTCTTGGAATAACCTTTTGAGAAGGCCATGAAACTGTTGAACCAACAGCTTCTCGTATAGTAAGCACCATATAGTTAGGATGAAATAAATAAGCACCAGGCACAACAGTAACATCAACCCATACACGCATAAAATCTGGTCCAAGAGGAATTTCGTGCATCTCTAAGTCTGGATCACTAGAATCCCAACGGCCTTCAACAATAATTGCATCTGACCAATCGAGCAAGTAGAAAGCATTCCTTGCTTCTGTAAAGCTATGGCCCTTTTTAACTCCAACACTCTGCAAAATTAATTTTGAAGACAATATATTAATTTTTGTATTTGTTTCCTTAAAAAGAAAGAAAACAATTTGAAGATTTACCTTAGGAGAAGAAATATTGTTGGATTGTGGAATATTGTGGGACTGCCCTCACTTGTTGTTGCTCTAACACCCTAAATATAAACAACAAGATAAGTTTCATTTAAAAAATACAAAATTTTAGTTATGTAAGTGCAAGAAAGAATTGTTACCAAGTGTTCTTTAAGTAGATTCAACATTTCAGCAATTTGAATCTTCATATTTAGCTGCTCTCCTCCAACAATGTCATCTTGTCTTTACACATATTAACAACAGTTAATTTTGACCTTGTTACCCCCCCCTTCCTTGTCCGATTAAGCGTCCAAATTTTGGATTACCAAATAATTTTGTTAATGCATCCTCATCGGTATTGTTTGTAGTTCCAGATTTTGGGTCTTCGCGTATAATTTTAGCCAATTCTTCCTACATATAAAACAATATAGCTAATGTACAATAATAGTGAACAAGTATAAATATCCAAAATTAAATAATAAATACTCACAAAAACTTCAGATGTTGTTTGGTTGATTGGTTCACCATTCTTCTTGGTATGGGCTCTCCGAAAAGCATCGATCCTAGTTACTTTTCCCCCTTCTGTTTTTTTTGTCTACACAATAAAAAAAATATAGAATATAAAATAAAGACTAATAATAAGAACCAAAATATATTCACTAAAAATATTAATTGTTACCATGTCATTGATTGTTCGAGCATATCCTCTTCGACTTAAGGTGTGTGGAACCTTGGTGTAATAGGAAAATATCTTAACATCCTTTGAAACCTTAATGTAATAGGAAAATATCTTAACAATTTTGCAGGCTACCCTTGTAGAATCTCCTTTGTGTGTTCATTTTGCTTCCATCTTGGATATTGGCAGGTGGGACACACTTGGGCATTAGCATTTTCTTTTGTGAAAAAGAAACAATCATTCACACAAGCATGTATATGCTTATAATTCAGATCAAACATCTTTAGATACTTATTAATTGCATACATAGATGTTAGTAGGAGATTATCTTTTGGTAACATTGCTTTGATCATATCCAACATCTCACAAAAGCCAACATTTGAGAATCCATGCTTTGTTTTTAGATTGTATTGCTCGACGATGGATGAAATTTTGGTGTATTTCAAACAATCTTCATACTATGGAGATTCAACATCTCCTAATAGACTATCAAAATCATCATCATTGTTATCATCATCCAAATCATTGACATTACTTGAACATACTCCAGTAGCTCAAAATAAATTATATGTAGAACTTGTCTTAGTCATGCTACTTTGAACTAGATCTTCCCCGTGATGAAACCATGTTTTGTATGATTTTTCCATGTCGTACAAAACTAACTGTTCTACAACTTCATCCGAAAGTTGATGTCTTAGATTCTGACATTTGTTGCATGGACAAAGAATCTTACTCGGAAAACCGGCATTCATTACTGCAGTCTTCACAAACTTCCTAGCTTTTCTCTCATATTCCTTCGTAGCTCTACAATTTTGAAGGATACTTCAATACTAAAATACCAAAACTTAAACTTAAACTTAGACTATATAATTTTATTTGCAAACCTGTTAAGATGGATCCAAGTTTTATCTATCTGCATATCATAAGCATAGATATAAAAAAGCTAATCACAACTCATATGTATAATGTTTTATTATTAAAACCCTAAGGTTGGGGACGTGAAAACTACCCTTATTCACACCCCAGGCGAGATATCTATCAATATAATCAAATCAATTCAAGCAAACACAATTTATTTGTAAGAAGATAATACATAATTCTAGATAAAATCTTACATCATTTCCCATATAAAAGGTTACCTAACCATCTATCAATACCAAGTAAAAAAATTCAAACAACGCATAATAAGTTTTCTTCCTTATATCACCGCAACACACAAACAAATTTTCCAGAACCTACTTCTCTACGAATGAATATTTAAGATATTCAAACTCCTCTAACATTTGTATGATATTAATAAAAGGGTTAAGAGAATATATTTCTGTACATCTTGCAATTAATAATCAAGTTAATTAACTTTGCAATGCTCCTTGCCATTTCGACCCACAACCTAAAGAATATAATCAATACCTAAAATATTAATACAATGAATGATGTGGCTAAGTAATACATATAAATTAAACCCATCAAGACATATAAATTTATAATGATTTAAATTATACTAGTAAAAAAATAAACAATCAAGATAGAATCTACTACTTCTAACCAAAAAATTATCCACTGGTTTAAAAAGGAATGTCATGTGTAAAATGTTTCTGTGCACATATCATCAAAGAGAATAGATAATGAATGAACTAAACTTTATCCAAATATATGCAAGTGTGGAATATTTGTCATTCAACACTTGTAATGAGCAGCCAAAAGAATTATATAAAAAAAAAAAAGAGTGAAAACAAAAACTAATGGATTCTAGACACGTCTCATAATAATTGGACCTTTTTATTAAACTTCATGGAGACAAGACTGTCACAATAAAATTGTCTAGCAATATTTTTATCTCATTTTCTTATCATTATTCTCTCCAAACAGCACCACATTCAAAGCATCTTTCTTTGTAATTAAATTAACACTAATCTGACACCAATAATAGACACCTCAATAAAATAATTGATTAAGGCTGCAAATGCATAAATCTTTTGTTGAAGCCCAAAAAATGGATTCTCATTATTATTATTATTATTTTTGTTAATTTTTCACTAACCACCTCTCTGACATAGAAATATTTTTCTATTTCAAAAAGGGTATCTTTCCAAACCTGAACTCCACTACATTACCCTTTTTTCCATTCATAAATATAATTTTTATAAGTAGGTGAGATTATATATACACAAAGCTTTTTGATTCAATGGGCCTAGTCGGAATCTCACCACTGCCAACCTAGTATTCTTTTCATGTTCTTCAGTATTATTTAAAATTGCAAAAAACAAATAGTAAAATATTTTAAAGAGTTAGTTCTAACTTTTAGCTTCTATAACCTCTTCTACATTGATTTTCAGCTCTGTTAGGGTAAAATAAAAAAAATAAAAAGAGGAACAGAAGATTCTGTTTTGGGGGTAAGCTCTGAAAATTACAGAGGCCAAAAAAATATGACAAAAGCCTTTGGCATGCCTTAGTAATCAATGGTGGTCATTATCTAGATGGTATCATCATAGGAAGGAGCACCATCACATTGTACTACATGGTATCATCAACATTCCTTTGTGATTAAATAATAGCATTTCCTACTTCCAAACAGGCCCCCCTATTTGATCGCTGCCATCACACACACATAAGAGTACTTAAGAGAAAATGAATTGGATAAAATGATCTCTGTAAATGTACCAGAGATTTGAGACTTTATTATTTATAGCTGAATAGTACAAAGATACAAAAGAGGGAAAAAGGAGATGGAAACCAAGAAGTGATTAACAAAAAACTAACCACACTAATCAACTAACTATAGCTGAACCTATACTACAGTTAGAGCTAACTAACTACATGTGCTAAAACTTAAGCCCAAGCAAAACAATCAAAACCACCCATTTTGTTGGGATATTTAAGCCAAAGAAGAACAATCAAAGTGACTCCCGACTTAAAGGGTGGTGATAAACCATTTTGCAGACAGAGATCCTATGCCTATGAGGATTCTCTTTCACTGTCAAATGGTCGGGCTACCAATTCTTTGATGTCATTGTCGAATCCAATGGTTCTTGTTCAGCAATGACAATGGTCATGGAGGGACCTGTAGTGGGGGACTTCCTAAACTAATGGGATAACTTAACACTGACTTAACTTAACTTACAAGGTCAAATCAGAGAACACAAACAAACAAAAAAATCAAGAACAACACCATAAGAGGGCAATCTTTTTCAATCTACTATCAATAATCAAATACTACAAGGTCTTTCTCTTCTCACACCTTCTCTTACAAAATCAATAGCTCTCGTAAACAATACATACTTACAGTAAAAAAAAAAAATAGAAACATAAGTAAGATAGTTGAGAACCACATTTTACAGTTATGTCATGTCTCATCCAATTCTTTTGCATCCCTCTAATTTTTATCATGGAGAAATTTTACTAGAATTGCATTAATTGCAGAATATAAAAAGAAAAATACAAAAGACACATGACATTATATGACTAATAAAATTTAAAGAAGTACATATATATACTAAAATGATCAAGTCCCATCATTTTTTATGACTTTGCAGTCAAAAATAAGCAGTTGAATTCAACTGGGGGTCAGAAACTCTGAACTTGATAGATTAAGTAGAGAGCAAAATAAAACAAAACTATAGCTAGTGTGTTTTGCAAGTTAAGATTACTACAAAGATGATGTTAGACAATGAAGCACGGTATAATAATAATCTTGGTTAATTATAAAATATCGTTGAAGATATGTTTATAAACTCAAATTTGTTACTAAGAGGGAAGCATCAATTCAGATATTTCAGGGACAAGCATCGAAAGAAAAAAAGAAAAGGTTAAAAATACTATACTCCCAAAAATTTAGTTTGTAATCCAAAGTAAAATTATATATATGCGCCTTTATTCATTAGTCATCGGCAACGGGCGAGCTGGTGAAGGAACCTTTGTTTAGGGATCAATTCGAATGCTAAAAAGCTTGATGAAGTGCTATTTAATTAACTTTCACCTAAAAGTGTTTGCCAATAGAGATCGAAGAGAATCTGACGACTATTATATATAGCAAAAAAGTGAAAGAAAAAAGAAGGGCAAAACAGAATCTTGATATGTTATGCACTTGTACTCAACCAAATAAGGTTAGCTTTATTCTTCTTCTTTAGTGATGTTTTTGCTGTTTTCTTTCTATCATGAATCATTGTTGGAATAAAAATTAAACCTTTCTGCAAGATGGAAATGAAAATAGTGATTCTTCTAAAAAGAGAAATAGAAAGCGCAAGAGGTCCAAGACAAACCAAACAAAGCAGGCTTCAGAGACCCATTGGTACCAAAATCCCCAAGTGTTTCAAATGATTCTTTGTTTTTGTAGTTTTAAAAGAAAAATTAGGATAAAGACATCATATATTGCATATGAATTCCCCTATTGAGTGCTGACAAAGTGAAGAACAATTTTATAGATGTTGTCATAACTGTTTTGAGTTCCATTGTGCTTCATGAATGTGATTTTGTTCTCCTAACACAAGAGAATTCTGTATAGAAATGGGATATATACTCATTCTTAAAAATTCCTTGAGATGAAGTAGATTAAAAGTGTTTTCTACTAGGAACAAATCACAAGTATATTCCCAAAATATATGATATTCAAATATATATAATCAATGAAAATAGAATAAAAAAATATTTGGTTACCTCACTAGACCGAGAAGCAGAGATGGACTGAGTTGATCGATGACGATGGAGGAAGAGAGTCGTCGGGTCATCCCTGTTAAGAAACTCGATGGTGAACCAATCCACAGTCGTGCAGAAGTCGAGCTAGGTTTTTAATCAATAGCTCAGTTGAGTTAACGGGATGAGGTGAAAGAGATGGAAAGGGTTGAGCTCTTGTAAAGTTAGACCTACGAAAATAAAAGTTAGAAATAATCTCTTTCCCAGAAACTAATTATCCGACTTTTAGTGTGTGTTTGTTGCCCATATTTTTAACTCAATTATAATACTTTTTCATTACTGTTGTACTCATGTATTATATAAAGGGGTTTTTGGTGTAGTGTTGGGAGCAGAATATTCGACAATATAGACAAACTTTTGGCCTAACAACCCTATTTCTTTTTCTCCTTTATCTAGCCATTGCTTAAGCCATTTTCCTAAGTTAGGATGTCTATTTGGGAGGTCTTCCTCTGTTTTTAGGCAGCTTTTGCAGTCGCAAACATCCCAATACTTATGTCCATCTGATTATTCGAAATCATAAATAGGGCTGCCTTGAGAATCAAAGGATTGGATTTCAACATCAATTGTTGTCACAGAAGTCATCATGTACTAGGTGGTAAAGCAACTGGAATCTTTGTTTGAGTTCTGTCAAAGACTATTTCAACAGAGCCATCTTCTTTCTTGTGATAAGATGGTTCTGTAAGAGTCTGGAAAACTTTTTGAGGTTGATGTAGCATCTCATAATTTTTTATCCATGAACTGGGAAAAATCTTCATAAGATCATCTGTGGAGATTTGCCTTGGAATATGAGTGCATGTTGGAACTTGGGTAGAGTCTACAAAGACCAGCAATGCTTCTTCAGCTGTTGGCAAAGAAAGATCCCGTGACCTTGGAGTCTGTATGCCATCTGGTAGTGAAGAGTAACTCTAATGGAAGTAAGATCTTGGTCAATTTCAGCCAATTGCATATATTCTTTTGGAGCTTTGTAGGAAGGTTTGATGAGAGATTTAATGGACCAGGTAAAAAGAGTAATTGATTTAGGGAAAATCTGCTATGGGTTAATTAAATGAAGGTTGTTATTAGTAATCTTGTTTTCTTTGGGAACATATGACAGTTCATAAAGAAAGTCAAGTTTGTTGGTTGTACTTGCGGAAAGATAGAGAAGGAGGAAGCGACAAGGGTGATATTATAGGAGTACTAAAGCTTGTAGATGAGGTTTCGCTTGCATGATCAAAAGTAGAGATTCATCGTTAGGATAGGATGAAGTATGACTCTGATACCATTAAGTCAACTTCTGGGTTAGTGTTCACTCTTGGTGGAGGAGTTGTAGTCTTGAGAAGTATTAAACAATCTAGTATTGTAGATTCAACCATGGAAGTTGAGTATATAACAGCTTGTGAAGCAACTACATAAGCAGTTTGGTAGGAGAAGTTCTATACTGATCTGGAAGTAGTTACAAATATGGATAAGCAACTAATCATGTACTGTGACAACATTGGAGCAATAGCTAACTCCAAAGAACATAGAATCCATAAGAGAGGAGAGCATATAGAAAGGAAATATCATCTGGTTAGAGAGATTGTGCACTAAGGTCATGTGACTGTTATGAAGATAGCATCGAACAGAATTTGGCGAACTAGTTTACCAAGACAAATTATACAAAGTCGTTTATGGGTCATGCATACAACATGAGATTATGGGAGATGGTTCACTTGCTTTGAGGGCAAGTAGGAGATTGTGAGGATTAATGCACTAAGAGGATGTAAAGACATTTTATTGATTTAAATAAAAGTACAATTTTATTATATTTTAATGTTATAATTATTGTTTCAATTAACTATTTAATAATATCAAGAAAATTTCTTATTCATTCATGAGAATATAATCTTGTGTTAGTAAGAGAGAATTAATATCTTATATAATGAATAAAATAGTCAATAACATATAAAAGTAAGGAATCTTTAATAAATGGTTACTAGTACAGTTTACTAAGCATTCAAGATGCAAGTGATCTTGATTCAAATTTCTGATGTGGATAGACATCTTAGTAAATGTGTTATATATAATATATATTATATATGACAGGACCGATGAGAATTAATTATCTTTGTAAACTTACCGTTTGACATAAAGATTTAATTCTTAACATAATAGATGATCATTTGTAGATCAGTCTAAATCCTAAGTATTCATGAACTCTTGTTTCTGTTTATTGGATCTTTTGATTCACTTGTTAAGGTTTCTAAGTATAATGAGGCTAATGACTACTATTTTAGAGATTCAATATCATGAATAGCTGGGAACATGATTTCCTAACGGATCGAATATTGGTTCCCTTAAAGGTTAATTCTGGAAGTGAAAAGTTATTGAGCGCAAATCTATAATTTGATTATAGATTAATTATTCGCTTGTGAATTAATGGTACTTAAGGATCAAGAGGTAATTATAAGGGTAAAATGGTAATCCTGACCAGCTCTAATTAACGAACCAATAAATGGAGGACAAAACTATATTTATTGATTATATCAATTGACTAGAAGAGAAAACTCTGTAAATATAATTCTTTAAATACTTAGAGTGCAATTCCATATTTATAGTGTGGAGTAATCATGGAATTAATAAATAAGATTATCAGATTAAAGAGTTTAATTAATAATCTTGTTTATTGGAGCTTCGTATTATAGGTCCATGGTCCCTAGAACACCTATGTCCTACATTGTCAAGGGTAGGGATGTCAAAAGAAAGATTTGTAGAGAGAATGACTTAATATCAAAGGAATTAATTTTTGAGGGCAAGAAAATCTTTATGTGATAGTTATGGGCATTTGATTAATTATGCATTAATTAATTATTGAAATATATAGTTTTTATTTTGAAAAACTATCTATTAAAATAATTATTATTCATGTTTGGATTAATATAAAAAGAGATTAACAATAATCTTATTTATAATAAGATATTTTTTTATTTATTTAAAACCCTAATATGGCTCACGCCACTCACTGTATTGCACAGTGAGTGGTGCCACACATTGATATTTCCTATCCCTGGGATTTGAATTTTGAATTTCAAATAATTTTTAAATAAATGTTAATTGATGTTTGATTAATAACATGATCATGCATTAGTCTATACACCGTGAAATATGATTTGGACCTCAAGAGGCTTTGTTTCCGACCCCCTAAGGAAGGTTTATGGTCATACTAATATCTAGGTTGGCTTCTTATGAAGATAGGAAAGAGTGATGTATTTTAGGTTTGATCGACCCTAAGGCAGCTCTGTCTAAGTTAGGTCATAAATTTCAAAATAATGGGTTACACTTACAATGATACAGTTAAGCTTTTGTAGTTGATAATTGTATCTTAACCAAACAAGCGACACTTCATTTTTAAAAGAGAAAATATAAGTTATTTTATGTTTTAAATAATAAAGATAAGAGTGTCTTATAAGCTGTTTGAAATTAACTTGACCGACTCTAAGGTGACACTTTAATTGTCGGGTAATTTTATCATGGAATAGTAAATGTTAAGTTTATGTGTTTTAATTGTTGCACTCATGCATCGTGTTTACTTTATGAATTTGTTGATACTTATTCATATATATAATAAATAGTGTATCTTTTGTTGATATTTGTTGACATTTCCATTATCTGCCTTGTCATGAATTAAATGATTGATGATCATATTGGTAAAGTGAAACTCACTGAACATGATGAAGGATGATGGATTAATTCAACTATGTTTGTTTTTCTGACTAAAAAACTTAAACATTATTTTAATGAAAGACGACCTCCTCCTATGCCATCATGGGATGCAAAGAAAGAACATTAGAAATATGCTAATTGGATGAGATTGAATGACATGGAAAGATTTTATATTCTTAGTACATTGGAAAAAAAATTGAGGAAAAAGTTTGAAGGAATCGAATATGCACGTGATAGGTGGGATGTTGTCAATGAGGATATACAAACAAGACCACATTCAAGAAAAGGTAAATATGATCTATCTTTACCTTAAGTTTATATATTGGAATATAATGTATCATTTTGAATGTTTGATTGAGAAACCACTAATCATATTTTTTGTTCTTCCTTCCAGATACTGGAGCAGTCAAGGGGAACTTGAAGATGGAGGCAACTCAACTAGGATGGAGAGAGGAAGCGCGATTAGTTCAAGAAAGCGTTGGCGATAGTCTGTTTTGTTTTAGTTTTTATTTAATTGAAAGAAAACATTATTTTTCTTTGGAAAATTTAAGTTTATTTATTTTAGTATTTTAATTTCTTTCTATTGCATGTATTGACATTTAAATACATTCTAGTAATAATATGACTATTCTTATTTTCTCTTTAAATAGACATGCAATTATAAAAATTCGGACTATAAACGCTTTTGCCATATGAAAGATCGTTAAATAACTATGAGTTATTTAAAGTAGCTAAACAAAATTTTATAAAAGACAAAAAGTTTCAAAAGATAATGACACATATCTATAGCATCTAAGACTACATCATATTAGTCTAGACAGAATAAGCAGATTAACAAAAGATGGACCATTGAGAGAACTAGCTGTTGGAACTCTTCTTGTTTGTGAATCCTACCTAGAAGGGAAAATGATCGAACGTCCTTTCTCAGCGAAAGGTAATAGAACCAAAGAACCATTAAAGAGCTTGTACACAACGATGTTTGTGGCCCAATCAATGTACAAGCCAGAGGGGTTATGAGTACTTCATCACTTTCATTGACCATTACTGAAGATATGGTAATACTTACCTAATGCTTAGCAAGTCAGAAACGTTTGGCAAGTTTAAGGACTTCAAAGTTGAGGCTCAAGAGCAGTTAGGTAAGACTCTTAAAACACTTTGATGAAATCGAGCTGGTGAATATTTGGATTTAGAATTCAAACATTTCACGTCGTAGCATGGTATTCTATCCCAACTCACAACACTTGGAATGCCACAACAAAATGGTGTTTCAGAGATGAGAAACAAGACCTTGTTGGACATGGTTAAATCTATGTTAAGCTACTCATCGCTTCCTCTCTCATTCTGGGGTTATGCACTTCAAACTGCGACTTACATTTTGAATGTAGTCCCATCTATGTAATGCCCCGAATTTCCTAATAAGGGTTAGGACCTTGATTAGGAGGCCGGGAGGGCCATAATTGAATTATGATGCTATTTAATGATCATATGCACGTTTATGTGAATTATATTATTAAATGATGGTAAATGCATGTATATGGGAGTATTTATAATTATGAGGGCATTTTGGTAATTTGGCCGCTGTGGGCGTAATTGCGTATTCTGGTGCATGTTTGTGATTAATTAATATAGCCACATTATAAGGTGGATTGGTTCGAGCTATTCAGCATGAGACAATCATGGAATGCAAGTGTTCGGTCTAGTCATAACGGGTTTAAGTTCGAGGCTCAGGGTGAGTCTCGGGGTAAATTTAATGATTAGAGCATTACCGGGAATTAAAGGGTAATGAGATATGGATTATTGGTGTTCGAGGTTATTGAGAGTAGCGGGAATTGGAGGGTGTTACTTGTGATTAATGAAATAGGTGCGAAAGGAGGGTTTTGCCCTTGGTGGCTTTAAAGGTTTATTTTAGACATAAGGGAATTTAGGTCTTTTCACCCTAAGAGATTGATATAAGCCATTAAGGCTGTGGAAAGAAGAGGTAAAAACAGAGCTTCCTTTCTCTTCTCTCCCGATGGTTTTCTCCTCCATTTTCTCTTTGGATTTTCAAGGTTCTTTTGAGGAATTAAGCCAAGGAACCAAGCTTTGCCAAGCTAGGATTATGCTCCACCATTGAAGAGGGTGCTAAGCTGAGATTGAGGTGAGTTTTTAGCCATTAGAACTCTTGATTTTTCTCTGTTTTCTTAGTTAAGTTTTAGCTGGTTTTTGGGTTGGAAACTTGGGAATTGGTTAGATTTTTGGCTAGGGTTCTTGGGGTTGTGATCCCTAGGACATGTGGAGGTGGTATTTGGGTTCATTTGGGACTTAATTTGATGTTTGGAAGCTTTTGGATTGGGTTAGAAATGGTGGAATCGAAGGAAGAGAATTATGGGATTTTGCTGGCTGAAGGTAGCGCTACAGCGCCCAGTGTAGGGCGCTACAGCACTACCTGCAGGGAGTGAAGGGCGGTTTTGGTTCTGCTTTGAGCGCTGGGGCGCTAGGAGGACAGCGCTGTAATGCTACCCTCTTCCTTCAGAATCCTATTTTGGGTGTTTTTAAGGGTTTTTGGCTCGGGGTTTCAATCCTTAAGGCCCGGGATCGAATCTACTCACTGTGTGGGCATGTTTTGAGGTCTCGAGAGTGGGGTTTAGGTCGAGACCCTATCTTTGGTGATTTTCATTAATTTGAGATTGTTTTGGTTATGACTAGGTGACTGCTAAAGAATTAAGGATCGATCGTTCTCAAGGGTCGTTCTTGTTCTAATTCTTGCTCGAACCGGAGGAAAGAAAACGACACCCCTGTGTATATGTGACATGCATGGCTATTCTTGATGCATGTTGGTTGATTATTAAATGTGACATGCATGGCTATTATTGGTGCATGTTGGATTGTTAAATATAATGCATATGATGCATGAGAAACATGTGATTAGGACATGCTTTATATACTAAGTATGATATTGTTCAGAGCTTGAGCCTCTGTGTTCGTGCATGGTCCTAATTGTACTAGTATTTGTTAAGTAAGCATGCTGAATGCCTTGTATATGGATATTGGATATGTGATATATGTTTGGTGGCATGGCTTACTTGTGTGTGGCACTGACTTATTAGTCAGAATCAGCAATGGTGTTAGATCCATCTGTGAAGTTGTAATTTACTAGTCAAGTTCACAATGGGTTGAACACTGGTCGTGTTTTACTGACCTAAGAGTCAGAAATTGCATAGCGTCATGAATGCCGAGCCAAGTGAAGATTAGATCTAATCGATATCAGCGTTGAATGACTCATATGAGGTATTAATGTTGGACCGACCAAAAGGTCGATGAAAATTATAAGGGCTTGCCTAGTCTACGACTAGTTACTAGAGCCAGGGCCTAAGGCCTAGGTGACTGCTTGTCACATGGCTATGAGGGTATGGGACCTCCGAGATGGACTTATTAGTCATCTAACCGAGATGGACTTATCAGTCATCTAACCGAGATGGACTTATCAGTCATTTGACCGGGATAGACTTATCAGTCATCTGACCGAGATGGACTTATCAGTCATCTATCTTTTATCCAGGGCTATCAGCCCAATATGGTTACCGGAACCACAAGTGTTAAATCACTTATCTGATTGAGACTGACTTGATAGTCGTCCATTCGGGAGGGCAGGATTCTTTATCCTGGATACCCATTGCTACGTGGTTTTTCTTGCCTGCATGGCTAAGGCTATATCTGCTAGGTGTGTGCCTTATATTTCGATGACATGTTATAACTGTTCATGAGCATATTAAGTTTTCTTGCTAGGCTTCGGCTCACGGGTGTTATGTGGTGCAGGTAAAGGCAAAAGAAAGCTGGACCATCCTTGAGTTGGAGAGCTTAGGTGATGATGTGTACATATGCAGTTGCTCGTCCACCACGGCTGAGGTTTGAAGAGGAACTAGGGTTAAACCCTGTTTTGTCGCATAAAACGGCTTGTTGTAAATATTTTCTTATAGTAGACTCTGAAATTATAATTTTGGGATCCCAACATATATAAATTAAACGTTCTAGTAAAACATTATATCTTATCCAAAAAATTTAATACCTAAACCGCTAATTATACTTAGTTACACAATTTTGGCCAAATGACTGGATTAACGAGTTTAGCACTGTATACAAGGCACACCGTAACGGTCCCTGGAGTTAGGGCGTTACAATCTAAGACAATAAGCAAGATTCCATTGGTGTTGTGGAATGGTAACAAGCCTAGTTTGGGCCATTTCTACAATTGGGGTTGTCCTACTCATGTTCTTAGATCTAAATAAAGGAAACTTGACTCAAGGTCTTAAATGTGCATTTCCGTGGGCTATGCTCCAGCGGCATGAGGTGTTTATTTCTATAGTCACAAGGACAAAAAGGTATTTGTTTCCACGAATGCGACCTTCCTTGAGCATGATTATATGATTAACTATAAACCTCGGAGCAAGGTAGTTTTAGAGGAACTCACAGATGATCAAATTCCATCACCATCATCATCATCATCATCATCATCATTTAATGGTAAACAAGAAACCGAAGAAAACACTGTTCCTGAAAAGGAAGCCCCGGTGCAACATCGTAGTGGGAGGATTGTGAAACAACTTATCCGCTCTGAACATGAGGCACATGTCGTTGCTTTTGACACAAACAAGGATGACCTATTTGCCTTTAAAGAGGCAATGGAAGATCCTGAAAAGGAAAAAAGGCAAGAGGCCATGAACCAAGAAATAGAATCGATGTATTTCAATTCTGTTTAGGAACTTGTAGACCCCCCTGAAGATGTCAGGCCCATTGGGTACAAATGGATCTTCTAGAAGAAAAGAGGTGTTGATGGGAAAGTAGAGACTTTTAAAGCGACATTAGTAGCCAAAGATTACACACAGAGAGAGGGTGTCGATTATGAAGTGACATTTTTTCCTATATCCGTGATAAAGCCCATACGTACCCTCTTATCCATAGTTGCGGCTATGATTATGAGATATGGCAGGTGGACATTAAGACAACTTTCCTTAATGGGAACCTTGATGAGAGTACCTATATGGTACAACCAAAAGGGTTCGTGAAGAAAGGGGAAGATCATAAGATGTGCAAGTTTCTAAAATCAATTTATGGATTGAAGAAAGCATCTAGATCTTGGAACATCACCTTTGATGAGACAATTAAAACATATGGCTTCGAACAGAATGTCAACGAAACATGTGTACATAAATATGTCAAAGGTAAAGTGGTGGTTTTCCTAGTTCTTTACGTGGATGACATTCTTCTCATTGGAAACGATGTAGAGACACTATCAAACATGAAGAGTGGTTAGCTTAAAAGTTCCAAATGCAATATTTGGGCGAAGCGAGCTATGTTCTAGGAATCCAAATCTTGAGGGATAGGAAGAACAATTTCTTGGCACTTTCTCAAGCTAATTATATAGATAAGGTGATTGAAAGGTTCTCAATAGAGAATTCCAAGAAAGGCCAGTTACTGACCAGACATGGAATTACTCTTTCCAAGGAGCAATGTACAAAGACACCTCAGGAAGAAGAGGACATGAGATGGTATCCTCATGCTTCAGCAGTTGGGAGTCTGTTGTATGCTATGTTGTGTACTAGGCCCGACATTTCCTATGTAGTGGGAATTTTAAGTCGTTATCAATCAAATCCTGGTTTCGAACACTGGATTGCAGTAAAGGACATTCTCAAATATCTTCGAAGAACGAGAGATTATATGAGGGTGAGTTAAACCGTAATGGATACATTGATTCCGATTTCCAATAGGACAAAGACAATCGTAAGTTGACGTCTGGGTTAGTGTTTCCTCTTGGAGGAGGACTAAACTACAAAGGAATTAATTTTCCAGGGCAAAGAGATAATTATGTGCAATTAATTAATTATGAATTAATTAATTAATTAACTAATTATTTTTTATTTAAAAAAATTTATATTAGTTAAAATAAATTTTAATCAAGTATATGCAATTAATTAATTCCGAAGACAGCTTTCCAAACGCGGTACAACCATTATGAGTTCATTGTGATGTCCTTTGGACTCACCAACGCCCCTGCAACATTTATGGACTCAATGAATATGGTGTTTTGTGAGTAATTAGATAAGTTTGTTATCGTATTTAGCATTTATTGACTTAATGAATAGGGTGTTCTATGAGTACATAGAAAAGGAGGATCATGCAGTGCTCTTAGAACTAGTTTTCCAATGACTACAAGAGAAAAAGTTGTATGCAACGGACACATGGTGTCAAGTGAGGGAATTTCAATAAACCCAGCCAAAATTGAAGTTGTGAATCAGTGGAGATCTCTGATGAACACACATGAAGTTCAAAGTTTCCTAGGGTCAGGAGGTTATTATGGGCAATTTGTGGAAGGTTTTTCCAAAATAGCCATACCAATGATTGCTCTTACGCTCAAGGATATTAAATTTGAATTGATAGATAAGTGTGAACAAAGATTCCAAGAGCTTAAGAAGTGGCTGATAACTGCTCCAGTCTTGACAATCCCTAATGGTACAGAGGGGTACGCCATTTATAGTGGTGCGTCAGAGCAAAGGTTGGGTGCAGTATTAATGCAGAATCTAAAATTCATAGCATATGTCTCCCGATAGTTGAAGAATTATGAGAAGAATTACCCTACGCATGATCTGGAGTTTTCAATGGTGGTGTTTCCACAAAAGATCTAGAGGCATTATTTGTATAGAATCCACTGCGATATTTATACTGATCACAAAAGCCTTAAATGTTTCTTCACTCAAAAGGAATTAAATATGAGACAGCACCGATGGATGCAATTATTTAATGATTATGACTATGACATCCAATACCACCAAGGAATAGCAAACAAGGTGGCAGATGCTTTGATTTGACAGCTAATTCTTAACTTGTTGTCAGTACAAGAAGTACCACGGGAGCTAAAGTCTGAAATCTCTACTTTAAAATTAGAGATAGTGGTTGGTTAGTTAGCAACCCTCTCGGTACAACCAACAATTATGGAGGCTACTCACGAAGGACAACTTATTGATCCAGAGCTTGAATGACTGATCCATGAGATGAAAAATGATATGAGGCTAGGATTCCATATCTCTGAAGATGGGGTGTTGGGATTTAAGGGTAGAATTTGTGTTCCTGATGATGAAGAGATCAAGAAGCAGGTTTTCTACCAGGCTCGTAATGCCCCTTATGCTATGCACCCAGGTACCATTGAAATGTACCATAATTTAAAGAAGTACTTCTAGTGGCTGGGAATGAAGAAAGAACTTGTGGGGTACGTGGCTCACTACTTAACTTGCCAGCAAACGAAGACAGAATATCAATGACCAGTTGGGTTATTACAACCCTTAGATATTCAAGAATGAAAGTGGGAGATGATTAACATGGATTATGTTTCAAGTCTACTAACTGTAACGTCCTACTTCCTTAGAGCCGTTACTAAGTGAGTTTTAAGACAAAACAATGTGCAATGAACTCGCTAACCGAGGTTTTGAAACAAAAGTGTGACTAATTAAAAGTTAAGGCTGTAATCTTAGAAAATGCGTTGTTTCAATAAAACTTCTAGTATTAAACATTTGGGATCCCAAAATAAGGTTTGAAAACTATTTACATCTTAAAATAAGTTTACCATTTATCAGTTATAAAAATCGTAGATTATTACAGCCATTTTCGAATAAACCCCCAACCAAAGCAGTCGGGCAGGCCGAACATGTACGCGTCGCTTCACGCTCTCCGTACTCATGGTTGGTTGACTCAGTCTTTGCCCTTACCTACAACACGGAGCACCCGTGAGCCGAAGCCCAGCAAGAAAACTCATGCATTTCATAACATATGCAAAATATACAGTTAATCATATCAGATAGTCCACAGATAAACAAGTCAACCATTAGACTAAGCAAACACGGCCATGCCGCCCCAGAACCCTTACCACAACCTGGGGTCTCGGTCCTCACTGTAAGGATCTCACATGTATCCTCTGGGTCCTACCCTGACTATAAGCATCCCATGTGCTAAGTGTTACTTCCGGCCCCGCTGCCGTTCTCGGCCTTGCCGCCCTCGGCCATAGCCGTTCATTTCACTATAATCATATATAGCATAAATCAAACAACATTCAAACAAATATAAATTCATTTAAATCTGCACCCTAACATGTAATGCAATATAGGGCCGTGCCCGGCAATCATCTCATCATGCAATATAGGGCCGTGCCCCGCAATCACACTATGGGCCCACGCCCTATCCTACGGGTGTTATAGTTTTCTTACCTTTCCCTTCAATAGCTTAGATCACCTGACTCCTTGAGCACGATCCCACTCGAGCCTTAGCGCACACCTAGGCACAAACATAGGTCAAAGTCAACACCGAACCCCAAGTCCGAATACCTAGCCTCGGGACCAATCCCGAGCCCCCGGGAAGTCCTAAATCCCCAAAACAAAGTGGCGGAATCGAGCCCCGAACCCTAGGTCAAAATCCCTCATCAAAAACCCAAAAATCCACCTCTGTGAACAGTGCAGTGCTACAACGCTCTAAAGAGGGCGCTGTAGCGCTACAAGCAGAACACACCCCTAAAAACAGAGGCTAGCGCTACAGCGCCCACTGACTAGCGCTGTAGCGCTAGTTGCAGCCCAGCAGAACCCGAAAATCGCATCTTGCGATTTCCTTCAACCAATTCAACCCCAAACTTGTCCAAACCTTTTCCAAACCCAAAATCAAGCTTATAAACACCTCACACTCATCCCAAGCATCCCAAGAACTCAAAACCCAAGCACATTCAACCCAAATCTCAAAATTCACCAAGAACAACCCTAAACCCATAAATTCAATCAACAACAAAGTTAAAGGCTTAGAATTCTTACCATTGATGCAAATTTCGACCTTGATTCAACCCTAGGCCTCCATAGCTTGCTCTCCCTCAAAGCTTGCTCAGAAATTCCCTAAAATTCCCACCATCTCAGCTCAAAACACAATTCAAACCAACCAAACCCTTAAAGCTGAAAACTCTAAAAACTTACCTCAAAAGTTGATGTGTTCTTGCTAATCCTTGCCAAATCTTCAAGTCTAACCCAAGATCCTTGATGCTCAGCCTATCCTAGCTCTCCACCGAGCTTTGCCCCAAGAAAAATGGAGAGGAATGGTGCAAGAATGCACAAACCGCCCCATTAGGAAAACCCTCTGTTTTTCTCTCTTTTCTTTCTTTCCTTTTTCTTTCTTTTCTTTCTCTCCACAGCCAACACTTCTCTATAAATCCCACTAAGTGTAAAGCCTTATTTAATCTATCTCCAAAAAGCCAAATGACCAAAATGCCCTCCCCATAAATTCTAAACCCTTTTATCCAAGTAGGGCCATTTTAGTCATTTTACCCAATTCCCGCTAATCCTCAAGTGTCTCTAATATTTTCCCGTTGCTTTCCAACACCTGATAAACCACCAAATAAATATTCCCCATCATCAATATAAATCTCAATCTATTCTCTAAATTCCTGCTTATACCCCAGGCTCGCCCCGAGCCGGGTATAAATTCCCATCATGACTTTCCGCTAGCCTGCTCACTGGGATCGCCTCGAGTTACAAATCATAGATACGCCCACATACCACTGTGGTCTCAACAATCATCACATATCAATACAGTTATGCCCAACATGGCCAAATTATAATTATGCCCTTCTAACACGATCCGGGCCTACATGCATACTAATATACATAGTCATGCATCTCAGATAAACAACTAGTCATATAACATGCTTTAAATCATAATCATGCATTTAACTCATCAAAGTCACACATAAATCCCATCATGCCCTCCTGGCACGCTAATCAAGGCCCTTAAGCCTTATTAGCTAATTTAGGGTCGTTACACTAACTACTCCTAATGGAGAGGATACCATATGTGTTATTGTAGACAAACCAACTAAGTCCACTGATTTCCTTTCTGTTAAGATAACTTATGCAGCACATAACTTAGCGGATATTTACATAGCAGAGGTGGTTAAATTCCATGGAGTACCCACCTCTATTGTATCTAATTATGATAGGTGTTTCATTTCAGCATTCTGGGAGAGGATTCAGACCAGGCTTCGGTTTACAATAAATTTTAACACCACCTTTCATCCCCAAACTATTGTCCAGAGAGAACAAACCATCCAAACCTTAGAAGATATGCTGAGAGTTTGTGTGCTCAATTTCCAAGGGTCAGGGAATGGGAAGCTGCAATTAATAGAGTTTTCCTATAACAAAAGCTATCATGATTCTATCAAGATGGTTTCATATGATGCTCTGTATGGGAGGAAATTTCGTTGACCAATTCATTGACATGAGGCCAATGAAAGAAAGTTTCTTGGGTCAAACAAGATCGATCCAGCTACTAAGGATATTCGATGAATTCGGTAATTTGCAAACCTCACTAGATCAACAACGTAAATATACTGACCGACGAACAAGACCTTTGGTGTTTGAAGTTGGGGACATGGTGTTATTAAGGATAGCTCCACAGAAATGAGCTATGTGCTTTGGGAAGAAAGGGAAGCTGAGTCCGAGGTTTATTGGACCATTCGAGATCCTAGAGCCTGCATTTTCCCAGGTTCACGATGTATTTCATGTATCTATGCTGAGAAAATATGTGAATGATGTTGCGCATGTTCTCAGATATGAGCAGATAATCGTTGACCCATAATTGCACTATGAAGGAAAGTCGATGGCAGTTCTAGGTTGAAAAGACTGAGTGTTGAGGAATAAATCAATGACGTTAGTTAAGGTTCATTGGTGTAACCACGACATTGAAGAGGCCATGTGGAAAACAGAGGCCAAAATGAAAGAAATTGTATCCCCATTTGTTTTATGTTTTAGGACAAAACTTTTATAAATTGTAGGTATTGTAACACCTCATGTTTCGTGCGCCTACTAGTATCTAAGAACGGGGTGGTGAGTTATGTATGAATAATTTATATGCTTAAGAAGCAAAATTCATGTTGTTAATGTCATCCAAAGTGTGAAATGTGCGGTTTGGTGGCAAGCATTTCGGTCTTGGAGCGAAATAGAACCCTAATCGACTAAATTCTTGGATAAATTATTATTTGAAAAGCATTATTATGGAAAAAAAAATTCTTGGGCATTAAATTTTTGGATTAATTTATATTAAGGTCAAAATTTTGATTTTTGTGTGAAAGATTTCTAAAAAGTCATTTTTTGAAAAATGCACATTTAACGAAAGATGAGATTTTGGCTAATTAAATTACATGAGTTATAAATATAGGAGTGTGACCACTTCAATTAAACGGCAATGTCTATTTAGTTTAATTACCCTAGGTTAAGGTTTCAATTTGGTGAGGTAAGAAAAAAAATTACTGCGTGGTATATTGTTAAGAAAACACACCATTGAGCTTAGAATAAAGTAACTAAGTTAAGATTAATTAAGAAACTAAACAAAAGCTAATTAGGATTAGTGTAGGGCAGCAGCAAGGACGAAAAAATATTAATTTAAGGTTCTATTTTTACCACATATAAAAGGTAAAAAAATTCAAATGGTCTTCATAACTCACATTTTCCAAACTTTGGCTTTAAGTTTCCTCACTTTTCTCTCTACCTTTTGCCGACTACCCTAGAGCCTTTCTCTGAAATATTTTCAGACTTCTAAACTCTCAATATCTCATCTTCTTCCTTCTATACTCATAACCCTAAGTCACTTAGTCTTGGTTTGTGATCTAAACTCTCTATTGTCAAAGTTTTGAGTTTTGTGTTCTTAGATGAACTTGTCAGCTTTAGTAATTTGATTGTTAGGCTTGTGGGGAGTATATAAACATGTAGATTAAAGGTTGAGCCAAAGAGTAAAAGTGCCAGAGGTCACACATGTTCAATCAAAAGGTCTACAAGAGGTATATAGTGACCTTCATCATATTTATGCTTGGATTTTCAATAGTCTGCCATATTTGAGTTGTTTGATGTGTTAAAATATATTTTTCGAACTGTAATAATATTTTTTTGTTTTTTGATCATACAGGCATGGCTGTTTGGATAATTGTTTAGTGATGGAATCCAAAATTCGTTAGGCAAACTATGATTTTATGTGAGAAAATGTTTAAGACTTGACTTCCAATGGGTCAAGCAAATTTTGTATGAATCTGTTTCTAGATTTTCTTAGTTACACGTTGTATTTTAGGAAGAATAGATATTCATAGTATGTTGAAATGTTCAAAAAGCCTGTGAAATCACCAAGTTATGATTTTTACAAAATTGGTGTGCAACCTGAAAAATAGTTTTTCAAACATTGGACAAACAGCTAAGTTTGGACAAAGAGTTTCATGGGTAAATTAGTGTATTTTTGACTGATTTTTATAATAAACATTATTTTGATTTTGGAAAAGTAATTGATAAAATTTAAAAGAAAAATGTTAAAAATGCTTAGAGGTATGAATTTTTAAAGTTTGAAAAAAAAAATTTGGAAGCTCAAAATAGCTTCTAGACAGTCATGTTTGGGAACCCATTAGACTAAGTAAAAATTGTTCAAATGACCTAAATTTTCATATGGATAATTTTTACATGTCCTAGTATGGGCCTAAGATATTGTAGACCTAAATAATGAACCAAATAGATTTTATAAATTTCCAAAATTCACTAAAATGATTAGTATTTCCCTGACAAGTTTTGAAGGGGGACTTTCGAAATTAGTTTCCACAAAGTAAAAAATTGTTATATTTTTTATAAAATTTGGCACGAAACTTCTTGGAATAGCGAAGATTGGTTCTGAAAAATTTGAGATGTTTTGGAGTTATAGTTTTCAAAATTTAATTTTTCTAAACCAGGCAACCTACTAAACAATCAGATTCATTGACAACCTCAGACCATGACTGATCCTTAATTAACCTCAATGCTTCTTTAACCCCAATGGCTTCTACTATCTCTAGCCTAAAACCACCTTGTATGTAGCACACCCTAGTTTCCATGAGCGTTCCTTCATGATTCCTAGCCACACAGCTAAAGTTTTAGCATCCTTCATTTTCAAAGATGGCTCCATCTACATTAATCTTAATCTTGTTTACTACTGGTTTGGTCCACAACTCACCCCCATCTTCAACATGTTGAAGTGTTAGAGATGGCATAGTATCCTTTCCTTGAGCTGCCTCCCATTGATCAAGCACTATTTTTGCAGATGAGAAAACCTCCTCAACCAAAGATGCATTTTGATTCCAGACCCTGTTGTTTCTTTCCATCCATACTGCACAACAAATTGTGCTTGCCTCATTCACAGCTTCCTTAGATCCTTGTTGAATCACCCAATCTAACCATTCCCCAAATTCTGACCAGTCCCCATTTGTATAGTGAATTTTGGAACGAAACCAGCAACTCTCTTCAAAAGAGCATTTGACCAAAATATGAAATATTGTTTCTTCCAGCTAGTTACACATTGGGCAAGTAGCTTCTATAGTTACTTGTTTCATCTATAACTACATCCGAGTAGGTAGACAACCACTAACGACCCGCCGTAACAGATTCTTTACTTTTGGAGGTATCATAAGTTGCAAAAAATTTCTCCAATAGCCCGAATCATGATCAATCGCACATCTTCTTTCAATCGTTCTACGAGTTTATAGGCACTTTTTACAAAATATAATCCTGTTACTTCTTTACTCCACTGTCATTGATCTCTCTCCTCAGAACAACGCAAAAGAATAGCAAGAATTAAGTCTCTATCTCTCTCTTCAAACATATTAGAGATGATATCTTCATCCCAAACCCGAACTCCCACCTTCATTAAACTGTTAACTTTTTTATCCATGATGCCTGGGTGGTTTGTGGTAATATATGGATCATCTTCTTCTGGAAGCCATGGTTCCTATAGCACCTACCTTTACCGAAGATTGGGCCTCCCAAATACTTTTCCACACAAAACTTGGGTTATTTCCTAAATTAGAGGTCAAGTATGACCCCTTTGGAAAATATCTAGCCTTAAAGACCTTTTCAACAAGGCAATTCTCCCTTTCCAATAATTTCCACCCCTGTTTTCCCAATAAGGCTAAGTTGAAATCCCTCAGATTCGAAAGCCCATCCCCCCTCTGGATTTATGGTAACACATTATATCCCAAGTTATCCATCTTATCCCTCTTCCCATATTCGAGGACGTATGCCACCAATATTTGCTCATCATTCACGCTATATCCTTTCAAATGTCCAATGGTAGTAGGAACACGCTCATAGCATAATGAGAAAGTGATTGAACAGTTATTTTAATCAGCGCCGCCTTTCCTGCTTTGGAAAGCATTTTACCATCCCAACTGTTAATTCTCTATCATATCATTTCCTTTAGAAAACCAAGCAAAGCAGACTTATTTCTTCTCATTGAGCTTGGTAGACCCAAGTATGTACTACATGCCTCAACTTCTCCTATCCCCATCATCGTACACACATGTTGCCGAGTTGTCATATTAGAGTTGGTGCTACAGAAAACAAATGACTTCTCATAGTTAACTTTCTAGCCAGATCTTATTTCGAAACTTTGTAATAACCTCAGGACCTATGTAGCCTCCCTTTCAGTGGCTTTACAATATAGGAGACCTCATGTGCACCCCTGGCCAACCTACATCCATGAGGCAACCCTCTATCCTAATATTTTTTAATGAAAGATGAAAATCCTTCAGCACAGATAATGAAAAGGTAAGGTGAAAGCGGATCACCCTTTCTGAGTCCTCTTGATGGTATGATTGGTCCCATCCCTCGTTCGTTACAAACCATTTTGTACTTTATTGAGGACATACATTGATTAAGAAAGTGCACCAATCTATTAGAGAACCCCATTTTCAACATCATTGCATTCAAATATGGTCATTCAATTCGATCATACGCCTTGCTCATGTCCAACTTGATTGCCATAAAAACTTCATTCCCATATTGTTTTTGTTTTAAATAATGTAACACTTCAAAAGATACAATGATATTATCTGTAATAAGTCGGCCTGGTATAAACGCACTCTCTGCACTAGAAATGATTTGATTCAAAACCTTCTTGAGTCAGTTAGCCACCATCTTTGAAGCCGCCTTATAAAGAACATAACATAAGGAAATCAACCTAAGATCTCCCAAAGTAGTCGGGTTCTTCTTTTTTTGGGATAAACACAACATTAGTATCATTCAATCCACCTGGAAACACTCCCTGACCACATTGTTGCCAACTATATTCCAATGCTTCTGATAAATCCCCTGACTCATCCCATCCGGTCTTGGAGACTTATCTGGATTCGTCTGAAAGAGTGCATATTTAAATTCTTGTTCTGTCAAAGGTTGTAACAACTCCATATTCTGTGCTTCTTTAATTTTTGGATTTATACAATAAACTACTTCCTCCCATCTTTCCCGTGACTCTGAAACGTTCTTGAAAATAGTTAGTTACCAACTCAGGAAAGCCATTATCCCAGCTAAACCACTCCCCATCATTCCTTTTCAGGTTATGAATCTTGTTATTTTTTCTTCTGGAATTAGTGAATGCATTAAAATACTTGCTATTTTGTTCCCCTGCCTTAACCCATCGCTTCTTGGAACATTGTCTCCAAATGACCTCACAGTAGGTTAAAACTTCAAAAAGTCATTTATGCTCCTCTTTATATCTACTCACCCCATCTGCATCTTTTCTTCCTTTTATTCTCTTTAGTGCCATCCTGCTTCTCTTGGTACGCTGAGCAAAGTTCTCCATCATTTCTCTACCCCAATAAGCGCCAGAGCCATACTGTAGTATCGAATCTTTGACTGACAATCTACTTCCATACAGACGTCCCAGCTCTCTTTGACAATTTGGTGACACATTGATTAGCGAAGCCATGAATTCTCAAATCAAAACCTTTTATTGATGGAAGTAGGAACATGATACCGAGGGTCTAGTAGCAACAGGAAGTGATCTGAAGATGATAGCTCAAGATTAAACAACTTAGCAAAAGCAAACAAGTTCAATCAATTATCAGACACTAAATCTCTAACAATACGTACCTCTATCCATTTATCAATACCTCTCCCCATCTCCCATGTATGCTGGTAGCCCATGAGGTCTATATCAATCAAATTATAATTATTTCTTAATAAATTAATTTAACTTAATTTATCAAATTTTATGATATAAGTGATTTTACCCAAAAATATTGGATTTTTGGTAACTTATCAAGGAAAGGATAAAATTGGTATAGCTTGAAAGCTTTCAAAAATATATTTTCCCTTCTAGGTTCGATAGTGAGAACAGAACGGGAGATTTCGTCAAAAACCAAATTTCAAATAACTAGACCCTTTGAGGGAAGTGTTTTGAAAACTTTAAAGTCGTTATGACTTAAAACTTGTGAGGATGAAAATACCCTTGGTGAGTATTTGATTGTGACCTTAATGCCCAAAGATAAAAGATAGTCTACTATAATGCCATAATAAATCCTAGTACACTATATGTTAATCACAGTGTTGGCTAACACGACGTGATTCTCTATGGGAAGATCGCCCGTGTACAGCAAAGGAAAACTTGTAAGTCAGTCTGTGATTTATGTGTCTGCAACATGAATTAACTAGTGTATTGCTTGCTAGAAGTAGGGCTTATATGCTAGTTAGAGAGAGAGAGAGGAATCATTTAGAGGAAATGATTAGGCGGCGCTTCAGATCCACATGTAATTCTTATGGAGGGTTTCCATGTTGTCATATAGTGCGGACGTTTTCTGGCTATTTAATGACTGTGAAGACGGTTTCTGCCCTTGATATTATTGGCCTACCTCTTGAGTACGTGGACGGTTTCCACTTGTTGTACTATTGGGCAGATGATTTCTACTTGGCTCATGAGTACATGAAGGGTTTCCACCTATTATTATGTGGTGCGGACGTTTTCCGCCTACTTGGTCATTGTGCCGACAGTTCCTGTCCTTGACATTATTGGTTTATTGGTCCGGTTAGCTACCGTGATAATTGGCCAGAAGGTATGTGAGCTGGATAACCTAGGAGTTTTGATGAGCAAGTGTGAATCCTCCAAACCCCGTTATTGTTCTGAAATTAGCATAAATGCTTTAGGCAGCTGATGGTTACCCTCGAGAGTGATTCCTGAATTAGATGTCAATATAGAGACTTGAATCTCCACTACGCTTTGAGTTGAGCTACTAAGGGATACCTTGGTAACTCCTGAATTTCCTTCTAGAGTCAATTTTATTAATGGATGTTATTTCTGTTTTTGCTTTAGTCAGGAATTCTCTGCAGGTTTTCGATTTCAATTTCTGCAAAAGGCGAGACGATGCCGCTAGGACGCTTAGACGTTCTTGAATTGTTTGATTAGGGTTTGGATTTATTTGGAAGCCTAAGTGTGGTAAACTATAGGTTGTGAGGACACTTACTAGGTTATTTTGGTTCCCATTGTTTGTTTCTACTTTGTGCTGCTAGATTGATTTACTAACCGTTTTCGCTTACCTAGTAGTTCATGTTGTAGGTAAGGGCAATGAAAAGCTGGGGCAGTGAGATCTAGAGTTCACTCGCGACCAACGTTACACATAACATAATAACCTGCACTTAGAAAATCCCAGAACATTCGAGATGTATATAATTACACAATTAAATCAACTCAACAAACATAAAGGATCGTGGCTCCAACCTGGACTATAATTTCACCATGTTGGCTCTGATCCAGACTATATTTTACCATGTCCTGGCTCCAACTTGGACAGTATTACAATAAGGTTCTGGCTCCAACCCAAACTCACCTACCATTAAGACGCAAATGCATAAGCATTGCAAAGGTAGGCATTAAGCATACCCTGGTCTTAACGACCGGAACAAAACTAGTGTATTCTACTACTACAAGCACACACTAGTATATTCATGTTGTAGCCAAGAAAGAGAAATGCTAAATTACTTAGAGTCCTTAGTTCCCAGCATGATCTTTAACACCGCTATTCGTTTTTCCTTTTGCGGTTACTGTAATTAATACAGTGTACTAAGACTAAACTATGGCATACTCTCATAGCTAATATTCTATGATTGCTACATGCAATAAAGTTCTCTTAGAGACTCTATACTATAGCCTCTTATACACCTTACAGTGTATAAGGGAGGATTTCGTTTCAGTCTTTACAGTATCATGAGAAAATCGGCCTCACCGCAACGCACTCTCCGTGCCATGCATCTTAATATTCTTTAACTAAAGAAGTCTCTTATCAAATAATTCGTATTTTTGTTTAAGGAAAAACGAGTTCTACTCAACTCATAACTTTATAAAAATACCAACTTGTTGTCCTCTTACTAAAGTTTACCGCTTTCTATCATTTACCAAAATATCGCTTTTTGACCATTTACAAATAATATCTGACAATTTCATCCCGTTCTTTTAAAGGATCTACAAAACCCAACCTCTCATTTTTTGCATTTTTATCCATCACCTAGGATCTCTTTTTATGTTATCTTTTAAAAGGGCAATTGGACCCTTAACTTATAAAATCGTAAAAATAAACTTATAAATTAACTCAAGCAAATTTGGGTTAGTTAAATCTCTAAATCTTTAGTTATCTTTTCAAATGGGTTATTTCTTCTCATTTCCAAAACTTTAATGTCGTTATATGTTTTAAAGCGATAAAATCCTGTTTTTAAGCTTTTTCCCTCAATTGAGTTTTGTTTAAACAAAACCCTTAAACTATCGTTCACGTATTCTATTTCACAAGGACAGGAACTAAGCGAAAGTCCCGCGTAAAAACTTGTTTTAGGTTAGGAGAACTAACCTCTCAAAATCATTTTTTGTTACAGTTCGAGTTTACTACTTTTCAGATATTTATGGCAAACTTAGAAAACTCATTTCTCTTAAACCGTGAAAATTTTTTCAATTAAATTTTACAGGGATCCTTATACACATCTTGAATAATGTCTCACAAAATTTTATAATTTTTGGGATGGTAAAACCTATTCAAATATTTAAAGCAATCTGGGCAGTGCCTGCTGCCCAGAAGTTTTTCCCAGATTTTAAGGTAATTTGGAAATTTATTTCTCTTACACCATAGCCCAGTTCTTTCTAAACATTTACAGGGATATTTTTACATGTCTCAGTTAGCGTCCTTAAAAATTTCATAATTTTTGGAGAAATATAAGCCAACAAAATGTTTAAAGAAATCTTGACAATGCTTGCTGCCCAGAAGTTTTATTTGCAGATTCTTGGGTAAACTTGAAAAAATCATATCTCTTATACCTTGACACATTTTCCACTAGAATTTTGCATTGACCCTTATACATGTTTAAGATAACACCCTAACAAATTTCAAAGATTTTAGAATTGGAAAACACGTTTTAAAGTCAAAACAATATGGGCAGTGCATGCAGCCCAGAATTTTCCAGATTTTAATCACAATGCCAAAACGTGTATAACTTGAGTGTAAAAATAACTTTTTACAATTTTCCAAGTCCTATCATCAAATACTTACAAATAACTATGAAACTTCACAAATTACTTTCTCAAACTAAGGCAGTAGAATGCGATCTGACTCTTTGGAAGCCAGACCACGAAATTTTGGCAGCACACATTTTTATTCACACTCAACAACAACAAGCTTTCTAGCATAAACCCTAGCCACATGAATGCATGCAAATGATCATACCACATAATCTCAACCTTAGGCATAAAATAAGCTCAAAAACTATTGAAACACCCTATACAACCAGTTCTACATGAATCACAACAAAACATAAAGAAAACAACAATAGATTCTACCTTTTAAAGCCATAGCTTGGAGATGTATTCCTTAGCTCTTCAAAACCTTCCCTTGGGGCTCTAAACTCTCAAAACCGAGCCCCAAGTACCACATGCAGATTTTTAAGAAATGATTAGGGTAGAAAGAAACTAGATGAGGGATAAGAACATGCAAGCTTACAAAAACCTCTTACCTTGCTTTATTTGATCACAATGGTGCTCAACTTTGAGATCCAACTAGTAAAGGCTTTTCTTGAACCCTAGAACACAAGAACAAGGTCACTCATGGATTTTAGATCACATGCATACACAAGGAACCCTAGGGTTTTGAGTTTGAAGAAGAAGGAGAAAGAATCTCACTTACCTTGAGCTTGGTTTTGCTTAGGAGGGTACACTAGCTTAAAAGGAGTCATTCCTTGAGAGAGAAAGGGAGAGAGAGAGAGATAGCCTCTTATTTTTCTTTTGAGAGTTAGAAAAATGTAAAGGGAGGGGGTAGAAAGGATGTGTAACGCCCTACT
Source organism: Humulus lupulus (assembly GCF_963169125.1). Lineage (NCBI taxonomy): Eukaryota > Viridiplantae > Streptophyta > Magnoliopsida > Rosales > Cannabaceae > Humulus > Humulus lupulus. The sequence continues at coordinate 238,585,206 of NC_084802.1, read as the reverse complement.
ATCCTAGAGTCGTTACCATGTAATTTTTAAACGTGCAATTAACTCACTAATTGAGGTGTTAGAGCAAACGTGTGGTTAATTAATGTAAAGCCTCATTTCAAAAAGAATTCGATATAAAAGTTTGAAAATTCATTTAAATGATAAAGTGTTACATTGGGATCCCAAAATATGGTTTTAAAACATATTTGCATTCAAAAGTTAGTATACAGTCGACCTAGGCGACAAAATCAAACATTTATAATACTTTCCTCAAAAATACCCCCAGTCGTGGCAGACAGATAGGCCAAACATGTATGCACTGCACCATGCCCTTCAAAGCATGGTTGACTGGTCTTTTCCTTGCCCTTACTTGCACCAAAAAGTACCTAGGTCTATCAAATCTAGTGTCAAAACTCCTTCTTTCTTTCCTAAACTATTTTACCTTTCTTAGTCCACAATATTCAAAGAAGTACAAAGTCTCCAATCCTGGAACTCCACCTTCCCATCTTTAAATTTGCGAACTCCTTTGTCCTTCAATAAGGCTGACAGTCCAGTGCTAACAATCCTTAATAACTTCATTGGCCCTCTGAATTGATTCTGAACCAGAATACTTCCTCTCCCTCATTTCATTTCCCGGAAAGAGTACTTATCGTTCCCTATCTCACAATATCTAAATTAGAGCCACTCTAGTTGTCGACTGAGATTCATCACCGTAACAGTCCATCCAGGGGACCATATTTACCTCAAGGTCCCAAAAATCACATATTTGAAGTCAAGCACTCAAAAACTGAGTTATTCCTTAAGGTTATCAGTCTGTCTTAAGGTAGTAAAAAATTCCAAATTCTAATCTTATACTCATCGCCCTCTATGATCCCTTTTTCAGAACTTGGGACATAAAGGGTCCCAATCCAACACTATCGACTATGGTGTCCCACAGAGATATACGATCTTCTTTCGCATATACTTATCCCTATGATAATTCGCTCACACAAACAAAAGTGTGCTATCTTAATATGTCATGTCGCAACTTCTCAGACCCACTCATCTTACCTGCAATCTGAGGTGATCCACCACTATGGTCCATAACTATATCAATACCCTAAATTCATGATAGCCCTTCTGGCTTCTGTTTATCATTTATCACTCACTAAAAAATAGGTAGGGCGTCTCCCGACATACAAATTTTAGATCTTAAGGCCCATTCAAACTTCTTGGGTACAGCAATCATAAGGGATAGTATGAGATTAATCCAGGATCCCTACCTTGACGCCACCACCATTCAGATCACTCATCTGATCCTCATATCTTGACCTATCCATGCTAAGATGTTAGGATTCTTCACCATTCCTACCAGATCTTTTTCTTTTGTATTTCATTGTTCATAGAGGCATATCTACTAATTATCATTCATAGGTTCCACACCAATCCCGATCATTACCTCACCTGGCTTTACCATAGTCCATTACTGTGAACTTAAAGTCCCATGCAGAGCATCTATGTTCTTATTCCTCGATACACCGTGAAGCACGAACAATCACCTTTTCAATCCACACATGGGCACACTGTAATCCTTAATGCACTGCGATGTCACTCCATGTTTTAAGCAACAACAGTGCCTTCACGCTATCTTCCTATACCAGTCCATCACATGAATATTCTAGTACCATGGCATGTGAATCAACCCTTATTTCAATTTCTAAGAATTCGTCACACAAATATCCTTATTTCAACTTCAACTTCAACTTCTCAGTCAAGGGTCTAGTACCTCCAGAAGATGTTTCAAGTAAAAGTCGAGGTGTCTTACTGATTCCCAGTGCTTCAAACCCCTAAGGCGTTCCTTTAAAAATTACTTATTGTTTTTATCTTAATTTACTCATACGCAATCCCATTACTCCCATAATGTGACTTGAACATATTCTAGAGAGATCGAAACTTATCCCTTGCGAAACCTTACCTGTAACCCCGCTTCCTTAGCCTTGGTAATATTAACGAAGTTGTTATTCGCGTTCTACTTCCAACTGGAATTAGTCCAAAACATTCTAGATTGATCCAAATATGACTTGCCAAAATCATTTATGTACTCTCTTCTTGTTGGATTTACATGAGCTGGTGGAGCATTATTCAGTTCAAGAGCCTTCGCTGAAGATCCATCACACCATACTTGATGCGAGAGGTAATTCTAGAAATGTCTCCATCCTTGATCCTAAACTAGTAATAATCAAATCAAGGGTTAATTCTTGAGAACATTGTTTTATCTTGCAACCGGCAACAAATCCTTCATACTTGGCAATGGATATCTATTCTTAATAATTACTTTACCTGGCTATCCATATGCGGTACACATTCTTGTAGACTTAGCCCTCTCCTAAACAAATGGCGATGACATGTCCCATGGTGAGCTACTTCGTCTAATCATCCTTAAGTCAAATAATTTCTTTAACTGAACCTTTAATTCATGCTGCTTACCTAGCATCATTATTCATGATGTCGCTGATATTGGTCCTATTACTACTTTAATCTCATAGCAAACACAATTTCCTAGCCGCGACTTCAATCCTGGTGAATCCTTATAAACCTATCTGAAACCTCACTAACCGATCCAGTTTCCCTCTGGTCTAACTGATATACTCCCTGGTGATACCTACTGTTGTGAATAGTGCCCTTAAAGTAATTGTAGTTGAGAAATATTTTAAATGAAATAAATAATTGAATTGAATTATTATATATATAGACTATGACCGATATTATATGATAATATTAAGTGAATATTAGAAAATTCCAAACTTTATCTATGTGGTCTTAATCTCATATTTGTATGGGACGATCGAGATTAACATAATAAACTTTAATAGTTCGCAGTAAAATAAAGTTATGGAATCTTTAGATTAATTACTGCAAGTACGGTCTCCTAGTATTATGAATACATGTGACCTAGATTTCGGGTTACTAGTGTAGTAGGAAACTTTAGTGGAGGTACTTTGCATGTTGAAAGTATGTAGAACTGGACCAGATGTGTTTTGTTAATACTTGTTTAAACATAGTTTCATAGTATTAATCAAACACATCAAACGATGATCTTAATCCTAATGTTACTATGAACTCCTATATATGTTATCTGATCCTTTGATTCATGTGTTAAGGTTTGTCAAAATGATCAGGCTAAGAATAATTATTTTGGGGACTCAATGATGTATATGGTTGGGGGCGTAGTTTAACAGATATGGAATCTATACCTTCTTATAGATTTAATAATCGTTCCCTATTAGGTTGACTTTTGGAACTGAAAAGGTTATGAGGGCTCACTTCGCAAACTTATTGTGACACAGCCTTCACTAGTAAAGTCAATGGTACACTAGGAACAAAATATAGCAAAAAGGGTCAAACGATAATTTTATTCCCTTTTAATTATGAACTATTAATAGAGGATTAACGTTGTATGTAATGATTATATTAATGGACACTTTATTCTTAATAAAGTACTCAGTAATTATATGTCTATAATTATGAAGAGTTCAATCTCATATTTTTAGTGGAGTAATTGTGAGATTAATAAATATGGTTATTCAATCAAAGAGCTTTGATTAATAATATAATATTTATTGGAGCTTGATATTATAGGTCCATAGGTCCCCAGGGTGACTCTATCAATACCATATCACGGTAAGAGTTGATACAAGGGTATAACTATAATTTGGGAATTGGAGAAGAATTTTGTTCTTCGGGTCAAGTATGCAATTATATGATAATTGAGGTTGCATAATTACTTATAATTAATTATTAATTTTGAAAATATATTTATTAATTTTGATATATGAAATTTCAAATTTCATATATATATAAATTAATTAATTAATTAATTTTTGAAATTAATTATTTTATTTTAGTGGGAGAAAAAAATTCTTAAGCCAAAAATAGTTTTTGATTTATTGAATATTAAAAGATGATGATAATGATGATCATCAATTTGAATTTAGAATTTAAATTTTGAAATATGGTTGTCATCTTTTTCTTAAAAAGATTAAGACATTATTTTGTGGGAGATTGATTTAGTTAAATAATTAAATAAAAGACAAATGCAAAATTCCTAAAATGGGAATAGCAGTACACGCCTGACACAGTCCAAGGACTGTGCCATGCGTTTACCAATATACAGATATTGTATCTGTATGTAGTTTTTATTTTATTTATTTAATCATTTAATAATTTGAAAATGGTTTTTCAAATATGGTAAGTTAGACTTTTACCTAAAATCTAATCCTATCATCATTATTATAATATTTTATATTACTATTATTATTAGGGTTAATAAGGTAACATAAATCTCTATTTATATGATATATAAGAAGAAGAAATAGACAAGAGACACATAATAGAAACACACAACAATAGAGAGAAAATTCAGAAAAGTTCTCAGAGCTTTTGTCAGATAAAAACTCTCTCTATTTCTTCTTTTTTATTCTAGTCATTCTCAAACCATAATACAAGTTCTCATGTGTTGAGAAATACTTGTGATTTCTAAAATACATACCCATGTTCTTTATGTGTCTACACACATCTTCAGGTGTAGAGAACACTCCGGAAGATCGTGGTTTGAGTACTCAAAGCTTTGGATGGGATGATTGATAAAAATACAAAAAATACTTAAGGACATGATAAGCTTCAAGAGGTCAAAGTTCATGTTCTTGATATTTTGTGTTTATATGTTGTATATATAAATATATTGCATATATATATTTGTTGCATGATTAATAGTATTGTATGATAATGTTTCTGGATTGTTTTCTTGGTCATATAAATTATTTATATGATTATTGAAAATATTTGTATGTTGTTATTGTGTTGTTTCATAAAAATAAAACAACAACGGGTCCACCATGCAAAGTTTTTCTCTGCGTTCTCTGATTTTTTTTCCAACAGTTTGTACCAGAGCTAGGTCATTAATCTATACATATTATTAATTGCAGTGTGGGATCATGTGCATTTTTATATTATATGTCATATATGTTTGAATGGATGGATGTTTATTTTTCATGATGATAGATTCTTAAAGGTTTTTTATTTTGGTGCTTTTGGGTATATGAATTGTTCTTAAATTTCTGGATGAAATATGTAAGCCAATTTGGGGCATAGGATTTTTGTAATTGTTTCTATAAAATACTAGGTATAAAATTTTGTTGTGACCCCAAGCCCGAGCCTCGAGTCCGAGCCCAACCCCAAGCTACTACCCAGGCCGCACCCTTGTGCACCCCAGTTGCACCCATGTGCATGCATGCCTGATGTCCAAGCCGCGCCCCTGCGCACCCCACTCGCGCCCGTGCGTGCACCAACTAGCTACTAGCTCTGCGCCGAGCCATGCCCCTTCGCCCTCTAGCCTGCAGCCGTGCGTACCTGCTGTGCCTCCACGCCCAGCCGTGCCCACGCCAGCTCCCAGCCGAGCCTCCCACCTATCATCGCCCCTTGGTACAACATTTTATGTGTGTTACCATAAATATAATTTTAATTATTCATTTAATTAAAAAATCAGAAATTGAATTAAAATTGTTTTAATTTGGTAATTTCTATAATTGTAATTATTTACCCTAATTAAAAATGTTTTGATCGTTATCTTCCATAATTAAAATTGTTTTAATTAAGATATCCAAAATTAAAATTATATTGAATTTTAATTTATTAAAATTAAATTGTTTAATTTTATCTTTTGAATTAAATCACCCAAATTCAAATTGGGCCTTAGAAACTTTTGGGAGTTAAAACCCAAAGTTTAATTATTTTAAAAGTTTATTTAAAATAATTAAAAAAGTTGTATAATTCAAAATGGATATGAAAAAAGCATGACACTCAAAAGACTACATCTCAAGGTTGAAGATCAAAGTGCTCTTCATCAAGCCTTAGTCTAGGTTTCTTTTTTCATGTACATTTTTGCAAGTGTTGTAATTTTTTTTAGAAATATCCAAAAGTTGTCATACCATCTTTTATTTTATTTATTTTTTATAAATGTTTGAATGTGATTAAAATTTTTAATATTTTGTCATGCATTATAACATGTCATTCATATACCCACACAGTATGCAACTAGCATGCATTACATTTGTGCAGAAACATGCTATCAGGAATGTCCTGTATTTTTTTGTTATATGACTATATTTGATACTTCATATAATAATAAATTTAGTCTTAATTAGTTAAGATGATAAATCAAAATTAAAGTTGTTTAATTTGTTTTTTTAATGAAAAATGTTTTATTAAAACATAAATGGTATTCTCTTAATTAAAGCAAAATTAGAATTAGAATTAAAAGCACAATTTTAATTTTTTGCTTAATTGGATTAGTAATTAATAGAATATCATTTGGTAAAAATAATTAAATTTATTTTTCCAACAAAATTAAAAATATATTGATTTTGTGAAAAACACACTTTTCCAAAATTAGCAAGTGGGAGAGGGAGTTATGACAATAAGTCTCATTGCCTCCATTATTGGTTGAACACCGAAAAGCATAGGAAAGGCCTTGTGTCACCTCCGTTTGCGGCCTCCCTAAGGAAATGCTTCCGAATATGTTTATTCCATCTCAAGGTTGACTTCTCTTATGAGAATATAATTAGTGATGTATTTCAAGTTTGACTGACCCTAAGGCACACTCTTGAGTTAAGTCATTGATTGAAAATTATGGGTTACACTCCAAAGGTGTATCTAGGCTTTTGAGCACGACTAGTGCATCTTACCAAGCTAACAGTAGTTCATAAGTCAAAAGAGAAAATTTGTTTTTAAGTTTTCACTTATGAAATTGAGATTTGTCTCAAAATTAATTTAGGGTTAGTCTGACCTACCCTAAGGCAGTCCATTAACTTTTCAAATTAGTTTGTCGTGGATTAGTATAATTTTTATGTGTTTTTATATGTTGCATTCATGCATCATATTTACTTTTCCATATAAAATCTAATATTTATTATATATTTTAATTAATCATATTTTATTCATTTATTTCCAGCAACAATAATTATTGCTCTTAATCCTTATCAAGAACCTCAAAATGAGAAAGAACCAGTTAATCCTCGTGATGGCTTCATAAGTACTTTTCATTTAGACTTCAACAATCTAGATGTTTGGTACAGAAACATACACATAATTCTATATGATCTAAAGGTGTATGATGCAATCATGGATGTGCCTCCAGATGAGCAATCAACTTTATCTGATTATGATAGTCATAAAAAATATGCGAATTGGATGAGATCTGATTATTTGGCTCGTCATTGCATACTAAAGTATGCCAGACGATCTTAAATTGAGATATGTGAACCTCAAATCTATATACGAGATATGGGAGAGGATCAAAAGAGATTTTTTTGATCACTTAACAAGTTTGCAAGAAGAAAGGGTAAATATGATTTGCCCATCTCTTGTTTAATATATTTGAATAGTTGATTCAAATTTTTTTGCCACCATAGTTTCATCTTGTTTTCAGGAACGCATTATTCAAGAAAGAAAAAGAATGCGAAAGAAAAACAAGAAAAGGATTGAATATTGGTAGACCATAGAGACAACTGACATTGAAATTAGTTTTTCAATTTCAACTTTATAATAAAGTTTTTTTTTTCTAGAAACTTTATTTTTAAACTCCTTATTTGATGAATGAACAAGTTTAGTATTTCTTTTGAATAATAAATTCAGTTGTTATTTTTTTGAAATATACTTGTTCCACCTATTTCATTAATGAGTATAAATGATAATTATGAATTATTCATTATTGTGCAAATCATAGATTTAATAAGACATTTTATTCCAACCCCAATTAAGTGAAACATATATGTGAATTATTTTTTAGATTGGCTTGTAATTAATTAGACTCATAAAACAAATAAAATACAATCTTTTATTGCAACCATTCAATGGTTCTCTCCCTATTTGTATAGTCTGTTAATTAAAGTTAAACCAAAAGACCTTTCTCTAATAAAGGCTCAAAAATCACATAATCATTTGGCTAATACATAAAGATGTATGTTGAACCTTTTAATGTTCAAAGCTAAAGGAAATAATAAGTAGTAAGTCAATATTGATTGACATCTATTTAAGATATGCTTAACTTTGATCAAATGCAAAGAAAATTTCTAGAAATTTTTATGCAGCATTCAAAGTAAAGTCACTTATAGACTTGTTTGATCTGATCAAAAGGAAGTCTAAACTTGAATTTGGAATTCAAGTAGTTTGCATGTGAACTTGGAATTCAAACTCAACTCACATACAACTAGAATGCTAAGCAAATTAGTACTTTAGAAATGGAATATAATCATATTGGATAAGATTAAATTATTAATGAGTAGTCATTTCGTCTTTATTATTTCTATAATTTTAAACACTTGTTATACTCTGTACATGTTTGATTATACAATATCGAAGATTTAGAAGTTGGGATTCACAAGTGCTTATGTGAATGGAAAAAAAAATTGAAATTTTTCCATAAAGTCATTTAGTGAAACAATTTAATAATCATAAAAGGTTACAAAAGAGTTTGTATCTCTTTAAATGCTACTTTAATGAAGCATGATTATTATGATCACTATATTCTCTAGCTAAGTTGTACTAGAAATAATGACTACAAGTCAAGCAAGCAAGTTACTCATAATTAACAATGATAAAACCAAAGAATATCACAAATTCTGTAAATCATTATTGTAGTGGGAGTATTAGTTAGTAACTACTCCATTACAAATGTAAAAATAGTTAATTGTGTGTAACACAATCTAACTATACTTCATTTACATACTAGTATATGAAATGAAAAAGTTTTTACAGAAAACAATGGTTGAAACACAATGAATCTAGAAATAGAATTTGGAATTCTATATCATCTGGATTCTTGAACATCCAACTAAAGTTCAGTGAACTTCAGTTTGAAACGGAATATTCAAGATGAAGAGGAGAACAAAAGGAAAGTACAAAATTTTCAAAGTTAGGTTAATAGCCTAAGGCTATGAACAGAAAGAAGAATTTATTACTTGAATAGATGTCTTCTACTACAACCAAACTTGAATATGTTTACATACTCTTGTCCATTGTTTTATGCATGGATTATGAGATTGATTTAAATGAATATCTAAGTAGTCTCGACCAGAAAGATTCTATTGTGATTCTTATTCTTAATATTGACAACGTTCTAATCATTGAGAATGATGTAGAGATATCGTCAATAGAAAAGAAATGTTTAGTTGAACATTTCTAAATATTTGATTTAGAAAAGCCAAGAATGTTCTGTACACCGAATTCAGTAGAGATTGAAAGAGCAATCCTTAGGTTCTGTCTCAAGCAACTTATATAGATATGAAGCTTAAAAAATTTAGTTTACAAAAATCCAAGAAAGGCTTTTTTTCCTTCATGGTGAGGAGAATGCATTATCTAAATAATAAAAGTCCATTTATTCTTTGACTAGAAAAGAGGACATGAGACAGCATTCCTATAGCTAAGTGATAGACTATTTAGTGTATCGAATGTTATATTTTCGACTTGACATTTGCAAAATGGTGGTAATAGTCAGCAGTTATCAATCCATTATGGATTGAGTCATTGAAAAATTATAAGGACTAATTATATGTACATGCATTTAGGCAGAGACCTAAAATCCCAATCAATGATATGATATTAAATCTTCAAGATTAATATCAAAATCAGATTCCATAATTGTGGAGGAAACACATTAATCTAGAAATGTGTTAGACATTTCATATTTGTATGTTTCACCACAAAAGCCGAAATGTGACAGCTACGAGCAGTTAAATAGGCTGTTTTATTTAGTTGGGTTCTTTAACATTCTGCAAAAAGGTTTTCAGAATAGAATAAACAACTAGCATATCTTTACGAAAGCAATGGAGATACAACTATTCTAAGAAGAACTAAAAATCACGAAAGGGTAAAGCACATGAAATAAAGTATCATTGAATACAAGACCATTTTACATAATTGATGTAATAATCTTAAAGATAACTTCAAAATATTTTTTTTTATAAAACTGTTACAAGACCATTTTACATAATTGAAGTATTAATCGGTCATGAGAATATGATTGACATATTAAAAGAGATGCCTCAATTTGCTTTAGGGAAAGTGGGAGAATGTTGGGAATAGTGCCTGTAAAGCAATTGTAGTTGACAAATGTTTTAATGGAAATAAATAATTAAATTGAATTATTATATATATAGACTATGTCTGATATTAATAATATTAAGTGAATATCATAAAATTCCAAAGTTTATCTATGTGGACTTAATCTCATACTGGTATGGGAGGATCTAGATTAAGATAATAAACTCAAATAGTTCACAGTAAAATAAAGTAATGAAATCCTTAGATTAATTACTGCAAGTACGGTCGCTAGTATTATGAATACATGCGACCTAGATCTGGGTTACTAGTGCAGTAGGACACCTTAGTGGAGGTACTTTGCATGTTGAGAGTATGTAGAATTGGACCAGATGTGATTTGTTAATACTTGTTTAACAACAATTTCATAGTATTATTCAAACACATCAAACGATGATCATATATATGATGATCTTAATCCTGAGGTTACTATGAACTCCTATATATGTCATCTGATCCTTTGATTCATGTGTTAAGGTTTGTCAGAATGATCAGGCTAAGACCAATTGTTTTAGGGACTCAATGATGTATATGGCTAGGGACGTGGTTTAATTAATATGGAATCTATACCTTCATATAGATTGAATAATGGTTCCCTATTGGGTTAACTTTTGGAACTGAAAAGGTTATGAGCGCTCACATCGCAAACTTGTTGTGACACAACCTTCACTAGTAAAATCAATGGTACTCTAGGAACAAAATATAACTAAAAGGATAAAACGGTAATTTTATTCCCTTTTAATTATGAATATTATAAAGGATTAACGTTGTATATAATGATTATATCAATGGATATTTTATTCTTAATAAAGTAATCAGTAAATATATGTTTATAATTATCAAGAGTTCAATCTCATGTTTTTAGTGTAGTAATCATGAGATTAATAAATATGGTTATTTAATGAAAGAGCTTTGATTAATAATATAATATTTATTGAAGCTTGATAATATAGGTCCATAGGTCCCTTGGGTGGCTCTATCAACACCATATCAAGGTAATAGTTGATACAAGGGTATAACTGTAATTTGGGAATTGAAGAAGAAGTTTGTTCTTCGGGTCAAGTATGCAATTGAATAATTAATTTAGAATTAATTATTAATTTTGAAAATATATTTATTAATTTAAATATATAAAATTTCGAATTTCATATATATAAATTAACTAATTAATTTATTTATTTGAGTGGGAGAAAATAAAATTGGTATGTCAAAAATAGTTTTTGATTTATTGAATTTTAAAAGATGATGATAATGATGATCATCAATTTGAATTTTGAATTTAAAGAAATATGGTTGTCATCTTTTCCTTAAAAAGATTAAGAACTTATTTTGTGGGAGATTGATTTAGTTAAATAATTAAATAAAAGAAAAATGCAAAATCCCTGAAAAGGGAATAGTAGTACACGCCTGACACAGTCCAAGGACTATGCCATGCGTGTACCACTATACCGATATTGTATCTGTGTAGTTTTAATTTATTTAATAATTGGAAAATAGTTTTTCAAATATGGTAAGTTAGACTTTTACCTAAAATCTAATCCTATCATCATTATTATTATATTTTATATTACTATTATTATTAGGATTAATAAGGTAACATAAATATCTATATATATGATATAGAAGAAGAACAAATAGACAAGAAAAACACACAATAGAAACAGACAACAATACAGAGAAAATTCAAAATAGTTCTCATAGCTTTAATCAGACAAAAACTCTCTCTATTTCTTCTTCTTTATTCTAATCATTCTTAGACCATAATCTAAGTTCTCTTGTGTTGAGAAATACTTGTGATTCCTGAAATACAAACTCATGTTTTCTATGTGCCCACACACATGTTGAGGTGTAGAGAACACTCCAGAAGATCGTGGTCTGAGTACTCAAAGCTTTGGATAGGAAGATTGATAAAAATATGAAAAGACTCAAGGACACTTGATAGGCTTCAAGAGGTAAAAATTCATACTCTTGATATTTTGTGTTTATATGTTGTATATATAAATATATTGTATGTTTATATATATTTATATTTGTTGCATGAATAATAGTATTGTATGATAATGTTTCTGGATTGTTTTATTTTTCATATAAATTGTTTATATGACTATTGAAAATTTTTGTATGTTGTTGTTGTGTTGTTTCATAAAAATAACACAACAAGGGGCCCACCACGCGAAGTTTTTCGCTGCATGCTCTGATTGGTTTTCCAACACCTACGACAATAGCTAGGCATCTCATGAATGCAACTAGATCATTTCCTTTAAAACTTGGAAGTCACAATCCTCTCCTATAGCCCATGGTTGTCCCTTATTTGGAAAAATAATCCATACTTAGGATCGTACCGAGATCATCATATAACAATCTCAATCAACTGTTACTACTAACTTTCCACCCATAACACTCTTACCCATTTCCTAGAAATTACCAACTTTCCCTGCCAGGCACAAGGTCTCAAGCCCATAGCGTAATATTCATACAGTAGGTATCACAAGTCCATGTTTCTACTAAGAGGTACGTAGTACAAAAATTAATTAGCGCAATGTAAAAAAATGAGAACTAGAAAGCCAACCTGTCGTCTTCGAGGAGCCAGCCTTTAGCTCTAACTGCATTAAGGCGGACACTCGAGCCAGAGTCTTGCTATCCGCACCCTTTGGTTCTCCCCTCTTTGACCTCAGGCAATCCCTCTTGACATGCCCAACTATTTCACATAGAAAACATGTCTTCGCTTGGAATTCTCCCAAATGGTGTCTCCTGTACCTGGCACACACTGGGTAACTTCTCCAAACCTTGTTGCCGCTCTAGCGGCCACCCTAAGTACTATGGTCCCTCCTGTCAGGACCAAGATTAGTAGAACTATCAGGGGTCTTTCTTTTCTGGTTACTAGGGCCTCTGCCCCTACCTAATCCCGCAAATGGGGGTACCATTGTCCAAGCTTCTTGCCCTACGACATCCTCACTCCATATCTTACCTCCTACATCCTCTGTAGCATGGGCCCTCCCTACCACCTGAGCACAGGTAGAAATCTTGTGTACTGGAGCAATCCTAACTCTCCGTGCTACTTCAGAGTTCATTCTTCGAATGAATCGTTCTTTCCTAAACACATCTATTGGTACCATATCAAAAGAGAATTTGGCCAATCCATCAAATTCATTGACATACTCTGTCAATGTCTTACTACCTTGAACAAAATTCATAAACTCATTGGTCTTCGCAATTCGAACTACGTCACAATAGTACCTCTCGTTGAACAACTGTTTGAATTCCTCCCAACCCATCATGACAACATTCTAGGTCTGGGATACAACTTCCCACCACGTTCGGGCATCCTCCTACAATATGTACATTGTACAAGCCAATCTATCAATGCCTACCGCTCCTATATAGTCAAGGATTGAGCTAATCCCCATCAACTACAAATCTCTGAACGGATCCAAGCCTCCCTCAAAAACTGGAGGATAATGCTTTTGGAATCGTTCATACAGTAGTTCCCATATGTTTCTACCTTCTGGTTGAACCAAAATTGGTGCCATTGTTGCCAAAACACACAGGGCAGTGTTCCCTGATGGAACCCGGTGTCTCACCCACCTAATCTCTTCCTCTTCCTCTCGCTCTTGCATTCTTGCTTGCATGCCAGCAAACATCTGTTGCCAATCCCAGGGGGAGATGGAGGATTTTCACCCCGACTATCGTTCGCATCCCTGATATTAACAATGCCTGGTCCAGTTGACTGCCTTGGATACATAGCTTTTGAATCTATCTGCAGTCAATGACTTAACCTATTAGGCATGATGATCATAACTTAAACTACTCCACAAGCAGAGCCAAACAACACAATGGCCACATACAATTGGCATACGAAGACACAAGTCTATAACGTTCATGCACCAATTATCAAGTCTTACTCCCACAAAATACATTTATATACATCATGCTCTCTATTCTAACAAGCAAATAAGGCGATTCAGATAAGCAATTAGACAAATATTTCAATTAATACCAACCGACCCATAGTCGAGCTTGTCTCTGGCAGCAAGCGTACATGTTTGGATAATCTCCAGGAACCATAACCTTTGCTCGCTCTGATTCCAAGTTGTAACGACATACTACCATAGAGTCATTACCATGTGATTTTTAAACATGCAATTAACTCGCTAATCGAGGTATTAGACTAAAAGTTTAATTAATTAATGTAAAGACTCATTTTAATAAGAATTCGATATAAAAGTTTGGACATTCATTTAAAACATAAAAGTCTTACATTGGGATCCCAAAATATGGTTTTAACACATATTTACATTCAAAAGTTATTGTACAGTCGACTTAGATGACAAAATCAAATGTTTAAAGTACATTCCTTAAAAATACCCCAGCCGTGGCGGCCAGGTAGGCCAAACATGTACGCACCACTCCATGCCCTCCAACTTATGGTGGATCGGTCTTTCCCTTGCCCTTTCCTGCACCATGGAGCACCCGTGACCTGAGGCCCAGCAAGAAAAATTCTCAGCACAACATATAATAATTTATTTCAACAAATGCATAGGTAATCAAGTACAATAGACAATCTACAAGTTTCTATTAGAATTCACAATAGTGGCCTACGCAAGTCAAGGTGTGTTACCAGGCACTAAGTTCACGGTCTTAACCAAGCGAGTGTGTACAACACCCTTACAGATACCCGCCTAGCAGCTTGCATTCAGCATGCTTAATGCCAATCCCGGCCTTCGCCGCTCCCAGCCTTTTCCGTTCCTGGCCATTGCCACTCCCGGCCTTTGCTAATCCCGTCACAAACACACGTATGACGTAGAAGTTACACACAATTATACATGAAACTAGACACAATATAATCACAGATAGTCGGGCCATACCTTGCTGTATGGGTACATAAACTTTTCTTACCTGAGTCCTGAGCTGACCGTATAGTGCGATCTCGAGCACAATCTCCTAAACCTGAGCCTTAGCAGTAAAACCTAGTAACAACGCAATAATAATAAATATATGTCAAACAATAAACAAATTAAAAACTTCGTTATAATATTCTAGCCTCCAGGACCTCGAATTCTAGTAAACCGCATAGTAGAATCCCTCCTGATGTTAGGAGTGTGTCCTAAAAGTATGTAAAGACATTCGTTTTTTCTGTGAATAAATAAATACAATGGTTTATTATTGTCATATTTAGATTGTTAAATTATTGTTTGAATAATTTTGTAAATATCAGAAAAATTCCATATTCATTATTGAGGATGTGATCTTGTATTAGTACAAGAGAATTAAGATCACATGAATGAATAAAAATAGTCAACAACAACAAATTAAAGTTATGGAATTCTTTAATTGGAGTTGTAAGTACGGTTTACTGAGTATCATAATGATACAAATAATCTAGATTCAGATTATTGATGTGGAAAGACATCTCGGTAAAGGTGCTTTATATAATATGATTATATATCACATGGACCGATATGAATTAAAGTCTTTATCGAAAAACCATTTAATAATAAAGACTTGTAATTCATATCATTACTGATGATCATTTATAGATCAACCTAAATCCTAAGTGTTCATGAACTCATGTTCATGTTTATTAAATCTTTTGATTCATTCGTTAAGGTCTCTTCAAAGAATGAGGCTAATGACTTTTGTTTTGGAAATTTAATATCATGGATGGCTGGGAACATGTATCAACAATACAGAATCTAATCTTTCCTAACGGATCGTATATTAGTTCCCTTAAGGGTTAATTCTAGAAATGAATGATTTTGAGCTCAAATCTATAATTAGATTATAGATTAATTATTCACTAGTGAATTAATGGAACTTAAGGAATAAGAAGTAAATTAGAAAGGTTAAATGGTAATTCTTCCATTCTAATTTATGAACTAATTAATTAGAGGGTTGAACTATTGTAAGATGGTTATATCAATGGACGACTTAAGAAAAAGATTTCTGTAAAAGTATATCTATAACATAAAGAGTGCAATTCTGAATTTATAGTGGAGTAATATCAGAATTAATAAATTAACTATTATAATTAGAGAGTTTAATTATTTAGTTTCAATTTATTGGAGCTTAATGTTATAGGTCCATGGTCCCTGAAATGGCTCAAACAATCACTGTCAAAGGCAAATACAAAAAATGGGCAAAAAGGACTTATGTGATAAGTAAAATATTTTTCTATGTATCAAACATAATTATTTTTTAATTATGTGTAATTAATTAATTATTTGATTTAACAAAAATATAATTAATTTTGATTTAATTTATTTTTGGGATTTTTGGTATTTAAATAATAATAAAAATTGGGAAAAATCACATGCCATTACAGGCATGTGGTACACGTGTGGCACAGTGCACATGCACTGTGCTACATGCATAAGAGATGTACTCAGTCTCTTGATTCCATAATTTTAGTTATTTAAATATTAAATATATAATGAGATATTTTAATATGATTAAAATATTATTATTTAAACAAAAATCTGATAACTGATCAGTTATTTTGAATTTGTTTAAAATAACAAATATTTTAATATATTGGATATATTAAATATTGGATATCAGTTTTCACAGAACGTAACTTTTTAGGGATAGAAAAATATCTAGGAATCTCTCTCAGAGAAAGAGAACAGTGACAAAAATAAAGTAATTGTTCTTCACAAAACCTAGGTCCAAACTTTATCAGATCTCATGTGTTGAGAACATCTGATAAATAGTTATTGCCTATTATTTGTATAGCGAGCCCACACTCGTTCTTTGTGTGCCTGAGAACATTTTGGAAGATCTTGGTGTGAGATCTCAAGGAATTTAGCCATACGAAAAGATAGCAGCAAGGAAGGACCTGAGGTAATTTTTCTGTTCTTGTCCTTGATTCAATATATATATGAGTGTGAAGAAGTAGATCTAGAAATCTTATGAGATTAATCTGACAATTTGATTGTTGTTCTGCTGCGCATAATCTCTGATTTGATCAATAAAAAGCAACACCCGAGCACTTAAGATTATGTTCTTGAGCTTATAAAACCCTAACCTGGCCAAAAATCTCTATTTGCATCGCGACGCCCCTCAATTAGATTCATGACGCCCCCACAATTAGAGTCGCTACCCTCCACAAGTCGGAGAGCCCAGCCCTCATTTTCTCTGGACACGCGTCGCAACACGTCCTACCCAGAGCCGCAGTGCTAAAGCAGTTCATGTGGACCACGACGCTCAAGAACAGTGCCATGACGCGACCCTGCGAACTCAGAATTTTCTACAATTTCAAAAATCGCAAATCCCTCCCAAACCATCCCAAAATCAACAATACAGATACACAAGAGATAACAACCTATAGCTTCTAAAACACAGCAATTACAACTTAAGGTCCTAGAAACTTAATCCACTATGAACATTACAAAAATAATACAACTAAAGGGCTTATACCTCTGAATCTCTTAGAGAATTTGAGTCCTCCCTGTTGTTGGTACTCTTTAGTTGCCTCTAGTCCTCAATTCTAACTCAGTTCATCACTAGATTAAGAGCCCTAAGAATTTCCACACTTCCTAGCTTGAGAGAAAACTTTGAAGGAGAAAGAGAGAGAGCTAGTGTACGGTAGAGTGACTAAACGTTCAACAAAAGGGTTACCCTTATTCTTGTTATATGGTCAAATGACAAACTTGCCCCCAACCCCTCTTAACCTTCAAGACAACCTCCAAGGGTAATTTAGTCATTTTACCACTACTTCCCGCTAATCCTCAATCATAGTTAAGGTTCTCAATTAATCCCGGCATACCCAATTAACCACCAAATAACTACCTGTTACCCAATAAATTCTAAATATTCACTAAGTTCCCAAAATACCCCTAGGCTCACCCCGAGCCGGGTATTTAACCCCGTTGTGACTATTCCGCTAATCCTCTCACTAGGATCGCCTCAGACCACGCATCTCAAATATATCCCCATAACATCGGGGTCTTACTCACAACACATACATAATAAAAATACACCCTCAACAGGTCAAAAATTACAAATATGCCCCAATTTACAAAAATAGGCCCACATGCATTTTTAATACACACAAACATACATAACTATACACATTACCGCATAAATAATTTATATCACATAATTACGTGTATATTCAATTAATTCCACATATAAGTCAGATTATGCCCTCCTGGCACAGTAATCAAGGCACTCAGCCTTCATAGCAAATTCAGGACGTTATAGGGAACCTCGTTTTTTTTGGGGGGGGGGGGGGGGGGATGGTAGAGATAAAATTGTTCTGAGAGGAAAACAATGATTAAACCCTTAACTTGTGAATGGGTAAGACTCTTCCTATTCTCTTTGGGGTATGTGTCCTAGCTCTCCAGAGCCCTAGGACCTAGCCTTGCTACCCACCCCTCTCTCTCTCTTCCCATGGAAATTACTTTTATGCCCTTTTGGGAATTTTGTGCTCAAAATTTCCCTTAACTTTTAACCTATAGTTTTTAAATCTCCAAGCATAATTAATTAAATTAATTTGTGACCAAAACATAAAAAATTTCAGAACATCACATAATTTTGGTAATTTAACAAATATTGACCAAAATGCCCTAAAGGCCCGAGCAATGAATTTTCATTCTTAAGCCCGATTGATTGGAATTCAAACCTCAATCAATTATCTTAAAATTTATTGGCTCAAACAATAAACTCCCATTTGTCAAACCAAAATTAATATTTTTATGCCATAGTATTTCCTATTTTATTTAATCTAAAAAATTTCTCCCATTAGTGTTTATCCCTTGGTCCAAGACCAATCGTTCTTTGCATAAAGCTAGATCATTTACCGGATCATCACAGTGGCTATAAAATTCCCTAATCATCACAAATTCATTTAATATCATTTATCAAAATAATATTCCACATAATTCTTCACCGGCTCCAAACGGCTACCAACGAGTGTTCAAAACACAGGATTTTACAATACCTACAATTTATAAAAGGTTCGTCCATAAAACTCAAAACAGATGGGGATACCGCCCTTGCATCTCAGCTTCCATCTCCCTGGTCGTCTCTTTAATGTCGTGGTTACACCACTGCACCTTTGCCAAAGGTATTGTTTTTTTTCTTAACACCTTGTCTTTCCCATCCAGAATTGCGACTGGTTCTTCCTCATAACTCAGCTGAGGATCTATTCTAAGTCCCTCGTAACTTAGCACATGGGTGGGGTCGTTTACGTACTTCCTCAATGTTAACACATGGAACACATCGTGAACTCTAGATAACGCTGGCGGAAGGGCTAGACGATATGCCACCTCCCCAATGTGTTTCAAAATTTCAAATGGTCCAATGTACCTAGGGCTCAACTTCCCATTTTTCCTAAACCTCATAGCTCCTCTCAGTGGAACTATCTTTAATAGTACCTTTCCTTAACTTCAAATTCTAAAGGTCTCCGATGATGATCGACATACTTGCATTGGCGATCTATAGAGGTCTAGAACCTCTGACAAATCGACCTAATGTCCTCTGTAGCTTGGTCTACCTCTTCTGATCCTAGGAATTTCCTCTCACTGGTCTCATGTCAGTGGATTGCAGATCGACACTTTCTTCCATATATTACCTCATACAGAGCCATCTTTATCGAGTCATGATAGTTGTTTTTGTAGGCAAACTCAATTAATGGGAGTTTTACACTCCATGAACCCTAAAAATCCAACACTCAAGCTCTGAACATGTCTTCCAGGGCCTGAATCGTTCATTCGCTCTGGCCATCTGTCTATGGATGGAAGGCAGTACTAAACTTGAGTTTAGTTCCCAATCCCATTTTCATTCTCTTCCAGAACACAGAGGTAAATCATCTGTCACGATCGGACACTATAGAGATAGGAACCCCATGTAATTGCACTATCTCAGCAATGTACAATTTTCAAACTTATCTGTGCCGTCTATTGTCTTAATGGGTAAGAAATGAGTGGATTTTTTCAGTCTATCCATGATAACTCAAATTTCATCGTGCCCTTTTTGAGTGTGTGGTAACCTAATAACAAAGTTCATGGTGACCATTTCCCATTTCCACTCACGGATCTCTAGCGGCTGCAATAATCCTGCGGGTTGCTGATGCTCCGCCTTGCTTTGTTGACACATCAAACAGTGTGCCACGTACTCCACTACATCTCTCTTCATTCATACCCACCAAAAGTATCTTTTCAGATCCTGATACATCTTAGTGGTTCCCGGGGGCATAGCGTAAAGAGTATAATGAGCCTCATAAAAGATTTGTTTCATGATCTCTTTATCATCAAGCACACATAATCTACTCTTGAAACCCAACACTCCATCCTCCAAGATGTGAAATCCTGGTCGCATGAATTTCATAGTGTCATGCACCAGTCGTTGGATGCATAGTATTGCGAGTTGTCCCCCTTGGATTGCCTTCATGATCGTGGGTTGCACAAATAAATTTTCTAATCTACCCACTACTATTTCCAAATACAATTTGGAGATATTGGTTCGTAGTTGTTAGGGTATTTCCTTCACCGTCATTACATATGCCATTGGCTTCTGACTCAACGCATTAGCTACTTTGTTATCCTTGCTTGGGAGGTATAGTATATCGTAGTCGTAATCGTTAAACAATTCCTACAATCTCTGTTGTCTCATGTTTAACTCTTTCTAGGTGAAGAAATATTTCACACTCTTACGGTCTGTGTATATTTCGTAGTGGATCGCATACAGATAGTGTCTCCAGATTTTTAATGCGAACACTATCGATGCTAACTCCAAGTCATGGGTTGGATAGTTTTTCTCGTAGTTTTTTAGTTGTCGGGAGGCATATGCGATCACCTTATTGTGTTGCATTAATACGGCTCCGAGTCCTTGACCTGATGCATCACTATAAATAACATATCCCTCGGTACCCTTTGGAATAGTGAGTATAGGAGCAATCATTAATCTTGTCTTTAGCTCTTAAAAACTTAGTTCACACCTGTCCATCCACTCAAATTTGATGTTCTTTTGGGTTAGTGTGGTCATAGGCGTTGCTATTTTGGAAAAACCTTCAACAAAGCGCCTATAATACCCTGCCAGGCCCAAGAAACTGTGAACTTCTTGTGTGTTCTTCACGGCCTTCCATTGTTTCTCTGCTTCGATTTTGGCTGGATCGACTGCAATTCCGTCTCGTAACACCATGTGCCCTAGGAAACTTACTTAAGTCAGCAAAAATTCTCACTTGGAGAATTTGGTGTACAACTTTTTCTCGCTTAATCATTGTAAGATCAGCTCCAGGTGCTTGGCGTGTTTTTCCTTGTTTTGGGAGTATATTGTTTATAAATACGTTCATGAATTTGTCTAGATACTCACCCAGTATCCTATGCATAAGATCCGTGAATGCCACAGGCGCATTGGTCAGTCCAAAAGACATCACCACAAACTCGTAGTGGCCATATCGAGTTCGGAATGTGGTCTTGGGAATATTCAATTCCTTGACCTTCAACTGGTGGTAGTCGGGTCTCAAATCGATCTTCGAGAATACCGATGCTCCTTGTAGCTGATCGAATAGATCATCGATTTTGGGCAATGGGTATCGGTTCTTTATCATCACTTTGTTTAATTCACGGTAGTCTATACACATTCTCAAGGAGCTGTCTTTCTTTTTTCACGAATAGTACCGGGGCTCCCCAAGGAGAATGACTTTGTCGTATAAATCCTTTATCCAGGTAGTATTGTAATTGCGCTTCCAGTTCTTTGAGCTCCACCAGTGCCATCCAGTACAGTGCCTTTGAAATAGGTGTGGTTCCTGGAATTAACTCAATTTCGAATTCAACTTCCCAGTCTGGGGATTTCCCTGGAAGATCCTCAGGAAACACTTCCAAAAACTTGCACACCACTGCTACCTCAGTTGGTTGTAGCTTAGACTCCCCATCCTTGTCTATTAAGTTCACCAAGTAGACGATACATCCATCGTCCAGTAATTTCTTAGCCTTCAAGGTGGAGATTATAGCCAAATTCTTCTCGCGGGTTGTGCCTTGGAACAGGAATGGTTCTTCCCTAGGTGGGTTAAAAGTCACCTTTCTTCGTTTGCAATTCACCACCGCCCTCTATTTGGTTAGCCAATTCATAACAAAAATAACATCGTACTCATGTAAATCTAAAACTACCAAATCCACAGTCAAATCCTGATCTTTGACCCAGACTGGTACGGCTCTAACCCATGACCGTACCATCATATCCTCCCCTCAAGGTAAGGATACACCACATACATTTTCCATAGGCTCAGGCTTCCTATCTTTCTTATCTACATAAGATGTAGCAATAAAAGAATGGGATGCACCAGTGTCCATCAATGCATATGCTGAGTTATTAGCCACAGGAAGCTGGCCTGACACCATGTTGGAAGTCCCAGCTCCTTTGGTGAGTGCATAAAATCGCGGTGTAGCTCCAATTGGCTTTGGTTGGTATTTCCCTTCCTTCTGACCAAGATTCGATAAGTGTCTGGAGAAATGTCAAGGTTTTCCACAGGTGAAGCAATTACTTTTGTTACACTTGTCTGGGTGGCGTCGGTTGCCTTTGTTACATTGTGGCCAATAATTGTCCTCTCGCCTTGGTTGTTTATTGAGGTTTGAACTTCGGCTTGGCGGATCTATTCTCCATTTGTTATTCCCACTATTTGGAAACCTAGAGCTCCCTAGAGTATCGATCTTCCCCATACTTATTTTGCCTCTTGATGAAAATCTTCCAGAAGGGTCGGTCTGGTTACTAGAGTACCTTCCCTTGTCATTGGAGACATGTGCTTGTTCTTCAGCCCTATAGGGCTCTTTTTTCTCTTGTACCAGCCATTACTCTTAGCGAATTGCTCGCTCCACAACCTTTATGTATCCTAGCTGATCTTCCCAATATCAACGAATAGAGCTATCTCTCTTTTCAACCCCTTCATGAATTTGCGTACCCGGTTGGCTTCAATGTTTACCAAATCTGGAGCAAATCTTGAGAGGTTGTCAAACTTGCTCACGTACTCCTGGACACTAGAAGACCCTTGTACGAAGTTGGAGAACTCAACCACTTTCCGATCCATCACTGTCTGTTTATAATACTTAGCATTAAAAATGTTTAAAAATCATGCCATTCCATCTGTGCAGTATTACGCTCGTTCTTAGCGATGTCCCACCAGATGCTGGCATCTTTTCTCAACATGTACACTGCATAGATCAACTTTTCTGTTTCGATGGCCTCAACAAAGTTGAAGATCCTTTGCAGCACACTGACCCATTCTTCTGCCAATAGGGGGTCCGAAGTCCCTTCAAACATAGGTCGGTTTTACTTGATAAACCGTCCTGAGATCGGTTTTGGCTATTCTGTTCAAGGTGCATCTGCTTGCGGATTTGCTCCCGCCAGTGGGTCTTCTTGCGCTGGTGCTTCCTGTGGTTGTGGAATGTCTTCTTGGAGTGCTGGGGGTGCGGGGTTGTGTTGCACTTCTGAGAATCTCCACATCAATGTCTCGAACATCTGTGTGTTTTCCGTATTCTGTTCATGCACAATCCTTCTCAAATCCTCTGTTTGATTTTCTAGAATGGGTTCCGGCTGTACCCTTTGTCCTCGACCTCTCCCTCGGCCTCGACCCCTTCCTCTGCCTCAGCCATGACCTGCCTCTTGGTCAACGGATGCTCTCTCAGTTGGGTCTGGTGGGTTAACAGCTCGACCTCCCATAGCTCAGGTGTTAGGTGCCATCGCAAATTTCCATACAACAATGTATAGTAGGGAAGAATACTAACCGGTTCAAAATTCATATAATATGATTTATCAAAATAATTTTCCACATAATTCTTCACCGGTTCCAATTGGCTATTAACGGGTGTTCAAAACACAGGATGCTACATATCGAGTTCAGTCCTATACAATCTTATTATATAAAGCACCTCCAATAAGATGTCCTACTATACTGGTGATTCAGATCTGGATCAAATGTATTAATAATACTAGTGGACCATACTAGCAGCGTTTGATTAAAGATTCCCTAAAATTAATATAAATTGCAGACTATTTAATTCATTATCTATAATCTTAATCGTCTCGTACAACTACAAAGATTATAGCTACATTAATAAATTATGATTTTTTTTATATTTATCTAAATATTATTGTTATCCCAAAAAAATGGGATGATGATGTGGCACTTATAATGGACATAAAAGAAGAAAAAGGCAGAAGTGACATTGTTGTCCGTGCTTTCACCAAGTGACATGTGGCATGCATGTAAGAGTAATTAAGCCTTCACGAAAGTTAATTAAGTCCTTTGGAGCTTGCTTGAAGCCCCACGGAAAGATATCCTTGCCTCAAATCATCGTGGAAAAGAAACTTCCCAAAGTCCACGTTCCAGGATGTTGCTCCAAGTCATTAATAAGACCGTCTCTTCTAGTCATGTCCTCCAAGTCTGGTAGAATCATCCTCCAGACCTGGAGTAGAGCTGCCAGGTGTCAAGCATAGTGACCCTGGACCACAAGCAACCATCTGACATTCACTGTTGCACAAATTGTGGTGTCGAATCCGTACAAGCGACAAGAAAGATGTGTCAAGACTCCTCTTGATATGGGAAAACATGCAGCTACCCTCCTGACACTGTCAGGAGCATGTTACCCCATAAAGTAATGGGCTGAAACCTCGTAATTGGGCCCACTAAGATACGCAGGGGCCCACTATCACTATATATGAAGGAATTTATCATTTATTATACATTTAAGCCCCCATTAAGGGAGGATCATTGTAATTAGCCCTTCTTGGAAAACTAATTGCCCTTTTCCATCTATAAATAGGGCTAGGGCACACTTTTCAAAGGACTTTTGATTCACTTCTTCTTTTCAGAGCATTGCCAAAACCCTGCCGGAAAACTTCCATAGAAGCTTCACATTAGCAAGCTTCAAACCTTCTACATACAAGTGACGGGTGGACTAGGATTAATCTATAAGCTGAACCACGTAAACTTCTGTGTCTCAATCTATATTTGTCTTTAAGCTTTGTTTACTTAATTGTTAGCAAAAAAGTTGGTCAACAGACATCAACATTGGTTGAAGATATCAACTAAGGAAGTCAACAGTAGTGGTCAGATACCTACACAACAATAATATATCTTATTGATATATCACTGATCGAAACATTATTGTCCAAGCATAAGTCCTTAGATGAAGTGTTCGAGTATCTTATTCTGAAATCAATGGTTGAAAGTGTATTTTTAGTCATTTAATTGTATTTTTTGTGATTAAATGGCCCCAAATAATTTTGAAGGCCCAAGGTCTAATTCGTAAGGTCAGTAAGTCTATAAATATAAGACTTACTATATAATTTAAATTTTTATGCACACTTTACATACAAAAATTTGTTGATTTTGTATATCTATCTTAGACCTAAGAAACTCATCTAAATCTAGTTCATTTGATCTTGAGTTTGAGACTTTACAATCAATAAAAGTGTCAAGCAGACGTAGGTCATTGCCAATTCTTAAAGTCGAACCACTAGAAATTTTTGGTATTCTTATTCCTAATGGTCATTTTTCTATATTTTCATATCGTTTATTGATTCTACTGTCACTGGCAAAATATGTGGTTAACATTGTGGTATTTTCATTGACAGTTGAACTAAGAAAACATCATTTTTATTATCATTCGTTCTAATCTACAATTGCTATAGGAAATGATACAAATAAATCTAAACTACAAATACATCCATAGGGTCCAATTTACCCTAGTACTGAGCTGAGGGTAGACTTGGAAGGCGCCTCCCAAGAGGTTGAGCAGATCCGCAGGCTATGTGCCTCATGCAAGATGAAGTGGGGAATATTCAAGCCACTCAGGCGGATGTGGTCGAAGCTTTAGCCAAAAAACAAGCTTAGATGGATCGACAAAGGAGGAATTTGGAAGAACGACAATAGGAGGCTTATTGCAGGTGTCAAGAAGTTGATGTGGCTTCAGAATCCGCTCTCCAATTAGAGCAAGGTCGAATGCAAGTGCTAGCACCACCAATTCCTCAAAATTCGCAATAAAACGTTCCTCTAAATCCTGATCATCAAACCAAGATCTGTCGACCATGATCATCGCAGGGAGATGGTGGAAATCTACAACCTCACATAAGTAGAAGTCATCATTCTAACAGAACTGATCAAAGACCATTCAACGACCCACTTCTTGTCAATCAAGGTTGAAGGGAAAAAATCCAAAGGAACTTAATACCTAACAAGCATATACTACTTGATCATGACAATGAATTGCCCTCGCAAGGTTGAGGATACAGAACCCCAAAAGAATTGAGATTAGATGTGGGTTTTGAATGATGCAATGCATCCAGGCAAGACATCCAAGGTCTAACCTGTAACAATCAACCTATTGGACCCTTTAATCAAGGAACCCAGGGTATCCACCTAGACAACCATCTATATATTGAGATGGCTTTGGAGACGATGAAGTCAACATAGGGGTCATTGACCAACATATAGGTATGGTTGTGTGGAAGATGAAAGTGATAGTCAATACTAT
Organism: Humulus lupulus; assembly: GCF_963169125.1. Lineage (NCBI taxonomy): Eukaryota > Viridiplantae > Streptophyta > Magnoliopsida > Rosales > Cannabaceae > Humulus > Humulus lupulus. Next base: position 238,558,621 of record NC_084802.1, on the reverse strand, counting down.
TATGACGACCAGAGGTATATAAGGAATCGACTAGAGCCCCAAGATATACCCCAAAGGGACAATCTGCAAAATCCTCAGTACCCTCCTCCGATGAGCAATCAACCATATAGTCAAATTGTAGGGGGTTGACCAAGGAGTACAATAGTCTTTGACAGATTAGAAAGAGCAGTATCTAACCAGATGGAAGCTTTAAGAAATGTACTCGATCAGAAAAGGGAAAGGTAGGTCGAAGGAGGAGGTTACATCATTCCTCCTAAAATGATTGAACCTTTAAATAGAAACACAGTAATTCCACTTGCACCACCATTCAATCAACCACAAAATGATCCAATTTCACCAGCTATTCAAGCATAGCTTGATGCTTTAAATCATATGTTAAAAAGTTTGGTCAATAAAAACTAACTAGTTGGAATTGACATTGAACGACGAAAGTGTTGGTTTTTGATCATGTGATTGACAATGCAGTAGAAGCATGGGATATCATTTTAAATAATTACTAAAGTATACGAACAAATCACTCTAGGAACCATAACTAGAATGAGATCTTTCTCATGCGATATTAATCTTAATAAAATAGAGAATTACAAATACCTTTTCTATATGTAGAACACACGTAGATCAAATAGTGACTTAGCCTCCTAACGCAAAGTCTTCCATACTATGGCTCGCACAAAAAAAAAAAAGAGACATGTGGATATCTATGCTATTTAGTAGGATACACAAGAAAACAATCTTGAATCTCAACACATGAGAGATTGTTCTTCTCACAATTAAGAGAGATTTTTTTTTTCTATTTCCTCTCTTCACAAATTATATTAAATGAATCGGATGTCTTACCTTCTCTCTTGATGTTATGTTCTATTTATATAAAAATGGAAAGAAAACCTAGCCCTAATCTCATTGGGCCCATCCATGGGCCAAAGTCCATTTTGACTGTGGTTGACGCAAAGTACAGGGCTATGGGCCCTATTGTATTTTATCTCTATAAAATGCCATTTTTTTTGTTGTTATCATATTATTTTATGTAGTTTACAATTATACCATAAAAAATTAATTTCACAAAATTATCAATATAGTTTTATTTGCTATTAAATATTATTTCATAATATGAATTTGTGAGATTAAATTTAATACATTATTATTTTTATTTATTTCATTTTAATATCAAAATCCTACCTCTATGTTATCGAGCTAGTACGGGGACAGTATGGACCTGTAGTTCTAAGCTCCAATAATTTAATTTATTTTACTGACTCTTACTTCCATTAATTAATTTATTAACTATGAATTATTCCACTAGAAATTCATAGTTGAACTCTCAAATCAATAGTCTTATATTATTAGAAGCTATAACTATAAAGTCGTCCATTGATTTAGTCATTGCATGAGTTATGACCCTCTGCTAGTTGTTCATAATTAAAGTTAGGTCTTAATGTATGCTAACCTCTCTAATTATGTTTTTATCAATTAGTTTCATTGATCGCTTAATGAACATTATTCTATAAATTTAATTATAGAATGAAATTTCAGTTCTCTAACAGAAATTGAGCGCTCAGTGTTCAAGCCCCGAATCAACACTAAAAGGAACAACTAATCTGCTTTCATTTAAGTAAGGAGTAGATTCAATTTCTATGAAGTATGTTCAAAGCCAATTGTAGTTCTATGACTCCAAGATATCAAAAATTCAGTCGTAGGAATATTGAACCCTATCCGATAAGTCTAAAGTCATAAAAGTACAAATAGGAGTTTATTACTCATTTCAGGATTGAGGTCAATTCTCAAACGACCATCGATTGATGAATGTTTAACTTTTATATTTTGACGAAGATTATCAGAATTCCTTTCTTTCATCATGTCCTAGTCTAATACAATCTATATTGCATATGATACATCTACCTCTTTGCGTCGCTACACTCAACATTCCAGATAAATTTCTTTATCTTAAACAGAAGATAAAATGTACTCATAATCATTAATAAATAAAGCACCCACTTTATTTCGCAATTACGAACAAATTATTATATTATTATCTTGAATTAAATCCCCTTGTGTATATATATCATTATACATATACGTAACTCAAGATCGCATCAATAATATTGGAGCTTCATGATAAATGGCATGTATAATTAAATAAAATACGAGGGTAAAATATTAACTTTATTTAAACAAAAATGCGCATTAAGGGCACAAATCCCAATAGAAATGGAATCCCATTTTCAGAAAAGGTTAATGTAGTCGAATGTAAGAATGCCCTAAACGAGTTATTTTGTAAAACATCGCTCAGTTCATATTTATTAGAAAAATACCATTTTAGAGAAAATGTTTAGTGTGGCGTTGTCAAAACATGCAATTTAAGCCCAATAGTTTTAAAAAATATATAGTATCTTTAGGAAATCTTGAAAATAAAATAAAATATAAAGTCCCACTGTGACGTAACGAAAACATAAACCATAACATAAAAGTTCATAAATTTTCTTGGCATTCAACTAGATCGTTAATCACTCATGGACACCCCAAGTCATACATGCCTAGACATCGGAATTTCCCACGTCACAATGCGTGCCAAGAATAAATCCTATTGCCTACTTGAAAGGGGGAAAGTAAGGGGGTGAGCTAAAAGCCAAGTAAGGAAATACAAACAAAAATACAACAATTTACAAGAAACACAAAGCAATCTACATACATGTCGTAAACTCATGGCATATCATAATAAATAATAATTATATCATATTCATATCATATTCATATCATAATCATAGGACTTAATAAACATAAGCATAATTATACATCATGTGATCATGGCATCGTTGTTGTCCATATCACATCATGAGGTAACCAGTAAAAGTATAAACTGGTAAACCTCATCTATGAGGTAAATGTTGTGATAATTTTAATATTTGATTTTAGATACACAAGTGCACGTAGTCACACAAGTAATACAATGATAAGTAGATTGTCTCCACAGGGATTGTAAAATAGAAAAATAAGCAAAACAATTACTACACAACTTAAAAGTACTAAAATAATATGGGTTGTTTTTAGGCTAAACAAAATATTAAAGAGATGGAAATACTAAAATTAAAATTGAACTAAACAAGAAAATTAAAGAAATATATGGATTGTAAAATTGACTTGAATTATATATTTCCCCTATATTAATCATCCTAACAAATTGCGGCAGCAATATTCTACCAAAACTCCCAAGTTAACAAGAATTCATTAAACACTCATAAAACTTTCCCAAATTTTATGACATTAATTCTTTTACCTAATTAAACATATTTCTATGCCAAATCAAATTTAAGAATACAAATTCAAGGTTTAATTCTCAAAAGTTACACAAGGCAAATAACACATCCCTATGTTACTTACTAACATAATCTAATCTAGATTATGACTTGTCATCCAAGTTCTTCCCATTGCATTTAAAATTTCCAGCATAAAATATAATTAAATATCTTGCCATTGCTGGACAAACAACAACAAGAAATTAATATAAGCACACTTGGATGAGCAAGAGAGATTTTACTAAAATAAAGTGCAAGAAATTACTACACTATAACATAGGGTTCATCAACAATTCAAGCCACATAAAAATTAGTTCATGGCTGAGTTAAGAAACATTAATCCACAATCAATACAGCCCATAGTATTCAGATTCAGAAATCAACTTAGAAAATATAAAAAATGAAGTTTAGAAATAGAAGAAAGAACAAATCCAAAATGATGATTGAGCTCTCTTTTTCGTTCTCCTTCTTCTTACTGATTTATGGTTTTCTTCCTTCTTTCTTGCTGGGTTTTCTTTCCAAAAATGGCTGCCATTCACAATATTTCGGCTGATGCTTCTCTAAGTATATTCTATGTAACGCCCTGGATAGCCAAGACCGTTACACAGTGTATTTATAATAGTGCAAGACTTGCTAATCAAGTCATTTAGTTAGAAACATGTTACTGAAACTATAATTGAACTAGGGTTAAAAGATTTTGGTCACAAAAGTTTCATTTCATAGAATTAAAAATTTTAGTACATGGGATCCCAAAAGAAATGGCGTTTAAAAGACAGCTTACAAAGTTTCAGGTTATAGGTACAACTACTAGCCACTCTAAGGGCAAAATAGACATTTAGGCTTTCCCGTCCTATACCACTCCTCGGTCTGTGCGCAAAGATTGATTCCGGCACTCTTAGGCCGTTTATTGCATGTCCCATGGCATAATACCATCTATGACATCATACAGATATAGGTAGCTCTTAGTCCCAACATAATCACATAACTGGGTGCAGTTTTCTTACCTTTGATTCTGTTAGCTTTGATCAATGAAACCGACCCTCAAGCACGATCCCTTCCGAGCCCTAACGTACACCTAGTCACAATCATAGATCAGAATCATCACCAAACTTCAATCCCAAAACCTAACCTCTAGACTAATCCTGAGCCCTCGAGAAGCCCTAATTCCACCAAACGGGGTGGTGGAATTAAACCCTGAGCCCCCAGGCAAAAACCCTAGGAAATAACTCAAAAATCCCCTTTTGGAAATAGGTTAGCACTACAGCGCCATAAAGAGGGTGCTATAGCGCTACAAGCAGAGCCAACAGGCGCCCAGACCACAAGGCCTAGCGCTGTAGCGCCCAAAGGCTAGCGCTACAGTGCTAGTCACAGCATAGCCAAACCCTATTTTTCTTCCTTCGATTTTCCCCCAGCCAAGCCTCTCCAAAACTCATCCAAACTTCAACCAAACATCAAAACAAGCCTACCATCATCTATAACTCACTCCATAAGACCCAACCATACAAAACTAAACCACATGCACTCCAAAATAAAGAAACTACCATGAGAAATTCGACAAAAACTAAACAGAACATAAAAAAACTTCAGAATTCAAGTGACCAAGTCCAGAGTTTCTTACCTTCAATGGAGAAATTCGACCTTAGGCTATCCTCCAACTACCTTAGCTTTCCCTCCTCAAAACCTCGGCCTTAATTCCCTAGAATTCCCATTAAAACTCAGCTTAGCAAACCATTTCAGCTAAAACCAGAAACTCAAGAGAAAAACCTTGAAACTGACCTCAGTTGGATGACTAATTCCTGTTGAATCCTCAAACTTGATCAAGGTCCCAAGTCTAAAGCCTTAGCCTAAAGCTCCTCTGAATTTTAGCTCCAAGTTTCGTCAAGAAGTGGGGAAGAAGACCTAAACCGAGAGAGAGAAAAAAGACTTATGTTTTTCCTTCTTTCTTCCCTTCTTTCCTTTTCTTTCAGTTTCCCTTAGTTTCGAAACATTCCACTGAGTCATAAAGCAGTATAACACTTATCCTTTATTAAGCCAAATGACCACATTGCCCTCCCAATAATAACTAAACCTTTTAATCATTCTAAGGGCATTTTGGTCATTACTCCCAATTCCCGCTAATTCCTCAAGTGTCTCTAATATTTTTAGCTTACATCCCAACACCTAACTATTCACCAATTATATTCCTCAATATCAAATAGACTACAATATATTTCCTAAATTCCCAGAAATACCCCAGGCTCGCCTCGAGCTGGGTATAAATTCCCACTATGACTTTTTCGCTAGACCGCTCACTAGGATCGCCTGGAGTCACAAGCTGCAAATATAGCCACATAATAATGTGGTCTCAACAATTAACACAAATATTTACATTTATGCCCTCAACAGGCCAAAATTACGAATATGCCCTTATAACCTAATCAGGGCCTACATGCATACTAGTACACATAGGCATGCATCACATATATCCACATAATCATATAAACATGCTTTTAATCATTTAAATCACATATAATCCAGTTATGCCATCCTGGCACACTAATCAAGGCCCTTAAGCCTTATTAGTAAATTTGGGTTGTTACAACTATCCCCTCCTAATTAGAATTTCATCCTCAAAATTTACCTGAATAATTCAGGATACTGATCCTGCATCGCTGACTCAAGCTCCCAGGTCTCCTCCTCGACCCTACTATTCCTCCACAGCACTTTAACAAGAGGAATCGTCTTATTCCGTATTACTTTATCCTTCCGATCCAAAATCTGAACCGGTCGCTCCTCATAAGCTAAATCTGTCTGCAATTCTTAGTCTTCATACCTCAGCACATGTGTCGTATCTGAGACGTACTTCCGGAGCATAGAAACATGGAATACGTCATGAACTCCTGACAAGGACGGTGGCAAAGCTAACCTGTAAGCCACCTGTCCGATCCTTTCCAGGATCTCAAAAGGTCTGATGAATCTAGGGCTTAGCTTGCCCTTCTTTCCAAACCTCCTCACCCTTCGCAGTGGTGATCTACGTGGTCCCCAACCTGGAACTCCACGTCCTTACACTTAGGATCAGCGTAGCTCTTCTGTCTGCTCTGTGAGGCGAGCATCCTAGCTCGGATCTTCTCAATTGCTTCATTTGTCTTCTGAACCATATTCGGCCCCAAATACTTCATCTCACCCATCTCATCTCAATGAATGGGTGATCTACATCTCCTCCCATACAACATTTTATAGTGAGCTACACCAATCATCGATTGGTAACTATTGTTATATGAAAACTCAATCAACAGAAGATACTTACTCCACGACCCTTCAAAATCGATCACACACGCTGGAAGCATGTCCTCCAATACCTGAATCATCCTCTCAGACTGTCCATCAGTCTGAGAATGAAAGGCCGTGCTGAACTTCAGCTAAGTACCCATAGCCTTCTGCAAACTAGCCCAAAACTTGGAGGTAAAGATAGGATCCCGATCTGATACTATAGACTTAGAAACCCCATGGAGACGAACGATATCCCTTACGTACAACTCTGCATACTGGTCCACAGTATAGGTCGTCTTCATGGGAAGAAAATGAGCTGACTTGGTGTATCTGTTCACTATTACCCACACCGAGTCATTAAGCCCTACTGTCCTGCGTAAACCTCCCACAAAATCCATCGTAATATCCTCCCATTTCCACTCTGGAATACCCAAAGGCTGAAGGAACCCTGCCGATCGCTGATTCTCAGCCTTCATCTGCTGACAGGTTAAACATTTGGCTACATACTCCACCACATCCTTCTTCATCCCGGGCCACCAATATAACGTTCGTAGATCCTGATACATCTTCGTGGTGCCCTGATGAAGTGAGTACGGCGTAGTGTGTGACTCATCCAATATCTCTCGTCTGATCCCTCATCAGCTGGAACACAAATCCGTCCCTGATACCTTAGCAAGCCAACCTCAGAAATAGAATAGTCCTTAACTACTCCCACTAAGACATTCTCCCTAACCTGCTGTAACTGAGCGTCTAACAATTGACCTTTCTTAATTTGTTCTAGCAGGGTCGACTGCAGAGTAATGTTGGCCAATCGGCCCACCACCAATTCTATCCCTGCTCTGGTCAACTCATCAGCTAACTCTCTCGAAATCTAGGTAGAACTATATAACTAACCTGGGCCCCTCCGGCTCAATGCATCCGCCACTACGTTGGCTTTCCTCGGATGGTAAAGAATATCACAGTCATAGTCCTTCACCAATTCTAGCCAACATCTCTGTCTCATGTTTAGGTCCTTCTGTTTGAAGAAGTACTTCAAACTCTTGTGATCAGTGTATATCTCGCACTTCTCCCCATACAAATAATGTTGCCAAACCTTTAGTGTGAATACCACCACTTCTAACTCCAAGTCATGGGTAGGATATTGCTGCTCGTACTCCTTTAGCTGTCGTGACGTATAAGCAATGACTTTCTCGTTCTGCATCAACACACAGCCTAAACCTAACCTCGACACATCACAGTAGACAACAAACTTCCCTTCCTCCGAAGGAAGACTGAACACAGGTGCAATAATTAGTCGCTACTTAAATTCTTGAAAGCGGTTCTCACACTTCTTTGAGCAGACGAACTTCAAATTCTTCCGTGTCAATTCTGTCATCGGTGCTGCTATCTTTGAGAAGCCTTCCACAAACTGTCTGTAGTAACCTACCAACCCAAGGAAACTTCGAACCTCCGAGGCGTTCCTTGGCCTTGGCCAATCCCTAACTACCTCCACCTTAGATGGATCCACCTTAATCCCATCTACACCAACAATATGTCCAAGGAATGTCACTTCTGGTAGCCAAAATTCATATTTCTTAAACTTGGTGTACAACTGATGCTCCCTCAATCTCTGCAAAACCTGTCGTAGATGTTGCTCATGCTTTGCCTCTGAATTGGAGTACACTAAGATTTTGTCGATGAAGACAATAACGAACTGATCCAAAAATCCTTGAACACCCTGTTCATTAGATCCATGAAGGCTGCTGGGGCATTGGTCAAACCAAATGACATGACCAGAAACTCATAGTGCCCATACCTCGTTCAGAAGGCCGTGTTCGGTATGTCCACGTCCTTGATCCTCAGCTACTAATAACCAGATCGAAGATCAATTTTTGAGAACACCGTCTTACCATGCAGCTGATCGAACAAGTCGTCAGTCCTTGGTAGGGGATACTTATTCTTGATAGTCAAATTGTTCAATTCCCTGTAGTCTATACACATTCTCAGAGTCGCGTCCTTCTTCTTCACAAACAAAACTGGAGCACCCCATGGCGAGTAACTAGGCCTGATGAACCCCAAATCCAGAAGCTCCTGTAACTATATGTTCAATTCCTTCAGTTCTGCCGGTGCCATTATGTATGGTGCCCTCGACACTAACTCTGTCCTTGGTGCCAACTCAATAACAAACTAAATCTCCCTACGCGGCGGCATTCCAGGTAAGTCTTTAGGAAACACATCCAAGAACTCGCAAACCAATCTAGTCTCCTCCGGTCTTGTTGGCAAAACCCTAGTGGTGTCTACCACACTAGCCAGAAAACCTATACATCCTCCCTGTAACAGATCTCTGGCTCTCAGCGCTGATATCATGGGTACGCGGGGTCCATGTACCACTCCCACAAAGACAAACAGATCCTCGCCCTTCGGCTTAAAGGTCACCATCTTCTTCCTACAGTAAATAGTAGCTCCGTATCTAACCAGCCAATTCATGCCTAAAATCATGTCAATGTCCTCCATACCCAACTCAATCAAGTCTACTGACAATTCCCTACCATCAACCATCATTGGCAGTGCTCTAATCCACCTTCTAGAAACTACCAGTTTTGCAGTAAGCAATACAGTCCCAAACCCCAAAGTATAATACTCACTAGGCCTACACAATATATCAATCACCTTCCTAGAAACAAAGGAATGTGTAGCACCAGAGTCAATCAATACAGTCAAAGGAGAGCCAGCACTAGAAAGTTGACCTGTCACTACTGAGGGACTAGCCTCGGCCTCTGCCTGCGTCAGGGTGAAAACTCGAGCTAGAGTCAAGTTGTCCACCTTCCTTGCATCTCCTTTCTTCATTGTCGGGCAGTCTTTCTTGAGGTGTCCTACAACCCCGCACACATAATAAGCCTTAGCACGACATTCACCCGGATGGCATTTTCTACACCTTGTGCACTCAGGAGAACTCCTCCATGAATCACCGCCTCCCTGCGGCCACCCTAGGTACCCCGACCCCTCCTATCAGGACCGGGAGCAGTTGAAGTATCAGGGTTCTTCCTCTTCAGATCACTGGGGCCTCCACCCCTACCAAACCCAGAATATGGAGGCACCGCCCTGCGGCCCTCCCGCCTTGCTGCACTCTCTCTCCATATCTTATTCTTCGCTTCCTCAGCAGTAAGAGCCTTCTCAACAGCCTGGGCATAAGTTGTCCCCCCAGCAACTGTTGTAATCCTCACATCTTGAGCTATCATAGCATTAAGCCCTCTGATAAATCTGTCCTGCCTAGCTGCATCAGTAGGCACAAGATCTGGTGTGAACTTTGCAAGTTTGTCAAACTTTAGGGCATATTTTGTAACTGTCATGCTGCCCTGAACCAGCCCCATAAACTCATTTACCTTCGCTGCCCTGATGGCAACATTATAGTATTTCTGACTGAATAGATCCTTGAATCCTTCCCAACTCAGAGTGGTAACATCCTTAGTCTGTGATGCCATTTCCCACCAGATATGGGCATCCTCTCTGAGCATATATGTGGCACAGGCCACTCTTTCATGTCCTTCTACCCTCATGAATCCAGGATAGTGGTAATCATGGTCATCCACTGTTCGCCCTTCAGTGGATCAGGTCCTCCTTCAAAGATTGGGGGCTGCTGCTTCCTAAACCGCTCATACAACAGCTCCCATCTGTTCCCAACCTCCATTGGCTGTACAACTGATACCACTGCAGGTGGCACAATAGGGGCAGGACTCCCTGATGGAGTCTATTGTTGCAGAATACAGATCTGTTCATCCTGGCTCTGTATCCGTGCTTGCATGTTTGCCATAAGTTGCTGCCAGTTCTCAGGGACTGGCGGAGGGGTCTGGCCCTGGTCATCATCTTTAGTCTCAGAGCTGGTACCGGCTAGTCGCCTAGATTTCCTTGGACACATAGTTATCCAAGTTAATCTGCAATCAACAACTCGGCGATCAGACTATGATGACAGGGTAATAATCCTTCCATGATCCACCATTGGGACTCAAACATTCACAAACAATCAAGATATAACAGTTTATCCAAGTATTCATCTATATATTCATTCACATGAATAGCAATGCTAATAAGCACGCCTCAATATCATCACACAATAGTCAAGGGCCAGGCCCTATCAATATCTCATGCTCCCTATTAATCAAGCAAATATCAGCATTCATATTCCATTCTAATCATTTAAGCATATAATCATGTATACACAATTACCAAACCCTGAGTCGAGTTTGTCTTTCGCGGCGAATGTACATGTCCAGCCAATCTTCAGGAACCCTTAAACCTAGGATGCTCTGATACCAAGTTGTAATGCCCTGGATAGCCAAGACCGTTACACTGGGTATTTATAAAAGTGCAAGACCTGCTAATCAAGTCATTTAGTTAGAAACGTGTTACTGAAACTATAATTGAACTAGGGCTAAAAGATTTTGGTCACAAAAGTTTTATTTCATATAATTAAACATTTTAGTACATGGGATCCCAAAAGAAATAGTGTTTAAAAGACATTTTACAAAATTTCAGGTTATAGGTACAGCTACTAGCCACTCTAAAGGCAAAACAGACATTTAGGCTTTCCCGTCCTGTACCACTCCTCGGCCGTGGCGGCCGATCAGCCAACTATGTCCATTTATCCTTAAAGCCCTCCCACTCAAGACTGGTCCATCTTACTCTTGCCTTTACCTGCACCACGTAGCACCCATGAGCCAAGGCCCAGCAAGAAAATAGAATAACAGAGCATAATCATCAATTAAACAATCAGATAACTCAAACAGTATAATCATATACTTAACAACCCAAAATATCCATATAATTAGGCATTCAACATACTAAGCTTATCAATTAAAATTAATAACCAATTCACATATGATAACCAGGGTCGACGCCCTTAGGCTACCTAAGAGGCAATATAATTTAAAGGTTAATTAGAACACAATATTTACAACAAGCCGACCTAAGAGGCAAAATAGGGTTTAACCCTAGTTCCTCTTTAAGCCCTTGGTTGTGGCGGTCAAGCAGCCGCATATGTACACATCGTCACCTAAGCTCTCCAACTCAAGGAGGGTTTAGCTTTCTTTTGCCTTTACCTGCACCACATAAAAGCCGTGAGCCGAAGCTCAGCAAGAAAACTCAATATGCTCATGAACAAGTAATAACATGTCACTAAATAATAATAGGCATGCCTAGCAATAATAGCCCTATTCGTGCATGCAAATAAGTCCAAATAATGGTTCTGGATCCTGCCCTCCTGTATGGATGACTATCAAGTCAATCCTAATCAGATGAGTTATTAACACTTTGAGTTTCTGGTAATCATGTTGGGGCTTGTAGCCCTAATCAGATAAGTGACTAATGAGTAAGTCACAAAATTAAACCAGATAAGTAACTGATAAGTAAGTCATGAACTTAAACCAGATAAGTGACTGGTAAGTAAGTCACGAACTTAAACCAGATAAGTGACTAGTAAGTAAGTCATGAACTTAAACTAGATAAGTGACTAATAAATATGTCACGAACTTAAACCAGATAAGTGACTGACAAGTAAGTCACGAAATTAAACAAGATAAGTGACTGATAAGTAAGTAACGAACTTAAACCAGATAAGAAGTCACGAACTTAAACCAGATAAGTGATTGATAAGTAAGTCACGAACTTAAACCAGATAAGTGATTGATGAGTAAGTCACAAACTTGGGCTCAACACCCACAGCCATGTGGCGTTGCAGTCTCCTGAGCCTTTTGGCCCTGGCTCTAAGTAACTAGCCATTAGAGTAGACAAGCGCTTTTAGTTTTCATTGACCATGAGGTTGGTCAAGCATTTCATGCTTCTAATGATAATGCTTATGTCGATTAGATCTAATCTTTTTGGCTCTGCATTCATTACGCTTATGCCACTCTTGACTCATAGGTCAATACCGTACGACCAGTGCTTAGTACTACTGCCAAACTTTACTAATAAGTCACACCTTCACAGTTAATACTGACACCATTGTCGATTCCTGACTCAAAGGTCAGTTCCATTCACAAGTAAGCAATGCAACCAGGCAAATATCATATGTCAAATATCCAAATGTAGGGCATTCAACAAGCTTACTTAACAATCACTAGAATAATTATGATCATGCACATTTACAGAGACTCAAGCTCTGATCAATCTCATATTCAATATTCATGTCATGCCCTAATCACAGGTATCTCATGCATCACACACTGGGTGCAGTTTTCTTACCTCTGGTTTGAGCGAGAAATAATAAATGAATGACCCTTGAGAATGATCGATCCTTTGATCCCTTAGCGGTCACCTAGTCATAACCAAATATGGAATCCCATTAATGAAATCAACAATAAAAGTGCATCACATACTGGGTGCAGTTTTCTTACCTCTGGTTTGAGCGAGAAATAATAAATGAACGACCCTTGAGAATGATCGATCCTTTGATCCCTTAGCGGTCACCTAGTCATAACCAAATATGGAATCCCATTAATGAAATCAACAATAAAAGGTTCATGGTGTAGACCTCACTCCCGGGACCTCGAATCGTACCCAAACGGTTAGTAGATTTGATCCCAAGCCTTAGGAATTGAAACCCCGAGCCAAAAACCCTCAAAAGTGCATAAAATAGGACTCTAGAAAAATAGGAGAAAAATAGGGTAGCGCTGCCCCCCTAGCGCCATAACACTACGAATAGAGTTGAATTGCCCTAGCTAGCGCTGTAGCTCCCTCCCTTGGGCGCTGTAGCGCTAGGACCAGGCTGATGCAGCCCTGGTTTTTCCTCCTTCGATTTCTCCACTTCCAAGCTCAAAAACTTGGTACCAAACTTCATTCAAAATCACAAATGAACCCAAATACCCAACATACAAGTCCTAGGCATCATAACCCAATCAACCTTTGCCAAAATCTTCCATCAATTCTCAACTTTCAACTTCAAAATACCAACTGAAACTCAAAAAGAAAACATAGCAAAACCAAAGTTTTCAATCATTAAAAAAATGCCTCAAGCTCTCTTCAATGGCAGAAGATAACCCTAGACCCTCAAGGCTTGGTTCCCTAGCTTGGTTCCTCAAATGGAGCTCAAAAATTCAAAGAGAAAAGAAGAAGAAATGATGAACGGGAGAAGAAGAAGAAGAGCTATGTTTTCTTAAGCTTTCTACAACTTCTTAAGGGTGATATATATCCTTAGGTCAAAAGGCAAAAATGCCCCCAAACTTAAAGAAAACCCTTAACAGTTACCAAGGGCAAAACTGTCATTTCTCCTCTATTCCGTTAATCATAACTAATGTCCTCCAATTCCCGTTATTCTCAATATTCTCAAATGCTAATAAATCATCTCCCATTACCCTTTAATTCCTGGTAATGACCTAACTACCAAATTACCCCGAGACTCACCCCGAGCCCCAAAATTAACCCCGTTATGACCAAACCGATAACTTGCATTCAAAGATCGTCTCATGCTCGAAAAAATCCACATTATAATGTGACCTTATTCATAATTCACCAACATGAATGAAAATATACAAATATGCCCTCAACGGGCCAAATTACCAAAATGCCCTTATAATGAAAAGTGGACCCATATGCATGCATTTATCATCATATAATAATATAATTCACATAATCATGCATATAATCATTTTATGGCATAATAAATCAATTATGGCCCTCCCAGCCTCCTAGTCAATGTCCTAAACCTTATTAGGAAATTTGGGTCATTACAGTTTGTTACTCCATTACTAGTCTAGTTTCTATAAATTATAGGTTAGAATGACAAACTAACTTTAGGTAATACATCTTGAGCTAGTTAACCCATTTGTACTATACACCCTAGAGCAGAGGATTAGCTTTTATGAGTCCTTCCATAGGATGGGACTGTAGCACTTCGATGACATCGCACCAGACCCGTCCAACGTGTGGGCTTCGACGTATGGCATGGACCACATCCCCAACGCAAGTGGTGTCCCTATTAAGTTTTGGGGGAGACTGAAAATCCTACATGTGTGAGGTGAAGCTTCGTGGTGGTTCCAAGTTCGACATATGGTGCCAGACACTTACTCACGGATCGATTTTCAGATTTCCATTGAGTTTGCTTATTGGCCACTTCATGGTCGATCACAGTATAATCAAAGATACCAAAAGGGGCTTGTTGCACGCAATCACCGGGAAATTTAGGAGGAAGCCCAGGAAGAGGCAGTCGAGCATGCTTTCGCAGTAGTGGATAGTGACAATATATATACCTGTATATTTTGATCAGTGGTTTATAGAACCCATATCCTAGAGCTAAGTTTTGTAAATCTGATTTTAAAGTTTAATTCCTGTTCTATTGGTTATTATTGTGTTATGTGTGATATGTATTGTGTACTTAATTTTTACATTAAGTAACTATTTGCTATATTACTCTTCACTGGCTGTTACCTCACTATCGGAGATTATACGTACGAACAAACATTAAGTAAAGTCTTATTCCTATTCTATTATAGATTTTTTTATAATTTATTAAAGAGATGGTAAAATTGGTAAAGCTAAAGTGCTTCAAACTATATTTTTCCGGCTAGTTCCGATAGAGAAAACAGAGCGGGAAATTTGTATAAAAGCTGGCTTTTAAATAATTAGACCCATTTTGGAAATATTTTGGGAACCTTGAGTGCCGTATATTTTGGGAAATTCTAAAGGTGGATTAATCTACTATAAGTATCATAATTAAACCGAATATAATTTATGATAGTTACAGTATTGGCTAACGAGACTGGGCGGTCCTTGGGAGAATTTCCCACAACAGCAAAGGAAAACATGTAAGTTAGTCTATGATTTACATGTCTACAACATGAATTAACAAGTGTATTCCTTGCAAGAAGTATGACTTATACGCTAGTGAGAGATGACTCATTAAGAGACCATAATTAGGGGTACTTATGCTCCACATGAGATGTTATTTATTTGTGATCTGGGTCGCGTCTGTGACCTTTGAGATAAATATACCAGTAAAATTTAGGAGTCTATATGATCCTAGGGTTGCTTTTGCTCCATTGTGTTACATTACTTTAGTCTGGTTCGCGACCATGAGATTTGGCTAGGAGATAAGTATACCAGTAAAACCTATGAGTCTGAGTGATCTTAGGGGTGCTTATTCTCCATTGTATGATGTTATTTATTGGTCTAGTTAGTTACCATGACAATTGACCAAGAGGTAAGTATACTAGTAAAACCTTTGAGTCTCAATGAGCCAGTGTGAATTCACCTACCCTGTATGTTAGTATAAATGCCCTACATAATCGTTGGTTACCATTGAGAGGAATTTATGATTTGGATACCATTGCGGAGACTCGGGTTTCCACTGTGGTTTGAAAGATATACTAGGGGATACCTTTGGTAACTCTCGAGTTGGCTTCTAGGGTTAGCATATTATGACTATTGTTATTCTATTTTTGCTCTTGTATGGATTTCTACAAGGTTTTATGTTCACTCTTTCTGCTTATGGAATTTGTTACACTGCCAGGATACTTAGGATTCTTGAATTGTTTTTTTAGGGCCCTGATTTATATGGAACCCTAAGTGTGGTGGGATATCTATTGTGCAATCAATGACTTGGTCATTGGTCCCTAGTTTTTTTATACTGCTCTGTGTTGTCAGATTGACTTTTCTAGGTTATCGCTTACCTAGTTGTTCATGTTATAGGTAAGGACAAAGAGAACCTGGGACAATGAGCATCAAATTCTTTTTCAAGGATGGACATGTGGCACGAGCTCTAGGAAGTCTGCACTTTTGAAACAATTTTTTAAATTATGTTTAAAAACTCTTTTGGTTCACTATGATACTTAAAGTCAAAATGTAAATATTTTTAGTGTGTGCACACATTACGTTTAAAAGTTTTTTATATGAATTTTTGAGACCTTTTAATTTATGAAACTGGTTTAATTTCCACAAAATTGTTGTTAGTATTTTTGGGTCGTTACAAAAATGTTGTTCTCATAAGAGAATTTCCCTATCTATATAAGCATATATCTATAACGTGATGTTTTAATTATGGGTTCAATTGTAAATTTCAATATTCTCTTAACACAAATCAATAATCAAAGATCTTGTGGACTCAAGATTTCATGTTTTTTATTTGTAATTATTTTGTATTTTGAAAATATTAATTTCAAATTTTATGATTAAAAATTTATTTAAAAATCAAAAGAAGAAAATAAATATAATATGATAAGATTTTCTATATATATTATCTTTTTATTTAAATGGATATTTTAAAAATAATAATGTGATATATAAAAGATATTAAAAGAAGAATATATATATATATAAATAGAATAAATCAACTTACATCATTATATATAGGGAAATTGGTTTTGTCCCCATAGTGTAAGGGAAATTTTATGACCCTTGATTAATAAGATGATTTTAGGTACACATTAGATAAAGTAGAGTTGCATGAATATGATAAATTTCATTTGATTGGACTTTTAATTTTCTTTTTGTAATTTAAAAAAAAAACAAAAAAGCATACAATCGATGAACTCATTTACCTAGAGATTTGTTTATCTGAATTCCAATTTAGTCGCTTCATCTTAAAGCTCCCACAAGCCCTCGATTATAGAATACCCAAAATCCCAACTATTAAACACAACACTATCATCGAATCAGACATCCATATTTGCAATCCCAAGCTTGTCGTTGGAAGCTTCTTGAAGGTTTCTTATCACTCTCTTCTTCACTACTTCTTGTTCATCAACTTTTAGAACAAGATAGCTTGAAGATGAAGACGGCAAGCATGAGTAATCTTTTGCACTAGAGGACAAGGCTACCAAAGTTATTTTAGGGTCAATTTCAATGGTATTGAATTAATTTAGGTTTGATAGGGACTCGAAAGACATTTTCTAGTGGACGTTAGGTCCCTTTTGTTCTTCTTTGAGAAGAGAATGTATATTGTTGTAAGATTTTTGGGGCTTTGTTAACTCTATGAAATAAAGTTGTTTTCATTACATTTTCTAAGATTTTTTTATTAATTTAGTATGTTTTAGGTTATACTTTCTTTATGTTTTATTGTTAATAGTTATTTGGTATTTATGATGGTAAATCTCAGGAAAAATAAGATGTTTGAGGTTGAGCAATATTTTTAATTCAAGTCCTGTACTGGCAAGGTTCGTTTTGCGCAAAGTTAGAACTTCAACTCTATTTTCGACTTTGATCCAAGTATTTTATGAGAAAAACTCGTGAAATAAGATTTGTAGATCTCTCTGCAACTTTCTAAATCATATTGAATAATCTTAGTTGGAGTTAGGATGAGAAAGTTATGGGTGTTTTACTAAGAAATATTGAATTGGAAAAATTACTTTGGGCCAAAAACCTTTGCGTGCCAGCTTGAAATTTTCACGTGTCAGTGTGGTGTCACGATTTAAACTTATTTAAATGTTTTTTAAAGCCCAGGAAATTCATAATTTTCATTAGGGTTATCATTAGAGATCAAATCTGAACGTAGAGAGCAAGTTTTTGGGGAGAAAAACACAAGGCAACGTTGGATTTTGAAGATTGAAAAATGATTTACACACTAGTGTCATCTTTTCTTCTTCTTCTTTATTCTATCTTTATCTTTTGAATTTTAAACTATGAACTGTTATTCTTGTTTGGTATTTTATTTTAAGGTTATGAACTAGATTCTTTTTCTAGGGTTGTAATGGAACCCTATATATAAAGAAGTTTTGTTTTTAATTCTTTATTTTGATGTTCATATTAATTGTTTATATTGATTTGTGCTTAATGAGTGATCAACTTTGAAATTGAATTGGAAATTTAGGTGGAACTTGGGAGAGAAAATCTAAATCAGACCCAATCAATACAGCCTGGGATTGACTTGTTTGTGTTGATTTGTGTTTAGGATAGAAATATACCTAATCACCTTAGGTAGTCAAATTATGACTAAACTTAATGTTATTGATATATTTAAATTCTTTATAGTAATATTGGAATTAATCCATTGGTTAGATTTACTTGTGATTTAGGAAAACCTTTTGAATATTTAGGAACACTAGTCTAGCAATTAGAACATTTGAAATAAAGATGTTGAAAGAACACAAGGGGAATTAATGATGTAGATATTTTAATCTCTTTAAAGATTCTTATTTTCTTGAATCTCTATTTACTTTTATTTATTTTATTGAATTATTATTTAACAACTTGAATGGAAAGAAAAAAAATATTTAGTAATTAACAACTTAAAGATTAGCCTTTATGGGATCGATTTTAATATACTACTTGTTACGATACGTGCTCTTGTGTAAGGTTGATAAAATCAATAACATATTTTTGGTGTCGTTCTCAAGGACCAATCTTTAAGAATTTCTTTGTTAATATTGATACACTATTTAGTATTTTGAGCTCGAGTTGCTATTTAGTTTTTTTTTATCTACAGGGATATTGATGCTGCATGTTATGGTTAAGATTCGCTACACTTATATTGCTTGATTGTACATAGAAAAAGTTTGATCAAAATGATCCCATGGGTTTTACGAACAACATATGGAGCTAGATGATGCAGCAAGAAGTTTTGTGGATAATGGAGCAGAGGTAACTGGTGAGCCTTTGTTAAGGAGTCATGAAATTGTAATGGATTTGTTTAATGATATTGTAATGCTCTACTAACCCAGACTCGTTTCCTTGTGTGTTGAAAATATAATTACATTACCTAGGCGACAACTCAAAAATATAATTACAGTTGACCTAGGCGACAAAACAATTCATTACAGTACATTTCCCAAATAACCCTGGCCGTGGTAGCCAGGTAGGCCGAACATGTAACCGTCGCTCCACGCTCTCCTTACTCATGGTTGGGCGACCTTTCCTTTGCCCTTACTTGCACCATAGAGCACCCGTGAGTCGAAGCCTAGCAAGAAAACTCAACATATAACATATAACATATCATTCCAACAATATATAGCAAAACAGTCGACAGACTAAACATGTAACATCTCACGCTTACCCATGTTATTTACTAAGCCCTGGGTTCACGATCTTCACCGAGCGGGTGGATACAACACCATTGGAGGGTCTCACCCTAGCGACCTACACTCAGCATGCTCAACGTCGATCCTGGTCCCTTGTCGTTCTCGGCCTTTGTCATTCCTGGCCATCGTCGTTCATTCATAAACATACATAACATTCATAGACATTTATACGTTTATTAAACATAAACAATAGGGTCGTGCCATGAAATAGAAACAATAGGTCCATGCCCTGCTCTATGGGTACAACAGTTTCCTTACCTATGTCCCGAGCTGTCCGAGCACCGCAATCCCGAGCACAGTCCTCTAACCCGAGCCTTGTTGAAAACCTAGTCACAACTCATTCACAATAACCATGCATCAAGCCTTAAACCAATTAATAACATCGGAATATTAATCTAGCCTCTGCGACCTTGGATTCTACTAAACCGGGTAGCAGAATCCTTCCCGAGTCTTAACATTCGAGTTCCCGAGCTTAAAACCTCAATTTCCCTTTTCTGTCCATTTTGGACCGCAACATGCCCTCTAGGACCACAGTGCCCCTACAGGTCAGAGAGTAGAACTCTCTCTATTGAAGGACACAGGCCACAATGCGCCATGCCTGCGCCGTGGCGCTTAGGCAATTCAGAGGCTTCTCCAACCTCTTCGAACACATGGACTGCAACGCCTGAAGAACAGGGTCGCAGCCCGAGCGCCAAAACCCATAAATTCCATCATTTTCCTCGTTTTTCCTCGAGCTTAAATTACTAATTCGCACCCCAAACATCAATCAAACCAAGAATTAAGCCTAGAATCCTTATTCACATAGCCTAAACATCTTAATAATCCCCAAAACAATTCCATAGATTCATCAAACATCCAAAATAAAATCATAGAATCTTTCACATGCAATCCCTATAATTCTAATAGAATTTCACAGAAACTATGGTTGAAATTCCTTACCTCTGTGATATCTTCACCCTTGAGCTAATCCCAACCACAGAAAGCTTTCAATTCTTCAAAGATCTTAGTCTAAAATCCTTAAAGTTGATCAAAACCTCCAAGCACCAAGAGAGGAAGAGAGAACAGTGAGAGAGAGAGAGAGAGAGAGAGAGAGACATAGAGCTGAGATTGATGTTCCCTTTCTTCTTTTCCTTCTAACTAGGTTCTAGATTATGAGATAAGTCCAAGTTTGTCTTCTAGCTAAAAGTCCAAAATGCCCTCAAAACTATCCTAAATCCTTCGATGCCACCAATGACAATCCCGTCAATTTCCACATGCCGCTAAACCCTCGAGTGTTCCTATAAATCCCCATTTAATCCTGACATGCCCAAATAATTACTAAATTACTACTCATTACCGGGTAATTTCTGAACACATACTATACTTGCAAAATACCCCTAGGCTCCTCCCGAGCCGGGTACTCGACCTCATTGTGACTATTTAGCTATTCCGCTCCCCTGGACCATCTCGGATCGCACATGATAAATATATCACCACACCCTCGTGGTATCAATTACAATGCACACATATATCACAATTATGCCCTCAACGGGCTAAATTTATAAATATGCCCCTAATAACCAAATGGGGCCAACATTCATATTTAATTCACCTAAATATGCATTTTTAATCACATAATCATTGAATTCACATATTAACATAATTAAGTCAGTTTTTACCATCCTGGCATGCTAATCAAGGCCCTAAGCCCTATTAGAAAATTTGGGACACTACAACAATCTCCTACTTACAGAAATTTCGTCCTCGAAATTTACTTGAATAACTCGGGATATCAATCCCGCATATCCATCTCAAGCTCCCAATTCGCCTCTTCCATTTTGTTGTTCCTCCACAGTACTTTCACCATGGCGATGGTCTTGTTCCACAAGACTTTATCCTTTCGATCTAGAATCTGAATCTCAAAGGGGACAACAAACCTAGGGCTCAACTTGCCCTTCACTGCAAATCGTTTCACCCCTCTCATGGGATAAACTCTGAGAAACACGTGATCACCGACTTGAAACTCTACGCCCCTGCATTTCTAGTCTGAGTAACTCTTCTGTTGACTCTTGGAGGTGAGCATTCGATCTCTAATCCTCTCAGTCGCCCCATTAGTCCTCTTAAAAACCTCAGGACCTAAATACCTCCTCTCACCCATCTCATCCCAATGGATGGGTGATCTGCACTTCATCCCATAAAGCATCTCACATGATGCTACTCCGAGAGTCTTCTGATAACTATTGTTGTATGAAAAATCAATCAAGGGGAGATACTTACTCCAAGATCCCCCAAAATCCGGCACACAGGCTCACAACATATTCTTCAGTTTTTGAATCATCCTCTCAGACTTTCCATCCGTCTGAGGATGATAAGCGGTACTGAACCGCACTGTGTGCCCATAGCCTTCTGCAGACTCTCCCATAACTTGGAGGTGAAGGTGGGGTCCCTGTCTGATACTATCGACCTCGAAGCCCCATGAAGTCGCACAATTTTCTTCATTTATAATTCAACATACTGCTCTACAATAAAAGTTGTCCTAATAGGAAAAAAGTTGGCTGATTTGGTGTAACAATCCACAATCACCCACACTGAATCATGCTGTCCCATAGTCCTTGGTAATCCAACCATGAAGTCCGTGGTGATAGCCTCCCATTTCCACTCCAGAATCCTTAAAGGCAACAATAACCTTGCTGGCCTCAGATGTTCAGCCTTTACCTACTGACAAGTCAAACACTTGGCCACATAATCTACCACATCCCTCTTCATTCCTGGCCACCCATACAAGGTTCTCAAATCTTGGTACATATTTGTCTTACTAGGGTGTAAGGAATAAGGAGTGGTATGAGACTCATCTAGAATCTCTCGCCTCATATAGGAATCCATCAAAACGCAAATCCGACCTTTGTACCTCAATAAACCCATCTTCGAAATAGAAAAGTCCTTAGCCGTACCGTCTAAGACGCCCTCTGTGTGCTCCCTCAACTGGGGATCCTCCCCCTTTGCCTCCTTAATCCTCTCAAGGAGCGTGGACTGAAGAGTGATGTGGGCTAGCTGACAAACTACCGACTCAATACCTGATCTAGTCATCTTTTCAGCTAACCTGCTTGATATCTGCCTTGCACTGTATAACTATCCTGGGCCCTTCCAACTCAATGCGTTGACAACCACATTGGCCTTCCCAGGATGGTATAGAATATCACAGTCGTAATCCATTACCAATTCCAACCAACACCTTTGGCGCATATTCAAATCCTTCTGAGTAAAGAAGTACTTCAAACTCTTATGGTCGATGTATATTTCACACTTCTCTCGATACAAATAATGCCTCCAAACCATTACTGCAAATACCACCACTGCAAATTCTAAATCATGTGTGGGATACCTCAGTTCATACTCCTTCAGCTGTCTCAATGAGTAGGCTATCACATTTCCAGCTTGCATCAATACACACCCCAAACCTTGTCTTGAAGTATCGCAGTAGACTACAAACTTCTTGTTGTTTAATGACAGACTCAATACCGAAGCGGTGATTAGTCGCCGCTTCAACTCCTTGCAACTATTCCCACACCTGTCTGTCCACACATACTTAGTCTTCTTACGTGTCAATTCAGTTAACAGTGTGGCTATCCTAGAGAATCCCTCAAGGAATCGCCGATAGTACCGTGCTAATCCCAAGAAACTCCAAACATCTGGTACACTGCTCGGCCTGAGCCAATCTCTCTTTGCCTCAATCTTACTTGGGTCCACCAAGATCCCCTCCTTACCGACAATATGGCCTAGAAATGTTACTTTGGGTAGCAAAATCTCACACTTGCTGAACTTAGCATATAATGTGTGCTCTCTCAATTGTTTTAATACCAAGCGAAGATGCTGCTCGTGCTCTGCCTCTGATTAAGAGCACACAAGTATGTCATCAAAGAATATGATCACAAACTTATCTAGATAATCCTTGAAGACCCTATTCATCATGTCCATAAGGGTTGCTTGGGCATTGGTTAATCCAAAGGACATGACCAGAAATTCATAGTGTCCATACCTAGTGCGAAAAGCAGTCTTTGGTATGTTCTCCTCTTTAATCCTTAATTGGTGGTAACCTGACCGAAGTTTAAGAACACTATCTTCCCATGTAGCTAATCAAACAAGTCGTCAATCCTAGGCAGTGGGTACTTATTCTTCATGGTCACCTTATTCAACTCTCTATAATTAATACACATCCTTAAGGATCCATCCTTCTTCTTGATGAGCAACACTGGAGCACCCCATGGCGAAAAAATCGGTCTGATGAATCCCAAATCTAGTAACGTCTGTATTTGAATCTTCAGTTCCTTCAACTCTACGGGAGCCATTATATAAGGTGTCCTAGATACTGGCTCTGCCCCTGGCACCAATTCTATGACAAAATCGATCTCTCGGTGTGGTGGCAACCCTGACAAATCTGCTGGAAACACATCAGGAAATTCACATACTAATTTGGTCTCATCCGGTCCAACCGAAACAACTCTAGAAGTATCAACAATGTTTGCTAGGAATCCTATGCAACCTTCTTGCATTAGGTCCCTAGCCTTCAGTGCCAAAATCATAGGTACTCGTGGTACACTCACTGTCACCTCAAATACAAAGGTTACCTCCCCTTTCGGTTCAAGCCACCATCATATGCTTGCAGTCAATCGTCACCCCATACTTTGATAACCAATCCATCCCTAGGATCATATTAAAGTCCTCCATCGCTAAATCAATCTAGTCCACATATAACTCTCTACTATCTATCACTACTTAAAAATGCTCTAACCCATCTCTTAGAGAGACTACCAGTTCCCTAGTCGGCAACAAAGTCCTGAATCCGCTAGCATACAATTCACTAGGTCTACACAACTGATCTATCACTCTAGCAGATAAAAAAGAATGAGTTTCCTCGAGTCAATCGATGCAGTAAAAGAAGAACCAGCACTAGAAATCTGACCTATCCCGACCGAGGGGCTAGCCGTAACCTCAATCTAGGTCAAGGTAAATACTCTAGCAAGAGTGCGGCTGTTGCTCAGTTTCCATTCTTCTTTCCTGGCTTGTGGGAAGTCCTTCCCACCTATTCTCCATAGCAGGCTGGGATGGTACTGGGGCCACAGCCTATGGAACCTGTACCCTAGTACCCCGAAGAGGGGCCTGTTGCCTCAACTGTCGAAGCTCTTCTTTTGTTTGATGAAGTCTAGCTTCCATTTCGGCAAATAACTATTTCCTATTCGGCGGGGTAGGTGGAGGGTCCTAACATTGGTTGTCATCCTCGACCCTATTGCTGTGGAGTCTAATTGATTGTCGAGGCATTACTACAATATGCCTGCAATCAATGACGCCATACATCAGGCATGATAACAACATCCAAAACCACCTCTCAATCTCATCAACCAGCCACAATCAACAAATTCACATATCACACATAACATATAAAAAATTAAGCATATAGTTCATTAAACACCAACCGAACCTGAGTCAAACTTTTCACTAGCAGCGAGCATACATATTCGGTGGATCTTCAGGAACCATAAACCTTAGCATGCTCTGATATCAAGTTGTAACGCCCTACTACCATAGAGCCATTACTATGTGAGTTATAAATGTGCCATTCGCTCACTTATCGAGGTTTACGTTAAAAGTGTGACTAAATTGAAATAAAACTCATTTAATGACGTAAATTATAAAGATTTGGACATTCATTGAAATCATAACAAGTTATACAGTTGGGATCCCAAAATATTTTTTAGAAATTATATTAAAGCTCAAAAATATAATTACGGTCTACCTATTCGACAAAACAGTTCATTACAGTACATTTC
This sequence comes from Humulus lupulus, assembly GCF_963169125.1. Lineage (NCBI taxonomy): Eukaryota > Viridiplantae > Streptophyta > Magnoliopsida > Rosales > Cannabaceae > Humulus > Humulus lupulus. The sequence continues at coordinate 238,533,298 of NC_084802.1, read as the reverse complement.
CCAAAATAACCCTGGTCGTGGCAATCAGGTAGGCCGAACATGTACTCGTCGCTCCACGCTCTCCGTACACATGGTTGGTCATCCTTTCCGTTGCCCTTACCTACACCATAGAGCACCCATGAGCCGAAGCCCAGCAAGAAAACTCAACATATAATGTATCACATATCAATCCAATAATATATAGCAAAACAGTCGACAGACTAACACATGTAACGGCCCACGCCGACCCAAGTGCTTTACCAAGCCTTGTGTTCGCGATATTCACCGAGTGGTTGGATACAACACCATTGGATCTTGGCCTTCGCCATTCCTGGCCCTCTCTGTTCATTCATAAACATACATAACATTCATAGACATTTACACGTATATTAAACATAAATAATAGAGTCACGCCATGAAATACAAACAATAGGGCCATGCCCTGCTCTATGGGTACAATAGTTTTCTTACTTGTGTCTTGAGATGTCTGAGTACTGCGGTCCCGAGCACAGTCCTCTAACCCGAGCCTCGTTGAAAACCTAGTCACAACACATTCACAATAAATCCTTCATTGCCACCAATGGCAATCCCGTCAATTGCCATATCCCACTAAATCCTTGAGTGTTCCTATAAATCCCCATTTAATCCCGACATGCCCAAATAATTACGAAATTACTACCTATTACCCGGTAATTTCTAAATACATACTATATTCCCAAAATACCCCTAGGCTCCTACCGAGCCGAGTATTCATCCCGTTGTGACTATTTAGCTATTTCGCTCCCCAAGACTGTCTCGGATCGCACACGATAAATATATCACCACACACTCGTGGTATCAATCACAATGCACACATATAATACAATTATCCCCTCAACAGGCTAAAATTACAAATATGCCCCTAATAACCAAATGGAACCCACATGCATATTTAATTTACCTAAACATGCATTTCTAATCACATAATCATTTAATTGACATATTAACATAATTAAATCAGTTATTTCCCTCCCTGCGCGCTAATCAAGGCCCTAAGCCCTATTAGCAAATTTGGGACGCTACATAGTCTATTCTTAGGGTTAAAAGACCCTTTTACCCCTCCATTAAACTAATCCTTTAACACACCCCAAGGGCAATTTGGTCATTTTTCCTAAATCCCCACTAAACCTCAAATTTCACCACTAATTCCAAATTCAATCCATTAATCCACTAAACCCTAATATTTCTCCCTATTAATTCCACTTACCAATAAATACCAGTAATTTTCCAAATTACCGAAATACCCCTAGGTTCACCCTCAGCAAGGTACTAATTCTCGTTGTGACTTTTCTGCTAAATTGCTCAAAAAGATCGACTCATGTCGAATTTCTCAAATATATCCAGATAATAATGTGGTCTTAAGCACATAGCATATAAAATTATAATTATACCTTCAACGAGTGAAAATTACGAAAATGCCCTTTTTTAACAAAGGCGGGGCTTTAACCACATTCAATACACGTAAACATGCATAGGAAGTCATATCATAATATAACTCATATAATTCACATAATTCCAATTATGCCCTCCTTGTGCACTAATCAAGGTACTAAACCTTATTAGGAATTTTGGGGCGTTAGTGATATGATAGATTTTGATTACCATTTGCATTGGGATCCTTCACTACGTGGTTAGAGTCACCAATATCCTTCATATTCTAATATTTTAGAGTATTCGTATGAGCATGAAGAATTTAACGATGCATAAGATGGAGTGGTTTAATAACAATGACTTAAATAACCAATATTGGGAGAGTTTTTCAAAAAATGTGGGAGCGCAAAGGATTGAGCCAATAGAAACGATCAAGCCTAAGAATGAAGAACAAGACACCTTCGAAGTTGTACTAACTCAATATTTTGCAATGTTGGATACCTGTGAATCGTGAAAATTTGATACGCAAGTTCACGCAATCGATTCAAGTAATATAGATGATAAAATAGAGTATCGCTCCCACAAAGACTATTTCCTAATTACCAATAATTGTTCTTTAATTTCTATTTGGCAAACAAATTTTAGATGAATGAATTTTATTTTAAAATTGTAAATAACTATGAACCAAAATAACTAATTAAAAGATGAAAAACACTATTAAAAAGACTTAGGATGTTAATTTCATAAAATTTTCATTCTACTAATTTCATTAATAAGTTCTAAATTTCTTTCTTTCTATTCTAATAGCAGGTCAACATAATCGATTTCTATTCTTTTTCAAGATATAAGATCTCATCCTATATGCAGGTTTTCTACATCTCTGTGATAAACTTAAACATATAGCAGGCATTAAGCGTTGAAACCTAATTACTACAAAAGCCATACATGTACTTTCGTCCAATATGCAACCTATGTCTATATAATGATAGCATATTCAATTCTCATCTTTTGAATTTTGAATCAAAATCATAAATCAAGAAAATATTGATCAGGTATTTACTAACATTAGGCACACATTATATAGATTAGAAGAGAAAAGAAAAATCAATAGAACATCATAATTAAATTAGATAGAAATCCAAGTGACTACATTAAACCCTAGATAAATATGTTTAGTTCATATCATACATGACTAAATCAACAAAATAATAATTTAGCAACATAAGATTCAAAAACTTAAAGAATAAAGAAAAATATAAAAATGCAGAACAACTAGTCTAAAAATCAAAATTAGGTTCTAAAAACGTAATTAAAATCTTACCTAATGACCTAATCAAACCCTAAGTCTGAATTTATAGTAAAAAAATCACAAAGGCTATGTTTTTCATATGCGGGCAGTGACTTGGCCTTCTCTAGGATGCACCCTGTGTCAATTTTTGAAGCTTCCCCGAATCTACATAAGTCTTCAGGCGCCGGGACTTAGGCATCTCAAGTTGCGACTCGTGTCCATAATGTCCCCTTGCCTAGCCTCTGACTTCCCCTTGCGCCATGACTTATATGAGCAACTTGCGGCACTAATTCCTTTAAGCATCCTTGTGTTTCTGACTTGTCTAGAGTCGCGACTTATAAGCTCAAGTCGCGGCCCTAATTTCATTACTTCTCAAATTAAGTCTTTCAGCCTCGTTTCTTCATCACAAACTGACTTTTACTCGTCCTTAGCATCAATTTGAGTCGAACAACCACCAAGAGCTTCATTTTTCCACCATTTTCTCTTCTTTTTACATTTGTCTCATTATTCTATGCACCGACCTACAACAAAGACAAACAAAAGTGTAATCTTGCACAAAACACACATAAAGACTCAAGATTACCACAAAAATACATTCTGAAACGACACTAAAATGAACTTATCAAACTCCCCCAAACTTACTCTTTGTTCGCCCTCGAACAAAGGACTAAAAAAAAAACCTAGACTCTAACCACTCAAACAATTTCCACTACATGAATTATAACAATAACAACAATTATGCCTCAAAATCATGAATGTTAATCATATAATTCTCAGAAACTACTCAACAATTTTATTCAATCTAGAGTTTTGATGAAAACACTCCATCAACACGCTTTAGTCTACAAACATTTTGGATTATCAAGTCATGATCCTTAAATAAATGTATTTGAAATCAATTATGCTAACCAAATTCTTTCCAAACAAACCATTCAAACTAAATAATTCCATAAGCTCACTTTACTTGCTATTCTCCACTAATATAAATCATGATATGCATAAGAATCAATAGGACTTGTATAGGCTTGTAATGATGGCTTAGGTAAAGGTAGATGAAAATGTAATCTTTATGTTCACTTTACTATAAGCACATGAACCAAAAAGCACCAACTTTACTTCCATAGTAATACAATCCCATAATCCCCTTTCTTATTTTTCTTTAGAGAGATGTTAAATATTTTTTTTTCTTTTAAGATGATATCTACACTCCCCCAAACTTGATTTTGCTATATATTAATATTGGGAGTGTATTAAACTTTTTTTTTCAATATATATACTCTCTCTCTCTAATCTTTTGTACTTTTCATTTTCTACACCCCCTAAATTCACAACTAAACCAGATTACACATCAATCCCCATGACTTTTTTTTTTCAATCATATGCTCATAGTATATTAGGGACGAATATATAACCAAGTTTCAAGTATTAGGCTTAAATAATGGCTGAGAACAAAAATATACAATATTAGGCTCAAAAGGGGTAAACAAAGGATCAATTAATTTAAGGTCGGCAAGAAAAGCTCAAACGGTCCAAATGATAGCCTAAATCATATTCCTAAGCATACATGATATATTATTTCGCCCCAAATAACAAGTAACCAAGTTCTAGAATTGTAGAAAATAATTTTTACTTTCCATTCATCATTCCACTAACCAATTTCAGCAAGCATAATCAATATCAAAAATATTAATTTAAATATAATGACAAAATATTCAACAAATTTATCTAAAGTAAAATGAACTAACGGATTGTTCAATCAAGCACGCAGATTTTTTTCAAATTTCATTTTCTTTGGATTATACTCATAACATTCACTTTATTCTCATTGACACTTATTGTCAATCATCATTCATGTTGATACTACACACACTAAAACAAAACTCAAAACTACTAACATAAACTAAACAAAACTAATAGAAAAATAAGCTCCCTCCCCCAAACTTAAGCTAAACATTGACCCCAATGTTTAAAAATAAGTTAAGAAAGAAAACTTACTTGGTGCGAATCACTTAAGAAAGGTGGTGGATCAAGAAAAGGATGCCAATGTGGTGGATAAGGAAAATACTGTCGATCCGCCTCTTGATTTGACCATCGGTAAACAAACTCATTTTCCCTGTCAACCTGAGTTCTATGATAATCATGAAGGTCTCCCAAATAAGTATGAGTATGTTGGTTTTGTTGAATGATATAATCCAATCTAGCCAATTGTGGATTTGGTAGAGCCTCAAGCGCCAGAAATTGAGGATATTCTCATCTCCTTTCTTCCTTAGGTGCCCTTGAATCAACTAGTTGATCATTGGCAGGCGCGGGTTTCTCAGCCTCATCTCTTTCCTCTTAAACTCTCACCTGTCTGGGTTGTGGTACTGGTAGCTCCAAAGATGGGTCATTAAATTTATACACCGTAGCATGAGAAATAGGCCCCATTTCCTTCCGATAAATATCACTAGGATATTTAGGTACCTCCCACACTTCACATAGATCAGTAATCATTGATCCGTGCTCCAAACAAGTAGTGGTAATCAGTCGGCATAAATCCTTGATACTTGTGCGGGTAACTCGGACAATATCAATAGAGAGTCCCATCATAATAACATATACCAAAAGACACCGATCAACTCCCACTTCAGATGAGTGAGTGTTGGGCATAATCCACGCACTCACAAAGAGAGTCCAGGCCTTGACCACACAATTCATTTGATATCTTCGGAAATGCTTCAGTTCTCCATTTTGCATGAGAAAAGTAGCACCAGGAATGCCTAATGTTTCTGCCACCTCATTCCAATCAATTTCACTATTATACGCCAATTGATAGTATTCATCCTCGTCTTGCGACAACATGGGTAATTGATATAGGGCATCAATATTATCATATCACATTCTACCTAAAACCCTCGCACAAACACCTTTCAATTAACTGCCCTAGAAAAATTGGCATAGAACTCTTAAACCATTGAACAATTTGCCTTAGGCATTTTATCATCCACAAAAAGTTTCCAACAACGCGTTGAAGTTCAACTTGAATGATATTATAAGTTTCCCGAGGGTAAGGATCTTCTTGATATTCCACTCCTCTCTCTTGAATTACCGGATGCTGAGATAACCTTTGATAGTGATCAAAGCATCCTTACTAATAAACCTAGTTGGATCAAATTCTTGAATTGGTGTTGGCGGCAGGGCTGGCCGAGGTTGGGGTGGTTGGGCGCGGGATGCAGAAGGGCGATTGGCATTTTTAGAAGAGGCAGCCTTACTAGGTTTTTTTTCTAGGACCCATAATCACACAATGTAGGAAATATAAAAAAAAAAAAAATTGGCAGCACTTCCTCTAATTTATAGTTTCCTCTATAGATTAACTCCCAAAAATACCAACTCAAAGACACTAAATAGACTAACAATGCAAGTCAAAAATTCAATTCAATCCCTTCGCCTAAAATTACTTCAATCAAAACTGAACAACAAAAAGGAAAACTTACATGCCCTTGAATATTGGAGACTGCCCACTCTTCAATCTTCACTTATCACCAATAGAAAAAGATAGGGTTAGAGTAAAGAAAGAAAAAAAGAAATAAGTATGGAACTAGGAATTAGAGGAGATGGCTTAAGGGTATTTTAAGTAGAAAGATAAGGGAAGAAATTTTTAGAGCTTTTGCAAAAATGACTTGAATTGGGATGAAAGAAATGAAAAATGAGAGGTATGGCTAAAAAAAAGATTTTAAAACACATTTCCTCTTTCTGACACAGGCGCGCCACGACCCAAGCAGAGCAAGTCGCACCCTACCTCAAAATTTTCTAGATTTTTTCTTCGCAGGCACCGCGACTCAGACTAATCAAGTCGCAGCCTGCCCCTATTCTAAAATCTCTATTGCTCTCTGTCTTCGCTGAGGGTTGCTGTAAAGAACGCCCTAAACTAATACTTACAAAACATTCGCATAACATAGTTTATAAAAGAATACCATCCATTATTAAAGTCTCAGGGGGACTTATTTAAAACCATGCAAGTTGGCGCCACAAGTTTAAAATAAAACATAGGTTTTTATGCAAAGTTCAAAGAAACCAAATAAATTAAATAACAAAGTCCCACTGATAATTTAGGAAAGTCCCTTAAAAACAAAACATAGTGTAAATGGCGTTCTACGTTGATTGTTTTATCGTCCATAGGATTACCCCACGCCATACACCCCATGATGAAGAACTCCTCACGTCACCACGCGTGCCATAGAGAAATTCTATTTGCTACCTGGAAGGAAAGTAAGGGGGGTGAGCTAAAAGCCCAGTAAGGAAGTACAAACAAATAAGCAAGTAAGAAAACAACAAAAACCAAACACTAACATTCATCTAAGACATCATGGTACGTCATAACGTAATCGTAACATATCATCATATCATAACATAATCATACATATCATCATATCATAACATAATCGTACATATCATCATATCATAACATAACGTAACATATCATCATATCATAACATAACGTAACATATCATCATATCATAACATACAGCATACATGATGAGCATGGAACACTAGTTGTCCATGTCACCCTATGAGGTAAACAGGAGATCACTGGTCCTTGAATAACCTCGGCGCGTCCGCCCTAGGAGTCACGTCTCAATGTCCTTAGTAACTCGTTCGATGTATCTGACATCGTAATCTGTTTGATGTATCTAACATCGTAATCTGTTTGATGTATCTGACATCGTAAATGGTTTGATGTATCTAACATCCATACACATATCACATCGAACATATCATCACATTAAGGCATTCATAATTCATAACAAATCATTCATACAACAGTCTTACCATTCATAGCATAAAATCATAGAATCTATCTAACTTCCTTACCTCAGGTCCAAGCTAAGAATTTCACAATCATTCAACGAGCCTATATCATAATCAAAAATAACATTTCTTAGGTTCATAAAATTACTATTTTGCTCTTCCATACAACTCATGTGTGCATGGGCCATGCACTCATGATAACAGTTACACTAAACATGCAATTATCGCCAAAAAGAATAATGCTCGTTCTACCCATTTTACTAACATGATTGTTTTATAAAAATCACATAGTTGAATAATAATCATGATTTTGGACGTAAAAGTTGATTTGCATGTAACATGCATACGTGGGAACATTGCGTAATAAAGACATTTTCAAAAACGATAATTCTACATTTCTTGCTTTTATTGTTTGAAAATAAATAGACATATTACATGCTTTATTTTTCTTATAAATTTCTAAGTTGATTAAACTTCTCAAAACTTTATTTTATTTTATAAAATTATTTTATTTTAGCTCAAAAATAAAATATGTGACATCTCCCTTAATTAATCTCAAATTACAAAGAATTAACCAAAAAGTTTGGATTTAATTAAAATGCCTATTTTTAATATGTTTCTTTTAAAAATATATTTTATCATTGTTTTACATAAATGAGGTGAGAAAAATATATTTTTTAAGTGTGGAAAATATATTTTTATTTAAATTATTTAAGACTTAGTTTTTATGTGACAAAATCCATATGTGACAATTAAATAACAATTTTTTTGACCTTTTTAAATCAAACTTTCAGCCACCATTTATTTTCTAAAAAATCACAAATAAATAGAATCTAAATATTTTTCTCAATCAAAATAAAGGAAAAATCATAACTTGTCAAAATATGCATTCATACCATTAAAAATACCATTTTTCAATATTACCATAACTTAGGAAAAATAAATTATTCCAAAAACTCATCAAATTCATTTTAGTGACATTTACTTCATATTTTATTACAAAAATTCCAGCAATTGTTTTTATCATTAAAAATCACCATAATCAATTTAAAAGCTCATATTTTCTAAAAAAATCAATAAAAATTCTGTAGGTAATTAATTAAGTAAAATATCATAACATGAGACTTAAAATCCCCTTTTTAATTTCATAAAAATTAACATAACATCAAGAACATTACTTATGCATGCAACTCATCTTTTTATCAACTTTTACCCAATTATTTACAAAAAAAACAGCAAGCTTAATTCCTCATAAAACTCAACTTTTGTCCCAAAAATTACATAAAATCATACATGTTTAAAATCTCATCATACTCTTATAATATGCATGATTCTAATATCACTAACATATTCACATGAATTCTTTTAAAACCATTTTTTTTTCCTATTCCATTGAAAACCAACAAAACACTAACAATGACAATAACATATAATAACTCATAAGCACCATATTCACATATACCTTATATTATCCAAACATGTTTCTATCATGATTTTCATGCATCTTATAATTTAATCATTCACAATATAACATGCATCTATCAAAATTTCATGGATCAAAATATCAAGATTGCCAATTATTATCTTACCCATATCACATAGGTCCTAAAACATGGATCTACTATATTGAAATTCACTCAACATCACAACAATATCAAGAACATACTTAGGTATGCCTAGGCCGAAATCTCCATGCATGCATTCATAGATTATCACAATTTTTTTATGCATAGCAAAATCAACATCACAACCCTTTTAACACAAATCATACTCTCACAATATACAAATCATATACACCAATCCTACCAAAAATCAACCATTAGCATCATCATCAAAACCTCATAGACAACCCACCAAAAACAATATAAAGGCTAAGAAAAGACCATTACCTCTCTTGATTGTAAAATCAAGAACACAATAAGATCAATACCCAAACTCCACACCCTTGTTCAAGCCTAGGGTTTTTATTGGAAAACCACCATGAGGAGAAGAAAGAACCCAAACACACACAACAATAACACAAGTCAATAACATATTATCAATAAAAAGAGATTATACAAATAAGAAATACAAGAGGACATACTCTAAGATGGGTTCCTCTTCACCTTCTCCTTCCTTCTTCCTTTCTTTCTTTCTTCCTCTCTCTCTCTCTCTCTACACGCCACTTTCTCTCTCTCTCTCTCTAGGTCACAGCAGCCACACAAGAGCAAATGGCTCTTTTCCTCTTTCATTTCTCCTTTATCATAATCCTCTCATAAAGCCTCCCCAACACAATAAGGTAAGTTTCCTTTTTCCATTTATTTTCTCTTAATTTCTCTTTATTTAAATAGATATAAAGGAATAAAAATGCTCATGCCTATCCCCAAAATAACTATTGTCTTCAATTTTTGATTTTTATTACTTAAAAGAAATCATTCTTTTCCCACTAGGTCACACGCCCAAACACTCTTCTTCCCTTTCTTTTCTTTTTTTTTTTTTATAAATTAACTCAAATAAAATCTAAAATAAGGAAATATAAAGTGTGTAGAAAATCTACACATGTGTACCATGCTACCATGCACTAGCACACATTAAATCACTAGGGTGCATTACTATCTATCATGCACCTTAGTGCATTCCACCATAGCTCACATAATTACCTCAATTGTCACACTTAATTAAAATGTAACACTAATAGTAAAATAACGTGTTACACAATTATTCACTTATTAAATTAATTAACCAAACAATTCTAACAATTAAATAAAATAATAAACAATCAAATAAAACAAATAATCAACCAAATAAAATAACAACACTTAAATTAAACAATTCATCACACTTAACATTTAAATCAAATAAATCACAAAAATTTTAATAATCTAAAAAAAAAAATTGGTGCACTACAGTCACGACTTATAAGCTCAACTTGCGGCCCGCCCCCCTCCTTCAATTTTTCATACTCTCTGAATTGTTTTAAAGTCGCGACTTGGCCTGCAGACTAATTAAAAAACATCATTTTCACGATTTGCATGATATTTTTTTACAGACTTTATACCAAAAATAAAAAAATAAACTTTACAATTCCAAGATGAAATTAAATAAAATTGTCCACTAATTAAAAACAAAAAAAAATACTAAAATAAAGTATAGGAATGCCTCCTATAGTACGGTCGTTAACGTCATTTAGCCGGACGTTGAGTACCCCATTCAAAGAGGTTCCAAAACCATCACATATTTGCACTTTTCCACCAGTCCTTCTAAATAATGCTTTAATCTCTGACCATTTACTTTAAAATGTCTTGTTTTCTAGATATGAATCTGTATCGCGCCATAAGGTAATGAGACAACAACTGTGAAGGGTCCCGACCATCTAGACTTTAATTTTTCTGGAAACAGCTTCAATCTAGAATTAAATAACAACACTTTATCTCCCGATTGGAAATCATTTCTAATTATTCTTTTATCATGACCAACCTTAGAATTTTCTTTATAAATTTCATAAGCTTCATTTTGAAATTCATCAAGCTCATTAAACTCAAGAAGCCTATTCTATCCCGCCATAAATAAACCAACATTCAGCTTTTTCACCGCCCAATAAGCTTGTTTCTCAAGTTCAACTGGTAAATGAAATGGCTTCCCGAACACCAACCGATATGGTGAAATACCAATCGGAGTCTTAAAGGCTGTGCGATATGCCCATAGTGAATCATCAAGCGTTTTCGACCAATCTTTCCTTGATGTGTTTACAGTTTTCTCTAAAATACTTTTAATTTCTCAGTTTGACACTTCAGCTTGACCATTAGCAAGTGGGTGATAAAATAGTGCCTTTCCATGATGAACTCCATAACGAGCGCATAAGTCTATGAATGATTTATTACAGAAATGACTGCCTCTGTCACTAATAATTGCTCTTGGAGTACCAAACCGAGTAAAAATATTTTTATGAAGAAATTTAAGTACCTCCTTACCATCACAAGTAGGAGTTGTTGCAACTTCCACCCATTTAGAAACATAATCTATTGCCAGCAAAATGTACATATTATTATAGGATGATGGGAAAGGCCACATAAAATCTATTCCCCACACATCAAACAACTCAACTTCCAGAATTCCAGTCATTGGCATTTGATCTCTTCTTGATATATTACTGGTCCTTTGGCAACGATCACAACTCTTAACAAAGGCATTAGCATCTTTAAATAACATAGGCTAATAAAACTCACATTGCAAAACTTTTGCTGCTGTCCTTGTTCCTCCAAAGTGACCACCACAATGTAAAGTATGACAGTGAGTAAGTATGAAAATCATTTCCTCTTCTGGGACACATCTTCTAATTACTTGATCAGCACAATGACGAAAAAGAATGGGCTCATCCCAATAATAATGTTTAACTTCCGAATAGAACTTTTTAAGTTGCTGCCTTGACATGTTTGGAGACACAACTTTAGCTACCAAATAATTAACATAATCCACAAACCAAGGTAGCATCTCTTCACTTTCAATCAAAAATAATTGTTCATCCGAAAAAATTTCATCAATTTTCTCCTCTTTCGCATTATGCTCTTCTTCTTTTTCCAATCTAGATAAAGATCTCAAACTAGATTTTTTGTCCCCTTCTTATCAAAAATTTCCATATCAAACTCTTGCAATAATAGGACCCATCAAATCAGGCAAGGTTTAGCATCCTTTTTGGTCATGAGGTACTTAATAGCTGAATGATCTGTGTAAACAATCACCTTATTGCTAATTAGATATGGCCCGAACTTGTCAAATGCAAAGATTATTGCAAGTAATTCATTCTCAATAGTTGTATAGTTTAGTTGAGCATCATTCAAGGTTCGACTAGCATAATAAATCGTTCGGAATACCTTGTCAACTCATTGTACAAGAACCACTCCTACTGAATAATCACTAGCATCACACATTAATTCAAAAGGAAGTTCCCAATTAGGTGATACAACAATCGGAGCAAATACCAATTTCTCCTTCAGTGTTTTAAGTGCCCTGAAACAGTCAGAATCAAAGTTAAATACCACACCATTCATAGGCCCAAAAAAGTCATTTATGAACCTCCTATAAAATCTAACATGGCCCAAAAAACTACGAACCCCTTTAACAGACACTGGAGGAGGTAAATTTTCTATTGTCGATATTTTGGCCCTCTCTACCTCAATTCCATGGCATGAAATCTTGTGACCCAAGACTATACCTTCTATCACCATAAAGTGACATCTCTCCCAGTTTAGTATTAAATTTGACTCCTTACATCTTTTCAGAACCCTTTCCAAATTAACCAAACATCCATCAAAAGAAGGTCCAAAGACTGAAAAGTCATCCATTAAAATTTCAATACATTTTTCCACCATGTCTGAAAATATGGACATCATACATCTTTGAAAGGTGGCGGGAGCATTACATAACCCAAATGGCATCCTTCGAAAGGCAAATGTTCCATAAGGGCATGTGAAGGTATTCTTTTCTTGATCCTTCAATGCTATGGGAATTTGATGGTATCCTGAATATCCATCCAAGAAATAGTAATAAGGATGGCCTGCCAATCTGTCTAGCATCAGATCTGCAAAAGGCAAAGGGAAATGGTCTTTCCTAGTGGTCTTATTTAACTTACGGTAGTTAATACAAATTCTCCACCCCGTCACCATACGAGTTGGAATAAGCTCATTGTTTTCATTTTTAACGACCATCATACCACCCTTCTTTGGAACTACCTGAACAGGACTAAGGATTTCTTTCCTTACCACTTGTTTCAATGAAGGATTGAACCTCCTCTAAGCATCAATACTAGGCTTACTATCCTTCTCCATTAATATACGATGCATCACTGTTGAAGGACTAATACCCTTTATATCTGCTAGAGTCCACCAAATTGCTAGTTTGTGAGCCCTCAACACCCTAAGAATCTTCTCTTCTTCAATCACATAAAATGAAGTTGACATTATAAATGGGAGAGTGTCATTCTTACCCAAATAAGCGTACTTAAGATGATAAGGTAAAGTTTTAACTCAAGAACTGGTGGCTTCTCAATAGACGGGAGAGGTCTCTCAAGCACTTGCCCCAATTCCTCATATTTTATTTTATAAATTTGCTCTGGTGAATTCAAACACTTAACACACTCAATGGCTTCAGTACCAGCACACTCTTCAGAACTTCCAATCAAACTCAACTCAAGTGGATCCTCAATAGACTGCACCCTTTTGTCTTGTTCCTCCACTACACGAACACTAAAACAATTGTCACTAGCTGAAGGATATTTCAAAGCTTTGAAAACTTTAAAAACAACCTCATCACCTTGTACTCCAAGTCTTAGCTCTCCCTTTTGAATGTCTATCAACACTTGCCACGTGGCTAAAAATGGTTGTCCCAATATAATAGGCACATCCTCATCATCCTCCATATCTAATACAATGAAATCTGCTCGAAAAATGAACTTATCTACCTTTACTAAAACATCCTTTATAATACCTCTGGGGTGTGTTAATGAACAGTCAGCTAGATGAAGAGTAATAGTAGTAGGTCTAGTTTCCCTCAAACCAAGCCTTTTAAATACAGACGGTGGCATTAAATTTATGCTCGCACCCAAATCGCATAAAGCTCTCTCACAATGAAAGTTCCAATGGTGCAAGGTATAGTGAAACCGCCTGGAGCCCTTAACTTTTGAGGGAGTTTCTTTTGAATAATTGCACTACACTCTTCAGTTAATGCAACAGTTTCATAATCCTCGATTTTTCTCTTATTAGACAATATCTCTTTCATAAACTTCACATAACTAGGCGTTTGTTCTAAAGCCTCGGCAAAAGGGATGTTAATGTGAAGTTTCTTAAATACCTCAAGAAATTTGGAGAATTGTTTGTCAAGATTAGCCTTTTGGAACCATTGAAGATATGGAATCCTTGGTGTAGGCTCAGTGTATTTTGGCTTTTCTGTCTTTGGAAGATCTTTAGTAACCTCCTCATGTATTGGACTAGTAACATGTGGATCCTCTACCTTCTTCCCCTTTTCATCCACTGTAGGTCCATCATACTTTGTCCTACTCCTTAGAGTGACAACTTGACATTGCTCTTTAGGATTTACCTCTGTGGAACTAGGCAAATTCCCTTGTTGTCTACTAGAATTCTTTTTAGCCAATTGACCTATTTGTTTTCTCCAAATTCCTGATTGAAGACCTTGTCTCTGTCATGAATTTGTTTAATTGCATGACTGAATTGTTGGTGGGTTCATTTGAGGATGTGGTGGTGGATGAGATGGGTGTGGGTTTGGAACATAATATTGTCTAGAATGTAGTCCATAAGTCAATTGACGAGGGGTTGTTGATGTGGATACTGCGGTTGTAACCCTTGATTGTTTTTCCAAGACATATTAGGGTGATTTTTCCAAGCAAGAGTATATGAATTGGAGTAGGTGTTGGGTGCAGGTCTAGAAAAGTTACCAATAACCTGTGCCTATTCCAAAGGCATATTATTCATGTCTGTTGAGCAACTAGCTGTGCTCGGGCATTGTTCATAAGAATGTGGTCCCCCACAAATCTCACAACTCACGACATTCTGTACTTGCATTGCTTGTGCGGCGAGGTTATTCTGCTGCAATTGCTTGGATAGAGATGCCACTTGAGCGGTCAATAAATCAATTGGATCAACCTCTAAGACTCCTACTACTTTCTTATTCTCATGATCAATAGGCTAATTATAGTCATTCATGGTCATCTATTCCAATAATTCATATGCTTCATTAGCATTTTTTCTCATAAACGCTCCTCCCGATGCTGCATCTATAATTTTCCTTGTATTTCCTCCCAAACCATTGTAAAATGTATGAACTAGCAGCCACTTCTCTATTCCATAATGTGGGTACTTCCCTTGCAACTCTTTAAAACGTTCCCATGCATTATATAAAGAATTTCCATCTAGCTGATGGAAGTTATTAATCTCTCCTCTTATTCTGGCTGACTTCGCATGAGGAAAATACTTAACAAGGAATTTCTAAGCCAAGTCTTCCCAAGTAACTATAGAGTTGGCTTGTAATGAATTCAACCAACTCTTAGCTCTCTCTCTTAGTGAAAATGGGAATAATCGTAATCTTACAGCATCCTTACTCACCCCAATCATTTTGAATGTCGCACACAGCTCTAAAAAGTTTGTGATATGGAGATTTGGATCCTCATTTGGTATCCCCCCAAATTTTACACAATTCTGTACCATCTGAATAATTGAGGGTTTTATCTGAATAATTCTGTACCATAGTTTCTTAATGGTAAATCGGCTTCAACTGCATTACCCATATTTGCATTGTTGTTCACACCATTATTTGTGTTCTTAGCCATGGTGAAATCCAACCTTTTCTTTATCTTTCGATTTTCTTTGCACATTCTCTAAATTTCAAGATCTATCGGTATGAGTTCCTTCTATCTACTTCCCCGCATATACCAATAATTCCTAAAATAAACAGCAGCCTTAATCTGAATAAGTGTAAAATATAGAAACAAAATTAGAACAAACAACAATTAACGTTGATATTGGAAATTAAGTCCCTAGTGACGGCACTAAAAACTTGATCGTGAAAATTTGATACGCAATTGCATGCAATCAATTCAAGTAATATAGATGATAAAATAGAGTATCGTTCCCACAAAGACCACTTCCCAATTACCAATAATTGTTCTTTAATTTCTATTTGGCAAACAAAGTTTAGATGAATGAATTTAATTTTAAAATTGTAAATAACTATGAAAAAAATAACTAATTAAAAGATGAAAATCCATATTAAAAAGACCAACTTTTCATTCTACTAATTTCATTAATCAGTTTTAAATTTCTTTCTTTCTATTCTAATATCATGTTAACATAATACATTCCTATTCCTTTTCAAGATATAAGATCTCATCCTATATGTAGGTTTTCTACATCTCTGTGATAAACTGAAACATATAGCAGGCATTAAGCATAGAAACCTAATTACTACACAAGCCATACAGGTACTTTCGTCCAATATGCAACCTATGTCTATATAACGATAGCATATTCAATTCTCATCTTTCGAATCTTGAATAAAAATCATAAATCAAGCAAATATTGATCAGGTATTTACTAGCATTAGGCACACATTAAATAGATTAGAGTAGAAAAGAAAAATCAATAGAACATCATAATAAAATTAGATAGAATTCCAAGTGACTACATTAAACCCTAGATAAAAATTGTTAGTTCATATGATACATGACTAAATCAACAAAATAATAATTTAGCAACATAAGATTCAAAAACTTAAAGAAGAAAGAAAAATATAAAAATGTAGAACAACTAGTCTAAAAATCAAAATTAGTCTCTAATAACGTAATTAAAATCTAACCTAATGACCTAATTAAACCCTAAGTTTGAATTTATAGTAAAAAAGATCACAAAGGCTTTGTTTTTCATATGCAGGCAGCGACTTCGCCTTCTCTAGGTCACGACCCGTGTCAATTTTTGAAGCTTCCCTGAATCTGCATAATTTTTCAAGGGCCGCGACTTAGGCATCTCAAGTCGAGGCCCGTGTCCATAATGTCCCCTTGCTTAGCCTCTGACTTCCCCTTGCGCCACGACTTATAAGGGCAAGTCGCGACACTAATTCCTTTAAGCAGACTTGTGTTTCTAACTTGTTTAGAGTCGCGACTTATAAGCTCAAGTCGTGACCCTAATTCCATTATTTCTCAAATTAAGTCTTTCAGCCTCGTTTCTTCATCACAAATTGACTTTTACTCGTCCTTAGCATCATTTTGAGTCGAACAACCACCAAGAGCTTCGTTTTTCAACCATTTTCTCTTCTTTTTATATTTTTCTCATGATTCTACGCATCGACCTACAATGTAGACAAACAAAAGCTTAATCTTGCACAAAACACACATAAAGACTCAAGATTACCACAAAAATGCATTCTAAAACGACACTAAAATGAAGTTATCACCTGCTCAATAGATTAATGATTGCATAGTGGTGAATGACACAGTGTCCATCGTCTATCATGAGTTCGTTGAAGATAAAACTACAATCATGATTATGGATAGGCAAGTAGAGAGCGAAAAACAATCAGAAGGGTTACTTGAGGAGGTCCCATGTGAAGGTGAGAAAAATGTGACATTGGAGGATGAGGAAGCACATATGGCCATTGATTTGTGCTCCAAATTATCTATTACTTCCACTTTCACCATGTTACATCATCTAAGACCTAGCAATGTTCTTTTTCCAAGCTCATTATTCAAAGCCATGTGTTGTTGATGTGACGTGCCGACATAATTTATAACTTGCTAAGCTTGAACATATTCATAATGGCAACCTTCAAGTTGTATTGTATGCAACATATTATGGGCAAAAGGCACTTATTTATGTGTTTTTGCAAAGTATAGTAAATTGATCAAACTAAAACGATCAGATTAATTCCAATGAACATCAAGCACACATATCAAGCAATTGAGGAGTCTTCATATAGCGAGTTTTTTTTTTTACCTTATTACTTTTCATTCCACACATACCAAGCAAGTGTGGGGGGAGGGATACTTATTCTTTGAATTCATGTTTTTCTGTATTGTTTGTTTTAATTTTTTGTGTTTTTTTTTTTTTATGAGTTTGATTAAGTCAATAGTATTAGGTCAATGATAAGAAATTGATTAAAATTAGTATATTTTCCTAAAAAAGATAGATTCTACATGAAATTGTGTGCTTAACTCTTATTGTGGTTATTGCTTAAACTTGATTTCCAATTTTAATTTTGCTCATAATTGAGATTACTTTGTTATAAATATTTAGAGAAGGTTTATGCAAGATGAGAAAATAAGAAAAAATTTCCACTTTAGAACTTATTTTGAAAAGCAATTGAGACAAAATAACATGTTTCATAAATTAAGGAGATGATATAGGCCATTTTTGGAACATTTGAGCCTTTGAAGCCAACCTATATTATTTTTTATCCATAGTTACAATTTTTTAGCCTAAAAAAATTCAGATATTTTTCTTTGTTTACTTACATATGTTATATTTTTTCCTAAACACTTAAGAGAAATTTGTTTGTTATCCTATTCTACACCATATGCATATATTGAAAATTTTGGTTGTACTCTGATGTGAAGATGGTAAAAGAAAGTAAATTGTGATGTTATATGTGATTGAAAAAAAAATGTGTTCTAGAAAAAAAGGAAAATAATGACATTCCTTGTGAATGAAAAAAAATAGTATAGAATGAAACAAGTTTAAGGGAGTGTTACTCAATTGTAAAAAAACGAAGGTGAACTCTATGAAAAAGGATGAAAGATTGGGTAGTGAAGGAGAAATATTTTAAGATGTTGTTTGAAGGTTTGTATGCTTATGGTGTGAATTAAGCTTAAATTTTCTTCTTATCCACCGTAATCTTAGTCATTCATTACAAGCCTAAAGAGTCCTATTGATCATTGATTTTGAGTTTGCCTATATTAGTGAGATTGGTTTGAAAAAAAAAGCTTATGGAGTGGTATTGTGAAAAATAAAATATTGAAATGAAAATATATTTCTTGTGTATAAATTTATCTAGGTACTAGTGTTTGGATGAGATTGATTGCACACACATACATACAAATTGGAATTGAGTTTTAGACATAAATCATGGTTTATGTTTGTGTTATTGTTGTTAGTTTGTCTATATGTTTGCTAGGGACAAGAACAATCTTAACTTTGGAGGTGTGTTAACTCTATGAATATAGTTGTTTTCATTACTTTTTCAAAGAATTTTGATTAGTTTAATGTCTTTTAAGTTTATTTTATTTAAGTTTTATTGTTAATAGTTAATTTGGTATTAATGATGGAAAATCCCAGGAAAATATGAAGTTTGAGGTTGAGAAACATTTTTGCTCAAGTTGTGTACTGGCATGGTTCGTTTTGCGCAAATTTGGAACTTCACCTCTATTTTCTCCTTTGATCCAAGTATTTTCTGAGAAAAACTCGTGAAATAAAATATGTAGATTTCTTTCTCAACTTTCTAAATCATATTTAATCCTCTCATTTCAAGTTTGGGTGGGAAAGTTATGTATGTTTTACTAATAAATGTCGAATCGAGAAAATTACTTTTGATAGAAAGCTTTGCGCGCTAGCATGAAAATTTCACGTGCTAGCGTGGTGTCGCGATTTAAACTTATTGAAAGGCTTTTTTTAAAGCTCTAGAGATTTAAAATTTTCATTAGTGTTATCATTCGAGAACAAATATGAATGTGGAGAGCAAGTTTTAGGGAGAAAAACACAAGGCAATATTGGATTTTGAAGATTGAAGACTGATCTACACATTAGTTTCATATTTTCTTCTATCTTTTCCATTTAAATTTTAAACCATGAATTGATATTCTTCTTTGGTATTTTATTTTAAGATGATGAACTAAATTCTTTTTCTAGGGCTTTAATGGAACCATGTGTTTATAAATAAGTTTTCTTTTTAATTCTTTATTTTGATGTTCATATTAATTTTTTATATTGATTTGGGCTTTTAATGATTTTAAAATAGCGATCAAATTTGAAAATGAATTAGTAGTTTATGTAGAACTTGAGAGATAAAATCTAAATTAGACCCAATCAATATAGCATAATATTGACTTGGTTATGTTGATTTGTGTTTAGAATAGGAATATACCTAATCACCCTAGGTAATCAAATTAGGGCTAAACTTAATGTTATTGAGTGATTTAAATTCCTTATTTTAATTAATCTATTGGTTAGATTTACATGTGATTGAGTAAACCTTGTGAATATTTAAGAACCCTAGATTAACAATTAGAATATTAGATATAAAGATAATGAAAGAACATAGGGGGGTATTTATGAACTTGATATTTTAATCTCTCGAAAGATTCTTATTTTCTTGAGTCTTTATTTACTTTTCTTTATTTTCTTGAATTTTTATTAGGGTTTGTTTTCATAATAATATTTTTTTTGTTTTTCTTTTTTACTTTTTTATGGTCTCAAATTTTATTTTTGAAAAATACTACCTTAAGTTTTTAAAAATACGATTTTCAAAGTTTTTTATTTAAAAAAATATGGTTTAAAAAAAAACAAGTAAAAACAATAATTGTACAACAACTAGACATCAACCTACTACATACTAACACATACTAAAATAACTGAAAAACAACAATTAGCGAACAACTGGAAGTCAACCCATTACATACTAACACAATTTTTTTTTTTAAAAAAATCAAAATATATTTGAAAACAACTAAACACAAATTAAACATCAACACAACCAGAAATCAACTATTCATGACCTTAAACAACTAAAACAAAACATGAAAACAACTATATATGAACCTAAAAACAACACAAAAGACGTAAAACAGGGAAAACTGTAAAAATGTAAAAATTCTCTTAAAATCTCAAAATTGAAAAAAGCTCTGTGAGTCCGTAAAAATATAATTTTTTAGAAAAATTAAGTTTATTATATAAATTTCCTATTATTATTATTTAACATTGATGGAAAGAAAAATAGTATTCGGTAATTAACAACTTAAAGATTAGTCTCTGTGGATCAATTTTAATATACTTCTTTCTACGATCCACGCTGTTGCGTAAACTTGATAAAATCAAAACAAGCTTATAATAGTCTTTGTGATTCTCCTTTTATTTTTATTCTAATTTTTTACACCCAATCCAAACGACACACCTAATGCAAATATTAATATTTTAACTAAAACACACTTTCCTAGGCAAAGTAATATATATATATATGAAGACTGCAATTGTTGTTATTATTTTATCATATAAATGTTGGTAGGACATCTGGAATCCTCAGTTTGGTTGGAGTCCATCACAAATAAATAGAGATGTCGTTCACTCACTTCATTCAACTAAGTGCTTAAAAAAATGATGCTCTTCAATGGTGTTTCAGCTATTATAGAAAGGAAAACAAGAGAAATGGTTCTAAAGTCTTAAGCAAGGAGAAGAGGACATAGAGAGTTGTGGGCTTCCATTTTTCTATTTAGTACTTTTGAAAGGGTACTGTTTTTTATTAGATAATATTTAAATAATAATAAAAAAATAATTAAATTATTCTTTGCGCCAAATTCTGCTATAAATATGTTGACTCGTTTTTTCGTCAACTTGCACAATAATGATGAACAATAAATGAAGAGTATGAAGAGTCGTTTTGTGTGTAAAATCTCAAATCGAAACTTAATGATGAACAATGAACCAAAGAAAGGAGAGATAAATGTGGTAATAAATGAATGTGACAAATATTTATAGTGGTTCGACCCAAAAAAGATGACCTACATCCACTTTAGTTACTAATATTTATGAACTTTGAACCCTCAAGAACAAGATAGTTTGATCTTGTTCTTGGGGCAGTTACAATAATGGAGAGTAGGAACTCTCTTTGAAAATGAACAGTTAGTGACTTGTTCCTTGGACCCCCTTGTTACATTTCAATTTGCACTATTTATAGCCACAGAGATGAGAAGAGTTGATGGTGGCAACTTGTTTCCCGATCAGGCAAAATTTTGGTACACTTGGCTGGAGACAGGTACATTGTCTCACCAAAAATGGTAACCCGACATGTACTATTCATTTAATGGTTAAAGTCACACTCTGGTGCGGAAGAAGGCTCAAGTGACGAGGGCCACTGGTGACCGATGATCGGCGCTGGCAACCCACGACTAGGGTTGGCAATCGACAATCAGTGCTAGCGACCCACGACTAAGGTTGGCGACCGGCGACCATGGCTGGTGACCGGCGAGGGCCTCGAGCGACCAGCTACAACTGATGACGACTTAACTGGTTCTTGTCATGTGTGTTGGTCCGACTTATGTGTCTAGCTAGGGAAACTGGCTAGGGCCCTTTTCTTCTTACGATCGGTGTTGGCGTGGCCATCTGGAGATTATTTAGCTTCACGAGATGGGATAAGTAGGCCAACTTTGGCGAGTCCTGCCTCTTCATAAGGTTGGGAGAGTGGCGAGGGCCACTCCTCATGGCAGCAGGTGGCAACTGTTCTGTCTTGACACGTCATCGCTTTGCGGGCCACCACGTGGAAGTGTCGAAATTTGGATATAACAAAATAGTATACATCTCAACCTAATAATTATTGAATTTGATATAAGCGGTGCAGAAGATGTCCTTATGTGTAGGGTCCGCAAGGGCGGCTCGAACATAAGCTGTCTCCCCTCCTCCTTGGACTTCTTGTAGTCTAGCCCTTGCTTGTGGGATACTTGGCTGCTCTCCCTCTTCCAATTATTGTTGTTCTCGCTACCCTTCCGGTCCTCGACGCTCTTTTGACAATGTCAGTCTTCGTCGGGTCCACATTCTTTACTGTCTTATCTAGCTTGATGAACTTATCAGCACAGTTCAGAAAATCAAGCATCATGTAATAACCCAGATTTTTTTTTATTTTATGAAAATTATTGTGAAGTATTTTATTTTAAGGGAAAAAGAAAGGTTTAAAATAATAATTCGTCAACATTATTTTTTTTAATTAAAGAATGTGAGTTGATCGCTTTAGACTATAGTTTGGGGACTTAGATGTGAAATAATAATATAATGTGGGAAATATTTAGTTTACTAAAGACTCTAAAATAATATTAGCACTTTAATTGGTGTCACCAGAGAATTTTGGACATTTTTTTTTTCTTCGAATTTTAGTATATGATTTCATGTGTTTGGACCCACATAAAATCATAGAATCATTTTAGACTAAAATTTTGTGACTTATTCACTAAGAGCCTAGAAATAATTCTAGTAGAATTTTATGGGATTAAAGTCATGATTTTATGTTGAAAGGACTCACATAAAATCATAGACATTAAGTTTAAACCAAAGTTGCATTAATGCTTAGATCATAGTTTATTTTTTAATTATTTTAACCATTAATTTAATGCATTATTTTTTAATAAAATTCATGCAAAATTTCAGCACATGATTCAATGTGTTTCTCCCTTAAGTTCTCGGCCAAACACATAGACTATGTTTGGGTGGGAAAACAAAATCTTTTGAATGGTCATGAGAAGTTATTGGAGGTTGGATGAGAGAGAGTTAGGGTCAGTTTTTCCATTTACTTCAAACCATATCAAGTCTTAGGGAGAGGTCGAGAGAGAAGAAGAAGAGGAAGAAGAAGAAGTGCACGGTGTACTTGTGAAGTGCTCGTACGGCATGGGTCCAAGGAGAAGGGAGCAAGGTGAGTGATTTCTTTGGGTTTCCATTGAATTAAAGACCTTGAATAAGTTCTTAGAGTCTCTCAATCTCTTGTAGAAGAAAGCAAAGGAAAGGAGAGAGTGTTCTTGGGAGTTTGGCACAAGAACGTTCCGAAGAAAAAACGTAAGTACGAGTCTACTTTTTCTTGATTTTTCTCTTAGTTTCTGAGTATGAAATTCATGTGGAATTATATGGTGATGTTCATAGCATTGTGGACTAAAGTGTAAAGAAGAAGGAACCACTAGAAACCAGCCACAGTAAGTGGTACAAATCCATGAATTTCCTACGTAGGTTAAGGTACCGATTATTTTTCATTTTTGTTCTTAAGTTGGCTATGGATTTGTGGGCTGTTTTGCATGGATTTAACTAGTGTTTTGGGACTAGAAAAATCAATTAAAGGGTTGGAGATAGTTTGTTATGTGTGATATTGAGCTTTGAGATGTGTTGGTGGTGGTTAAATGTTGGAAATGGTGGCTCGTCGTGCGTGGCTTTGGTGGTCACGGGTGGAGGCCGATGGTGGTGATGGTGGTGCTAGTGGTGGCCGAAGTGATGAGCATGGTGGTCTAGGGAGTGAGTTCGTGGGTACCATGTTGAGAAACCGTGGTTCGGGTGGCCATGGCTGAATATGTGATGAGGTTGATGAAATGTGGTCATGTGCATGAATGTGTGTGCATGACCCTGCTGGTTACAAATGGTTATAGATTTGTAACCAAAAGGGACCAAAATGGATAGGAGGGCCACTACAAGAAAGATTGCCCCAAAGGCAAGGCAGTCAAGGAAGCTGAGCCTAAGCAGGATGACAAGTTTGTACTGGCACGGGTCTTCACGCTGACTCAGAAGGAAGCTAAAGCCAGTACCTCGGTGGTCACAAGTCAGATTCCTACAACCAATCTCTTATGCAATGTGTTAGTTGATTCAGGTGCTACCCATTCTTTTATATCAACGTTCATGATAGAGAAAATAGGAAGACCTAGAGAGGTATTCCCGATAGGCTTTAGTACGATGTTGTCGTTTGGAGAGACGATGACATCTAGAAATGGGTACGCTCGGTGCAGATGACTATAGACGGACGAGAACTCTACGCTGACTTGATTGAGTTGGCTATGCATGAGTTTGAATTGATACTTGGAATGGATTAGCTCACCAAGTATAGTGCGAACATCGATTGTAGAAAGAAGATCGTAGTGTTTCAACCCGAAGGGGAAGAGAAGTTCCTGTTCAAGGGAGAAAGTACGAGACCGAAAACGACAATCATCTCAGCGCTCAAGGAAAAGAGGATGATGGGAAAGGGGTTCCAAGCATTCCTAGTTAGTATAGTGGACACAACTAAGAACATGCCACAATAGTCAGAGGACATTATAATGGTGTGTGAGTACCCCGAGGTGTTACTAGAAGATCTACCAGGTTTTTCCCCGGATCGAGAGATCGAGTTTGTGATCGAGTTAGCACCAGAAGCAACCCTAATTTCGAAAGCACCATATAGGATGGCACCTTGGGAATTTAAGGAGTTGAAGGAGCAGCTGCAAGAGCTTCTTGATAAAGGATTCATTAGACCCAGTTGCTCGCCATGGGGAGCTCCGGTGCTATTCGTCAAGAAGAAGGATGGATCGATGCGGACGTGCATTGACTATAGGAAACTGAACAAGGTGACGATAAAGATCAAATATTCGTTACCTAGAATCGACGATTTGTTTTTCTAGTTACAAGGGGTTCCAGTATTCTCTAAGATAGGTTTGAGATCGGGATATCATCAGCTTAAGATCAAGGAAAGTGATATACCCGAAACCTCTTTTAGGACTCGTTAAAGACACTATGAGCTTTTAGTAATGTCTTTCGATCTAACAAACAACCCTGCAACATTCATGGATTTAATGAACAGGGTGTTCAAAGAGTATTTGGACAAGTTTGTAATCGTCTTTATTGATGATATTTTGAACTATTCAAGGACAAAGGAGGAGCATGAGGATCATTTGTGAAAAATGCTCCAGAGGCTCAAAGAACAACAATTATATGCCAAAATGAAGAAGTGCAAGTTTTGGGTAGAGGAAGTGGCATTTCTAGGCCACATGGTAACCATGAATGAAGTGGCAGTGGACCCAGTTATGGTTAAGGCTATCAAGGATTGGACAAAACCAAAGAATGCCATTGATGTAAGAAGTTTTCTCGGTCTAGCAGGCTATTACAAGAGATTCATGGAACGATTCTCTGAATTGGCAATGCCACTAACAAACCTTACTCACAAACAGTAGAAGTTTGTTGTGACTGATAAATGCGAACAATGTTTTCAGGAGCTAAAGGAAAGATTAATTACTACTCCAGTTTATAGATTCTATGTCTACTAGTTTATTGAAAGAAGGCCCTATGGCCACAGACAATTTCTTAAAGTTATGTTTAACTTTGTTTTGTTTTTCAAACTATGGGATCCCATCCTAACAATGTTTTATTTCAAAGTACTCTAATATAAGATTCTCTAAAGTTGCTTTAAGATTATTTAGTTTTTAATGTCTGATTTTTACCAAAGTTGATCGTAAGGGTCCAGTGGACCCCGGAAAGTCCTAGTCCGGTCTAGTTAAGAAAAGTCAGGTCGTTACACATGTAATTGGTTGTCTTCTTAGTCAAGTTGTTCCATAGAAGACTCTGGACTATGATGCTGAACATGATCGCCATTACACGCCCCTCGTCGCCAACCGTCTTGGCGCGAGCGGCTTCCTCTTGGAACCTTATGATATTGTCCTTCAAAGTCTCCTTCTCGCCCTTCTACAAGTTGGTGAGTGGTTTGCCTCACGAGGATGAAGGCATGCGGCATAGAACTGATGGTAGAAGTCTTGAGTTAGTTGTTCTCAGGAGACAATGGATCTAGGATGATAGTTCCAAAACCATTGCTTCGCGGCTCTGACCAGCATGGCAGGGAAAACCTTTCATTGTGCATTATCTGACACCATGTGAATCTCCACATGAATCTCGAAGTTGTTGATGTGCTCCAAGGTATCTTCTTTGCCGTGTAGGTCGTCATCAACGACATTCTGAAGTTGTCAAGTAGTTGTGCATCAGCGATGGCTGGAGAGAAGGGGCTCCCCTTTCTTGGGTTCAAAGCGGGCTCGCCATTCTCAGTTCCCAATCTGGGCAAGAACTGGGTCGTTGGCGACTGGGACCCCTTGAACATTGGAGACTGGGGTTCGCCTATGGTGTGTTAGGATTAATGCCTAAAAATCATGTAAAGACATTTTATATGTTTTAAATAAAAGTATAATTTTATTATTTTGAATGTTATAATTATTGGTTGAATTAATTATATAATAATATCTAGAAAATTCCCTATTCATTCATGAGAATATGATCTTGTATTAATACGAGAGAATTAAGATCATATATAATGAATAAAACAGTCAGTAACATATTAAAGTAAGGAATCTTTAATGAATTGTTACTAGTACCGTTTGTTATGCATAAGAGATGCAAGTAATCTAGATTCAGGTTACTGGTGTGGATAGACATCTTAGTAAATGTGTTGTATATAATAGAGATTATATATGACAGGACCGGTGAGAATTAATTATCTTTATAAACTTGCCATTTGACGTAAAGATTTAATTCTTGTCATAATAGATGATCATTTGTAGATGAGTCTAAATCATGAGTATTCATCAACTTCTGTTTATGTTCATTACATCTTTTGATTCACTCGTTAAGGTCTCTTAGAATAATTAGGCTATTGACTTTTTTTTCGAGATTCAATATCATGGATGGCTAGGAACATGAATTACAATATTTGAATCCATGCTTTCCTAACGGATCAAATATTGGTTCCCTTAAGGGTTGATTCTAGAACTGAATAGTTATTGAGCTAAAATCTATAATTAGATTATAGATTAATTATTCTCTAGTGAATTAATGGTACTTAAGGATCAAGAGGTAATTAGAAGGGTAAAACGATAATTTTGACTAGCTCTAATTAACGAACTAATAATGGAGGACAGAACTACATATATTTATTATATCAACGGACTACTAGAGAAAACTCTGTAAATATAATTCTATAAATACTTAGAGTGCAATTCCTTATTTATAGTGGAGTAATCATGAAATTAATAAATAAGATTGTTAGATTAAAGAGTTTAATTAATGATCTGGTTTATTAGAGCTTCGCATTATAGGTCCATGGTCCCCAGATCACCTCTGTCCTACACTGTCAAGGGTAAGGATGTCGAAAGATAGATTTGTAAAGAGAAATGACTAAATTGCAAAGGAATTAATTTTCCATGGAAAGGAAATAATTATGTGATAATTATGGGTAATGAATGAATTAATTAATTTACTATATTGTTTTTATTTTGAAAAACTATATGTTAAAATTAATATTAATCTTGTTTGGACTAATATAAAGAGAGAGAATAATAAATATCTTATTTATAATATGGTATTTATTTATTTAATTTAAAATTGATATTTTAAGATAAAATTAATTTTGAATTAACTGATATTTATGTTGGGATAAATATATTGTCTTAAAAGTTGATTAAATAAATAAATGAGAAAATTATTGAAACCATAATAGGGCTGGGCGACCCATTGTACAGTACAGTGTGTGTCGCCTAACTCAAGGATAATTATCCCTCATATTTGAATTTCAAATAAGTTTGTTTAATCATTTATTCAATTATTCCTTTTAAATATGATTTAAATAAATAATTAAATGAAAAAAATATAATAAGTTTTAATTTGAATGATATTTTAATTAAATAAAGATTATTTAATTAGATTAAATATCTTTATATGTCAGACAGTGTGTGACTTTTAGAATAAGGCTTGATTATTATTTTTATAAAATAAAAATACAGACTCTCTCTCTAAAGCAATAGTTTTCTCTAAACCTGAAAACTATTCTAAACATTTTCTCTGTTGTGGATGCCAAAAATCCACCAAGGAAAAAAAATCTATAGTCCGTGGTTGGAGCACAGGGATAACAGTCACTTAGTCATGTCACTGGACTCGTGCCCATAGGTCTCATGAGACCACGTTCTGGCCAAAACTCGTAAAACCCCGTAAGTCTCTGCCTTTCTAGAGATGAAGTCACCTTATGCCAAGGAACAACGCATCATTACGCCTGGCGAGACCCGCATGCTAAATGAGACCATCACGCCTCACATGCAGCCAAGGATCCCCGCGCACTGATGCCTCGGCCAGGAAGGCCTCACGCGCACGCTGGTGGCCTTGCACACATGCTGGTGTCTCGACCAAGAGGGCCTCTCGCGCGCGCTGGTGTCTCGACCAGGAGGGCCTCACGCACACACCGGTGTCTCGGCCAGGAGGGCCTCGCGTAGGTGCTCCAACCGCCCATGCACCTCGCCTCACCCACCTCAATGGAGACCCCATGGTCTCACGCATCTATGGGTCTCGCCCTGGTGCCGTCTCGTGCAAGTGTTCCAGCCATCTCGCGCCTCATGTAGTTGCAGCCCCCGTCTTGCGCTTAGGTGATGCGTACCTATGAACTGTGCCCAAGCACCATCTCGCACATGCGTCTCGCGGCACCATAGCAACTTTGGCTCGATGGTCTCGTGGCCTCCGTCTCACGCTTAGGTGATGCCAACTTACTGACTGCGCCCATCAGCACCTCATGCCTCGTGCCCTTCAGGGCCTTGCGCCCATCTAGTCCTCGCTCCCCTCAGCGCCTCGTGACCCTCAGTGCCTCACGCCTCTCAGTTCCTCGCGCCCATCAGTGCCTCGCGCCTCTCAGCGCCTCACGCCCCTTAGGGCCTCGCTCCCCTCAATGCCTCGCGCCCCTCAGCGCCTCGCGCCCCTCAGAGCCTCGCACCCATCAGCTCCTCACGCCCCTCAGCGCCTCGCTCCCCTCTATGCCTCGCACCCATCAGGGCCTTGCGCCCATCAAGGCCTCGCACCCCTCAGCTCCTCGCGCCCATCAGTGCCTCGTGCCCCTCTGGGCCTCACGCCCATCAGGGGTGTCGTGAGAGCCTTCCCTCACAGGCATCTTGGAACCATGTCATCCGAGGCCGCAGATAAGGGTTTCAATATATTAAGCTCATGGGAATAAGGTGCCTTGTGAGAGTAAGAACTCACGTATGACTCAAAGAGCTAGTACCGGTACGAAATGCACCTACTAACCAAGAGGTATTAGAGTACGGATACGACGTCCACGCCAGACAAGTAGTGGTAGTACAAGAATGGTAGATAGTGAGGACTCCCTCAGCCCACTTATGAGGTCCGTACCCGACAAGTAGTGGAGGCATAATATGGTACCAAGACAGGAGTACTTTTGCAGGCCCCTGACACGTACTAGAGCCGACCACCACTCCTTCAAATCCACTACGACCTGTGCCACAACCCTGATAGTGTACCTGTGTACCATCTTGTTCCCTGGGACCACAATGTACCAGGAGCCATTAGAGCTCCAATATAAATAGACTTTCACCCCTCCAGGAAAGGGGTTGGAAAACTCATTTTACACTTAGGCTATTGTGCAATTTACAAAGGATTACTCCATTGTTGATCTGTGCTTTACCATTCCCTAAGCTTATTCTAAGTTCTTATCTAAATCTAAATATCTCCATACTTATATTTGAATTTTTCAATCTAATTTTATTGGCGAGATTTCACCGTCAACAGTTTGGCGCCGTCTGTGGGAAGAACAAGCATCAAGCCAACGTTTTTTCATCACTTCCAACAAAGAAAGATGGTAAGACGTTCAAAACACCTACGACAAATACAAGAGGATGAGGTTCGCCGGGACGGAGTAGAGTGGAGGGCTTCCAAGAAAGACCCCCCTCCGCCTAAGCATGGAGGTAGATCGAAGGAACCTTTTCCCCCAAGGGAGAAGAAGGAAGCATCGTCTCCGGTTATCCGGCCCGATGGGTCATTCAGAGCCGCCAGTGCATCAACTTCACCAAACCCCGGTGGCACCACGCTTAGGCCACCATGACCCAGATTCATTGACGCACGGGCCAGGCAAGGGTCCCGGGGTACGCTCGGTAAGTTCCAGCTCAAGGACTCGCTTCTACAAGGATGAGATTCAAGAGTTACATAAAAAGACTCGAAGGCTGGAAACCACGATAGAGAACATGCAGGAGCTCTTAAACGACCTACTGAAAGGAAAGTCAAGCATACACCTTCCTAAGCGTAAAGAGAAGGAGCATGAAAAAGGGGAAAGCATTGTCCCCATAGACGATGGGAGAACCAGACTTTCCACCAGTAAAACTCCCCTGACAAGGTCCCATGGGGAACCTAGGCCGACGAAATGCTCCCAGGAGCAAAGGCGGAAGGAAGACGATGGTAGTAAGAACGAAGCAAAAGTCACCTCAAAAGAAGCGCCCCTCGCGGTTCCCCCGAGGAATACAACCAAAGCAAGGGTTCAGTCTAAGGACCCGCGAGACTCCTCAAGAAAAAAGAGGAGGGGAATAGACACCAAAATGCGGAGCCCTCGAGGCAAGATTACCACTGCACTTGGGGGGTACAAAGATGACGAAGAATTTGATCGTGATTCGCCCTTCACAAGGGAGATCC
The DNA here is from genome assembly GCF_963169125.1 of Humulus lupulus. Classification (NCBI taxonomy): domain Eukaryota; kingdom Viridiplantae; phylum Streptophyta; class Magnoliopsida; order Rosales; family Cannabaceae; genus Humulus; species Humulus lupulus. Next base: position 238,502,158 of record NC_084802.1, on the reverse strand, counting down.
AGGCAGAGCAAATGCCCACTGGCTTCAGAGAGCCTCATATGACTCTGTACGAGGGTACTACAGACCCAAAATATCACTTAGACTCCTTCAATAACCTGATGAGGTTAAGAGGGGTCAACAGGAGGGCAAAGTGCCATTGCTTTGTCGTTACACTTAAAGGAGTGGCGTACAAGTGGTTCAAGAGGTTAAGGCTAGGAACAATCAAGTCATGGCAGAAATTCTCTGATGAATTTCTTCAGGAACACCATGCAGCCCGTGATTACGTTATGCCAATTACCAGCCTCGCTAACATAAAACAAAGCGAGAATTAAATTTTGAAGAACTATATCCACAGGTTCAATATAGAAGCAACAAAGGTGGGAAGTTTAACCAAAGCGGAGCTCAAGATGGCTATTACAGTCGGGGTTCGTCAAGGGAGCAAGCTATGGGATAACATGCTCCAAAGAGAAGTTTTAAATTTAGATGATTTCTTCGAGAGAGCACAGAAGTACATACGGGTGGAAGAGGGTCGTAAGAACTTGCATGTTGAAGAAAGTGAACCTTCCTCCAGTCGCCCTACAACTGATACGTCTGAAGATTCCATATAGAAGGGGGTGTCGTGCTAGAGAGGTCACTGACCAAGTTTGAGATTGAACGAAGACCATCTAGCCATGAAAGTCCTGACCCGAGGGGAGATCACCTCAAAAATTGCAAAAAGGGTCTCAAAAGTAGACACCTGGAAAAAGGGTCTCAAAAGTAGACGCCTGCAAAAAGGGTCTCAAAAGTAGAAGCTTGCAAAAAGGGTCTCAAAAGTAGACGCCTGGAAAAAGGGTCCCAAAAGTAGACGCCTGCAAAAATGGTCTCAAAATAGACGATTGCAAAAAGGGTCTCCAAAGTAGACACCTGCAAAAATGGTCCCAAAAGTAGACGCCTGCAAAAAGGGTCTCAAAAGTAGACGCCTGCAAAAAGGGTCTCAAAAGTAGGCGCTTGAAAAAAGGGTCTCAAAAGTAGGCGCTTGAAAAAAGGGTCACAAAAGTAGACGCCTGGAAAAAGGGTCTCAAAAGTAGACGCCTGCAAAAAGGGTCTCAAAAGTAGACGCCTGCAAAAAGGGTCTCAAAGTAGATGCTTGCAAAAAGGGTCTCAAAGTAGACGCTTGCCAAAAAGGGTCTCAAAGAAGACGCCTGCAAAAATAGTACTATGCCTAATGACGAGAAGGACGCTTCTCGCAAGAAAAAATAAGCGCGCGCAAAAGTATGTAAAAGGATAACTAGAACCCAAGGGGTCAACATATCCTTATAGATACTATCAAGGTGCACCAAAGAGAGACTTACTGAACCCCCTTTCGCGTGGGTTCCAAAGGACATCGAGCATGATAAATACAAAATAATAATAATAATAATAAAAAGGAAGAAAAGAGTCTACAAGAATGCCTAAAGGCCTCCCTGTAGACTGAGGGGCAAGTGTGGATGCCAAAAATCCACCAAGGAAAAAAATCTATAGTCCCTGGTTGGAGCACAAGGATAACAGTCACTTAGTCATGTCACTGGACTCGTGCCCATAGGTCTCATGAGACCACGTTCTGGCCAAAACTCTTAAAACCCCGTAAGTCTCTGCCTTTCTGGAGACTAAGTCTCCTTATGCCAAGGAACCACGCACCATTACGCTTGGCGAGACCCGCATGCTCAATGGGACCATCCCGCCTCACATGCAGCCCAGGATCCTCGCACACTGATGCCTCGGCCAGGAAGGCCTCATGCGCACACTAGTGGCCTTGCACACATGTCGGTGTCTCGACAAGGAGGGCCTCGTGCGCACGCTGGTGTCTTGGCCAGGAGGGCCTCGCATGCACACTGGTGTCTCGCCCAGGAGGGCCTCGCACGGGTGCTCCAAACGCCCATGCACCTCGCCTCACCCGCCTCAATGGAGACCCCATGGTCTCACGCATCTATGGGTCATGCCCAGGTGCCGTCTCGCGCGAGTGTTCCAGCCACTTCATGCCTCATGTAGTTGTGGCCCCCACCTTGCGCTTAGGTGATGCGAACCTACAGATCATGCCCAAGCACCATCTCGCACATGCGTCTCGCGGCACCCAAGCAACTTTGGCTCGATGGTCTCGTGGCCTCCGTCTCGCGCTTAGGTGATGCGCACCTACGGATCGCGCCCATCAGCACCTCGCGCCTCTCAGGGCCTCATACCGTTCCGCGCCTCGCGCCCCTCAGCACCTCGCGCCCATCAGGGCCTCACTCCCCTCAGTGCCTCGCGTCCCTCAACGCCTCGCGCCCCTCAGCGCCTCGCGCCGATCAGTGCCTCGCGCCCCTTAGCTCCTCATGCCCTTCAGTGCCTCGCGCCCCTCAGCTCCTCGCGCCCCTCAGCTCCTCGCGCCCCTCAGTGCCTCGCGCCCCTCAGCTCCTCGCGCCCCTCAGCGCCTCGCGCCTCTCAGGGCCTCACGCCCCTCAGGGCGTCGCTCCCCTTAACGCCTCGCGCCCATCAGGGCCTCGCTCCCCTCAGTGCCTCGCGCCCCTCAGCGCCTCACACCCCTCAGGGCCTCACGCCCATCAGGGCCTCGCACCCTCAGCGCCTCGCGCTCCTCAGGGCCTCAAGCCCATCAGGGGTGTGGTGAGGGCCTTCCCTCACAGGCATCTTGGAACCATGTCATCCGAGGCCGCGCATAAGGGTTTCAATACATTAAGCTTGTGGAAATAAGGTGCCTTGTGAGAGTAAGAACTCACGTATGACTCAAAGAGCTAGTACAGGTATGAAATGCACCTACTAACCAAGAGGAATTAGAGTACGGATACAACGTCCACGCCAGACAAGTAGTGGCAGTACAAGAATGGTAGATAGTGAGGTCTCCCTCAGCCCACTTATGAGGTCTGTACCCGACAAGTAGTGGAGGCATAATATGGTACCAAGACAAAAGTACTTTTGTAGGCACCTGACACGTACTAGAGCCGACCACCACTCCTTCAACACCACTACGACCTGTGCCACAACCCTGACAATGTGCCTGTGTACCATCTTGTCCCCTGGGACAACAATGTACCAGGAGCCATTAGAGCTCCAATATAAATAGACTTTCACCCCTCCAGCAAAGGGGTTGGAAAACTCATTGTGCACTCAGGCTATTGTGCAATTTACAAAGGATTATTCCATTGTTGATCTATGTTTTACCTTTCCTTAAGCTTATTCTAAGTCCTTATCTAAATCTAAATATCTCCATGCTTATCTTTGAGTTTTCCGATCTAATTTCGTTGATGAGATTTCACCGTCAACATCTGTGAAAAGTCTTTAGATCTCATGTGTTGAGTACATCTAGGGAGTCACATAAATCAACCTTTTAAATCCTACATGCCCACACATGTCCTTATGTGTTTGAGGATTGGTCTAGAAGATCAGGGTGTGAGATCTTAGAACACTGGATAGGAAGATCATTGATTTATACAAAGAGACTCAAGGACACTTGATAGGCTATAAGAGGTATTCCCTGATCTATTTGTATGTGATTTAATATTTATATATGTGTATGATCCTGGCTGGTATTAATATTTATTAAAATGGGTCCATATATTCCGCTGTGTACCTTTGATTTGACCATTTAATACCAACATGGTGGTCTTCCTGTTAGGATTAATGCCCTAAAAGCATGTAAAGAGATTTTATTGAATTAAATAAAAAGAACAATTTCATTATTTTGAATATTATAATTATTGTTTGAATTAATAATATGATAATATCAAGAATATTCATTATTCATTCGTGAGAATATGATATTGTATTAGTACGAGAGAATGAAAATCATATATAATGAATAACATAGTCAGTAATATATTAAAGTGAGTCATCTTTAACTAGTGGTTGCTAGTGCGATTTACTAAGCACATGGGAGACAAGTGATCTAGATTCAGATTAGTGATGTGGATAGACATATTAGTGAAGGTGACGTATATAATAGAGATTATATATGACATGACCGAAAAGAATTAATTATGTTTATAAACTTGTCGTTTGACATAAAGATTTGATTTTTATCATAATAGATTATCATTTGTAGATCAGTCTAAATTCTGAGTATTCATGAACTCCTGTTTGTGTTTATTGGATCTTTTGATTCACTCATTGAGGTTTCTTAGTATAATGAGGCTAATTACTTTTATTTTGGAGATTCAATATCATGAATGGCTAGTCTTGTACCCTAAAATTAGCATGAGTTCAATTACTCATCTCGAGTACAGCTGGCAGATAAATATGAAGAAAAATAGCCAGGTAGAATATCGGGCTATTAATGATGTGAGCAGCCCGAGATTCAATCCAGTTAGTACACAGTATAGATGTTATTATCTGACCAACATATAAGAAAACAATCGAGTTCGAGACTCATAATGGTCAAACCCAACTTTGGGCGCTCTGAACTTACTACGACCTCGAATTCAGTTAGTTGTTAAACACGAACTCAGGTGAGATATTCAACTCGTGAGAACCTAGACAGAACGCATACTGAAGGATCCCAAGAGATTCAGGGATTCTTTATACGCTCATTAATGACCAAGCTGTATCATATATCTATCATTTATTACTTGAGACGGCAGAAATATATTTATTCTGTTATCAAATCATATCCCAATGTAAATGGGAATAATCTGTATTAATTATATACCATATTTAATTACGCGGTTTATTTATGCAGTGACCAAAACCTATCAATGGAATTCCCCTATAAATACTAGGAATGTTGTATTACCGAAACTCTGCATAAATAGAGAGAGAAAAGTAATAATATTGACTCATGTACTTGGTGGATTTTAACCACTGAACCACGTAAAAGTTCTGTGTTTTTGAGTGAATGCTTACTATTTCATTATGGTTTATAATCTAGCACTAATCGACCCGTTTAATTTCTGAATACACTATTGGCGAAAAACCGCATCAACAGTTTGGTGCATCCATTGAGAGGAAATTAGTGCTTCACAAGTTTTAGTCGACTTTCATCATGGTGTTGACTTGATCAATGCGTGATAATGAGACAGAACAACCTAGTGGGCAGGAGGCCAATCACACCGCTGTTCCCAATGAAAGAGGCCCAGATTTTCAGCAACGTCTGGGAAAACAACCGCGGGTGAGGACAATACTGGGATTTCAACATCACTACCGCCAAATCCTAATCTAGATGGAAAACGCCAAGTTAAGGAGCCATCTCACTAGGGAAAATAGGCATATTGATGAGGCCTTGGCTTGGTTACCCTTCTTGCAACCGACGTTAATGTCGAAAAGAGGCAAAGTGGGTTTCATATGTCCCACAGGAATAACCGGTCTAAACAAGGTCGATCTATCAAAACTGTCACTCCGAGTTCTGTGCTTTCAGGGGAAAACCACAAGAATGCCCAAGCCACTAGTCATCACAGGAGTCATCATCAGCATGTCAGTCGGTCGGTCAAGACTGCAACCCCAAGCTCTGTGCCTTCTTCACAGATTCCTAGAAACGCCCATAACAATCTGTGGGGAGGGGCTGTGACAAGCTCAAGAAGGCAAAATGCTCCACCAAATCCCTATGTGCCACAATCAGAGCCCCAGGCACAGAGAACTAGGGACATTGAAATAGAACCAAGGTGGGCTAATTTAGTCCATCCTAATGGAACGAGGATAGCCTCGCCCATAAGGCATCCTTTGTCACCTGTAAGACATCCAACACCACCTCGTCCTCAACGAGATGTTCTAGCTCATGGGAACAGTAGGAGAAATCCTCCCCCATCTGTAAATACTTCCGCCCTACGAACGCGTGCTAAGAATCCAGGTCCTTGATCTCAATTGCGAGCTGTAAGTTTCACAAATGGAAGTTATTGGATGGAGAGCCAGCGTGGAGGCAGGTCCGAGAGTGACTTGAGAAATCACCTGAGTTCAGCACAAAGTCCTCGATATGATCCATAGTCCGACCTGTGCAATCATTTGAACATACAGAAAAGGTATCCCGCTCGGGATGATGATGTTAGCTATACTCGACACAAGGGAGGTCCATCCATTGTACACAAGAATGGGAATGTCCCACATAACCAAGCTCGAACTTGGAGGGACAATAACCCATTGAACGTTTAAAATAGGATGGGAGTTGTTGAACATCCCCCAGCTAACCTAGGGTACAGGGACCATACCCTTGAAAGACTGGCTTTAATGGAAGAGCAAATGAAAAGAATATTATCTCGGAAGGAAAAGGACGATTGCGACTTAGATGAGGAGCTCAAACCTTTTGCTCCAAACATTTGCACTGGCAACATATCCTACAGGCTTCAGGATGCCGCACATGTCGAAGTTTGATGGAAATCTGTCTGATCACCTCGGAATGTTTAACACCATGATGATGGCCCACAATGTTGGCTTGATTTAAGGAGTAACTTGTTCCCTGCAACTCTGGTCGGACTTGACAAGTAGTGCTTTAAAAAATACAAGAGGCATTCGATAAGCTCATGGAAGAAATTTTTCTCTAAGTTTAAAAAATCATTCCAAGCTTCGGAAGCAGCTCAAGTTGAAGCCGATTCATTGGCCAACATAAAGCAACAACCTGGAAAAATATAGAAAGCATGCCTGAGAAGATTTGCCAATGTTCCTAATTGAGATAGGGACGCTGATGATGGCAATACAGGAATCCTCGTCGGGGGCGACCTATGGCAAGAACTACAAATGAAAGGAGTTAAAAGTGTAGACAAATTTTTGGCCCGAGCTCAAGAATGGATAAATCTGGAGAAGGCACAAGCTCTGTCGTGGGAGCTAGCCAGACCCCTGTCCAACCCGTTGGAACAGTAGTGGATATTGCAGCTACGGCTCAAATCGTTACCCAGAATAATAGGGGAGGGAATAACAAAAGGAAGGGGAATGGTGAGGGCGACTAGAGTGCGATGAAGAAAAACAAGTCTGTGGAGAAGTTCAAACCTATTTACGCTACTTATACCGACCTAACGGACACCTGAGAGCGTATCTTTCTGGCTAATTCTAGTTGCTTCCCATGGAAGAAGCTAGAACCTTTAAGAAACCAGAGGACGAAGAGAGATCCTTCAAAATTTTGTTGATTCCACAATGACATCGGCCATAACACTGATGATTGCCAGCAGCTGAAGGATAAAATTGAGAATCTCATTCAAGCTGGCCCATTGGCCCAGTACGCCCAAAATTTGGTAATTCCCAATCAGCCTGCTAAGCAGAATTCGCAGTCAGTCCTAGAAGCTCCAATAAGCCAACCTGGAACTCAGGTGAATCAGGTCAATCCTCCAATAGTAAGAGGAGATATAACCAGTATTGCTAGAGGACCTCATTTGGCAGGCACAAGCAGCGGGGCCCAAAAGAGATACATCAATGAGTTGAAGGCTCATAATGGAGTGGAGTTCGTCTCGAAGCAGCGGTTATCGAAACAATAGTGATTGGAAGAGGATGCTAGCCACATCCAATTCCCACACAATGATCCACTGATTGTAACTGTGCAGCTCGCCAACCGAAGGGTACAGAGAATACTGGTAGATAACGGAAGCTCCGTAAATTTACTTTTAAGGTCCACCCTGGAAAAAATGGGACTGTCCGTATCCGATTTGAAGGCAACCTCAATGACGTTGTACGAGTTTTCGGGTGAAGGAACAGCAGCCATAGGGACAATCGGACTAGTGGTGACATTGGGAGAAGAGTCACGAACTGTCTCCAAAATACTCGAGTTCATGGTAATCGATTGTCTGGCCGAATACAATGTAATTTTGGGTAGACCCATGCTGATGGCATTCGAAGCCATAACATCAATTCAACATTTGGCAATGAAATTCCCCTCAGCTTCTGGGGATATGCACAGTCAGAAGAGATCAACTGGGTGCAAGAGAATGCTATAACATTTCTAAGAAAGGAAAGTCATAACCCAGGCAGCAGGCGATGGTCATAAGTGAGGGAGGTGAGGAGTCCCAGGAAGTAGAAGTCACTCCTGGGATGGAAGAACCTCAAGAAGAAGATGGTAAGGTCGCCCAGCATGATGACATTGATCCTCATATAGGCAAAGACAAGTATGAGCTCAAAGCCATAGAAGAGCTCGAGGATGTAAACATTGATCCGAAGGAAGCTTCAAGAGTTGTAAAAATTGGAAAAAATCTTGAAGACGAGAGAAAAAGGAGCTAGTTGATTTTTTACAGAAGAACCTGGATGTTTTCACCTAGTCGCATGAGGATTTGGTGGGAATCAGTCTGAGTATAATAATGCATACATTAAACTTGGAAAAGAGTGTGCCTACAAAATTCCAAAAATGGAGGCTTTTGGGAACAGTATGAGCTGAAGCGCTAGAGGAAGAAGTAGCTCGGTTACTAAAATACAGGTTTATCAGGGAAGCAAAGAACCCAATATGGGTTGCTAATCCCTCATTGGTCCTGAAGCCGAACGGGAAGTGGAGAACTTGTATCAACTTTTCTAACCTAAACAAGGCTTGTCCCAAGGACTGTTTCCCACTGCAAGGGATTGACCAGTTGGTAGACGCCACAGTAGGTCATGACCTCATGTCTTGCATGGACACATATTCTGGATATAACTAGATCGTGATGAACCCGGCAGACCAAGAGCATACCAGTTTCATGACCGAGCATAACGTATATTGTGACAAAGTTATGCCATTCGGATTGAAAAATGTCAGGGCTACATACTAATGCTTGGTCAACAAAATGTTCACTAACCAGATCGGGAGAAACATGGAGGTGTATGTTCATGACATGCTCGTTAAGTCAAAGACTGCCAATAACCATGTATTCGACCTGGAAGAATGTTTTGGAATCGTGAGGAAATATGACATGAAGCTGAATCCCCAGAAATGCACTTTCGGGCTGGCATCTTGAAAATTTCTGGGGTTCATAGTCAACACAAGGGGGATAGAGGCGAGTCCTAAAAAAATTAGATTGTTGTTAGACATGCCTTCACCCAGGTCATGTAAGGAAGTTCAAAGCCTAACTGGAAGGGTGGGGACTTTAAATCGCTTCATTTCAAAATCCACTGACAAGTGTCGGCCATTCTAAAACTTGCTCAGAGGAAACAAGAAATTTAAGTTGACCGAAGAATGCGAATAGGCATTCCATAATCTGAAAACGCATCTAGCTGAATCCCCTATACTATCCAAACTGACGTCAAGAGAGTCTCTGTTTCTTTACCTGGTCGTGACAGAAAATGTAGTCAGTGCTGTGTTAGTTCGAGAAGAAGACCATATGCAGAAACCAGTATATTATGTAAGCAAGAGGCTTCTCGGAGCTGAATCACGGTACCCACTAATTAAGAAGTTGGCATTTTGTCTAATTTTGGCTTCTAGAAAGCTCTGACCATATTTCCAATCCCATTCTATCAACGTCTTAACCGACTAACCTTTAAGGCAGGTATTGGAGAAACCTGAAACGTCGGAACGTCTCTTAAAATTGGCCATCGAACTTAGCCAGTTCAAGATATTTTATATGCTGCGAACTGCAATCAAGAGTCAAGCCCTTGCTAATTTTATGGTTGAGTGCACTATTTTTCAGGACGAGCTCATGAGGGAGCCAATTTAGGAATTATGAAAAATCTTCATTGGTGGATCGTCAAATGAGAACTAATCGGAAGCTGGGATAATCTTAATCTCGCCTGAAGGACATGAGTTCCATACAACTCTTAGATTCAGATTTGAAGCATCCAACAATGAAGTAGAGTATGAGGCCTTATTGTCAGGGCTGGGGGTGGCAAAGGAGCTGAAGGTGAAAGCCATCCAATGCTATAGTGATTCCTAACTCGTGGTAAATCAGATATTGGGAAAGTATCAAGCTCGAGGCATCAAGATGGCTTCCTACCTGGCTAAGGTAAAGGGGAAATTATCTGAATATGAGTTTAGCTTTGTTTAACAGATACCTCATGAGCAGAACTCTAACACTAATGCTCTAGCACAACTTGCTACCACCAAAGTGGCTGAAACATTGAATGTAGTACCAGTGAAGTTCTTGGAAAGCCCAAGTGTAATGGGAGAAATGGTGGAGGTCGGAATGATTTACATAAGACCGACCTGGATGACTCCTATAATGAAATATCTCATGACTAGAAAGTTACCTAATAAAAAAATAGACACGAGAAAACTGCTTTATCAAGCTCCACGGTATGTAATTGTTGATGGAATCATATATCGGCGAGGTCATTCGTTTCCCCTTCTACGATGTGTTTTTCCTGAGGAAGCCAAAACCCATTTACAAGAAATACACGAAGGTTTTTGTGGAGATCACGCTGGGGGGAAAAACCTAGGCTGAAGGTATTCAGACAGGGCTATTTCTGGCCCACTTTAACGAAAGATTCGATCTCGTATATTCAGAGGTGCGACAAATGCCATCGTTTTTCCATAGTTGACCGAGCTTCTCCAATCGAGCTAATAATGATTTCATCCCCTTGGCCATTTAGAGCATGGGGAATTGACCTGATAGGTTCCCTACCTATGGGGAAAGATGGAGTTCGATATCCGGTAGTGGCGATCGATTACTTCACAAAGAGGGTAGAGGCCGAACCCCTGGCAACCATCACTTCAAAGAGAGTTTTGGATTTCATGGTGAAGAATAGCATATGTCAATTTGGACTCCCTAAAAAGGTTGTATCAGACAATAGGACGCAGTTCGATAGTGATCTCTTCACAGACTTTTGTGAAAGATACGCATAACGAAGAGTTTCTCATCGATAGCATACCCACAAGGCAATGGGCAGGTCGAGGCTGTAAATAAGACCCTCAAGGTGAGCCTAAAGAAAAGGTTGGATGAAGCCAAAGCATTATGGCCTGAGCAGCTCCCACATGTACTTTGGGCATTCGGAACTTCTCATAGAACCTCCACGAGACATACTCCCTTTTCCTTAACCTTCGGGAGCGAGGCCATGCTTCTGATAGAGGCAGTGGTGGCTACTTACAGGCAGAGGACATTTGATCAAGATTAGAATAACGAGCTACTTAGTGCATCCCTCAATCTAATCAAAGAAAAATAGGAGAAATCGCAAATTCAGCTCGCTCATTATCAACTCACTCGTTATTTTAATTCAAAAGTCAGGGGACGTAGACTGGGATTAGGTGATTTGGTTCTCCGAAGGATCTTTTTGGCGAATAAAGATCCCAAGGATGGTGTGTTAGGCCTGAACTGGGAAGTACCTTACCAGATCGTAGAGGTCTTACACGAAGGAACATTTAATCTAGCCCGACTAAATGGGGAATAGTCCCACGGACATGGAATGCTCTCCATTTGAAAAAGTATTATCAATAGTATTACGACCAATGTAAGGCTTATTTATAAAATTAGTTTCAATTAAATAACAGATGGATTATTAAATAACCACTTCGTAGTTTTATTATTACGAGCTCGTGTTCTCACATTGTAAAAGCAACCGTGAATGTTTATACATTCTAGTTACTTGGGGAGCACATAACCGAGGTGAGTTTTTGAGATTTTGAGAAAATTAAGCTTACACGGATAAAGACTAAAAACTTAGAAGCTTGGGGAAATTGATTATTCAACAGTTTTTTAAACCTCGAGTTTTTAATAAACCTAACGCGAACTAAGTCTAAAAAATCATTAAAAACCCTGGATATAACCAGGTCTGAGGCCTGATTCCAAATAGGTAAAATACTATTAAGTTTATTAAAAACCCTGGATATAACCAGGTTCGAGGCATGATTCTTAACAGATATAATGCTATTAAGTTTATTAAAAACCCTTGATATAACCAGGTCTGAGGCCTGATTCTTAATAGGTATGACACAAATAAGAGAGCAAAATCTTTGATACAACCAAGATATTGATAAAATCTATCTTGTTCTAAAAGTCAAACCTTATGATTTCAAATGTACAAGAGTCTAAGGATTCATAAACATGAGAAAATAATAAGGGAAAGACAAATAGATCACAAGTTAGGTGTATATTAAAAAATATATATATATATAATAATAATAATAATAATAATAATAATAATAACAATAACAATAAAAATCTTGAATAAAAGTGATTGGGCTCCTCTGTCAGCTCCTCTAAAGATTCGGAAGCCTCACCAGTCTCTGAGGGTTCCTACGAAAACTGAATCTTGAATCTACCAGGATACGGATCCCACAACTTGGGCTGCATGAAAGAGAAGTTCCATTCTTGGTTAAAAGCCCAGCAGTGGTAAAACATCTCCTCCATTTGCGACGAGGACATTGCAGCTTCCTCCTTGGCCTCAACCTCAACCTCGACCTCAATCAGCTTCGTTTTGAATTCATCATTCTCGACCTGAACCTGATCAGCACAGCGACTCACCTCCATGACTTGAGCCTGAGAAGTGGACAGGGCGACCTTCACAAACCGCTCACCCTCTTGAGAAGAAATAAGAGCAACTTTGGCAGCCTGCTCACTCTCTTGGACAACACTCAGGGCGGCTCTGGCGACCTATTGATTCTCTTGGGCAATCGTTAAGGCAGCTTGAAGTTCCTCGTTTCTGGCTTTAACACGAGCTATATTTCAGTATTGAGCCAAGACAGACTGCAGAATAACGAAATAGGTCAAATAAAAAAAAGAGCAAAGGTTAGGAGTGGGAAAATGACTCACGATAAGGTTCATCAGCATAGTAGATTTGAGGACGTCTTCTAAGCTGCGCTCTTCTATGGCCCTCAGATCCCTAGCGCTAGCTTTATATGCATGGCCCACCATATGGCTTGCCGTCTCATACACGATACCCCGAAAAGACTCCGGGATCTTGTCCAGATCGTGTGGCTCAACTGGGATCCGGACGATGGGAATCTCGCATTGAATGGGGGCCTTGATTTGAATCACTTAAGGATGTGAGGAAGGCATGTGTCGAGGAGAAGGAGGAACTTGCTAGACGGTAACCGTTGTTATCGGAGCTGAAGGGAGCTCACTTGGTGGCTGCTCCCGAGCAGTGCTAGTACCTTTACCCTTGGGAGGGGACTTTGTGGTACCCCCTGGCTTAGGGGTGGTTTTCTTTGCCACCCTGGGCCATTTTACCACGGGGCCAGATCCGAACCCTCCGACCTTGAAGGCACCCCTTAAATCTGGAGCTCTCGGCAACCCCATTTCTTCACCTGAAAAAAGAGCGAATAGAGGATTCAGTACACAGGAGAAATGCTTCAAAGATATTGTAAATGCAAGAAAAAAGAACAAGAATCCTACCCTCCAGGTTAGGGGAGTAATCTATTACGATCTGCTCGGGTATATTGACCGGGCAAGGCACAACCTCCAACTCTAGGATTAACAGAGGGGAAGAAGAACCTAAAGCTATGATCTCCTGGATCCTATAGGGTTCAGATCCTTCCTCAGGGCTAGACTCATCTACGTATTTCCAAAAACCAAGGGCATACACACCTTGGAGCAGGGAAGCGAGGTCCTACGGTTTGTCCCATACTCCTCAAACAAGGTGGATCTAATGTGTAAAGTGTTATCAACTATGACGGTGCCTTTGGGATAACTATGATCATTGCGTAGCACCAAATGATCCATGCACTAGAGGAGGGTTACATTTAGGTCCAGATCGATAGGGTGACAGCTAACGAGCTGATTCAGGTTAAAATGGATTAGCCTATAGCTGGCAGCAGCCCGATCTAACTCTCTAAAAGGGTATGGGTTACCTTGGCCGGAGGGGCTGGCTGTTGCCCCAGACGCAGCTCGCTCAGGATCGGGGCCCCTGATTATCTTCAGGAGCTCGCATTTTTTTCATAAACAGGACCACGTCTTCTTCCTCCTCGGTATCCTAATTGGCTAGCAAGGCCTCTTGAGAAGGGGGAAGCTCGGGGATGACAGGAAGAGGAGCTCGGGTCCTCAGAGCTAATGTCTGACCCTCGTTGATTAGTTTGCAAGCCACCATGGTTGCATTGCTCATGTCATGACGATAGTCTTTTTCCCGGGAAGAAGACTAGAAAGGGTCTCATATTGACCCCCGAGGGTCACAGATCGCCCTGTCCTCAAAATATAGCTGTACAAGGAGTGAACTCAGTCAGAACATATAAAAAAGATTTTTTACAATGAAAGTGATAAAAGTTCACGTGCTGAATTCACAAAGATAGAAGACTTACAAGGACGGTTGAAGTATTGATGGTCGCAGTTCTTGAACCCATTTAACATAAAGAATAAATCTTTATAGTCATTCGGGTGGCTTGGAAGGTCGATGACGGAGGTGATGTTTGGAAATCGAGTGAGGTAGTAAAATCTGTCACCAAGCCCTTTCTGGTCGGGACTGGCTTTGAGGCAGAAGATGTATAGGTTGCCTGTTGGAGTGGGGACCTCCCACTCGTGCCTCCAAAAAAAATATTTTAATCCTGCCAAAAGCACATAAGAGTTTGGGGGGAGCTGAAAGGGAGCCAATTTAACGTAGTTAAAAAAATCTATAAAATATTGGTCCAATGGGAGGAAGGCACCGACATTCAGGTGCTAATCACTCCAAGCACCGTAGTCGTCTTCGAAGGGGCGCAGCTCCGTTCTCCCTCAAATGTAGGTCAGGCAATGAGACCATCAACTTCCATCTCGATATTGTGACTTAGCAGGACCTTGTTCACCTTCCCAAGAGTCGTTATCTGTGAGACTATAGCTCAGCCTTGAAAAACATGTTGGGGTCGACTACGACCTCTCTCTCCACCATAGGACCAAAGTGAGGGATGGGAGAATCAAAGGCGATTTGTTTGCCTTTATTTTTCTTTTGGGCAGAGGAGCTCGTGGCATTCTTCTTGGGAAGTTCCATGATTCAAATCACCTGACGACAAAGCGGCCTATTAGTAGGCGACCTAAGATGGTCTCTAGCTATAGTTGTAGAGGTACGGCAAATGAAATAGTTTAATTTGTTTACTTTCTAAATTTGAAAGTTTATACAAGCTAAGCTTTGCCCTAGCCTCAATGCATGGTCCCACGCAGGATCTTTGGCCACGTGCTTCGATTTCTTAAAATCCCCAGATACTTCGGGATCCGCGTGTCAGAACCGTCAAACCCACTACTTTCCTTTTAAAAGCGGTTTAATGTAAAATCGCCTAAGGAATCGTAACCTTTAAGCTACCTATGATTAAACCTAAAACCCCTTCGGCTTCTACACCCCAAATAGGTATTCGAAC
The DNA here is from genome assembly GCF_963169125.1 of Humulus lupulus. Classification (NCBI taxonomy): domain Eukaryota; kingdom Viridiplantae; phylum Streptophyta; class Magnoliopsida; order Rosales; family Cannabaceae; genus Humulus; species Humulus lupulus. The sequence continues at coordinate 238,487,109 of NC_084802.1, read as the reverse complement.
AGATTTGCCATTAGTGTTTTCTCAGAATAACCCAGAAAAATTGCCCAGATTTATGGGTATCTTGTTTCTAAACAAGTTTGGTTTCATTCATTTAGCCTAAACCGAATCTTATTTCCTATTTACACTCAGACATAGCCTAAACAATATTGAGCAATGAGCATTTTTCGAAGTTAAAAAAAAAACTCACTGGAAAATGAAGAATTAAAAAAAAATTAAACTAGGTGATGAAATACTTACAGAGTGTATGTCGTTCAAATAAGATGTTGAAATTTCCGCAAGAAGCTCCTTGAAAGCTTCTGAAAGTATTAAAGATGATGAAGGTTTCTGGGGATTTTGGAGACGAAAAAGGAAAGCATGGGCTTTTGAAAAGGAAATTTTTTGAATGCAAAGGTGGTGAAGTCTCAAGACTGATCATCCTATTTATACGTAAACTACGAAAATTAATCTGGGCCATTTGATTGGGTTAGTTTAGGATCCAAAGGCCAAGAATAAGTGAACCATACGGCGACAAAAATTTGACAGGACAGTAGTTTCAGTCCTCGAAACCCGAAGGGACGCCAACTGTAGGAAGCCACGTGTCAAGTGCTTGACTAATGGGCAAGCACAATTTTATATGGCAGAAGTCTAAAAGCCCCTACTGTGCATGTCAGAAAGTGATGACATCAAACACGACTAGGAACTTGGGGGGCGAATGTTGTACCTTAAAATTAGCACGAGTTCAATTACTCAGCTCGGTTACAGTTGGCAGATAAATATGTAGAAAAATAGCCAGGTAGAACATCTGGTTATTAATGATGTGAGCAACTCGAGATTCAATCCAATTAGTACACGATATAGAGGTTATTATCTGACCAACACATAAGAAAACAATCGAGTTTGAGACTCATAATGGTCAGACCCAACTTTGGGCGCTCTGAACTTACTACGAGCTCGAATTCAGTTAGTTGTTAAACACAAGCTCGGGTGAGATATTCAGCTCGTGAGAACCTAGACAGAACACATACTGAAGGATCCCAAGAGATTCAGGGATTCTTTATACGCTCATTAACGACCAAGTTGTATCATATATCTATTATTTATTACCCGAGATAGCAGAAATATATTTATTCTTTTATCAAATCATATCTCAATGTAAATGGGAACAATCTGTATTAATTATATACCATATTTAATTACGCGGTCTATTTATGTAGTGACCCAAACCTGTCAATGGAATTCCCCTATAAATACTAGGAATGTTGGATAGAAAAAGTGGGATATTTTTTGTGTTACCGAAACTCTGCATAAATAGAGAGAGAAAAGTAATAATATTAACTCGTGGACTAGGTGGATTTTAACCACTGAACCACGTAAAAGTTCGGTGTTTTTGAGTGAATGCTTACTATTTCATTACGGTTTATAATGTAGCACTAATCGAACAGTTTAATTTCTTAATAAAATGTTGGCAAAAAATTGCGTCAACAACTGGAAACATGAATTACAATAATGGAATCCATACTTTCCCAACGGATCGAATATTGGTTCACTTAAGGGTTTATTTTGGAACTGAATAGTTATTGAGCTCAAATCTATAATTTGATTTTAGATTAATTATTCACTAGTGAATTAATGGTACTTAGGTATCATGAGGTAATTAGAAAGGTAAAACGATATTCTTGACTAGCTCTAATTAACAAACAAATAAATGGAGAACAAAACTACATTTATTGATTATATCAATGGAGTACAAGAGAAAACTCTGTAAATATAATTCTATAAATACTTAAGAGTGTAATTCCATATTTTTAGTGGAGTAATCATGAAATTAATAAATAAGATTATTGGATTAAAGAGTTTAATTAATAATTTAGTTTATTAGAGCTTTGTATTATAGGTCCATAATCCCCATATCATCTCTGTCCTACACTGTCAAGGGTAAGGATGTCAAAAGAAAAATTTGTAAAGAGAATGACTTAATTGCAAGGGAATTAATTTTCCTAGGAAAGAACATAATTATGTGATAGTTATGGGCAATTGATTAATTATAAATTAATTTATAATTTAACTATATAGTTTTTATTTTGAAAAAACTATAGGTTAAAATAAATATTATTCTTCTTTGTATAATATATAAAGAAAGAATAATAATTATCTCTTTTAGATTAAGATATTTATTTAAAACTGATATTTTAAGATAAAGTTTATTTTGAATTAACTAATATTATTTTGGGATAAATATAGTCTTAAATACTAATTAAATAAAAAAATGAGAAAATTAGGGATAACCCTAATGGTGTGGTTGACACACTCACTATATAATGAGTGTGGTGCCACACACAGGGATTTCCTATCCCTGAGATTTAAATTTTAAAATTTAAATTTCGAATAATTTGTTTTATTTACATATTTTTAAATATGATTTAAATTAACTAATTAAAAAAGATTTTAAATGATCCGTTTTATTTTAATAAAATAAATATAAATTAAATTAGTTAATTATCTTTATAAACCTGAAAGGAAGCTATACTTTTCAAGGGTCATTGTTTTTCATAGACTGTCAGACTATCTCTCTGAAATCGATGCAATAGTTTTCTTAAACCTCAAAACTATTCCATTCATCTTCTCTCTATCAAACGTCTCTAGATCTCATGTGTTGAGTACATATAGATTCATAAATAAACATTTTGAATCCTACGTGCCCACACACGTCCTTGTGTGTTTGATGATTGGTCTGGAAGATCAAGGTGTCAGATTTAAGAACTTGGATAGGAAGATCGTTGATTTTATACAAAAAGATTCGAGGGCACTTGATAGGCTACAAGAGGTATTCTCTGATCTGAATGTCTGCGATTTAATATATATATATGTGTATGATCTTGGCTGGCATTAATAATTATATAAAATGGTTCATTCCCGCTGCGTATATTTCATTTGCTATTTTAATACAAACAATTCATACTCTTCCCTTCGAGCGTCCAGGTGGTCACGCAAGTCTCCTTGACCCTCCATGTTCTAACCTTATGCGTCACCTCACCGATTGTTCAGGTGTTCGCGCAGGTCAGGCTCATTCATGGTTCTTACTCTTTCTCCAAGGCGTGTGAAAATGCTACCATTGTAGATGCTATTGGCATCTTCTTCTCGCTTATGTGGCCAGCTATGAAGCGAGCAGCTAATCGAGCCTTCACCATGGTCCCGAGCCTGGGGTGCTCGCTGTCCTCCATGGTTTGGAGGCTGTGGGGATCATCCCGCCCAGGACCGAGATCATTCAGGATTTGTAGTGCTCCTGAAGTGGTGATGAGTCGATTACTCCACTCTTTCTTCTTCTAGGGCATGGGGTTGTTCTGAAGGAGCTTGGCGTTCTCATTGCCATGCGTACTGTCGTCTGGAAGGTGAGGATCACCTTTCGTTGGCGTTGTTCCATGTCACATCAGGGAGCAGCCATCTCGGCTACAGCGGCGATGCTCATGGCATGCAACCATGCCATTTCTTCTCTCAGGGAGACGACATCCTCTCGCGTCTCCTTGGGCTGTTAGTGGATGTGGTCGCCATTGCCTTCATCCAGGTTCTTATTAGTGCCATTTTCTTTGGCTAGACCATGCCTAGGTGCCATGACTAGCGAGGGTGTGGGAAACCTTGGGTGGTAGGTTACAAGATCACACTCTGAGACACACTCTCAATGAAAGCAAAAAATTGTTGACTTGTTTTTTCATCAACATGCACAGAGCAATAAATGAAGATTTGTTTTGTTTGTAAAATCTCAAAGTGAAACTTATTGATGAAAAATAAGCAAAATAAAGAGAGATAAATGCAACAATAACTGAATGAAACACAAATTTATAGTGGTTCGACTCTAAAAGGATGACCTACGTCCACTTTAGTCAGTATTATTTATGAACTTTGAACTCTCAAGAACAAGCCGAGTTTGTTCTTGTTATTGGGGCAGTTACAGTGATGGATAGTAGGATCTCTCTCTAAAAATGAACAGTTAATGACTTTTTCTTTCAACCCCCTCATTACATTTCGATTTGCACTATTTATAGCCCCAGAGATGGGAAGAGCTGACGACGACAACTTGTTTCCCGATTAGGCTAAATTTCGGTACACTTGGCTGAAGACAGGTATCTTGTCTCCTTTCTTGGATTTTTTCATAGAGAAGCCCTAAAGCACCTTTTCTACATAAACTTCTTGAAACAAGGCCAGAAGTCTGTTTTTTCTATCCCTGATGATCTGGATACTAAGAACTTAACTCGCTTCACCTAAGTCCTTCATCTAAAATTGAGTGCTCATCCATTCCTTTAGGTATAATAATTTCTTAGCATTGTTTCCAATAAGATGAGATATCATCTATGTAAAGGACCAAGAATACCACAACGTAATTGGCTTTTAGTTGGTAAACACAAGGCTCATTTACATTCTGCTCAAAACCACAAGTCTTAATGATTTAATAAAACCTAAGATTCCAAGAACATAAAGCTTGTTTGAGTCCATAAATGGACCTATTCAACTTTCAAACTCTCCTTTCTTGCCCAACTACTTTAAATCCCTCTGGCTGATCCATATAAATAGCCTCGTCAAGATTCCTATTAAGGAAAGTAGTCTTAACGTCCATTTTCCAGATATTATAATCGAGAGCTGTTGCTATGGATATGAGTATACAGATGGATTTTAACATGGCAAGTGCATGCAAAATTTCCTCATAGTCCCTCCTTCTCTCTGGGTATAACCATTTGCCACGAGTCAAGCTTTATAAGTCTCGACCTTTCCATCAGCTCCTCGATTCCTCTTGTAGATCCACTGGCACTCAATGGCCCTAAAGTCACTAGATGCTTCTACAAGATCCCAAACAGAATTAGAGTACGTGGAATCCATTTCTTGTTTCATGGCTTCGAGCTATAGTTCTTTTTCACGAGTAGCCATTTCATGTTTAAAATACAACGGGTTGTCATCACTTGTGTCACCAACAACCATGTTGGTTTCACTGTCCAGACAGTATCGTACAAGGTTCTAAGAAACCCTCCCACTAAGACGTGGCTCTGTGACTTTCTAAACTAGAATAGTGGTATTGTCTTCTTCATTCAAAACGAATTTCATCGGTTGAGGAGGAAGAGTGGAAATGTCAACATCAACTTGCGTTGATGATGACGATGATGGAACATTGGTAGGAATCAAATCTGAAAGAATTTCCTCTAACACTACTTTGCTTCTAGGTTTGAAGTTTTAGACATAGTCATTTTCTAGAAAAGTATCATTTGTGGAAGAAAGCACTTTCTTGTCTAGAGGACTGTAGAAAAGACAACCCCAGGTACCTTTAGGATAGACAAAAATCCTCCAAGGAAAAAAGATCTGGTCCCTTTTTGAAATAAATGGCTAAGGGTCACTTAGTCATTCCATCGTGCTCGTGCCTATAGATCACACGAGACCACATTCTAGGTAGCACTCCCAAGGGCCTCACGAGGTCCTTGCCTCGCCGAAGACCCAAGCACTCCCAAAAGGAGCGTGTCTTGCGAAGCCTGTACATTGTGCTAGTGAAGGTGCCTAGCGCCTAGGAGGGGCATGCCTTGCGAACACTATGTCTCACGCCAAAACAGGCGCCTCACGCCAAAGGTGCCTCGCACGTGCATCAAGCGCCTTGTGGGTGCATTACGTGCCTCGCGCTTTAGTCGCCTGGTAGGTGCATCAAGTTCCTTGCCCCACAGGTGCATCAGACGCCTCGCACCCCAACTTCTCCTCTGGTGCATCAGGCACCTCGTGCCCTAGTTGCCTCACACGTGCATCAGGTGCCTTGCACCACATGTGCATCAGATGCCTCGTGCCCTAGCTGCCTCACATGAGCATCAGTTGCCTCAAGCCCTACCTTCCCTTCTGGTGAATCAGGCACCTCCCACCACATGTGCACTAGGCGTCTCTAAGGTGCATCAGCCACCTCGCCCCACAGGTGCATCAGGCGGCTCGTGCCCCAACTACCTCGCAGGTGCATTAGGTAAACTCGTGCCACAAATGCCTCACAGGTGCATCAGACACCTCACACGAGACACCTTGCCTTGCCCCTAAGTATCCATGTGAGACGCCATCTCGATAGCCTTATCACATGCATCACCCTCCTTGTTGAAGAGGCCCTACCTCACCTTCTTAGGTAGGTGACACCAACGAGGCACACACTTGCCAATTAGCTAGTCAGGAACTCAATGAATATATGTAAGGGGATGACTAACTCACAAATAAGAGGAAAGACCCCACAATGATTTGGTATCAAGTTACAATTAAAAAGGCCAACCAAGTATGTCGTTTAAGATAGTAACAAGAGACTATTGAGTAATACAAATATTCTCCCCATGTTCACTCTGCAACTTGATTCTAAGTACATATAGCTATCATAAGTTATTCTAAGTTTCTTTACTACTCTTAATTTACTTTTAAACTCATAAGTTTTTCAATGTAACTTAATTAACGAGTTCTTTCCATCTACAGTTTGGCGCCGTCTATGGGAAGGACAAGTATCAAGTCGTTGTTCTTCAAACAATTTTGACAAGAAAAAATTTCTAGGAGTTCAAGACGCCTACGACAATCTCAGGATGTTGAGACCCACCTTGTTGGAGACTAACTGAGAGCCTCCAGAAGAGACCCTCCACCACCTGAGGATGGAGGTATGCTAGAGGAACATCCAGCCCTTGGAGAGGAAAAGGAGGCATCATCCATGGCATTCCAACCTAATGGTGGATAGTGGAAAAATGCAACTCTCCACTAGTCATATCCCTCACCCAAGACGCAAGGAAGATTCTACACCAACGGTGCAACTTGGCGTGACCCCATTTATGGGAGGTGGAACCAAAGACCATCACCAAAAGAATTTCACCCGAATTGAGGGAGAAACTTAACCAAAGATGGTCCAAGGTAAAAACCACAACCCCTGCAGCTCCCCCGAGGGAGACAACCAAAGCATGGGTTCACCTTGAGAACCCATGAGACTTCTTAAACAAAAAGAGAAGGGAACTAGATACTGAAATGCAAAGCCTTAGAAGCAAGATAGCCACTACACCAAGGGGGCAGAGAGGTGACGATGAGTTCGAACACAAGTCACCCTTCTCAAGGGAGATCTGTAATGCCTTGGTTACCCCAGAACCGTTACGGTGAACCAGAAATTTGACCCGCTACCCGAGTCCTTTGGTTAAAACGTGTTCTAAGTGCTATTAACAGGCTAAGGTGAAAAACAACAAAAAGGAAAGGATATGTTTTATTTAATACATAAATCTGTTCATGGGCCCACAAGAACATTTACAAGTTATTTACAACTCAAAAAGGTCATTACTGTTTCAAAATTACAAACCCGCAGACCTAATCGGCAAAGATAGGGTAAACCCCCTAGTTCCTCTGAGAACTCCTTGGCCGTGGTGGTCAAGCGGCCGCATATGTACACATCACCACCTAAGCTCTCCACTCAAGGTTGGGTGAGCTTTTCTTTCCCTTTACCTGCACCACATAGCACCCATGAGCCAAAGCCCAGCAAGAAAACACAGTATTGGATATAAACATTATCAAATGTTTATCATTATAATCACACTAAGCTTATAGCTCTTAAACAGATGAGTGAATATCACTTGAGGTTCTAGAAAACTATATTGAGTGACTGACAAGCAAGTCACTAATTTAAACGGATGAGTAGCTACTAGGTGAGCCACTGGCCTTGAACAGATGAGAGACTGATAGGTAAGTCTCTAACTTAACAGATGAGTGACTGATAGGTAAGTCACATAAGCGCTTATTATTCATCGAACTTGAGGTCGGTCTAGCATTAATGCTCTTTGAGTCATCCAATGCATATATCGATTAGATCTAATCTTTATTGGCATGCGTTGAACATGCTAAGGCCGTCCTGACTTATGAGTTAGCACCATGTGACCAGTGCCCAGTACCACTGCCGAACCTGACTAATGAGTCACAGCTTCACAGTTGATACTGACACCTATGCCAATTCTGACTAATGAGTCAGTGCCATGAACAAGTGAGCAAGATTTGATAAGCATTCAATAATCAACCCATGTATACATTTACACAATCAACATGCCTCATGAATAACCATCCATGTCACTTATGGGGTGCAGTTCTCTTACCTCTGGTTCAAGCGAGAAATAATAACAAGAACGACTTCTGAGAACGATCGACCTTTGATTCCTTAGCGGTTACCTAATCACAACCAATTATAACCTCCATTAATGGAATTGAACAATGAAAGGGTCTTAACCTAAGCACCACTCTCGGGACCTCAAAACATGCCCACACGGTGAGTAGATTTGATCTCAGGCCTTAAGGATTGAAACCTCAAGTCAAAAACCCTTAAAAATACTCAAAACGAGACTTTGAAGGAACATAGTAGCGCTACAGTGCTGACTCCTAGCGCCCCAGCGCTATTCTCAGAACCCCCAATGCCCCCTGAGTAGAGCTGTAGCGCCTTAAGGTGGGCGCTATAGCGCTACCTCCAGACTAGGAACCCCCTGAAACCTCCTTCTTCATCTCCTTCGATTCTAACCTGATTCCAATGCTTCCAAATCCCATATTTGATGCCAAATAAACCCAAAAATCATCCTAACACACCCCAAACATCACAACCATAAGAACCCTAGCCAAAACTCCCAACAAAACCAAGTATTCAATGTAGAAATCATAACTGTAAAACAGAACTAAAACAGGGCAAACCAGGGATTTCAATGTTTAGAAACTTACCCAAAGCTCAGCTTATGATGCTATTCAATGGAGGAACACACTCCCAAACTCCCAAGGCTTACTTCCCAAGCTTGAATCTTCAAGATTGATTCAAAAATCACAAAGAAAAATGAAGGAAAGGGTGATACGGGAGAAGCTTCAAGTAGACTCTGTTTTTCTACCTCTTTCCCAGCTCAAAAATGGTTATATCTATCCTAGGGGTGAAAAGACCAAAATACCCCTAGGTCAATTAATGGTTTCTAAAGGCTCCCAAGGGAAAAATTGGTATTTTCCACCTATCTCATTAATCATAATTAACGCTCTCCAATTCCCACTATTCTCGATAATCTCAAACACCAATAATTCATATCCCGTTACCCTTTAATTCCCGGTAACGCTCTAATCATTAAAATCACCCTGAGACTCATCTCGAGCCCCGAACTTAAACCTGTTATGACTAGACTGCTAATCAGTAACCTATGATCGTCTCATGCCAAATAGCTCGAACAAACCCACATTATAATGTGGTCTCAACAACATATCACTAACATGCATACAATTATACAATTATACCCTTAACGGGCCAGATTACCTTCACACCCCTGTAATTAAAGTGTGGACCCACATGCATGCATTTAACATCATAGTATAATATAATTCACATATACATGCATTCTATCAATTAATGGCATAATTAAGCAAGTATGGCCCTCCCGGCCTACTATTCCCGCCATTAAACCACATCGGAGCATTCGAGGCATTACAACTATCCCCTCCTTACTAAAATTTCGTCCTCGAAATTTACCTGAACAACTCAGGATACTGACTCTGCATATCTGACTCCAGCTCCCAGGTCGCTTCCTCGACCTTGCTGTTCCTCCACAACACCTTAACTAAAGGTATCGTCTTATTCCTGAGGACCTTATCTTTCTTGTCAAGTATCTGAACTGGCTGCTCCTCAAAGGAGAGATCTGGCGTAGCTCAAAATATGACTCACATTAGATACATACGTCCGAAGAGCTGAAACATGAAATACATTATGCACGGCTGACAACGCCGGAGGTAAGGCCAATCTGTAAGCCACCTGACCAACTCTCTCCAGGATCTCAAATGGACCTACAAATCTAGGGCTCAGCTTGCCTTTCTTCCCAAACCTTCTCACCCCTTTCCATGGCGAGACTCTAAGGAAGACATAGTCTCCCACTTGGAACTCCACGTTCCTGCGCTTGGGATTTGCGTAGATCTTCTGTCTACTCTGAGAAGCAAGCATTCTAGCTCTAATCTACTCAATAGCCTCACTGGTCCTCTGAACTGCCTCAGGACCCAAGTATCTCCTTTCACCTGTCTCATCCCAATGAATGGGAGATCTGCACTTCCTACCATACAACATCTCATAAGGTGCAACTCCAATGGTAGACTGATAACTGTTGTTGTAGGAGAACTCTATCAAAGGTAGATACTTGCTCCAAGATCCACCAAAGTCCAGCACACATGCTCTCAGCATGTCTTCTAATATCTGGATCGTCCTCTCAGATTGCCCATCTGTCTGAGGATGATAAGCAGTACTGAACTTCAACTGTGTCCCCATGGCTTTCTGCAAACTCCCCCAAAACTTGGAAGTAAAAGTAGGGTCCCGATCTGACACGATCGACCTAGGTGCTCCACGGAGGCGCACGATCTCTCTCACATAGAGATCTGCATACTGGTCAACTGTATATGTAGTCCTCACGGGAAGAAAGTGAGCTGATTTGGTGTAGCGATCCACTATCACCCAAATAGAATCATGCTGACCAACAGTCCTGGGTAAGCCCACCACAAAATCCATTGTGATGTCTTCCCACTTCCACTCTGGGATATCCAGAGGCTGCAATAATCCTGCCGGCCTCTGATGCTCAGCCTTGACTTGTTGACATGTCAAGCACTTAGCCACATACTCCACTACATCTCTCTTCATCCCTGGCCACCAATACAACCATCTCACATCCTGATACATCTTCGTGGTGCCTGGATGCAAAGAGTAAGGTGTAGTATGAGATTCATCCAGAATCTCTCGCCTCAAAGCAGTGTCTAGCGGAAATTATATCTGCCCCTTGTACCTCAACAAGCCTATCTCAGACACTGCATAATCTCTGGATGCTCCAGCCAGAACATCCTCTCTAATCTTGATCAGCTATGGATCACTCAGTGACCCTCCTTAATCCTCTCTAACAGTGTAGACTGTAGCGTAATGTTAGCCAACTGGCCCACCTGCAACTCTATACCAGCTCTGGTCATATCATCTACTAACTCTCTGGCTATCAGCCTCATACCATGAATCTGCTCGGACCCTTCCGGCTTAATGCATCAGCTACCAAGTTGGCTTTTCCTGGATGATATAAAATCTCACAGTCATAATCTTTTACTAACTCTAGCCAATGCCTTTGCCTCATATTTAGATCTTTCTGGGTGAAGAAGTACTTCAGGCTCTTATGGTCTGTATATATTTCACACTTCTCTCCATAGAGATAATGCCTCCATATCTTTAAAGAAAAAACCACAGCCACCAACTCTAAATCATGAGTGGGATATTCATACTCCTTTAATTGACGAGAAGAATAAGAAATTACCTTCTCTGACTGCATCAGAACACAGCCTAAACCCTGATGACAAACATCACAATAAATCACAAACTTCTCCTGATCTATTGGGAGACTCAGAATTGGAGCAGTAATCAATCTCTGCTTCAGTTCCTGGAAGCTGTTCTCACATTTATCTGACCACACAAATTTCTGGCTCTTGCGTGTCAGCTTAGTCAATGCAGTAGCAATCTTTGAGAACCCTTCCACGAAACGCCTATAATAACCTGCCAATCCAAGGAAACTTCTAACCTCAGAAGCATTCTTTGGCCTTGGCCAATCTCTGACCGCTTCGATCTTTGCTGGATCTACTTTAATACCCTCCCTACTGAAAATATGCCCAAGAAAGGATACCTGAGATAACCAGTACTCATATTTCTTGAACTTTACAAACAGTCTATGTTCTCTCAGTCTTTATAGAATCAACCTCAGATGCTGCTCATGCTCTGACTCAGACTGAGAATATACTAGAATATCATCGATGAAGACGATCACAAACTGGTCCAGATAATCCTTGAACACTCTATTGATCAGATCAATAAAAGCAGCAGGGGCATTAGTCAATCCAAATGACATGACTAAGAACTCATAATGCCCATACCTGGTATGAAAAGCAGTCTTCGGTATGTCTCCCTCCTTGACCCTCAATTGATGATAACCAAAACGAAGGTCGATCTTTGAGAATACCTTTTTACCTTGCAACTGATCAAACAGATCATCTATCCTTGGCAAAGGATACTTGTTCTTAATTGTCAGCTTATTCAGTTCTCTGTAATCAATACACATTCTCATAGAACCATCCTTCTTCTTTACAAATAGAACTGGCGCACCCCAAGGTGAGAAACTAGGTCTGATAAAACCCAAATCTAACAGTTCTTGCAACTATACCTTTAACTCTTTCAACTCAGCTGGGGCCATTCTGTAAGGCGCTCTAGACACTGGCTCCGTCCCTGGTGCCAGTTCTATAACGAACTCAATTTCCCTGTGCGGTGGCAACCTTGGAAAATCTTTTGGAAATACATCCATGCAAGAAGCTCAAGATTTTATAGCACCATAAATCTATTATTAGTCCAAAAGACACATTGCAATCAAATATGTGGTATTAAAAGAGAGTAAAAAAATCTCCTGAAATCTTATAATATATAACTTTTAGTAGAGTACATCATGAGTAGAAGAATGGACTTAGTCAGAGAGCATGAGGGAAATAGTAAAAAAAAAAAGAATCAGAATTTTCTGGAAAAATCTCTATTTCTCTTCTAAACTATAAGTGCTATAATAATGACTCAAATCTCTATTTCCTAAACTACTATCTAGCTCTAGAAGACAAACAAGCTTCTAAAAATAAGCTCAGAAACTATACATACTCAATAAACTAACCTTGCATTTCCTAATGTTTCATGAAAAGTTTAAGAGAAACAGTCAAGAATAGACATAAAAAGGAAGTGAGGAAAACAAGAGAAGCTTACATGACAGAGAATGACAGAGGTGGAGCCATTATAGCCAACCACAAACAAAAACCCCATGTGGCGGCAAGGTCTAGAGACTAGCTTAAACTTAAACTCTCCAGGCCATTTATTTTTTTTTTTTGTGTTCAGAATTTTCACTTAAATGTAGTCAAAGCTCAAAGGCCTCCAAACATAAGGAATATCACCACAAATAGAATATAGATTAATATGAGGAAAGCATCAAATGATTTAAACAAAAGTTGGGTCATGGCTTGATTATCACAATTTCCAAGTCCGAGAGCTAAAACTAAGAAACAAGCAAAACAAAAGCCCAAAGGTGGAGGTCAGCCAATGCCACATTCAAGATGCTAAGATATATTAGAGCTTTGTTTTGTTTGAAGAAAAACAAGCACTTTCAACTTACAACAACAAGCTAATAACAATATATATACCAAATGTGTCATTAAATAGAAATTCTTATTTCTTCAAAGTAATCAGACTATAGACAATCAATAGGCACAAAGATGTACATATATATTTATAGAAGCTAAACCCACAAAGGATAAGAAATTAAATTAAAAGCAAGAGAACAAGCGTAATTAAATTATAGCCCCTACCAACTGTCTCAATTCATTTAGCATCAAATGCAACTTCAATAGGCCCAATACCAATTTAATAAGTAAAAAAGAACACCATAAAAGAAAAGTCCCATCCTCCAGCAAAAAAAAAAAAAAGGAGAAGCCACATCATTTTTTTTTTTAACGAAATCTGTATTAATGGAAAAACACGTAGATATGAGTTGCAAAGAGAAGCCACCTCATATATACACATACCAATCATTAACCAATAAACTAATCTTATAACAATGAAACAGTACAACTTCAAATAAATAAACAAATCTATGCTATCTCCATCAGAAAAAGGGAACAGATATCAATGCCAATAACATGTTATGGTTACAAATTGTTTAAAGTTGATTGTTTCTCAAATCATCTCAAGAAGGGAGAATCTTAACAGTAGTTTTAATAAAACATTTTGCAATTGAAATAGCCAATTGGCTTCTTGCTAGAAATCATAGAGAGATAATTTGAAGAAAAAATTTCTCATGAAACATTACCCATGGCTGGCTAAAGCATAAACAGGTTAAAAAGCAAGGCAAAAACATATATATTAGCATTGCTTCTCTATACAAAAAGCATGGGATTTCCATAAATAATGAAAGTAAGAGATCTCAATTCCCAACTAGAAAATCAAAGCAGAAATATACCAACTAGAATGGGAAGCAAGGAGGATTTTTTTAAAGATGTTTAGGTAGGAACACAAGTCCTTGGAAACCTAGTAAATTTCAACTTAGTATCAAGATGATAATTAGAAACAGAACAACTTACCTAGCAGATTTATAATGGAACAAACAGAACAACCAAATTGAATGGATTATAGGACCATTTGAAAAAGATACACAGTTGCCAACTTTCTTCACATAAAAGGCAAAAGGGTTACTATTTAATTTAGAAACAAGATTGCAAAACTGAAGTTTAAAGACTTCAATATAACAAATTCCATAGACGAGCCTATGTGCCATGCTAAAAATCTGGCCCTCGACAATGACATGACAAATTCAAATGAGTAATTCATCCCAGAAAAGAGAGCAATATATATATACTTAAAAAAATCCTGATCAAAAGCAGGGTAAAGAGCAGCTTTACTATTTTTACCCAAATTTGAAGCCACCAGGGGGTAGGGTAGGCTGGTTTGCTCCAAAAGGAAAACCTTGTTGAGTTCCATCCCCGTTATCCTGGATGTTTAGCTCCTCATCTTCTTCTTCTGCCCAATATCTCTCCAAGATCTTCACAGCCCTCTCATAAATCTCATGGTTGTCATGGTTCTGAAGATTCTCGATTTTATCCAATCCTTCACATTCATCAATTGCCTGACCATATATATTGACTCCGCCATTTAGTCCCATTTTTTTGTCTGCCTCAAGGCATACAGTTACAATCCTTGCGTCTGGACAGTTTAGGAGATCACAGAGTGGGCCGATGCAACCTTGGCTAACAAGAAATCTGCAAGGCAATGTCCATGTTAGTGAAATGTCATGCCAAATGCATTACAACTATAATAGCTATATATTAGATGAATCTTTCCACAAGAGGCTGATGGTTGCATAATAATGAAAATGATCACCATTGAGAAATCTTAGATTCAAGTGTTCAACAACAAAAATTGTTTAAAATAGGCTAACCACATTCACCAGGACCAGAAGTTCTTATATCTATATATATATATATATATTAAATTACACGAGCCAACTCAAATTTTATATATTTTCTCTTTTTCTTTTTGTAATAGAAGTGCATGTGTAAACAAGAAAGGAAGCACAAGTATATACTGGATTTGTTCATGAGAGCCACCGGAAGTGGGATTAGAGATGGCCCATGCAGCCTCCTTTTTTATATCGAACTCTGAATGTTGGAGAAGATGTACAAGCGGGTGAATGATATTGGCCTCAATTACAGCCTGCAAAATCGAATTTAACAGAAAAAATTGCAAGCCGATCATCCTACTGGGAGTTAAATTAGGCCAAAATAGTCACCATAATTGACAGCTTGGACTCTCCCAAGGTGCCAAATCTAAGCATATGAATTTTCCACAAAACAAACAGTTAAATTTAGAAATGAAAGTGAATGAGAAAATCAAAGAAGATAGAGAATGAACGAACTGAACTTTATTGAAATATATAGAAGTTTTAAATAGAAGAAGAGAATACATCACTTATAATGAGCTAAAAATTAGAGTAAGACTAACAGATTCATAGAAAACCATAACAGATCTAGTAGCTACCACTTAATAGATAAAATTTGTAGTAATAAAAGTACTACAATCTTTCCATTAATAATTTATAGTGTGCACAAGGGAAATAAAAAGCCCACCTGTTCAGATGATGTTAGAATGCCCTATATAAAGCCCTGACAGTATATCCATGGAGATCAGAAGCCTTGCTTGTCTCAACAATAAGGGCAGGCCATACATCATCTTTTACATAATTTCCAGCCTCCTAAGCATGGCATAAAAATCAGAAACTTCTTAGTTAAAAAAAAAATCATCTTATATTAGTCCAATTAAAGTTTATTACATTTATATTGAGAGTCAATACTATTATGCTTAGATTCACCATTGCAATTGCTCAAAAGGGACCACACTATTTTCCGTTTCCCTGTTTTCAAAATAAAAGCAAAAAGTACTAATAGCCTCAAATTTGATGTTCAATTGTACTTTATAGACCAGATTTTTTTTTGGTATGAACCAAGCCTCAAAGAAGAGAGCACTAACACTTCATTAATTAAATAAACATAGTGAACACTACAAGATCCTGAGAGATTTGGTTATGCAGATTTAATGGCCTTCTCCTTAGTGGCAGCAAGTGAAGTCCTTGATGATGAACCTAAGAGTTTTAAAACTGCTATTGCTTGTAAGGACAGAAAAAATTGGCTTACAGCCATGGATGAGGAGATGAAATCTCTATATGACAATAATACATGGAGTTTAGTAAAAAGGCCTACTGGTTCTAGATTGGTAAGCTGTAAGTGGATTTTCAAGATTAAAAAAGGAATTCCTGGGGTTGAAAAAGGCAGATTCAAGGCTAGGCTTGTTGCTCGTGGGTTCACACAAAGGGAAGGCATTGATTTCAATGATGTTTTTTCTCCAGTTGTGAAGCACAGATCTATGTGGCTGAATACATTGCTCTCATTGAGGCGGTTAAAGAAGCTATGTGGCTTGAAGGTATTGCTAAGGAACTGAAGCTACAGAATGATGTCATTACTGTTCACTGTGCTAACCAAAGTGCTAGACACTTGTCTAAAAATTAAGTGTACCATGACAGAACAAAACATATAGATATCAAACTACATTTTGTGAGAGAAGTTATTGCTCAAGGATTGGTGAAAGTTAAGAAGATTCCTACTGAACATAATCCATCTGATATGATTACTAAAGTACTTCCAAGCAGCAAGTTTTATCACTGCTTGGATCTCATTCAATTAAAAGATGGATAGGCCCTACGGGGCTATTTGGGCAGTCACTAGTTCAAGTTTAGTTTCTGAACCAAGGTGGAAATTTGTTGTATTGGTCCAAGAAACTAACTTCTAACTGTTTCTGTTAAGTTTGTTGGTTCTATTTCTTTACTTGTAATACTTTGCTATATAAGTTTTTATTACTTTAGTTTTTTCACTGGTCGTGAAAAAGAACAAATTTTATTCTCTAAAATTGTAACATCTTGAGAGGAACAGAGACAAGAGTGTTGTAAAGGTTGTAAAGAGAATTGTATAAGAAAGAATCAATAATAGTGGCTGCCCCTTGGATGTAGACTAGTAGCAATTTTGCTCTAGTTCGAACCAAGTAAATTCTGGTGTGTTGTTTCCTGTTATTTTGTTATTCTTTGTTTTACTGTTATTTGTTTGATCAATTTTTTTGGTCTTTAAATTTGTATCTTGATTAAAGCTTTTGTTTTGTGGTGTTCTTCCTGATATACTTGGCACAATAAAAACTATCTATTTTTCAAGTCCCTCTACCAGAATTAGATACTATATGACCAAACCAAAACAACACTCAATATCGAACCAAGTAAATGCAATGCTTTTTCTGTAAAGTTTAAAAAGCAAACCAAAAATCCAACATAAATATTAAGGGAATTTAATTTAATAAAATTATTAATTTCTCATTAAATCACAGTTGTCAGACTTGAGAAGTACTGAAGATCTTCGTTTAATCACACCAAGATGACAAAGATCAAATCATTTACTACAGTATGATGACAACATCACCCATTTCATTTCACAAAGGAACCCACTTGCAAAGTTTAAAACCCAAGGTAACAAGATGCACATGGTGGTGACTCAAGGAACAACTCAAAGACAACTTTTGTTACAAAGAAAAAATACTTATAAAAACAGAAGACAAGGCATCATCAAGAGAGGACTGTGCAATAAAGTTTATACAGCATGCTTTCAGATCAAAAAAATACAAAGAAGAAGAACACTTTTGAACTATTCCTAAGTAAGAAGCCCACAAGAACCAAACATAAAGTTGATCCTAATTTTAAGTTTTCCACGAAGTCATTTCTACTCATTATGGTAAAACTCCTTCCAGATCTAAACTTAAATCTCACATTTGGCCAATACAACTCACACGCAAAACGAATTAGATACAAAATTCTTGTCTCATATACAAGACAAACAATCAAAAGTTTTAAGACAATAATGCCTCTTAGGTTTACATGTCACTACAATTTTACAAGTCTAAGAGAACAACAAACAACAACAATCAAAGAATTGAACAAAAATTAGTTCTGCAGTACATATTTGCAGAGAAGTTAAATATTACATGACAAAGAAATAAATAAAAAGAAAAAATACTCAATGAATCGCCCAAAAGAACATTATGTCCAACACAACCCTACAACAAAACATGAGCTTACGTGAAGTATGAACTATGTCTAAAACAACATCTAAAAGATTACACTTTTTCCTCTCTTTTTTTGGGGGAAACTTGTTAAAGCTATGAAGCATCAATAAAATTCTAAAGCTGAAAGGTGAAAGTCCGAAAAGTTCATATGTAGAAAAAATATAGGGCATATCACAAAAACATACCTCAAAAGGTGCAAGACCAGGCAGCCCATCCAAATTCAGCACTGAAAATCCCATTATCAATCTGAACAGAGGCTCAACAGCAGAATAGCTAATCATAGAAATAATAGAGCATATCAATCTCATTTCATTTTTTCTTGATCGATGGACCAATATATTTTTATATGTTATGTATGTTTCAATATTATGATTAATGCTTTTCTTTGATCATTACACTCTTTATTAGAACTAATTATTGATGATAGTGGTTAGTCTAAGCAAAACCTAAAGATTTCAAACTTTGAGCAACTATGCCTGAACTCAGAAGAAAAAAAACATGACCCAAATGATAGCCAATACTATTATACTATTGGACATATAACAAAAACACACCTGCATGAATTAAAAAAGAAAATAATATATTAAATATATAGTAATACCAATCTAAGCACTTATACTTGTAAGCAACAATAGACCTTTCTACAACAGAAGTAATGAATTAAAGAGGAAATGGATATTCGGGTTGGCCAGGTCGTTCTGGATATTCTTCAATTAATTTCTGGGGTGGATGGTGTTGATGCATATTGGTTTCAGTCACCAGGTTGTTCATCACATATCCTGAGGTGTCCTTGAATATATTTCTGAATAAATTTATTTCACTACTTTGCATCAACCAAAGCATAGACCCAAATGCCAAAATTTAATTAAGTTGAACGGCTGATGCAGATGTCAATTAAGTTTGATGAAAGACACTAAAACAAGACAAACCATGATACAAATAAAGGTAATAATTTGTTTTAAGTGTAAAGAATCTCAATATTGAATTATTTGTTGTTATTATTGTTAACAGTAAATCAGATATCTATATAACTAAAGCATATCCTCCTTTCTTTCTTTTTTTAATTTGTTCCATTTTGGCCATTAATAAAGTTTTGTTTTTTATATTTATTTTCTTTAAAAAAAAAACAATAAAACCAAAAAACAGGATGGTAAGGACTCCAAGCAAGAAACAAAATGTGTTGCTGCTATTAGAAGCAATCAAAAGGGGGTGACAAATATAATTTTAAAAAATTAATAAAAATGAAGTACTGAGAGCTTAATGAGAACTTGTATATGAGAAAGGACTGAAGATTAGGCAATAGAATTCAATAAAAAGAAAGTGAGATAAAAATAAAATAAGAGTGTACATGCTTTAAATTCATCCTTAAAATACTCACTAGTAGCATCAAAGAAATAAAAGTTAATTAAATCTCAGTACTTCAAAAAGTAACAGATAAGTTTCTTAGTATGAAAGTACCTGATACCCATTCCACTCTGGATTTTGTGAAGGAACCCCTTGAGTTGGGGAAAGCATCATTGGCATAAATGAAACAAGAGAAAACATTCAAATAATCAGAATGAATCAAATGAAAAAATTCACAAAACAAGAGAAAAAGATCAAATTATAATATCTAGAATTGTTGTAATTATAAAAACCGTACATTCTGACTGCCTTTCTCCATGCCAAGAGCAAACAATACAGCAAAACGAGTATGAGCTCATAATCTAAAGAAAGGGTCTCAAGAGACTTGCAATGTACGCCCACTGCTTCCAGTGAGGCATCAGTTATCTTAGCACAAGCAGCAATACCAAGAGCTTTCAATGAATTCCCACAACCAAGAGCTAATTCAACTAAACCCGCATCTGTTAAGGCCTCACAAAATCGCAAATTTAAATCCCCAAGCTGCTTACAAGACTGTCCAACAGCAGCTAGACCATGATCTCCAACATAGCAACCCTTAAAGAAAACCATACCAAAATGATATGTCACAAAAACTTGGGAAAAATGAGGTAAACGATGAATATATTTTCATTTATTTTAACAGAAACAGATAGGACCCACATAAACACTTCAAATTTCAAGTATAGTAGACCAAAAAATCACCTGTAAATCTAAAGCTGTTAAAAATGAGCACTTCTTGGCGAGTGCAATTAAGCCAGAACTTGAGATGTTAGAGCACCAGATTAAGCTCAGCTTCTCAAGTTTTGGAAAGCCTTCGCCAAGGGAGCATCAAATAAACTACATGACTCAAATTCAACATCATCAGGCCCATTTTTCTCAGTAGCATATAGTTGAAGAGACGAAACCACATTATTGTTATTCCCGCACCTTCTTCCCTGTCCCCATAATCAAATAATAAACAATAAACTAGGTCATATCGATAAACAAGAACAAGCTTAGCCCGATTGGTACCACATCTGCCCTAATTCAATCCAATCATACGACCCAGAATTAGAGAAAAAAAAATTATACGAGGAAGAAACGGGTGAATCACAATCTAGAATCGGGCAGAAACTGAAGGTCAATTAGTTTGGGGTAAATAAAATATCTTACGAGTTGAACGGGGAGCGTAATATTCAAGCGCTCATCAATGTGAACATTACGAACATTGAAGAATCGATAGGCAAAGAGCTTGACGAAGAGGTCAGGACTGCCGGCAGTGCCGACCCGTAGCGTGGTGCGGCTGAGGCGCTCTAGGGCTAGCCACCGCTTGCAGACGAGGGAACAGGCGTCACGGCTGGGTTTAGAATCAAGCAGGGTTTAGAGCTTTGGAAATAAAAAAATAGAGGCAAATTAAAAAGTAAAAAGTAGAAGATAATTTGGCTCCAAAGTTTTGGTACCGCCAATTTTTTTTCCCACATGTTATTTTATTATTTGATGTATTATAATACTTTTTCAATACTATTATATTCATGTGTTATGGAAAGGGGTATTTGGTGTATTGTTCTCAGTTCAAAAATGGTTATATCTATCCTAGGGGTGAAAAGACCAAAATACCCATAGGTCAATTAATGGTTTCTAAAGGCTCCCAAGGGCAAAATTGGTATTTTCCACCTATCTCGTTAATCATAATTAACGCTCTCCAATTCCCGCTATTCTCGATAATCTCAAACACCAATAATTCATATCTCGTTAACCTTTAATTCCTGATAACGCTCTAATCATTAAAATCACCCCGAGACTCATCCCGAGCCCCGAACTTAAACCTGTTATGACTAGACCGCTAATCAATAATCCATGATCGTCTCATGCTGAATAACTCG
The DNA here is from genome assembly GCF_963169125.1 of Humulus lupulus. NCBI lineage: Eukaryota > Viridiplantae > Streptophyta > Magnoliopsida > Rosales > Cannabaceae > Humulus > Humulus lupulus. Next base: position 238,465,668 of record NC_084802.1, on the reverse strand, counting down.
AACAAACCCACATTATAATGTGGTCTCAACAACATATCACCGACATGCATACAATTATACCCTCAACGGGCCAGATTACCTTCACACCCCTGTAATTAAAGTGTGGACCCACATGCATGCATTTAACATCATATTATAATATAATTCACATATACATTCATTCTATCAATTAATGGCATAATTAAGCAAGTATGGCCCTCCCGGCCTACTATTCCCGCCATTAAACCACATCGGAGCATTCGGGGCATTACAAGATCCAAGTTGAGCAACTCCCCACCAACTTCAAAGAGCCTCGCATGACTCCATACGAGGGCATTACAGACCCAAAATATCACTTAGATGCCTTCAACGACTTGATGAAGTTAAGGGGGTCCATAGCAGGGCAAGGTGCCATTACTTCACCATTACACTGAAAGGAGCTGCGTACAAGTGGTTCTAGAGGTTAAGGCTAGGAACAATTAAGTCATGGCATCAGTTCTCTGGGAAATTTCTTCAAAAACAGCACGCGGTCTATGATTATGTTATGACGAGTACCAGCCTCGCTAACATGAAACAAGGCAAGAACGAAATCATAAAGATCTATATCCATAGATTAAACATTGAAGCAACTAAGCTAGGAAGTTCAACTAAAGTGAAGTTTAAGATGGCTATCACAGCTAGAGTTCGTCCAAGAAGCAAGTTATGGGATAACATGCTCAAGAAGGAGGTTAAAAACATAAACGACTACTTCGGAAGAGCACAAAAGTATATATGTGTGGAAGAGGGCCATGAGAACTTGCATGTTGGGGAAAGCAAGCCTTCCTTCAATCCCCCTTCTACTAATACATCTGAAGACTCCGCGCAAAAGAGATCAGTGTGATAGAGAAGTCGCTGATCCAGTTGAATATTGGAAGAGGTCTACAAGAAGGTTTCAAGAAGAAACTAGTAGGATTCATTAAGGATAACCTTTGATAAGACTCTGTTTATTTGTGTTGCTTAGGAACCAAAGAAGTCACCTTAATTGGCCCCCACAGAGTAGTAATCGCTTTCTTTATTTGAGTTATGCCTCGTAAGGAATCAAAAGTTCCACCATGTGCAAAACAGGTACTTAGCCTCGTGAGATATATATAAATACTTAATATATATATATGTATGAGTGGTGAACATTATAAGACAACATTTGAATCTAGAAGGACTAGCTACCCTTATAGAGTCAAAGAAAGTCAAAAGGTCCCTCAAAAGTGACTTCCTCACAAACACACCCACCCTACAAGGGGACCACGTTGTAGAAGACAAAAGGGGAGCCCAAGGAGATCCCTATGTCTAGATCGACCAAGTCACCTTACCAAGGGAAAAGGGGACTTAAAAGAGGTGTTTGAAAAAAACTCCCTCACAATCAATAAAAGGGCCTTGAAAATAAGCGTTTGTGAGGCTTCACAAGTATCATCTCCCTATAACGGTTGCAACCCAAGGGGAGACCACATCAAGGACCGAAAAGGGCCCTTCTAATAATCCTAGGTCGAATAAGGTCACCTAGTCCAAAAAAGAGTCTCAAAGAAGACGCTTGTAAAAATAGTACTATATATAATAAGCAGAAGGACGCTTCTCGATCACAAATAAAAAGTCAAAAGCACGCACATGAAGAATATAAAAATAAGGATGGGAAATACCCAAAAGGTCACACATCCTTAAAATAATCCAACGTGCATACATAAGAGGAGCTCAAACGCTCCTCCACTGAGCACGATACATAAACAAGACACCAAGTGTGTTTCTTCAACGAGCAATGTAACATTCCAAAATTACCTAATAAGGCTCAGGGCCTTGATTAGGGGGTCGAGATGGAAATATATGTGAGATTACGTGTTTAAATGTTATATTAATTGTTAATATGTGGAGTATGTGATAATATGATTAAATGCACATATTTAGGGATATTAAATATGCACGTGGACCCGCTTCTTATTAGAAGGGTGATTTGGTAATTTGGCCCGTCGTGGGCATATATGTGTATTTGTGTGCATATATGTGATATATGTGAGAGACCACATTATTATGTGGGTTTATTTGAATTAATCGGCACGAGGCGATCCTAGGGAGCAAGTTAGCAGGAAAGTCACAACGGGACCAGATACCTGACTCGGGGTGAGTCAAGGTATTAGATATTTAATTGGTTATTGGGTTATGAAAATAAATATTTGGAGATATATTTGGAGTTAGAGTGTTTAAAAGGGAATATTGGGGAAATTTACAATTTTTCCCTCGGGGACGTTTTTGGTACCCCAAGCCTTGGGATAAACTTAAGTTGGATAAGACAAAACAAAAATAAACACTTAGAAGCTCTGCCTAAAACCAACCCTCTCCCTTTTTCACTCTATTTTTCTCCTCAAAACTCTCTCAAGCCAACCATTGGAAACTAAGGGGATTTTGGGCTAAGACCACTTGAATTGAAGCTAAGGAATTGGGAAATAAATCAGTAGCAACTTGGTGGATTCATTCTTCAGTAGAGGGTATCACTAAGGGCTCGAAACTGGGATCATGCTCGAGGATCGTTCTTAGTTACGCTTGCTTGGACCTAAGGAAAGAAAACTGCACCCAGAACGTGTTGTGTGTGATTAGGGCTTGGCCCATTCATTATGTGTTATTATGATTAGGGCTTGGCCCGTCTATTGTATTTGAATATGGTTAGGGCTTGGGCCCTGGATTGGTTATGTTGGGCTATTGTTTTAAATGCTTGCTGATGAATGCTTAAGTGCTTATATTCATTGTATGAATTCTATGAGTAGGGCGTGTGGCCCCATTATATGAATATGTTTGGTTTTATGAAAATGGTTATCCAATGGGATTATATGATTAGTGTGAGTATGTGCTTAATTGTAGGGATGTGCCTATCCGCATCTGTTCCTTATAAGTAAGGTATAAAATCCAGGATTAAGGCTTGACTTATGAGTCAAGGACGACAATAGCGTGTTGTGCGCTGGTCGAAAGGCATTGGCCTAAACCAGCAACGTATTATTGCGTTGATCGACTCTAAGGTCGAAGGTGAACCACGGGGGTTGGGCTAGCTCTATGGCTAGTGAGACAGAGCTAAGGGCGAGGCCCAGGTGACTCTATGGTCACGTTGCTAGGCCATAGACCCGAGAGTTGGCATGAAAGTCAACTGAATAGGGAAACGGCCTAGTTCGATCCAATGATCGTGTGTTTGAACTAAATGGCATTGGCTGTGAATTAATGTTGTTGATTATTGTTTAATGGTTATTTAAAGTTATATTCTCTGTTGTTATACGTTCTATTTGCTTGCTGAGCCTCAGCTCACGGGTGCTTTGTGGTGCAAGTATGGGAAAGGGAAAGCTTGACCTACCATGAGTTGGAGAGCTTCTGTGGCGGCGTGTACATATGCAGCTGCTCGACCATCATGGCCGGGGTTATCTCAGAGGAACTAGGGTTATAGCTATATTTTGCCGCTTAGGCCGGCTGATGTAACTTTTGTTATGTATTTACCCTTTTAAATAGTTGTGTTGTAATATGTTGGGATCCCATGTGGTATAACACTTTTAAAATAAAATTCAAGTCACTAACCTTAGTTACACGATTTAAGCCAAATGACCTGATTAGCGGGTCTGACAAAATTTTAAGTACACAGTGTAACGGTTCTAGATTAGGAGGGCGTTACATGCAAGAACTTGTAGACTTTACAGTTGAGTCAATCCACTGCTCTGATAGTAAAGAAGAAGCCAATAAGAGAAAGAACCATAAGAAAGAATGGTTAAATCACTCTTCACTCTGAAATCTAACAAGCGCTAGATATGCACAAACCACCAGGGCAACATCTTAGGAGAACCACACGAGGGCTCACCTTGTCTAGACGATACTTCTTGGGAACCTCTGGGTAGTGTGCCTCAAGCTCGTTCGAGGGGCCCAATGTTTTGTACACCAATGACATCAGTGAGATATGTACAAAGGAATGATTGACATTAACTAAACTTGAAAAGAGTCCTGAGGACACCCACTCATGAAGTATGCTTTCCCATATCTCATAAATAGAGAAACACACTTTCGCCTTTCATGTCATAAAGATGGCACAAATAAAAAGAAAAATGTCTATAATAATGCCTATAGGCCCCCATATGGATTGGGGACAAGTGTGGATGCCAAAAATCCACTAATGAATTTTTTTTTGGTCCTTTATTGAAATAAATGGCTAAGGGTCACTTAGTCATTCCATCGGACTAGTGCCTATAGGTCTCACAAGACCACATTCTAGGCAACACTCCTAAGGGTTACGCGAGGTCCCTGCCTCGCCGAAGACCCAAGTGCACTTAGAAGGGGCGCATCTTATGATTCCTGTACATCATGCCAGCAAAGGCGCCTAGCGCCTAGGAGGGACATGCCTCACGTGCCCAACGTCTCATGCCACAACAGGCGCCTCCCGCCAAAGGTGCCTCATAGGTGCATCAAGCGCCTCAAGCCCTAGCAGTCTCATGGGTGCATCAGGCACCTCATGCCACAGGTGCATCAGGAGCCTCGCACCATAGGTGCATCAGGCACCTCGTGCCACAGGTACATTAGATGCATCGCGCCCCAGCTTCCGCTCCGGTGCATCAGGCACCTCGTGCCCTAGCTGCCTCGCAGGTGCATTAGATGCCTCGTGCCTCAGCTGCCTTGCATGTGCATCAGGCGCCTCATGCCCCACCTTCTCTTCCAGTGCATATGGAACCTCGCCCAGATGGCCATTAGGCGCCTCTTGCCACATGTGCATCACGTGCCTCTCTGGTACATCAGGTTCCTCGCAGGTGCATCAGGTGCCTCGTGCCACAAGAGCCTCGCAAGTGCATAATGCACCTCTCATCCTAGCTGCCTCACAAGTGCATCAAGCACCTCACACGAGACACCTTGCCTTGCCTCTAAGCATCCATGTGAGACACCATCTTGATAACCTCATCACATGCATCACCCTCCTCGTTGAAGAGGCCCTACCTCACCTTCTTAGGTTGATGTCACCAACAAGGCACACCCTTGCCAATTAACGAGTCAAGACCTTTTACAAAACACAAAGTCTGGAACACCATGAATGTATGTAAGGGGAGGACTAACTCACAAATAAAAGGAAAGACCTCGAAATGATTTGGTATCATGTTAGAATTAAAAAAGGCCAACCAAGTATGTCATTCAACATAGTCCACAAGAGACAAGAAATACGATCAAGGTACCTCTAGGTAGGTACATATAGGTCTGCAAGGATCAATGCAAAGACATGACACCTGTACCTATAGTGGTGGGAAGGGATAGTACGAGGAGTGGTAACACCACCTCCATGTTAGGAAAGCTTATTCAGGATCTTTATTATTTTCATGTAAATCCAATATTAAACAAGTTAATATAAGACAACCTAGAACATGTTTCTACAATTGAATTGAAACAAAGGTAATGATAAGAGCACTTACATTATACGTAGCGAAATGTATTAGTCCATCCTTCAGTTTCTCTAACCCTTGAATCCTTTCTATTGCAGGGTATCACCAAGAAACGTAAAAGATCTTCAAATTTCTTCACAGCCTTCCAAACAGTGCTACAAATTGGACATCAGTCATCGGTCATGAGAGGTCGGTTCTGCTTAAACCGACTTAAGACATGTTCATAAGTCGGTTTACACAGAACCGACCTATCATGCATGTCAAAGGTAAGCATGAGAAGTCGGTTACGTGGGAACCGACCTACCATGTCCATATGGTAGGTCGGTTCTATGTGAACCGACCTCCCATGCTTGTAGATGTCATAGTAGGTCGGTTCCTACAAAACTGACTTGTCATGGTGTCATGGTAGGTCAGTTTTGTGTGAACCGACCTACCATGTCCTACCTTGCTGATATGGTAGGTCGGTACTATGTGAACTGACTTATCATGTCACATTATTATTTATTTTACATTATTTGAGTTTTAAAATACATTAAATTATTTTAACTATAAATATATATAAGTACAAATATATTATTAAAGATACTCTAATTTATTTGTACATTATTTGAATTTTAAAATATATTCACAATACATATGTATAAATATAATTTATTTGGGTATGAAAGAAATATTAAAAAAATATACATTTATCAATATTACATATATTAAAAATTTTAATATATATAAATTAATTTTTATAAATAAGAAAATATTTTAATTTAATAGTAGTTATAATTTAAAATAAAAAAATTATAAAATAATTTAGAGTGTCTCTTTAATAATTTTTTAAAGGACGTGGGATGTCGGTTGTGTCATAAATGACTTATAGTGTGACATGATATATATACAACCTGTGGCGTAAAAAATATTTTTATTTTTTTTATCATAAAATTATACTTTCATTCTTAGTTGATTTAACTCATCAATATATATATATATAATTTTTTTTTGCGTATTATAAGTTGTAATATATTTATGGTGATTAATATTACTTTATAATTTTTTTAGAAGAAATTTAAATATTATACTTTAAAATTTTAAATTACATTAAATAAGTTAAGATTTATTAAAGAATGAAGATACTCTAATTTATTTTTACATTAATTGAATTTTATAATATATTAATTTATTTAAACAATACATATATATACATATAATTTATTTGGGTATGAAATAAGTATATAAAATTTATCAATATTACATATATTAATTTTTTTTAAATATAAGTAAATGAATAAATTAAATAATTCTTTGTAATAAAAAAATTAATTTAATTTTTATATATAAGAAAATATTTTAATGAAATAGTATTTATAATTTAAAATAAAAAACTTTATAAAATAATTTAGAGTATCTCTTTAATAATTTTTTAAATGACATGGTAGGTCGGTTATGTGGGAACTGGCTTATCATGTGACATGGTAGGTCGGCTGAGTAAGAAATGATATATCATGTGACATGGTAGGTCGGTTGTGTGGAAACAGACCTATCATGTCATTATAAAAATATATATTATTAAAGATACTCTAATTTATTTTTATATTATTGGAATTTAAAAATATATTAATTTATTTGAATTTTATAAAAATATAATATTTTTTATAATAATTTTATTTATTATAAGTTAATTTCAGTAATTTATGAATATTTTACAATAAATTAAATTAAATAAGTTAATATTTATTAAAGAATGAAGATACTCTAATTTATTTTTACATTATTTGAATTTTTTAATATATTAATTTATTTAAAGTATACATATGTTGACGCGGTTCTTCGGCAACAGGTAATTAAGAGAAGAAGAGAAAGAGATTAGTACTTAAAAGTAGAACCGCCGCAGATATGAAATCTTTGTGAGAAGAACTAGGTGACCCTAAACACGTTTTTAAGTGGTTCGAAGGTCAAAATCCTTCTACTCCACTAGTCAATATTATTGATCTTTTCTGGGTAATTGGTTTACAAAATATATAGTTCTTACAAGACTATTTTTTCCAACCCCTATCAATTCCCAGGGTCTCCATATTTATAGGAGAAGGCACCTGGAAATTGGTAGGGAGGTCATCCCGTGACCTTACCATTTGTCATATCAAGTCTGTGATATTCATGATTACTTCCTAAACCTGACACACAAGTGTGGTCTAATCAGTATGGAAGGAGATAATGGGCCGCACGGCCCAACCCGTCCGTGGGTGTCTGAATACGCACGTTCCTGCGGCGTGTCCGAGAAGTCAGGGGGATATCGGACACGTGATGGCAGGATTATGCACGTTTATCTTGCGTGTTGACTTCCCATAGGGTCAGAGCTTCCTGAGAAGCTCGCTACCGGAGCAATCCATAACCCGAGCTGATCCGTCAGTGGTCGTCGGATGTTGTTCCCAGCTCCTGGAACAACAAGAGGGAGCAGGAAACTCCATCCCCTCGAGCTAGAAAGGGCCCGTCCTGAAGATAAAGCCTCTGGCCTGTGGGAGCCTCGGGCTAAATCATGTTTAGTCCGAGGATCGTCCTGCTAAACAGCCCGTGGGAAATCCAGGGCGTACATCTGCCCCCCAAGCTCCTGCTCGTGGTCCATGACGTCAGACATGGGAGACCACAGTAGGAGCTTTTAGACTTCTCCCACAACCCTTCGCATTCCATGCTTTTCGCATGCGTCTGATACGTGGAACGCCGTGGGTGGCGACGGTACACTCTACAAGAACCGCATTAAATGGCCTAGCCTACTGTCCAGCCGTCGTTTCACATTTCGAGTGGAGGGTCTCCCAGGAGCCTTTTACACGTGATCCCCCCTTGTATAAAAAGGGGGTGGTCATCCCACGCACGGACCACCTTACCATTCAGAACCTCTCAAATTTCCTTCTTTTCTCTCTGACCTTCCGAAGAGCAAAACCCTCATTTCCATTGCTCTCATCTTCTCCGTTCACGAAGCTTAAGCGTGCGAGTTCCTTCAAGGCCTTGGAGACTACTGTGCCAACGAAGCTCCTACCAGCGCAGCAACCTCGCTCACCATCCAACCCTATACTGTAAGTCTTCTGTCCCTGTTTATTTTTGAAAGCATGCCACTGTAGCCTAGGTAAAATTTTTTACTGTAGCCACATGCAGAGGTTTTCTGGGTCGCGCGGATATGGAGGGTGATGGCCCTTCTTTGATTAGGGCACACTTGCCATGGGACATCGCCTTAGAACATGGGTTCCATGATTCTCTCTTAGGAACAATTTCTGGGTAGGATCCGTAGGAACTTTGGGTGCAAAAACCGGGTAGCTTAGGGAATACGCCTTAAAAGCGGTTTTGCCACGCCTTGCCTGTTGAAACTTTCCCCCCAAGGCAAATTTTTTTCTTACTCTGAGCCATCTGACACACGAATTCCGAGTAATCTGGGATCTGTTGAGGGCATAGGCGCGTGTTCCTTGGAACGCGTGGCACCACTCTCCACGGGCTGGGCTTACCCCAGCTCGTGTACTTAATACTTGCCTCACTCTCCTGCTTGGGTCGCCTTTTCTAAAGTGTTTTCTTTTGTTCGATAGGCGACCAGATGGCTCCAAAGAGAAATCTGCCACAGAAGAATGTGGGAAGTTCGGCCTCCCAGAAGGATAAAGGAAAGGCGGTGGTGACCAGCTCGCCAATTCCTCACTTTGGACCGGCGGTGGAGAAGCAGGCCGAGGTGGCTCCTGACGCGTTTTTCGAGGCGGAGAGAATCGTCTCGAAGATAACCAGCCAGGCAAAGATCACCAAAATCTTCCTTAACCACAACATTCCTCTGGGGAAGACCTCCGTGATCGCCCGACCTGCTGCGGATGGGGAGAGGAGCTGCACGCCGCTCGACGAGTCGTTCGCGGCCTGGAGCGGGGAACACTTCAAGGCAGGGGCCTTCCTCCCCCTGGATCAGTATTTTGCTGATTTTCTGAACTATGTGGGGTTGGCCCCATTTCAGCTCCCCCCCAATTCCTACCGTCTGCTGGCGGGACTGAGGTATTTGTTCCAAAAGCATGAGTGGGAGGTCCCCACTCCTGCTGATATCTTGTATTTCTTCTGCCTCAAAGCCAGCCCGGACCAGCGGGGGCGAGGCGACGGGTTCTATTACTTAACCCGCTTCCCTAACACAGCAGCAGTGATCGAGCTGCCGAGCAATCCAAACGACTTCAAAGACCAGTTTTTTATGTCTACTGGGTTCCGAAACTGCGATCATCATTATTTCAACCGCCCTCGTAAGTAATCCTCCATTTAGCTCACCTTTTAACGGTTATCTTATTTTAGCTCGTCCCTTATTCCAATTCTGATTTCAACCAACCTTGCAGCCATCTACTCGAGGACCGAAAAGTCCGTGACCCTCGGGGGTCAATACGACACACTGGCGAACCTGCCTCCCAGTGAGAAAGACTACCGCGTGCTCGTGACAGACGAGGCGATGGTATTCTGCAAGCTGATTTTCCCAAATCAGACTTTGAATTTGAAAAGGCCCCGGGGTCCTCCCCCAGCCCGCGACAACAGGCCGACCGTCGCGGAGGAGGTCGCAGATGACGAAGGCGAGGAAGAAGGTGAGGAAGTTCCTCTGGTGAGGAACAGGAAGAGGAGCTTGGAGGTCGCCCAGGGGATGATCGAGGAGAGGGCCCAATCCGGAGCAGCCGCGGGTCCTTCCGGTCAAGGTAACTTTTACTTATTTAAGAACGTAGATAGGGCCACTGCAGACCCCCGGCTGGTTAGGTTCAACCCTAGGCAGCTCGTCCATCGTCACCCAAGGAATCCGAACCTGGACACGCTTCTGCTCCACTGCGTTGACCAGCTCGTGCTGGACAACCAAGAGAGTCGGCCCAAGGGTACCGTAGTAGTAGATAATACCCTAGCCTTTAGGTCGGCCATTTTTGAGGAGTACGGGACCAATTTACGCACGTGGCCTGCGCTCCAGAGGGGTGTCTACGCTCCGGGGATTAGGCAGTACGTAGAAGAGTCCTGCCCCGATTCAGAACCGGACCTAGAACCTTCGCCAGTTCGTGAGATAATCGTCCTAGGCTCTTCCAGCTCGGGGGGTAGGGCTCCCCTAGTATTTGCTTTCTTATTGCCTTTATTTCTGTATGATTGCTGATAACCGTGTTTTTTGCTCTTTGGCAGAAGAGATGTCTCAGCCCGGGAATAGTCTGCGGGGCGTTGTGTTTGGTGGGAATCCCCCAGCGGGGCCGAGGTTAAAGAGGCTTCGCGAGTCCAAGAGCTCGACCGGGGTCTCCACCAAATCCCCAGCTACGGAGAAGGAGAGAGACCCGTCATCCCAGGTCGCGGGGGCGAACCTCCCTGTCGCCAGGATAGGACTCATGCATCCACCACCCCAACGATCTCCACTGGCCGCTCAGGACGGGGTAATAGAGGTCGGGAATCTGGCCGCGGCAGCCCCGGACGTGCGTATCCCGGTCGACCTCCGGGCTCTGGAGAAGATGCCTGAAGCATTCCGGGGTACGGTGTACGAGTCGGCCAGCTACGCCGTCAGCCACTATTACAATATCAGGGAGAAGGAGCTCCGGGCCATCGAAACAACGAGCCCGGTCCGAGTTATAGAGTCCGCTATGGACATGACTTTAACGGTAAAGTGCCCCCTTCTTCTAAGGCTTTGACACTCACACGCCGCCTTTCTCCTTCCAGTTTGCTAATTTATCACTCTTTTCTTGCAGGGCATGGCTGCCGCCTATAGAGGCATCGTTAGGACCAAGGCCCAGCTCGAGGGTTTGGAAGCAGATCGCCAGACTGCCCTCCAGGAGTCTCAGGAGGCGAGAGACGCCTTGGCGGCCTCAAAAGCCGAGTTAGAGAAGGTCCGCTCGGAGAACCAAGAGCTTAAACGCTCCCTGGCCGCATTCGAGCTAGAGAAGCTTCGCTCCGAGAACCTAGAGCTTAAAAACTCCCTGGCCGCATCGCGGGCAGACCTTGAGGTGGCGAAGGCCGAAGTCCAGACCTCCCAGGCCGCCCTGAAAGACGAGCGGGTCGTGTCGGAGCAGTCCTTACAGGACCTATTCTATCACTGCTGGTCCCACAATCCGGACGCGGACTTCTCCTTCATGCCGCCGGACCTCTGGGCATTCCTGTTGCCGCGGCTTCAAGCCCGCCTGAATAAGGAGGCTCCTCCATCGGAGACTGGAGAGGCCTCTGCCGCGGCGGAGCAGGGTGAGACCGCGACCTCCAAAGGGCCAGCTGATGGGGCTTAGGATGCTTCTTGTTTTCGTATTTTGAACACTTTTTTTTTATTGTAATTCTCTTTTTTATGTGAGGCGTTTCCGCCTCGAGACAATTTGCTCAACCAGTTTTACATATATATTTTCATGCATTTGGTCATAATTTATCTCTTTATTTTTATGAACGTAGTTCGAGTTAACTTTATCCGTATCCCGGGCTCTTTAAATAAGATCCGCGTTCAACAATTTTCTAGTTCACTCCTAAGTTTTCTGACCTGGTTAAGACCAGGAGCTTATTTTGAAAAAAACTCAGATCGCGTCAACTTTTATCCGTATCCCGGGATCTTTAAAGAAGAACCTTGGTCAACAAATTTTAGCTAACTTCTAAGTTTTATGACCTGGTTAAGACCAGGAGCTTATTTTGAAAAAACTCAGATCGCGTCAACTTTTATCCGTATCCCGGGCTCTTTAAAGAAGAACCTCGGTCAACAAATTTTAGCTAACTTCTAAGTTTTATGACCTGGTTAAGACCAGGAGCTTATTTTGAAAAAACTTAGTTCGCGTCAACTTTTATCCGTATCCCGGGCTCTTTAAAGAAGAACCTCGGTCAACAAATTTTAGCTAACTTCTAAGTTTTATGACCTGGTTAAGACCAGGAGCTTATTTTGAAAAAACTTAGTTCGCGTCAACTTTTATCCGTATCCCGGGCTCTTTAAAGAAGAACCTCGGTCAACAAATTTTAGCTAACTTCTAAGTTTTATGACCTGGTTAAGACCAGGAGCTTATTTTGAAAAAACTCAGATCGCGTCAACTTTTATCCGTATCCCGGGCTCTTTAAAGAAGAACCTCGGTCAACAAATTTTAGCTAACTTCTAAGTTTTATGACCTGGTTAAGACCAGGAGCTTATTTTGAAAAAACTCAGATCGCGTCAACTTTTATCCGTATCCCGGGCTCTTTAAAGAAGAACCTCGGTCAACAAATTTTAGCTAACTTCTAAGTTTTATGACCTGGTTAAGACCAGGAGCTTATTTTGAAAAAACTCAGATCGCGTCAACTTTTATCCGTATCCCGGGCTCTTTAAAGAAGAACCACGGTCAACAAATTTTTGTTAACTTCCAAGTTTTATGACCTGGTTAAGACCAGGATAGGACTTAGTTTGTGATAACTCTTATCCATAGATAAAAATTAACACCTAAGTCGTTAAGGAGACCTGGATATATCCGGGTACCATATGCCCCCCAAGTAACTGGGAAAGGGTCTTTCGTTGTTACTTTAAAATTACCCTTGCAAATAACGAGAAACATTTGATTTTTATTTATACATGGAAGGTGACCTTCTAGGTCTTACAAATGTTTATTGATAATATTTCTTTAGGTGGATTGCATTCCAAGTCCGCGGGACCGCCCCTCCACCAAGTCGAGCTAATTTATACGTCCCTTCTTTGATGACTTCGATGACCTGGTATGGTCCTTCCCAGCTTGGTCCCAAAACCCCATCTTTGGGATCTTTCCCGGCCAGGAAAACTCTCCTCAAGACCAAATCGCCGACGCTAAAGGCACGTCTTTTGACCTTAGTGTTGAAGTAGCGAGTGATTTTCTGTTGATAATGGGCGAGCTGGAGTTGTGAATCCTCTCGCCTCTCATCCATCAAGTCTAAGGAGTGGCATAGGAGCTCGTGGTTCTTATCCTGTTCGTAGGACCGGACCCTGTGCGACAGGACCTTTACCTCCACGGGGAGGACCGCTTCACTTCCAAAGGTTAGGGAGAAAGGAGTGTGACCCGTGGGAGTCCGATGTGAGGTCCTATAGGCCCACAGAACTTGGGGGAGCTGTTCTGGCCAGATCCCCTTTGCCTCATCTAGCCTCTTCTTGAGGCTTGCCTTCAGAGTTTTATTGACAGCTTCGACCTGGCCGTTCGCCTGGGGATAGGCCACGGATGAGAAACTTTTCACAATTCCGTTCTTTTCGCAAAATTCGGTGAACAGGTCGCTGTCAAATTGAGTGCCATTGTCGGAAACGATCTTTTTGGGTAGGCCGAATCGACAAACGATGCTTTTAACCACAAAGTCTAGCACCTTTTTCGATGTTATTGTCGCCAACGGCTCTGCTTCGGCCCACTTTGTGAAGTAGTCAATGGCTACCACGGCGTAATGGACCCCGCCCTTTCCGGTGGGCAGGGCGCCTATTAGATCTATGCCCCAAATGGCGAAGGGCCAGGGAGACGATATCATTTTTAGCTCGGCCGGGGGTGCTCGTGCAACCGCGGCGAACCGCTGACATTTGTCGCACTTTTTTACGTATGAGATCGAGTCTTTGGACAGAGTCGGCCAGTAAAAACCCTGCCGAAGGATCTTCAAGGCCAGGCTTTGCCCCCCAGTGTGATCTCCGCAGAATCCGTCATGAAATTCCTGCAGGATGGCCTTCGCCTCACTTGGAAGAACACACCGGAGGAGAGGTAATGAATGCCCACGTCGGTACAACACCCCCTCGACTAGCGTATATCTCGGAGCTTGATAAAGGACTCGCCGTACGTCGTTGCGCCCTTCGGGTAACTTGCCCTCGACGAGGTACTCAACAATGGGAGTCATCCAGGTCGCCCTGATGTCAATCATCTCAATATCCGCTCGATCTCCGTCTATGCTTGGTTTGTCCAAGAACTCAATTGGCACCAACCCCAGGGTTTCTGCCTCCCCCGAGGTGGCGAGCTTGGCGAGAGCATCTGCATTGGCGTTCTGCTCCCGAGGTATCTGCTCGATCGACCCTTGCCCAAACGTAGACAATTCGGATTTTACCTTAGCCAAATAAGAGGCCATCTTGGGACCCCGCGCCTGATACTCGCCTAAGACCTGATTCACCACGAGCTGGGAGTCGCTGAAGCATTGGACAGAGCTTGCCTTTAGCTCGCTAGCTATCCTAAGTCCGGCTAACAAGGCCTCGTACTCTGCCTCGTTGTTGGACGCCTTGAACCCGAACCTCAGCGCCGAATGGAATCTATGTCCTTCTGGGGATATCAGAATGATTCCGGCCCCGGAGCCGTTCTCGTTAGATGAGCCATCAACGAAGATCCTCCACGATGAGCCTGAGGATGTGAGCTGCTGTGAATCTTCCGATGGGATCTCACGGAATCCCGCGCATTCTGCCACGAAGTCGGCCAAGGCTTGACTTTTTATGGTAGTTCGGGGAGTATAGAAAATCTCGAACTGACTGAGTTCGACCGCCCACTTTAGCAAGCGTCCCGAGGCTTCAGGCTTTTGCAAAACCTGCCTTAGAGGCTGATCGGTCATGACGTGTACAGAGTGGGACTGGAAGTATGGCCTGAGTTTTCGCGAGGCCGTGATTAGGCAGAACGCCAGCTTTTCCATCAACGGGTACCTTGACTCAGCTCCGTGGAGTCTCTTGCTGATGTAATAAACCGGTTTCTGAGCCTGGTCCTCTTCTCGCACCAGAACGGCACTAGCTGCGTCCTCAGTCACGGCCATGTAGAGGAAAAGAGGTTCTCCTACCCTGGGCTTTGATAGCACAGGTGGCTCAGCTAGGTGCGTTTTTAGGTCGAGGAATGCGCCCTCGCACTCTACTGTCCATTCGAACTTCTTGTTTCCGCGGAGCAGGTTGTAGAAAGGCAGGCACTTGTCGGTCGATTTGGAAATGAACCGGTTCAGTGCCGCCACCCTTCCTGTGAGGCCTTGGACATCTTTCCGCGACCTGGGGGATGGAAGCTCGAGCAGTGACCTGATCTTGTCGGGATTTGCCTCGATTCCTCGGGTATTGACTATGAAACCCAAGAACTTCCCCGATGCGACACCGAAAGTGCATTTCTGAGGGTTGAGCCTCATGCCATATTCTCGCAGTATGTTAAAACATTCTTCCAGGTCGGCAACGTGGTTGGTGGCAGTCTTTGACTTGACAAGCATATCATCGACGTACACTTCCATGTTCTTCCCGATCTGATCCGCGAACATTCTATTTACCAGCCTTTGGTAGGTTGCCCCGGCATTCTTAAGACCGAACGGCATGACCTTATAACAATAGACATTAGTCGGGGTCATAAAGCTGGTATGATCCTGGTCTGCTGGATTCATCGCGATCTGATTGTAGCCCGAGTACGCGTCCATGAAGGACATGAGCTCGTGCCCCGCCGTGGCATCCACCAGTTGATCGATCCTCGGCAACGGAAAGCAATCCTTGGGGCAGGCTTTATTCAGGTCGGAAAAATCAATACAGGTCCGCCACTTGCCATTGGGCTTTGGAACTAACACGGGATTGGCAACCCAAATGGGAAATCTGGCTTCGCGGATAAAGCCACATTTTTTGAGCCGGGCCACTTCTTCTTCAAGGGCCTCGGCTCGGGTTGTCCCTAAACGCCTCTGCTTTTGAGACTTTGCAGGGACGCTTTTGTCTAGGTGGAGCGTGTGCATGATTACGCTCGGACTGATCCCTATCATGTCCTCGTGCGACCATGCGAATACGTCTAGGTTCTTTTTCAGAAATGCGGTTAGATCCGCCTTTCTTCTATCGTAGAGGTTCTTTCCGAGCTTCACCGTCCGTGAAGGATTTTGTTCATCGATGCCTACCTCCTCGAGATCTTCAATAACTTGGAGCTCGGACCTGTCCTCGCCTACTCGGGGGTCAATGTCCTCGCTTAAGGCGAGCTTTTCGTCTTCGGAAACCCGAGGTTTTTCAATCTCAGGGGCCGCCTTGGGTCCCTACGATTCCTCTTCATCCTGAATGGCCATCGCCACCTGCTCGGGTTTAGATTTTCCCTTCATGGAAATGCTGTAGCATTCCCTGGCAGCGAGCTGATCGCCCTTGATAGTGCAGACCCCTGTCGAAGTAGGGAACTTCATGGCGAGGTGCCGGACGGATGTGATAGCTTCGAAAGCAACGAGCGTTGGTCGGCCCAAAATTGCATTGTAGGCAGCGGAGCAGTTAATGACTACGAATTCGAGCAGTTTGGACACTGTTCGGGACTCGTCGCCTAGGGTGATCACCAGCTCGATCGTTCCTATCGCTGCTGACCCTTCGCCTGAAAAACCATATAGCATCATCGAGGTTGCCTTTAGCTCGGAGACGGTCAGACCCATTTTTTCTAAGGTTGAACGAAATAGGAGATTCACCGAGCTCCCATTGTCCACTAACACCCTCCTTACTCTCCGGTTGGCGAGCTGGACTGCTACGACCAAGGGATCGTTATGAGGGAATTGGACATGGCCCGCGTCCTCCTCCGTGAAAGTGACTGGTTGTTTCTCTAATCTTTGTTGTTTTGATTGACGCTGTTCCGGGACGAACTCCCCTCCATTGTGGGCCTTCAACTCATTTATGTACCTCTTCTGGGCGCCTCTGCTCGTGCCAGCCATGTGTGGCCCTCCAGAGATGGTGGAAATCTCTCCCTCGACCACGGGGGGAGGGACGTCCTGATCTACTCGAGGTCCAGGTTGACTGGCTGGGATCTCCGGAGCGGGTCGACCTGTGGGGACCCTGTTCCGCGAGTATTGCGCCAACGGACCTGCTCGGATGAGAGTCTCAATTTCATCTTTGAGGTGCCTGCAGTCGTCGGTATTGTGCCCGACGTCGTTATGAAAATGGCAGAATTTGGAAGCGTCTCTCTTTCCCTTAGGGTGCTTTATTGGCTCCGGTCTTCTCCAGGGGACTCGCGTAGCGTTGGCCAGGAAAATATTCTCTCTGGTTTGGGTGAGCTCGGTATACGCTGTGAACACGGGCTTGAATTTATCCACGGACTTATTCTTCTTTTGACCGTGCTGGACGTTTTCACCATTTCCTTTTCTTTTGCCGCCACCGGGCTGGTTGCTCTGCGTGACGTCGGGAGTCGCTACTACGATCTCTGTTCCCGCCCCAGCGGGCTTCTCGAGGACCTGGCTGGTCCCCGCGGCTGAAGCTTCAGCTTCCTCCAAGTTTATCCATTCTTGGGCTCTGTTAAGGAATTCACTAACTGAGCTGACCCCCCTCCTTTGAATATCCTTCCACAGATCTCCGCCTACTAGGATCCCGGTCCTCATAGCCATGAGTTTGGAGCTGTCGTCGGCGTCTCTGGCTCGAGCAGCGACATTTGCAAATCTGCTCAAGTAGGCTTTTAGCGTTTCTCCAGGTTGCTGTCTCACGTTAGCTAGGGAGTCGGCCTGGACCCTGGCGGCCTGAGAGGCGCGGAATGCCCTCTTGAAGTCAGCCGAAAAGGTCTTCCAGGAGCTGATTGACTGCCTTTTACTTTGTTTGAACCACTGCCTGGCAGGTCCAGTTAGGGTGGAAGGAAAGATCAAGCAACGAAGCTCTGGCCCGATGTTATGAGCCATCATTAGGGTGTTGAACATCCCTAAGTGGTCAGATGGGTCTCCATCCCCGTTGAACTTTGACAAGTGAGGCATACGAAAGCCAGAAGGGTATGCCGTTGCTGCTATGTTGGGGGCGAAGAGCTCCATCTCATCCCCTGAATCATATTCGTCTTTTTCTTTCTCTGACAAGAGCTTCTTCATCAGCTCCTCCATTTGAGTTAAGCGCTCTAAGGTTTTGTCCTGAGATCCTGGGTTATTCCGGGGCTGTTCAACAGCTCCGGACCCGTTGTACATATTAGGCGGGTTATTGCCCCTCCTATCTGGAGATAGGTCATTTGGGGCATTCCCGCCATTACGTACTTCGGATCGGACCCCAACTGAGCGGGCCTTGCTACCATCCCTAACTCGATCCTCTCTGTGAGAGTTGAGGCGATCTCGAAGGTCGCCTCCCTGGGTATTATGGTGACTTTGTGCTGAACTTAGTCGCTGTCGCAGGTCTCCTCCCGAAAGATCACTCCGTGCACTACCGGTCCAGTGACTCCTGCTGGACAGGCTCAATGTGCGTCTTTGGCGGCTCCGACCTGATCCTTCCCCCGGCACCCTGCTGCGCCAGGAAGGCCCGGCCGATGGCGGGTCTCTCCTACTATTTATGTAGGTCGGGATGTCTCGGACGGGCTGAGGAGACGGGTATCTGATGGGAGAAGGAGGATGCCTGACCGGAGAGGCGATCCTAGTGCCGTCTGGACGGACTAAATTTGGTGGGGGCCTCTCGGCCCTGCCAGCTTGATGGTTTCGCGCTGGGCGATCTGGACGAGGAACTGGACGCTCTTCGGGGACGGGATGACGTCTCCGGATCTCCTCGGCCCTTCTTTGGGAATTTCCCCTATCTCTTCCGGGTGTCCTCGAGGAAGGCTGAGAGCTAGGGGTTGATGTCCTAACCGAACAGCTGTACTGCTGCGGTTCGGTCTGAGGCATTTCCCTGAAGTTCGCCTCTTGATGGCGTGATGAAGGGGTGGAGTTGGATGCAGGGAGTCTACCCGAACGGCTATACCTGGATCGATTACTCCGGCGAGACTTAGGAGCCTCGCCTTGCCTCTCTCCAACGTTACCGTTGGTTGTGAGAGGGGGTAGTCGACTCAGAATATCCTGGATTTGCTGACCAGCTGCTGCTAGCTGGCTCCTCAGTTGAGCATTCTCCATCTCCACCGCAGTATAATAACCTGGATTCGGATTAGGCGGCCGGGGCGTCGAACTACCAGTGTCGTCTTGGCCGGCCGGCTGCTTTCCTGGCCTTTGCTGGACTTCAGGAACTTGCTCCTCGGGGAGGGCAACATGGCGGGCCTCCTGCCCATCATGCTGTTCTGTCTCGTTGCCATGTTTGGATCGAGTGGTCACCATAGTTGTATGTTTGTGGTAGTACTAATTGGACTTGCTCTCAATGAAAGCACCAAACTGTTGACGCGGTTCTTCGGCAACAGGTAATTAAGAGAAGAAGAGAAAGAGATTAGTACTTAAAAGTAGAACCGCCGCAGATATGAAATCTTTGTGAGAAGAACTAGGTGACCCTAAACACGTTTTTAAGTGGTTCGAAGGTCAAAATCCTTCTACTCCACTAGTCAATATTATTGATCTTTTCTGGGTAATTGGTTTACAAAATATATAGTTCTTACAAGACTATTTTTTCCAACCCCTATCAATTCCCAGGGTCTCCATATTTATAGGAGAAGGCACCTGGAAATTGGTAGGGAGGTCATCCCGTGACCTTACCATTTGTCATATCAAGTCTGTGATATTCATGATTACTTCCTAAACCTGACACACAAGTGTGGTCTAATCAGTATGGAAGGAGATAATGGGCCGCACGGCCCAACCCGTCCGTGGGTGTCTGAATACGCACGTTCCTGCGGCGTGTCCGAGAAGTCAGGGGGATATCGGACACGTGATGGCAGGATTATGCACGTTTATCTTGCGTGTTGACTTCCCATAGGGTCAGAGCTTCCTGAGAAGCTCGCTACCGGAGCAATCCATAACCCGAGCTGATCCGTCAGTGGTCGTCGGATGTTGTTCCCAGCTCCTGGAACAACAAGAGGGAGCAGGAAACTCCATCCCCTCGAGCTAGAAAGGGCCCGTCCTGAAGATAAAGCCTCTGGCCTGTGGGAGCCTCGGGCTAAATCATGTTTAGTCCGAGGATCGTCCTGCTAAACAGCCCGTGGGAAATCCAGGGCGTACAACATATAATTTATTTGGGTATGAAATAAGTATATAAAATTTATCAATATTACATATATTAAATTTTGTTAAATATAAGTAAATGAATAAATAAATTAATTCTTTGTAATAAAGAAAATTAATTTAATTTTTATATAGAAGAAAATATTTTAATGAAATAGTATTTATAATTTAAAATAAAAAACTTTATAAAATAATTTAGAGTATCTTTTTAATAAATTTTTAAATGACATGGTAGGTCGGTTATGTGAGAACTGACTTATCATATGACATGGTAGGTGAATTGAGTGAGAAATAACTTATCATGTGACATGGTAGGTCGGTTGTGTGGGAACAAACCTACCATGTCATTATAAAAATACTCTATTTTATTTTTATATTATTTGAATTTAAAAATATATTAATTTATTTGAATTAATATATTTGAATTTTATAAAAATATAATATTTTTTATAATAATTTTATTTATTATAAGTTAATTTCAATAATTGATATATATATAATCTGTTTGTGTATTATTAATTGTAAAAAATATTTTATGCTTATTAATATTACTTTATAATTATTACATTTAAAAATTATACATATTTTTTTTGGTAAAAATTAAAATATATTACATGGTAGGTTGGTTTGTTAATAACTGAAATTATGTGCTAGATGGATGGTAGGTCGGTTCGTTAGCTGACTTATTATTGGGCCCTAAATGGCTCAAACTAGAAAGCCACTCACATATTAATATATATTTTTGTTTTTCAGCTTTTCTTTATTTCCCCCCCAGCCGTTTACTATTCTTCTCCTCTCCCCCAGTCGGGATTCCAAGCCTCCAACCTCCAAACAGTCGTTGATCTACCACCTCCGAACACCCAGGTTGTCGACCATTTGACCACTTCCCAGCGACCTTCTCTTGCCTTCAATCCTCGTCACACTCTCCGTCTGGATCGAAGCCATGCGTTGCCTCCGACTTCAAGCTCATCTCTGTTGGGTCGATTGAATTTGAGCGGCGCCTCTACTTGCTGGGAATGTTGCCTCCCTCATCGTCGCCTCCGCTAGCCAGGTCAGAAAAGTCAAGCACTATCTCCGATGGCTTTTTCGTCTTCGCTGGATATGCCTCTGCACTAGATCTATATCCATTTATATATATATGTATATGTATATATAATTACTGCATTTTTGTTTTCTAAAGGTGATGTGCTGAAGTTTAAAACTGTGGTATTTACGATATTCTTGATAAGTATGTAAAATTAATATTTTTTGTTTGTTGAAAGTGTGATGACTCTGAAAAACATATTGTTCATTCTTTGGGAAGCCGACTCTTTGATGTTCTTAGTTTTGACTGTGTAATGTGTACTTGTTTCATTGTTTTTCTATTAGAAAATGAAATTGGCAGCTAGATTAATGAGTTTTACAATCTTTTGTTTCCATTTCATAATGTTCAATGAGTGTATATATAATTTTTTTTGAGTAATGGACAGTTCATAATTCTTTCTATAATTTGCTTTGTTTTGTAATCTGTTTTCTAGGTATGCATTTTTTTTTATCTGTAGTTTTGTTATACTTTGAGTAAAGTACATTATATTTGATATATAGTAACATTTTATTTAAATATTACATATTTACTATTGTTTTGTTATATAATAACATCTGTACACTATTAGTAGCCACCTTCTTATAGTTGTTAAGAAACTTGCTTATTATATTATTTCTATCTATTAGATCCTTTAGTCGCAAGATATACGTCTATAATGGATAGTTATGCTCTGGAGTGATGTGTATGTTTTATATGAATTTTTTTTATTTGATGAAACAACTTCTAACAATTAACATTTTCTTTTTAATAGGGAGTATTGGATGTCATTGTAGTTGTATCTTTTTTTTTGCATTATGTAGCTTTACTGAATCCTGTCAACCAGATTTTAAGTAAGAGGTCACTCATTCGGGAGACTCTACAAACGCATATAAGTCATTATTCAAAGAAAAATGAAAAAAGGGATGTCGTTCAAGCCCTTGACGAAATTTGAGAAGAATTTGCGACAAAGTTATTATTGTTCCTAGCTAAGTAGTTGATCATATTTATTGTATATATATTTCTCTTTTTTAGACTTACATATATGTAAATGACATATTATTTACTCTTAATTAATATTAATAATAAATAATTTTTTATTTATATTAATTTAAATATTTGTGACATTTAATTGATATGATAACTACTATAATTAAAATTACACATAAATCAATTTTATAAATTAAACAATAATTAAATAAAAAACACCATAAGTCGGTTCTACTAAAACAACCTCTAATGCAAGCACCAAAATTCGGTTGACAACCGACTTACATCGTAAGTCACTGCATGGGAGGTCGGTTTCAAACCAACTTTTGAACGTTCATAAGTCAGTTTTTAACTGACTTCTCATGCTTTTCTAGCTTGTAAGGGCACATTTGTAATTTTGGCCAGTTGAGGGCATAAATGTGGTTATATGTGATAAATTGTTGAGAACACATTATTATGTGGATATATTTGCAGCATATGGCTCGAGACGGTTGTAGTGAGCGGATTGGCGAAATAGTCACTACGGGGACTAATACCTGACTTGGGTTGAGCTTGGGGGTATTTTTGAGAATTTAGAAAATATGTTGGGAATTATGAGATGTTGGATAAATAATTGGTAATTAATTGGATGACGAGATTAATTGGAAGATATTAGGAACATTTGAGAAATTAGCAGGAACTGGGGGAAATGACCATTTTACCCCTAGGGATAAGTTTAGGGCTAGCTAATTAAGATGGACAATAGAGTCTTTTGCCTTGAAACTAAGGATAGACTCAGAATTATTTAGAACAAAATAGAAAGAGGTAGAACAACTCAAGGAAAAGCTCTCAGCTCACTCTCTCTCATCTCTGTCACTCTCACTCTCCCTTATTGATTTTTGATGCTAAGGACCTACAGGGTGCATAAGCTAGGATTGGGCGGGAGATCTGTGAAGGAAAACAGAAGGAATTGGAGAGAATTCAAGCTAAAACTTTTGTGGAATCAACCATAGTTGACGTAAGTTTTGGTCTCTTAATTTTTTAAAGAATATAGTTTAAATTGGGTAGAATTGGACTGAGTAGTTTAAAGCTTAGAACAAGGGTTATTCTGGGATTTGAGTAGAATTATACTAGATTTTTGGAGTAATGGATTCTTGTTGAATTGGGGTATTGGTTCGGGTATAATTGTTTAGGAGATTAATGTTTAAAGTATGTGATTTAATTATGAATTCGTAGCTAGTTTCGATGTGGAATTGAGAAGATTTGTTGGGGAAAATCCTAGGTTTAATCTTGGTGTTCTTGGCTGGGAAGGAGGAAAAAACCCAGATTTATGGGTTCGAAGGGGGGGCGCCGCGACCCAGCCTGGGGCACCGCGACGCGTGTGGCCATTTTGGCCTGGGTGTGGCCTTTGACTTAGGGGCGCGGTGCGACCCACTAGGCCAAGTTGCAGCCTGCCTCCCCCTTTGGCTTGGGTGCTTGCTCTCTGACTTGGGGGCAATTCATGACCCACCATGCCAAGTCTCGACCCGCCTAGGGATTTTAGACTTAGAATTGTTTCTAGAATTGGTAAGGCTCGGGGTTCGAACCTAGGCGCACGGGACAATTTCTACTACCCGGTTTAGTAGAAGTGGTCCCGGAGGCTAGTTTCTGTCTCCTAGGTATTTATTTGGTTTGGAAGTTGATGGATACCCATTGGCCTTTGTGACTAGATTTATCGCCAAGGCTCGGGGCTGAGGATCATGCTCGGAACCATTTCATTCTCTCTGCTTGGAATTTTAGGTAAGAAAATTGCACCCTTGTGTGGCTGTATTGGGACTAAGATTCCCTGTAATTGAATAAAATATTGTATGATTGTGATATGCCATGTGAGCATGAAATAAACGGCGTAAGAGAGCCGGGGCTGATAATTTGTGCACAGGATGCGGCTCAGCCACTATGAGCTGGGGTCGGCTAGATAAACACTGGACTCGGCCTAAGCGAGCTGGGGTCAACTAGATAAACTATTGAGTATATATATGCTTACTATTGTTAATCTGATGTGTATGGCTTGTTAAATATCAAAATGATTGGCTTGTGATTAATTGGATGTCATCACTGATCATCTGTTTGCTATGGCCTGCTGAATATCTGGTTATCTGTCTTGTGAATTATTTGATTATCATTATTGATTATGCTATGCTGCTATGGTTTTCTTGCTAGTCCTTGGCTCACAGATGCTACATGGTGCAGGTAAAGGCAAGGGTAAGATGGACCAACCATGAGTTGGAGCGCTCTGGGGGCGGGGTGTGCATTGTCAGCTTCTCGTCCGCCACGACCGAGAGATTATACAAGAACAAAAAACCTAAAATGTGAATTTTTCCATTACAATGGCCTTTGATGATACATAACTTTTGGAAGTTTGTAAATTTGTCCTTTAATCCCTATTTTTGGGATCCCATATTCTAAACATTTATTTTAATGAAAATTATCTGCTTATGACCAAAATCATTTAACCCTAACTTGTTTATGACTTTAGGATCACATTTTTATTCAAATGACTTGATTAGCAAGTCTTGCACTATTTTAAACACACAGTGTCACGGTCTTGGTTATCCAGGGTGTTACAACTTGGTATCAGAGTGGTCTAGGTTCAAGGGTTAATGAAGACTGGCTGAACATGTACACTCGCCGCTAAAGAAAAGCTCGACTTAGAGTTTGGTAATTGTATACATGAGATTATATGCTTAAGTGCTTGAATGAAATATGAAGGCTTTGCTATTTGATTAATAGGGAGCATGAGATACTGATAGGGTCTGGCCCTTGACTGATGTGTGATGATATCGGGGTGTGCTTATTAGGATGGCTGTTGCTTGTGAATGAATATTTGAATGATTATTTGCATATTGATTGCATGTGGATGAATATTTGGATAATTTTTTATATCTTGATTGCATGTGGTTGGTTGAGTTCCAATGATGGATCATGGAAAGATTGTTACCCTGTCATCATAGTCTGACTATCGAGTCATTGATTGCAGATAAACTTGGATAACTATTGTAACGACCCAAAATCGCTAATAAGGCTTAAGGGCCTTGATTAGTGTTCCTGGAGGGCATAATGGGATTTTGTGTGTGACTTTAATGAGTTAAATGCATGATTATGATTTAATGCATGTTATATGACTATTTGACTATTTGAGATGCATGACTATGTGTATTAGTATGCATGTAGACCTTATTATTTTAGAAAGAGCATAATTGTAATTTGGCCATTTTGGGCATGACTGTGTTGATATCTGTGATCTGTGACTCGAGACGATCCTAGAATGAGCGGGTTAGCGGAAAAGTCAAAGCGGGAATCTATACCCGGCCTGGGTTAAGCCTGGGGAGTTTAAATGGGAATTTGGAAAATATATTGAGGTTAATCTTGATGATGAGGAATGTATATTTGGTGATTAATCAGGTATTGGGTTGCGAGGGGGAATTATTAGAAACACTTGAGGAATTAGAGGGAATTTGGGTAATAGGACTAAAATGTCCCTACTTGGGCAAAAAGGTTTAGAATTATTAGGGAGGGCATTTTGGTCTTTAGGCTTGTTAGAGATAAGTTAAAGGGAGCGTTATACTTAGTGGAATTGGTAGAAAAAGAGTTAAGGCTGAAAAAGAAAGAAAGAAAGAAGAAAAAGGAATAGAGAGAAAACAGAGGGGTTTTCTTCAAAGGATCGGTTTATGGCTCTCCCACCATTTCCCTTCATTTTTCTTGGAGTTAAGCTCAGTGGAGAGCTAGGGTAGGCTGAGCATCAAGGATCCTAAGCTAGACTTGAGGATTGGCAAGGGATTAGCAAGATCACATCAGAAATTTGAGGGAAGTTTTTGGAGATTTCAGTTTTAGGGCTTGACTGGTTTGAGCTGTGTATTTGAGCTAAGTAGATGGGGATTTTTGGGAAATCAGGCCAAGATTGAGAAGGAGCAAGCTAAGGAGGTCTAGGGTTCAACTCAAGGTCGAATTTCCATCCACGGTATGATTTCTAAGTCCTTAACTTTGATGTTTGACTGAATTTCTGGGTTTAGGGTTCATTATGGTAGATCTTGAGTTTTGGGTTGTTTGAACTTGGGTTATGAGTTCTTGGGATGCTTGGGATGAGTGTGAGGTGTTGATAAGTTTGTTTTTGGGTTTGGGAAAGATTTGGACAAGTTTGGGGTTGAAATGGTTGAAAGAAATCACAGAAAACGATTTTTGGTGTTGGCAGTCTGCAACTAGCGCTACAGCGTTAGTCTTTGGGCGCTGTAGCGCTAGGCCCTGTTTCTGGGGAGTTGTGGTTCTACTTGTAGTGCTACAGCGCCCTCTTTAGAGCGCTGTAGCGCTGCACTATTCACAGAAAGGGATTTTTGGGCTTTTTTTTGAGGGATTTTGACCTAGGGTTCGGGGCTCGATTCCACCACTTTGTTTTGGGGATCTAGGACTTCCCGGGGGCTCGGGATTGGTCCCGAGGCTAGGTTTTGGACTTAAGGTTTGGTAATGACTTTGACTTATGGATTTTGTTTAGGTGAGCGTTAGGGCTCGAGTAGGATCGTGCTCGAGGAGTCAGGTGATCAAAGCTATCGAATTGAAAGGTAAGAAAGCTGTAACACCCAAGGACAGGGCATGGGCCCACAGTGCTATTTCAGGGCATGGCCCTAGATTGTATTATGTGTAAATGTATAACCTTAAATGAATTATTTTATGTTTGAATGATTATTTCGAAATGTACTATATGTATGATTATAATGCAATGAACGACTAAGGCCGAGAGCGGTGAAGGCCGAGAACGGCCTTGGGGCCGGAAGTACACTTAGCACATGGAGTGCTTATAGCCAGGGTGGGACCCAAGGGATACATGAGTTATCCTTACGGTAAGGACCGAGACCCCAGGCTTTGGTAAGGCCTCTGGGGCGGCATGGTCGTGCTTGTTCAGTCTGATGGTTTTCCTATTTATCAGTGGATTATATGTCAGCTATATTCTATGCATATGTTATATACTATATGAGTTTTCTTGCTGGGCTTCGGCTCACGGGTTCTCTGTGTGGCAGGTAAAAGCAAGGAGTCAGTCAACCGGTCATGAGTATGGAGAGCGTGGGGGCGGCGCGTACATGTTCGACCTTCCCGACTGCTTTGGTTGGGGGCATTTTGTATATGGCTGTATAAACTTATTCTTTTGATAGTTAACCTGGTGTAAATCTATTTTTGAGTTGTAAATATTTTGTAAACCTTATTTTTGGGATCCCAGATGTTTGATACTTAATTTTTTCAATGAAACTAAACATTTTCAAAGAGTACAGCCTTAAACTCTGGTTTAGTCACACTTTTGGTTTTAGAAACCTTGTAGAGTCAGTTAGTTGCACAATCTCTGTTTTAAACTCACTTAGTAACGGCTCTAAGGTAGTAGGGCATTACAACTATGCATCTAAGGGGATCCATACGACTACCCGACACAGGGTCTGAGGTTAGAGATGATGGCTAGGGCCAGAACCCTCTGCCAGTCCCTAAGAACAAGCAGTAGACACTTGCAGACATGCAAGCCTTGCTACAGAGTCAGGAAGAATAGATTCGCTTATTGAGACAACAAACTCTGTCATTGAGTGTTACACCTATTGTGCCACCTGTTATGGCACCAGCTGTACAAGCACCTGAGATTGGGAATAGGTGGGAGCCACTGTATGAGCGGTTCAGGACCAGATCCATTGAAGGGCGAACAGTGGATGAGTATGATTACCTCAATCATAGATTTCATGAGGGTAGAAGGTAATGACAGGGTGGCCTGTGCCACCTATGTGCTGAGAGAGGATGCTTGCATTTGGTGGGAAGTGGCATTACAGACCAAGGATGTGTCTACTCTGAGTTGGGATGGGTTCAAGGACTTGTTCAGCCAAAAGTATTATAATGTTGTCGTTAGGGCAGCGAAGGTAAATGAATTTGTGGGATTAGTACAGGACAACATGACAGTTACAGAATATGCCCTGAACTTTGATATGTTAGGAACGTGTTTCCTAATGCGCAACAGAAAGGTGGTGGGTTGGCCCAGTGCACAACAAAAATTTTGTAACATATTTAAACAACTTTTAAATATGCGGATCCATTAATATACATACATTAATCATAAGTAAGATTATAAAACATACATCTTGATGCCTATCAAGTGTCCTTGCTAACTTTTCGTAATTTGAACGAACTTCCTATCCAAGTTGCTCCCAGGTACTCACACCAAGTTCTTCCACAACGTTCTCTACACCTCAAGAAGTGTGTGGGTACTTAGAGAATAAAGGATAGTTAATTTCTGATTCTACTTGATGTACTCAACACATGAGATCAAGAGAATAGGTCTGAGATTGGTTCTATATCTTTTTCGGGGAGAGATAGAAAAGTATCATTCTTCTTTATTGAGAGCGAATAAATTTCTATATAGAGTATATTTTCTTTTTTTTTTTCTATTTTTTGATGATTCTAACTTAAATAGAAAATATTCAAATTTAAAAATTAAATCTATAACCAATTTACAATTTTTCTTTTAATTAATTAATTATCTTATTAATGAAAATATCCAAAAAAATAACTTTTGAATTTTCAATTAATTAATTAATTAATTAAAAATTTTGAAAAATCTATCCTTGAAAAACTGTGTAGTACACGCCACACACAGTCCAACTGTGTGTGTCGTGTACCACCCTATATTTTAGGGATATTTGATTTTTCTATAATTATTTAATTATTTATTCAAACTACCTTATCAGATAGAAATCCAACAAATTGATAATTAATTCAAATTTGAATTAACTATCTTTTTAACTAATTATCAAATATAATTAATTATTTGAATAAATATCAATCTTTTAAATTCAAATCTAATTTGAACTTATCAAATTATTATCTTCCACTCAATTAAAAATATTTAATTAATTCTACCAATTAATTAAAACCAATTTAAATTATATAATAACTTCGAAATTAAATATTTAATTTATTATACTTTCAAAAATAAGTTTAATTATTTCATATAATTTCAAAAATTACATAATAATTAAATATTAATTAATTTTGTTAATTACAACGAATTTGTAATTAATTAATTAATCACTATTATCACATAATTACATATTTGGCCCGAAGAACAAGTTTCTTCTTAAATAAGTCTTTCAAACATTTTTCCATTTATATCAACTCTTGCCTTGAATAGTGTTGATAGAGCCGCTGTGGGGACCTATGGACCTATAATTCCAATCTCCAATAAATTTGAGATTATTAATTAAACTTTTTAATTAAATAATCTTAATTTATTATTCTCATGATTACTCCACTATAAATATGAGACTGCACTCTTGTAATTATAAACATTTCATTTACTAAGTACTTTATAAAATAAAGCGACATTTGATATAATCATTACATACAAATTAATCCCCTAATAATGGCCCATAATTAACTGGGAATAAAATTATTGTTTTACCCTTTTAATTATATCTTGTTTCCTTAAGTACCATTGACTTTACTAGTGAAGGTTAATTCATAAATAAATTATGAATTTGACCTCAATAACCTTTCAGTCCCAAAAGTATGTAGAAGTCCAAGAATTTTACTTAGCTAGTTAGATAGTACTAGTAGTAGTAATAGCTAGTAGTTGTTATAGTATGTTTATTACTATGGATTTTTGTTCAAGCCAGGACTTAGTTGAACCCTCGTAGCAACACTTATAGATTTTATAAGTTTAACCTATAGTTTAAGAATATTAATTATAACATAAGGTTTGATTAATATAGCTAATTATAGAAATGATATTTATTATACTATAAGGTTTAGATAGAACTAATAAGATCATGACACTTGTCATGTGCATGTTTATTGAAAAATTAAGTATTTTTAAGGAATAGTTTTATACGAGAAATATTTGAAAACCCCAGAATCTGCCAGGAGCTTTAAAATCGTTATATGACTCAGTCAAAGTTGTTTACTCAATTCAAATTAGGCTGAAAAAGTGCAATTACGTGTATAATATTCCAGTGTATGCTGATATATCGCAGCTCTAGGGGCGATACATCGCCACACAGGGAATACGAAAACATGTAACTTCGCACGAACGCTTCGACGAGCCTCGAGGATATAAGCCCGATATATTGCCTACCATGGGTGATATATCAGCCCTGGGGCAAGTTTTTCAAATGGTTTTGAAACCGAGCTCAATTCAAACCTTAACCTCTTAGCAAGCCTCTAAATCTTTTGACCGAGTCTTAAGCCTCTGCTGAACGAATATTCAAATGTATTTCAATTAAAATTCATTATTTTTATTCAAGCTAAAAGAAGATCTTTTCATCCTTGAACTCTATAAATAGGACCTAGTACCCATCCATTTATTTCATTCTTCAAGCTGAGTTTAGAGTCTTCAACCAGCTAGTTTTACTTTAGAGTGTTAAACACTTGGGTTGGGGTTATAAGCTTTATCATCTTAAGCTTATTAAACACTTGGGAAGTAAGGTTAATAGTGTGTTTTTCGATATCAAGGTGTAGTTCGGTTATAGTGCATTCAAAGGTATTCCTATTCGTAGTTCATTTCTGTATGTTTCATTAGTTTCTTATAGTTTTCTCTACTCAAATCCTAACTCACTGTTCTCATTATCTTGGTTAGGTATTTAAGTTCTCTGAACTTAAGATTTCTTGTCGGAAAGTTTCTTCTCGGTGGTTTAGTTCATTTCTTTTCATCTCTTTTCTTTAGAATACTCACCTTTCTATTGTTGGTTATAGGAGTGTTCCAAAATCCCGTCCTTGTTCTCACATCCCGATATTGGTAAGGAAAATAGGATAGTTTCTATATGTTATATGTTATGTGTATGTATAATATGTTATGATGTTATGTTATGTTATGTTTTTACCTAGGGCTCATAGTCGCTTAGTTTGCAAGCCTTAGTGTTTATCATTTTCATGTTTAGAGTTATGATATACCATACCTCAAATATTAGATAGGGGACCTAGATGGGTTAACATATGCTACCATGTGATCTAACCTACCTCGAATATTAGACATGGGACATAGATGGTTTATCACATGTCATAATGGACATTAATATTGTAGTCCTATTTGTTATACGTCTTTATAGTCATATGTTTATGTTTATGTTTATGCGTATGTTTTATGCTTTTAGTAGATTTTCCTTGCTGGGCATTAGGCTCATTCCTTTATTTTTATATGTGCAGGAAAATATTTATGGCAGTGGAAAGATTCTTGGCAGCTTGGGATTGTGTATTGAGGGAGAATGGATTTGGTGGACTGCGTGAACGATTTGAGGAAGACGTTGTTTTAAGTCTTTTTAATTATGTTTTTTATGTATTTTTCGCACTTGATTTTGTAACGAATTTATTTAAGATTTAAGTTATGTTTTATTTTCAAACAATGGGATCCCATATCATACCCCAAATTTTATGTAGTTCGACATTTACTTTATAGTTTTTAATAAAGTTATGAATGTTTCGTATGTATGTTTTCTTAAGAATAGTGTCTATGTGTAAGCAGTTTTAATGGTCCAAAGTCTAGAATTAGTTGGGTCATTACAATTGGTATCTGAGCAACGGTTCATTTGCATGAAGTTCTCCTCGATACACATGCTCAAGCTCCGAATCTAATCGCCAAGTAAGTGTTTATAATTATAGTTATTATGTTTATATGTATAGCTAACGATTTTAGCCTTTATGTTTTCAATTAAGAATGAATGGAGCATTAACTTATGAAGATATCCAAGCCATTAAGGCCTTAAAAAGAATTTTAGAACCGAGAAACACCGTAGGAGTGCTAGAAAGAATCACTCGAAGATTACTTTTGTTCCACGGGGAGATAGGTCACCTCCAAGAATCTAACCAGATCATGATGAGATCAACGGACCAATACATTTTAGTAATTAGACTTTTTAGAGATTATCCTACTGTGATTGCAGTCTTAGAAGAAATTTGGGAGACGATAGATGATGAAGATGAATTGCCAATAGCTATGAGATATTATTTTCTCATACTTAGGTTCACTTCAAAAATGGAATTTCAATTTACAAATGAGCAAAAACATAGAATTTTTATGAATCTTCCTCGAGGGAATTTTGAGGCACAAGACAATGATGACTATGAAGAAATAGATGACAATATGTTAGATGAAGGATCGGATGTAGAAGATCCCAATTTTTAGAATATATTAGTTTCTTATTTATTTTATTTATTTGCATTTAAGATTGTAAATAGTGAATACTTTTTTTTTCCAAATTAATATCATTGTTATTTTGTTAACATGTATGAGTTTGCAATCATAATAAATAATAAATTTAATAAATAATGACCAAGTTCGGCGAGGGTGGATTAAAATCAATGAAACGGGTTATCTATATTGAGAGTTAGGGGGCCATAGTAGCGGGAATGATTTTATTGATCCCAGCCCTCCCTCAATATGGTTAACTTTGGAACAACAATGAGTTTCGAGCCTAAGAATTTAGTCATATAGGAAGATTAGTAACAGACTTAGAAAATAATAAAAATGGCTTATTTTTCTAAGTTTAGAAACACAGCCTAATTATAAAGAAGACTTATATAATTTTTCATAATAAATCATAATTAATAGGTCTGAGTTATGTTTGCTTATATTAAGTTTTGCCTTAGAGCCTATTAGGGTAAGTTCTAATATGTTTCCTCGAATATTAGAACTTTGCGAAAGATGTTGCTCAGAAGGTCTGCATGTACGAACACCGATGCCTCCAGCGCCGCTCCAGAGAGCAATGAAGCCCTTCCAGTTTGCAGAAGAGAAGTGCGTGCTACCACTATTGCTGCTTCTCAAAGTGCGCCGCCGTCGCCACCGGTCGACATCACTGCAAAATTGTCTGGTTACGACAACAAGTGGAAAAGATGCTACGACAACAATGACAAAAGACTCAGCCGCAGCCACAGCATAGCAACAATAATAGGCAGAAGAGAAGGCATCCCGATAGTAAGCAGGAAAATGGTGACAAAAGAATGCGAGAAAGTGATAGACCGGGTTATGTAGAATACCCGCAATGCTCCAAATGCCAAAAGAAACATCTTGAGGAGTGTCGTGCAAATACCAAGGAATGCTACGCCTGTGGTCAAGAAGGACACTGGAAGAGAGACTGTGCCCAACTCAAGCCAAAGGAGAAGAGGGATAATACGATGGTTCCAGAACAAAGTCTTTGCCTTGACGCAGGAAGGAGCCCATACTAGTAACAAGCAGTTACAGGTCAGATTCCTACCCTTGATAGTATATGTTCTAGTATCACTTAATTTGGGAATGACATACTCGTATATCTTGTTAGGAATGATAGAGAAATTAGACAAACCTTGTAGAATTAGGTTTGTGACATAGTTGCCTTCAGGTGAAGTAGTTCTATCATCATGGATAGTACGAGGCGTACCGATCAAGATTGAGGACGTAGAACTAGAAGGAGACCTGATAGAACTGGAGATCAAAGACTTCGACGTGATACAAGGCATGGACTGGCTAGCAAGGCATGACGCAACCATCGACTGCAAATGTAAGAAAGTGATGTTCGAGACTCCTGACGGCCAAAGACTATGCTTCATGGGACAAGTTTTAGGACTACGCACACCACTAATATCATCTCTCAAAGCTCAAGGGATGATAGAAAAAGGATGTCAAGCATACTTAGCCAGCATTATAGATGTGGTAAAGGAAACAACAATTAAGTTTGGAGACATCCGCATTGTAAAGGAGTTCCCAGAAGTATTTCTCGACAACTTGCCAGGATTTCCGCCAAATCGGGAAATTGACTTCACAATTGAATTAGTACCGGGAACCGAGCCTATCTCCAAGGAACCATACCGAATGGCACCTACCGAACTCAAGGAGTTAAAGAAGTAGCTACAAGAACTCCTAGACTTGGGTTTCATTAGACCGAGCCATTCGCCATGGGGATCATCGGTTCTATTTGTGAAGAAAAAGGACAGAAGCATGCAGATGTGCATAGATTACCGCGAGCTGAATAAGGTGACGGTTAAGAATAAGTACCCGCTACCCAGAATTGATGACTTGTTTGATCAACTTCAAGGTGCGACCGTGTTTTCAAAGATTGATTTATGGTCCGGGTACCATCAGCTCAAGGTGCGGGGAGAGGATATTCCTAAGACAGCTTTTAGAACTCGTTATGGACATTACAAGTTCTTAGTTATGTCTTTTGGTCTTACCAATGCTCCAGCCGCGTTTATGGATTTAATGAATAGGGTCTTTAAGGATTACTTGGATAAATTCATTGTAGTGTTCATCGACGACATGTTAGTACACTCAAAAGATGAGGTCGAGCCCGAGGAACATTTGAGGTTGATCTTATTACAACTAACAGAGCATCAACTTTACGCCAAGTTCAAGAAATGCGAGTTTTGGCTTTCATAAGTAGCATTCCTCAGGCACATTATATCCAAGGACAAAATTGCATTAGACCCATCCAAGGTAGAGGCTGTGAAGGATTGGCCAAGACCAAAGAATGCATCAGAAGTAAGGAGCTTTCTGGGATTAGAAGGTTATTATCAGAGGCTTGGAGAAGGCTTTTGTAACGACCCAAATTCACTAATAAGGCTTAAGGGCCTTGCTTAGTGTGCCTGGAGGGCATAATGGGAATTATGTGTGGTTTTAATGAATTAGGTGCATGATTATGATTTAAAACATGTTATATGATTACTTGAGTATTTGAGATGCATGACTATGTGTGTTAGTATGCATGTAGGCCTTGATTAGGTTAGAAGGGCATAATCGTAATTTTGGCCGTTATGGGAATAACTGCTTTGATATATGTGATAATTGTCGAGACCACATTATTATGTTGATATATCTGTGATCTGTGACTCGAGACGATCCTAGTGAGCAAAGTAGCGAAAAAGTTATAGCGGGGATTTATACCCAGCTCGGGGTGAGCTCAGGGGTATAAATGGGAATTTAGCGGATATACTAGAGTTTATTTTGACGTTGGGGAATATTATTGGCGATTAATTAGGTATCGGGAACTGAGCGGGAAATAATAAGGACACTCGAGGAATTAGCGGGAATTGGGTGAAATGACTAAAATGCCCTTAAGTGGACTAAAGGGTTAGAATTAATAGGGAGGGCATAGTGGTCATTTTCTTTACAGAAGTTAAATTATACTAAGGCTTTATGTTAGTGGAATTTGTAGAATATCAAAGAATTCTGAAAAAGAAGGAAAATGAAGGGAAAAACAGAGAGAGTTTCTCTGAGTCGGTTCAGGCTTTCTTCATCAGTTTCTTGAGGACTTTTTGGAGTAAAGCTCAGAGGAGAGCTGGGGTAACTAGACATCAAGGATCATGACCTAAGACTAAGGAATTGGCAGAGGTTTAGCAGGGTTTCATTAACACTTGAGGTAAGATTCTAGAGTTCATCCATTTCTGTTTCTGGTTTTTGAGTTGTGGTATTTAAGTTGAATTGAATGGAACTTTGGGGAATTCAGGCTTAAGGCTGAGGAGTAGCAAGCCAAGGAAGCCTAGGGATAGCTTGTGGGCGAAATCCTATCAAAGGTATGAATTCTAAGCTCTAACTCTGATGTTCAGCTGGTTTTTTTGTTGGGTTTTAGAGTTTAGAGGTGACTATGGTGAATTCTGAGTTTGTGGTTGCATGTGCTTGGGTTTTAGATGTTTGGGGTGCTTGGGATGAGTGGAGTGTGTTCATGAAGTTGTTTTTAAGTTTGGGTAAGAGTTGGAAGAGGTTTGGTTGAGGTTGGTTCGAGAAAATCGCAGAAGAGAAATTTTGGTGTTGGGTTGTCTGTGACTAGCGCTACAGCGCTAGCCTTTGGGCGCTGTAGCGCTAGGCCATAGTGCTGAGGGGAATTTGGCTTCTGTCTATAGCGCTGTAGCGCCCTCCCAAGAGCACTGTAGCGCTACCCTGCCTTCTGAAGGGGATTTTAGGGTTATTTGCAAGGGTTTTTGACCTAAGGTTTGGGGTTTGGTTCCACCACCTTGTTTGGTGGAACTAGGACTTCCCAGGGGCTCGGGATTGGCCCCGGGGCTAGGTTTTGAACTTGAGGGTTGATGATGACTTTGGCCGTGATTGTGCTTAGGTGAGCGCTAGAGCTCGAGGGGGATCGTGCTCAAGGAGTCAAGGGATCAAAGCTTGTGAATTGAAAGGTAAGAAAACTGCACCCGATTACATGATTGTGATGGGACTAAGTGCTCCCGAGAATTGTATCGTGTCAATGTTGGTATCACGCCATGGGACATGTAAAAGTGGCCTAAGAGTGTCGTACATACTATTAGCGTACAGAGCGCGATTTGGCCACTGGGAGCCATGAACACTGGGATAACAGAGGGAGCAGCCTGTGAGCGCTAGCCCTGGTTATCGTTATAAACTGTGCATGTTATGAATTGATATGCTTAACATGTGGAATACTTGACTATATTGAGTGGTTATTTGACTGAGGCTATGTGATGCAATGTGAGATATTGACTTGAGTGTTAAATGCTTATGCTCTGTTGTTGTTGTGTTTTCTTGCTGGGCCTTGGCTCACGGGTGCTATGTGGTGTAGGTAAAGGCAAGGGCAAGCTGGACCAAGCCTGAGGTGGAGAGCTCCGAGGTGTAATGTGCATAGCCAGCTGTTCGATCACCATGGTCGAGGAGTGGTCCAGGACAGGGATTACCTAACCGCTTGTTTTGCCTTAGTATGGCTGGTTATTGTATCTCAGTCTTACAACTTTTGTAAACGATCTTTAAACTTGTATTTTTGGGATCCCGTGTAATCAGATAACGTTTCTTAATGAAAAATGTGGCTTTGAGATCAAAACGCTTTTAACCCTAGTTCCTTTGTAGCTTTTGTAACACGATTTTAAATAAATTACTTGATTAGCAAGTCTGGCACTTTATAAACACACAGTGTAACGGTCTTGGCTATCCAGGGAGTTACAGCTTTTCTAAGATAGCCGATTCGCTCACCAACCTGACCCGGAGACAACAAAGATTCAACTAGGCTGATAAGTGTGAAGAGAGCTTCCAATTGCTTAAGGATAAGTTGTGCTCAGCACCAGTACTCTGTGTACCGACACCCAACGAAAATTTTGTAGTCTACTGTGATGCGTCGAAGAAAGGGTTTGGTTGCGTGCTGATGCAGAATGACAAGGTGATAGCCTATGCCTCAAGGCAGCTGAAGGAGTACGAGCAACACTACCCAACTCACGATATGGATTTGGTAGCGGTGGTCTTTGCATTAAAGATTTGGCGCCATTATCTTTACAGAGAACAGTGTGAGATTTATACGGACCACAAAAGTCTAAAGTACTTCTTCACTCAGAAGGAGCTCAACATGAGGCAGCGCAGGTGGTTAGAACTAGTGAAGGATTATGACTGTGAAATCCTATACCACCCGGGAAAGGCAAACGTAGTTTCTGATGCGCTAAGTAGAAAGAATTATGGAAATCTAGCAGCACTAGCCGAAATAGAAAAGCCGCTACAACAGGAGCTGATCAGTGCCGGGATAGAAGTAGTCATTGGTAAGCTGGCTAATTTGTCTATCCAGTCAAATCTGTTAGAAGATATACGGATTGGGCAAGGGCATGATGACACACTAGTAGCACATATGGATGAAGTTAGAGAAGGTAAGGCCACAAATTTCTCAATATCAGGTCAAGGGTTATTGAGATATAAGGATCGAGTATGCGTGCCAAATGATTAAAGGATTAAGATGACGATTCTAGAAGAAGCACACAGTACCCCATACTCAGGATCGACCAAGATGACTCACGATCTCGAGGAAATATATTGGTCGCCAGGAATGAAGAAGGATATAACGGAATTTGTGTCTAAATGTTTAGTATGCCAGCAAGAGAAAGCAGAAAATCAGCAGCCTACAGGCTTATTGCAACCACTTAGCATACCCGAATGGAAATGGGACGATATAGCTATGGATTTCGTGATGGGTTTATCACGAACAATTAAGCAGCATGATTCAGCATGGGTAGTAATAGATAGAATAACCAAGTTAGCTCATTTCCTACCTATTAAGACGTCATACGCAGCGGATCAATACGCAGACATCTATGTCCAAGAGATAGTACAGTTGCATGGAATCCCTAAGACAATAGTCTTCGATAGAGGATTTGTGTTAACATCGAGATTTTGGGGAAGTTTACAGCAGGCCATGGGTACTAAGTTAAGTCTTAGTACAAATTTTCATCCTCAGACATATGGTCAGTCTGAACATACAATACAGATTTTAGAAGATATGTTGCGCGCTTGTGTACTTGATTTCGGAGGATCGTGGAATAAGTACTTACCGCTGATAGAATTCTCCTACAACAATAGCTACCAGTCAACGATCAGGAAGGCACCATATGAGTTGCTTTATGGAAGAAGGTGTCGATCGTTGTTACATTGGGACGATGTAGGAGAAGGGCAGCATCTAAATCCCGAAGCTGTTAGAAAAGCTCAGGAAGCAGTAGCGCTGATTAGAAAGCGTATGCTCACTGCTCAAAGCCGTTAGAAAAGCTAAGCAGATGCCAAGCGGCTGGATGTGGAAT
Source organism: Humulus lupulus (assembly GCF_963169125.1). Taxonomy (NCBI): domain Eukaryota; kingdom Viridiplantae; phylum Streptophyta; class Magnoliopsida; order Rosales; family Cannabaceae; genus Humulus; species Humulus lupulus. The sequence continues at coordinate 238,427,022 of NC_084802.1, read as the reverse complement.
TCAAAGTCGGAGATCAAGTCTTCCAAAAGATATCTCCGATGAAAGGTGTGAAGCGGTTTGGAAAGAAAAGCAAGCTTAGTCCCCGTTTTATAGGTCCTTTTGAAATATTGGACAAAGTGGGAGCAGTTGCATATAGATTAGCCCTACCGCCAACTTTAGCAGATAGCCACAATGTGTTCCACATCTCAATGCTACGAAAGTATGTGTCAGACCCATCTCACGTCCTCAAGTACAATAAGATAGCACTACAGAAAGACTTGAGTTACGAGGAACGACTGGTTAGCATCCTAGATAGAGGGATGAAGCAGTTACGGTCCAAGAGTATTCCCATAGTCAAAGTCCTATGGAGAATAGGGCAACGTGGGAGTTGGAGGAAGACATGCAAGGCCGGTATCCGGAATTGTTTGGTAAGTAAATTTCGAGGACGAAATTCATTTTAGTAGGGGAGAATTGTAGAAGTCCAAGAATTTTACTTAGCTAGTTAGATAGTAGTAGTAGTAGTAATGATTAAATGTATGATTATATAATTATGTGGATATGTGGTAAGCATGTTTATGAGTATTAATTGTGCATGTGGGCCCTTTCTAGCTTATAAGGGCATATTTGTAATTTTGGCCCGTTGAGGGCATAAATGTGGTTATATGTGATAAATTGTTGAGACCATATTATTATGTGGATATATTTACAGCATATGGCTCGAGACGATCCTAGTGAGTGGATTGGCGAAATAGTCACAGCGGGGACTAATACTCGGCTCGGGTTAAGCCTGGGGGTATTTTTGGGAATTTAGAGAATATGTTGGGAATTATTAGATGTTGGATAAATAATTGGTAATTAATTGGATGATGAGATTAATTGGTAGATATTAGGAACATTTGAGGAATTAGCGGGAATTGGGGGAAATGACAATTTTTCCCCTAGGGATAAGTTGCAGGCTAGCTAATTAAGAGGGAGATTAGAGTCTTTTGCCTAGAAACTAAGGATAGACTCAGAATTATTTAGAACAAAATAGAAAGAGGTACAACAACTCATGGAAAGTCTCTCTGCTCACTCTCTCTCATCTCTGTCACTTACTTTCTCGCTCTCTCTCTCTCTTATTGAATTTTGAAGCTAAGGACCTAAAGGGTGCATAAGCGAGGCTTGGCTTGGAGATCTTTGAAGGAAAACAGAAGGAATTAGAGAGGATTCAAGCTAGGAATTAAAGCTAAGACTTGTGTGGAATCAGCGATAGTTGAGGTAAGTTTTGGTCTCTTCATTTGCTGAAGAATGTAGTTTCAATTGGATTATTCTGTGATTTGAGTAGAATTAGACTAGATTTTTGGAGAAATGGATTCTGGTTGAATTGGGTTATTGGTTCTGGTATAATTGTTTAGGAGATTAATGTTTAAAGTGTGTGATTTAATTCTAAATTCGTAGCTAGTTTCGATGTGGAATTGAGAAGTTTTGTTGGTGAAAATCCTGGGTTCAATCTTGGTGTTCTTGGCTGGGAAGAAGGAGGAAAAAACCCAGTTTTTCTGGGTTCGAAGGGGGCGTTCCGCGACGCACCATTTTGACTTGGGGGCGCGCCGTGACCCACTAGGCCAAGTCGCGGCACACTTCCCCCTTTGGCTTGGGTGCTTGCTCTATGACTTAGGGGAAAGTCACGACCCACTAAGTTAAGTCGAAACCCGCCTGGGGATTTTAGCCTTAGAATTGCTTCTAGAATTGGTAAGGCTCGGGGGTTCGAACCTAGGTGCTCGGGACAATTTCTACTACCCGGTTTACTAGAAATTAAGGTCCCAAAGGCTAGTTTCTGTCTCCTAGGTATTTATTTTGATTGGAAGTTGATGGATACTCATTGGCCTTTGTGACTAGGTTTATCACCAAGGCCCAGGACTGCGAATCGTGCTCGGAACCATTTCATTCTCCCCGCTTGGAATTAATGGTAAGAAAACTGCACCCTTGTGTGGCTATGTTAGGACTAAGATTCCCCAAATTGAATACAAATGTTGTATGATTGTGATATCCCATGTGAGCATGAAATAAACAGCCTAAGAGAATCGAGGCTGATAATTTGCGCACAGGACACGGCTCTGCCACTGTGAGCTGGGGTTAGCTAGATAAGCACTGGACTCAGCCTAAGCGAGCCAGAGTCAGTGGGTTAAACAAAGGGTGCGGCCTAAGGGCGTCGACCCTGAGTAATGTAAGATGATTGTGATAAACTGTTGAGTATAAATATGCTTACTATTGTCAATCAGATGTTTATGGCTTGTTAAATACCAGAATGATTGGCTTGTGATTCATTGAATGTCATCACTAATCATGTATCTGCTATGGCCTACTCTGGTTATTTTTCTTGTGAATTATTTGATTTATCATTATTGTTTATGCTATGTTGCTATGGTTTTCTTGCTAGGCCTTGGCTCACGGGTGCTACGTGGTGCAGGTAAAGGCAAGGGTAAGATGGACCAACCATGAGTGGGAGAGATTTGGGGGCAGAGTGTACATTGTCAGCTGCTCGTCTGCCACAACTGAGGGATTATACAGGGACAGAAAACCTAAAATGTGTATTTTTCCATTAGAATGACCTTTGAGTATACATAACTTTTGGAAGTTTGTAAATTTGTCCTTTAAAGCCTGTTTTTGGGATCCCATGTACTAAACATTTATTTTAATGAAAATTGTCTGTTTACGACCAAAATCTTTTAACTCTAACTTGTTTATGACATTAGGATCACATTTTTATTCAAATGACTTGAATAGAAAGTCTTGCACTATTTTAAACACACAGTGTAATAGTCTTGGTTATCCAGGGCATTACAATTTAAATCCTTGATAAAATTAATTATTTATAATTTGAACCTTCATTTAAACTTATTTATTAATTTAGTCACCAACTTGTCTTAAATAATAAATCCACCCTAAAATCTCTTTTCTTCTCTAAATTGTATAACTCTGTGAAACTATCCAAAATTGACTTGGTCAACTTTGATAATTCTAATTGATAATTAAATCAATTAATTGAGACTATCTAGATGATTTTATCCAAGGTACAGTGGGGACCATGGGCCTATGAAATCAAGCTCCAATAAGTTATCATAAGTTTAACAAATAAATTTACTAACTTATTAATTCCTCGTGACTCCACTAACGACTCAAAATTGCACTCTTGAATTCATAGAATGTTCAATAAGAAATATAGATATGTTATTAGTTATCCTTTGTTACAACCATAATTGTCACTCAATCCTCTATAGATGGTCTACAATGAGATGTGACTAAAATAACATTTTACCCCTCATTGTATTTTATCCTTAAAACACTTAGTTCTTTGTAAATGATATTTCAGTAAACTAATATTAATTATTGAAATGAGATCTCTATCATTTAGCTCCTTGAACCAAACTAAAAGGAACCATCGTTTTACTTCTTCATCAGAAGCTATAGATGTTTGTATCTATGATTAACACCCCCACTAAATTATAATACCGAGTTCCCAAGATGTAAGTATGGGCTAGTCCGTAGGGTAACCTGGTAACGAGCAAATCAAAGAACTCAAATAATACAATTAGTTTGAATACTAACCACTCAAAATCTAGATTGAATTGACCTATGATCAATTATATGATATGACTAGAATAGTTAATAATAATATGTACTTATCCTATCTATTGTCAATATCGGTCCACTCCAATGCAAAAAATACATCCGAACTTATCTACTTTGCCAATGTTCTAGAAAGAACATAACACTGTAATGTGTAAGTAGATTATATAGTAGATTGGAAAGTCAGTGTAAATCCTGTGTACTGACTAATCTTAGGACTAACTTATGTTTGAACATATAATCATATTTATATTACACTGTGATTACATCACAATAAATAGGATTACCTATATGCTCAACATTTAATAGAAGTTTATATCAAACAAATAATCATGAAAATAAAACATCTGAGCAAAGTGATTGATAATAAAATATGATTACAAAGAAATTGGGTTCTAATTAGGGCTTAAAACCATCACAAACTCTCACTTGCACTAATTGAAACTAATGCCTTAATTCTACAAAGCCCATTTCCTTGATATGCTTATCAAAGGTAGCTTCTGGTAGTGTCTTTGTAAACGGATCTGCAAGATTTTCTTTAAATGCAATCTTCATAACCTTCACATCTCCCCTAGCCACATATTCTCGAATTATGTGATACTTCATTTCTATGTTCTTACTCCTCTTGTGTCGGGTTGGCCATTGCTCCTGTATTGTCACAAAACAACACAAGGCTTATCAATATTTTGTTCAAATCCATAGGTTTTGATTATTTCATCAAACCTCAGATTCTAGGAACGAGAAGCTTGCTTAAGTCCATAAATGGACCTATTCAACTTGCAAATTTTTCCTTCTTGTCTAGCTATTTTAAATCCTTCTGGATGTTCCATATAAATGACTTCGTCAAGCTTCCCATTAAGAAAAGTTGTCTTGAAGTCCATTTTTCAGATCTCATAGTCGAGAGCAACTACTATGGATAACAGGATGCGAATGGACTTGAGCATGGCTACCGGACTAAAAGTTTCCTCATAGTCCACTCCTTCTCTTTGGGTATAACCCTTTGCCAATAATTGAGCTTTATAAGTTTCGATATTTCCATCAACACCTCAATTCTTCTAGTAGATCCACTTGCACCCAATGACCCTAAAGTCACTAGGTGCTTCCACAAGATCCTAGACGGAATTTTAGTACATGGACTCCATTTCCTATTTCATGGCTTTGAGCCATAGTTCCTTTTGAGGGCTAGCCATTGCTTGGTTGAAAGATAATGAACCATTGTCACTAGTGTCACCACCAAGCATATTGGTCTCACCATCCAAACCATAGCGAATTGGGTTCCTAAAAACCCTCCCACTACGACGAGGCTCCATGACTGTTTGGTTAGGAATAGTGGTACTTTCTTCATTTAAATCGACTTGCGTCTGTTGGACACGAAGAGTGGGAATTTAATCATCAATTTGCGTTGATGACAATGGAAAATTGGTTGGAGTCGATTCTTCATCCATCTACTCTAACACAACTTTGTTGCACTGTTTGAAGTTTTGGACATAGTCATTTTCCAGAAATGTAGCATTCGTAGAAGTAAACACTTTCTTTTCTGAATGACTATAGAAAAGTCCACCCCAATTTCCTTTAGGATAGCCAAAAAATAAGCAAACTTCGGTTCACGGTTCTGGCTTTCCTTCATTTTTCCTCAAGACGTGGGCGAGACACCCCCAGATTCTAAAATGACGTAAACTAGGTTCACGACCATTCCTGTGTTCTAAAGGTGTTTTGGGGATTGATTTCGACGGTACAACATTTAGAATATCGTTCGCAGTTTCAATTGCATGTCCCCAAAATGAAGTTGGTAGAGTTGAGTAACTAAGCATACATCTAACCATTCCCAATAAATTTCTGTCTCGGCGTTCCGCTACACCATTTTGTTGTGAAGTACCCTAGGCAGTAAGTTGTGATAAATTCCCAAGTTCAGTTAAATGATCATGGAATTGCATATCCAAATATTCTCCACCCCTATCAGATCGCAAGATCTTTAACATTTTACCTAATTGGTTCTGAGCCATAGCTAGGAATTCCTGAAACTTTGAAAATGCTTTTGATTTCCTATGCATTAGGTAACAAACATGAGTATCACACTACAACAATTTTGACCAAATATGACATAAAAATATGACATATTTGTAGGAGTGTTATTAATATACCTAATAAAAAAACACACGAATCCAATTGGCGGCAAATGAAAACTTAGGCGCCTGATGAAAAAGAAGAAGCAATACATAGGCGCCAAATGAAATTGACCAAAGGAAAAAACAAAAGAGGGGTTTTCTCAATTATGAATCCCTAATACCTATCTCACATTCATCAGCCTCTTGGTTCTCTCTCTCTCTCTCAACTCTCTCGTCTTCACGCCGGTTCTCTCTAGTCCCATTTGTTGAGCCGCTTAAACACACCTCGACCAGCTACCCTGTCCTTCTCAGTGTATCTCTCCCAGTCACTGGCTAGAAGAAAGAACCCAGGTAAACGTGACCTTCATTTGTCTCTCCCTCTCATTTTATTCCCTTTTGTTTATCTAGGTTTTGCTTCTTTTTCAAGGAGTGTCGATTGCGCCGCCATTGATATGTCTAAGCTTGGCAATTATTGGTTTGATTTTGTTTGGAAATTTTGGCTCTCTTTCCTTCTTTGTGACTCTCTCTCTGTACGCCCTGATTTTCCCACGGGCTGATTAGCAAGTCGAGCTGCGGCCTAACCATGATTACCTCATGATCATCCCCAGGGGCCGGAGCTTCTATCGTAGTGTCGTGCCTTCCTAGCTCGAGGAAGCCCCAAGAGCTCGCCTTCACTGCCCAAGGACGGGGCAGGGTTTCCGAAGGTCGAAGACCGAGCTAAGTATGAAGCTCGTGATACGAGCTTCATATGGAGGCTATGATCCTTTGCGAAGTCAACACACGCAAGGTAAACGTGCACATATCAGGCATCACGTGTCTGATATCCCCCTGACTTCTCGGACACGCAGCAGGAACGTGCGTATTCAGACACCCACGACTGGGTTGGGCCGTGCGGCCCATTACCTCCTTACTTATTGATTTGACCACACTTATGTGTCAGGTTTAGGAATTAATCATGAATGTCACAGAATTGATACGATAAGTAAGAAGGTCACAGGATGGCCTTCTTACCAACTTCCAGGTGCCTTCTCCTATAAATATGGAGACCCTGGGAGTTGATAAGGGTTGGAAAAAATAACCTCTTGTAAGAAATACTCTGTAACCAAATACTCAATATAGATCAATAATATTGACTAGTGGAGTAGAAGGATTTTAACCTTCGAACCACTTAAAAAACGTGTCTTGAGTCACCTCTTTCATCCTCTAAGATCATATATCTGTTTCGGTTCTATATTTGGCACTAATCCCTTTCTCTTCTTCTCTTAATTACCTGTTGGCGAAGAACCGCGTCGACACTCTCCATCAATCAGGTTCTTCTCATTTCCTTCTCCAGATTTAGTTCTTTCCCTCTCACCCACGATCTCATTCTCTCTTTCTATTTCTCTGTTGTTTTAGATGTTAGCATGGAGGTGGGACTGTGGGGATGGTGTTGTAACCGCGGGGACTTCAATGGGACTAGGGTACCATTGCCGTGAAGAAAATAGTCTATTTTGATTACATCCCCAATTATCTAAAAGGGTAATGAAGATTTTTTATTCATAGGCATCATCTTTGATTAGTTTTTAAAATAATTATTATATATGGTTTTTGTTTTAGGGATTTATGCAATTTTTAATATGAATTATTGATGATGTTTCTATTAACTTTAGGTTTGGTTTGTTTGAGGATTTTGGATTACTAAATTTGGTGGCTTTGAGGTTTGTGGATATGCTGCTAGCTTTGGGTATTCTGTTTTTTATATTGGTTTTAGATTTAGAGTTTTTGTGTTTTATGTTTCTGTATATAGTTTTTTTGTTTATCCTAGTTGTGTTTACTGTTTACTGTTTCTGTATATATTGGTTTGTTTGTTTATCCTAGTTGGGTATTATGTTTTATTCAAGCTCTGTTATGCAATTTTACTTAGGTCTCAACTTTAGTTAACGAATCTAAGGTATCTGGCACTTGATTTTGTTTCATGTTTCATGTTGCAAATTGAAATTGTTTAGCTCTTGTGATGGATGCTTGGTGAATGGTGAAGATATTTTTTCTTTTTCGCAACTCAATGAGTTGTGTGGGGCGATAGTGAATGGTTAGTTGTGTTTTATTTTTTAGGTGCCAGAGAACTTGGACTCTTGATCAGAATTAGACAAAAAGACAACTATTAGTGATCTTAATGAAAGACATGGTAAGTTATTTTTTTTAAGGAATCCTTTTCTTATTTTTAATCTAGATAATTTTTATCTCAGTTTCTGTGTAAGAAAAACACTGAGAGAATGATGAGATTGATTGAAACTGTCAAGTAGATGAAAATTAATTTTCTACTTATTAACTATCATCCAACTCAAAGATGTTGGCTTCGCATAGCATCAGAATGATTTGTTGCCACCGTAGTTGATTTTAAGACTAGTTTGGCTGTTTCCCAACTATTTTATGAGTTTCATTTGACTAAGATTTTTACTTTGGAATTCAGATTGCATATTTGTAGTATGTGCTAATGATTTTTGTTTTTGTGTGTTTCTGAGTGAAGCAAGAAAACTGTTTGATGAAAGTTCTAAGTTAGATGTTATATTTTAGAGTTCTATAATTATGGGTTTTCTAAACTTGGAGAAGTTGATAAAGCTATTAGGTTGTTTGATTGGATGCCATCAAGAAATCCCATTTCTTAAATTACTTGATTGGTGGGTATTTTAGCTAGGATGCCATCAAGAAATCTACCACCTATTTGGTAAAGGTTCTAAATTGTATTTTGGATTAGTTTTCTCTGTGATAATACAAACTTTTTAAATTTACTTGAAATTAGTAGTAGTAGTAGTAGTAAACTACAATAATTTTTCTTGCTAGCTAGTTACATCATAGAAAAGCAAATCCCAAATCATGTAAAACATATTAAAATTTGGGTCTAGTTTGATTTTCTGTTTCTTTATACATTTCAAGGCCACGAGATTATTTTATTGCAAGAAGTTCAATAAAATCAAAAAATTAAATACATTTCTTTCTAGTTTTGTGTTCCCTTCCCCACCTGCAACTTTCTCATTTTGACAAATTGGTTTTTTCTACTTTGTTTGGTGAGTGGTATCTCTGTTTGTATTCATTATTCTAGTGACAAACCTCACTGAGTTGTATTATATGACCTATCAGTTCTTAAGTATAACAAATACTTTTGTATGTATGTATGTACAATATGTAATGCAAGCTTGTGTTGTTTTACATGCAAACTATACAATATGTTTGGATCATATAAATAAACTAAGTATTGGGTTTTATTGTGCAAGTAACATCGTGTCTTATGAGTATACCATTTTCCTTTATTCTTCTTTTTTTCGGGTATTTTCTTTGTTATAGTTCATGCTTATTTAAGAAAATTGATAACTATTGTAAAATGACATTATTTTGTCTTGAAATGGTGTGGCTAAAGGATTCTTGATGCAAACAATTTCACTGGAGGGTTCCTTCTGACTCTCACTAATCTCGCTGAACGGTAGGATTTGACTAAGAAATAAATAGTTATTTTGGGTTTTTATTATTATTTTTTTGAGTAAATTGATGATGGCTCTTTTGGAAGAAGCGAAATATCATTTGATAAGTTATTAATCTGCCTTTTTTTTAATCATTGACAGAATATCAAGATTTTGATTTAACAGTGATTAGTTTTGCCTTTTGATTAAGTGACTGTTTATTTTTTCTTCCACTCGTGTGATATTCTTATGAGTGCTCCAATCTTAAAGTCTTTATGAATAACCTTAGTAGTGGTAGATTTAATAGGTTATGCTTCTCTCAGGTGCTCATATATCTTTTCTTTTGTTCAGTTTTCAGTTTAATGTGAATAAATCATTTGAATATGAATATAGACACACACATATATACATTCTTTGTGTTTGTAGTATAGTTTATATATATTGTTTTTTTTAAGTGATGAAGGTAATTGAGCCTACTCCGTGAGGAAGCGGGGCTGATTTTCTTTTTTTTTTTGAAGTGAGGGGCTACTTTGATCTTAGCATGAAATTTGAATATGATATTGATTTTTGATGGTCTATGTTTTGTGTTGGTGGTGCTACTGTTTTGTGTTCTCATTAACAATTGGAAAACATTTTTTTTATTAATCCAGACTTATTTTTTTTGTCTCTGTTACAGGTTATACTCTTGAGGATGTAATAAAGGGAATGAAGGTATAAAATTGCTTGAACTCTTATTTATTATGGCAACTTTCCTTAACCAAATTGCTATGGTATATTATTGTTGCAGATCATGAGGGAGACTTTGATATATTTGTCACATCTTGATCACGAGGACACGGAAAAGCTGGTATGGGTTTATGGAAAATAAAGTAGTAAATGTATTGAAATATTTTTCATGTTTTCTATTTGTACCAACGTTAGTACAAGCTTGTGTTACCTATAGTTTTTATTTATATTTATGTCTAATAATATTTATGTTATGATGCGACCTATTTTGAGTGGAAATTTCTTTCAAGTCATGTGGCTGTAGCTTGGGGGCTGCTGATAGTGAATAGTTTGAGGAAAAATATTAGTGGGGAATTTCTTTTATTGGCCATTCAATTGAAATTATTTTCTGCTTGTATAATTATAATGGAACACCTTGTTTCTATCTTGTCAGACACTTGCAGAGAAAATGTGTCATTTGATTGTGTTATATATTATTTTCATTATAAATTCTATCGTATGTTGTCTATTCTTCTTGTATGATGCAGATGCTAAAGAAGCTAAGCAAACAATTAAGTGGCGAGGATTGGAATTGGAACAACTTAAACACATTATGTTGGGCAATAGGGTCTATATCTGGTTCGATGATGGAAGAACAGGTACATTTTTAACTTTCCCTATAAATGTTATTTCTACTCATTTTCTATTTGTGATAATAGTTTACTTGGCATTTCTGTTTTGGCTACAAAAAAATGTTTATTCTGATCTAAGACAGTCACATGGTCAGTGTAAGCTTGTACTTTATTTCCTTGTAAATGTTATTTACACCACATATTGTTATGAGTTTGTGAGGGCACATGTCCATGCATCTGTCATGTGGTGTTAGGGATCTTGATGTACAACCCAGAGATCACTTTTACATGCCCCTCTCATTTGGGAAAATATGAGAGTTTATTTATTTAAATGTTATACCTGTTTCTTGATAATGTGTTTGCATCATCAAATTCATAAGAAATATTCATGTTTTGGAGGTCAATGTATGCCCTTCATATTTTTTATGTTGGTTTGCTTTGGCAGGAGAATAGATTTTTGGTTATGGTCATTCGTGACTTGCTGAATTTATGCGAAATCATGAAAGGGAAGGATAACAAAGCTGTCATCGCAAGTAACATTATGTAAGTATTCATGATTGAATGATTGATTATCTATCTTGAGTTGAGGTGGAATGCATATAGATATAGCCTGCCAGGCCATAACACCTCATTCCATCCAGATTCTTTGGTCATTTGTAGAAACCATGAATTTTAGCCACTTGATTTTAATTGAGTAACTTTGAGAACTATGAGAAGCTTGGTTGGAGGTATACAACTAGTACATAATCCTCCTCTCTTTCTGGAGGTATGTTGGACAGTACCCGAGCTTTCTAAGAGCTCACTGGAAGTTCCTAAAAATTGTTGTGAACAAATTGTTTGAGTTCATGCATGAGACACATCCTGGTGTTCAAGTATTTGTTCTGTTGTGGTTTTCTTGGTTAGGTTTAAGGCTTAAAAGTTACTGAGAAATTTTGTCTTTTAAATTGAATGGTTTGTCTACATAAGTGTTGCTAAAGCTTTGTGTTCATGTGTTTCAGGATATGGCCTGTGACACATTCTTGAAGATTGTTCAGAAGTGCAAATGGAAATTTGTAATTGTTCAGGTAACAATTACTTTGAGAAACTCACATTTTTTATTTGAATTCCGGCTGTTCATAGTTGCCAATATTTTTCTCTGGGTTCAGTTATATTTGCAACTAAGTAAAGGGTGATATTAACTTGCTTTCACAATTAAGGGAAACTAGAGTGGATTATTTTGTTAACTCCTATTTATTCAGTACTTTGCTCCTTTTTATTTGCAGGTTGGAGAAAATGAACCATTTATAAGTGAACTTTAACAGGCCTTCCAACCACTGTTGCAGATCTTGAGCCTCATCAGATTCATTCATTCTATGAATCGGTAGGACTTTTTAGTTGGACCTATTTACTTTGTTATACATAAAACGGTCATACACATTTAAAACAGGTGGTTTGTTTCAGGTTGGTCATATGATTCATGCAGAATCTGATCCTCAGAAGAGGGATGAGTTTCTACAGAGATTGATGGAGCTGCCTAATCAGGTCATTTAAATTTTATTTACTTCTCTTGGTCATCTCCATTTATGTTTTTGTCAGATACAAAATAGATCACATATGCTATATACTGAATTCCTTGTGCTATTACTTTGTAATGCAGAAATGGGCTGAAATTCTAGGACAGGCACGCTTAAGCGTTGATTTCCTAAAGGATCAAGATGTGATAAGGACGGTGTTGAATATTGTGTGTATAGATTCTTGGCTCCTACTTCACTTCTGTGATGTATGTGGAGCATTGGTGTGAGGAGAATTTCAGGAGCCTAACACTAGGCAGCCTAGATTTTTGTGACATGAAATGGTTAGTCGCTAAAAAAATACTATGTCATATACCTTTTTTTTTTTATTGAGTTTCAGATGATCTCCAGAATATATTGTTTACAAATTGGTGCAACATAATTTGTTATTTTTTGAAACAAATCTACCTGTATTATTACTTAAGAAAAATACAAGTAAAGAAGGAAAACTCCATCAAAACAGACCAAAACAGAAATAAAAGACAGGGAATCTGGCTTTTTATTTTATGTGTGTATTTTATGTTTGTGTATTTATGTATATATGTTTAACTTTACCTATTCTCTGGTTTGATACCATTTCTCTAACCTGTATTATTTGGTCTTTTTGCTTCAGTTACCTCAACATATTGAGATACAATAATAGGGGTACTCTTCCTTGTTGTTACATGTTTCTTAATTACAGTTAGTGAGGAAAAGTATTCACATAATATACGATGAGCAGTTGCTTCAACTAAATTGGGGAAGATATTGAACTCCTATGCCATATTGGCCATGAAAATGTAAGGACTGTGAAGAATTAGAATAGCTCCTTAAGCTCTTAGCCATTTGAACTCCTTAAGCGATTTAGCCATTTGAACTCCTTAAGCGATTTTCACCTTCTTTACTAATTTTGACCTCATTATTGACTAGTTCAGAAGAGAATTTGGGTTTAGTTTTACACTAATGAACATGACTATTTCATAGATGTTTCATATCTTGCAAAGCTGATTTGTTATGGTTTATACTGTACATATTTTTGTTTAATCTAACATTACTTACTTAAGTAGTGTTGGGTTTCATTGCGTTTTGCTTTTCATATATGTTTCATTGTAGAGTTAAATTGTTTGACAATAAAAAGAGATTAACAGTTGTAGGCTTTAAAAAATTTCAGAGCAACATCATGAGGAGGTTTGCCTTGGAAACCTGAGGAGATTTCAATTTAGAGAGCTTCAATGGCAACAAACAACTTCAGCAGCAAGTACTTGGTTGGATGATGAATTGAAGGATGGACAAAGTTTCATGCATGATTTACTTTTGTGTATCTTGTAATGTTTCTGTTTTTCATTTTTAAAGTACAAAATGTTCAAGATTATAAAACTTTATTATGTTATGCTTTCAAATTTAAGTTAGAACTAAGATCTCATGAAGTAGCATATTCATGGTTTGAATTAGTTATTGTTTAATGTAATACTTGTGGTTTATCAATCTATTGAGAATTACATTTTATGATTAATTTTGATTTTTTTTATCAAAATACAATAATGAAAATCTTTTAATTAAAAAAAACCTTATAAGTATACTTATCAAAATAAAATTTAAAATATATTATCCACACTAAAGTAACAAAATTTTATTACTAGACTTTTAATATGTTATGATTTAGAAATATATTATAAGCATAACAAATTGTTATGATTTATATAATATAACAAACTAAAAATGCTATCAAAATAATCAAATGTAACAGTGGAAAAGTGTTATGCATAAAGTATAAGATTAAACTCCAAATTTATAATCAAATACTCTAACTAAATGTTATTATTTGAATATTATAGCAACTAAAAATGTGTTATTGAATAGTTTAAGATAACATCGAACATAACATTCGAATACTGTTATAGAAAAGACAGGACTTTTAATAACAGGGGCTATGTTAGCATTTTCAGAAGCGCTATCAATACTCCCGGTTAGCAGTTTTTAAGTGTTATGAATACTGTTTTTTCTTGTAGTGTCAAGAGTAATCGTCAATGAAAGTGAGAAATATTCTCCACCCCTATCAGATCGCAAGATGTTTAATGTTTTACCTAATTGGTTTTGAGCCATAGCTAGGAATTCTTGAAACTTTGAAAATGCTTTTGATTTCCTATGCATTAGGTAAAGACATGAGTATCTAGAGTAATCGTCAATGAAAGTGAGAAAATACTCAAAACCACCCCTAGCTTGTACATTCAAAGGTCCACAAACATCTTAATGAACAAGTCCAAGTGGTTCTTTGGCCCTATCACTCTTTGCAGAGAATGGACACTTGGTCAGTTTGCCTTCTGGACATGATTCACAGACACGTAATTCACCTAAGGTGAGTTCCCTCAAAGGCCTGTCCTTTGTAAGTCTTTGAATTTTATCATAGCTAATGTGACCTAGTCTCAAGTGCCATAAATATGTCATGTTATTGTGACAGTCAGAATCCTGTGATCCGTAAGGGGAAAGACTGGGTAAGTTGTGCAATCCCACACCGCCTGGGGAAGGTCAAGTGTGATGATTCTAAGACTGTGTAGGTATGGGACTACACAGTTGAAGAGGGCTTAAATGGATTGATGGGTACTACCTATATCAGGAAAGTGCATCTTCTTTTCGGTAGCCCATCACTTGAGAACTCCATGGTTAAGTGTGCTTGGCCTGGAGTAATCTAGGGATGGGTGACCTCCTGGGAAGTTTTCCCAGGAAGTGTGCGAGTGAGGAAAAAGCACGCTGGAAAGACTTGTCTTGGTTTGTAGGGCCAGTAGTCATTCCAGAAAGCAGCCATAGTGACGTGGGGCGTCACATAATGGTATCATAGCCTTGACCCAGCCGGAAGTGTGGCCGACGAGGACGTCGGGCCCGTAAGGGGGGGTGATTGTGACAGTCAGAATCTTGTGATCCGTAAGGGGAAAGACCAGGTAAGCTGTGCAATCCCACACCGCCTGGGGAAGGTCAAGTGTGATGATTCTAAGACTGTGTAGGTATGGGACTACACAGTTCAAGAGGGCTTAAATGGATTGATGGGTACTTCCTATATCAGGAAAGTGCATCTTCTTTTCGGTAGCCCATCACTTGAGAACTCCATGGTTAAGCGTGCTTGGCCTGGAGTAATCTAGGGAGGGGTGACCTCCTGGGAAGTTTTCCCAGGAAGTGTGCGAGTGAGGACAAAGCACGCTGGAAAGACTTGTCTTGGTTTGTAGGGCCAGTCGTCATTCCAGAAAGCAGCCATAGTGACGTGGGGCGTCACAGTTATCATTATCAATCTTTTGATGTTTATCGGTCCTAGGTTTAGCCACTTTGAATAAATCATTATTAAGAGTGAGGGGTTTGTTAGGTCGCAGAATATAAAGCCCGTTCTCCAAACATGCAATACACAATTGTGATCCATTGAAAGAATTAGATATTTTATAACATGTGAAAGTCATAACAAATTGTTCTAATTGCAACATCGAATCTTAAAATAAATTTCTACTATAATCCAGAATAAAAAATAAATCTTTCAAGATTAAATATTTATTTCTGAACTTTAGGCGAGCTCTTCCTCTAGCTTGGACCATAACGAACGCTCTGTTCCCAACTCTAAGCTTTAAGCCGCCTTCATCCACTTCCACCCACGATTCAAGAAGCTATAAAGAGTTACGAACATGGTTAGTAGATCCAGAATAAACAATCCAAATGGATTTATCATTCTCTAAAACACATGTTTTGAAGATGAATGAACTATAATCATTACCTTTGTTTTTCGCTGGTAGAAACATGGGGCAATCCTGTTTCCAAAGCCCCTTCTCTTTGTAGTGAAAACACTTACCTTTACCTTTCTTGTTTTTGTTTTTCTTCCCCTTAGGCATCTATACACTTGGTTGTGCACTTGTATTTTCAGCCTTTGCAGGCCTGGGGTTGTTGTTATGTCCATTTTTCCTCTTGTTTCCAGGTTTCGAAGAAGAAGCTAGGTTAGCTTTAGCCTTAGCTGGATCAGTAGCAACATTAGTAGTCTTCTGTTCTCCTCCCTTACTATGTCCACCCATGATAGATTTGAAAGTTTGAGGCTCGTTCATGAGCTGCGTTTGACCATAGTTGAGTTTATTCATCACATAGTTGGTGGTGAACGGCAGGAAACCTGGAGAGAGACTGTTGAGGATTAAGTCGAATTGAGTCTCCTCATCTATTATGGCTTCGTGAAGTTCAGCTTGCTGAAAGTAGTTGGTCATCTTTATCAGGTGATCACGAACGTGCTGAGACGGTGCCATCCGAGCACTGCATATTTCTTGGTTGCCTCAAAATGAGCGTGCATATACTTTGCACTGAACATGTCTTAGAGTTGATCCATGATTTTGTAGGTCGTCTCGACATTCTCCATCTTTGTCTTGAGAGTGTCAACCATACTCGTCAATATGTAGTACCGTGCCTTGTTATTGGATAGCTGCCAACACTCATATTTGTCTCTTACAGACTTGTTAGCTCCTTCAGCGGGAACTTCTAGGGATTCCTCAGTCATGACGAACTTGGAGTTGTAACCAATAAACACTATGTTGATTCTCTGCTTCAACTTAAGGAAGTTTTCTCCAGTGAGTTTCTCCATCGAAAGTTGAGAAAGGATGGGAGTAGAAACAACCATACTTAAAACTACTAGTTATCAATAAAATAGAAGTCAATCACATTTGCTCAATAAAACTTCTATTTACTCTAATTTCAAGAAACATCATAACATATACCATAAATATGTAAGATATGGAAAAAAATATCAAAATAATCATATCTCTATTTCTTTAGGTTTTTAACTAATCTATGATATTGTTGTCCCGGTTGGCGAGAGTCAAAATAACATTAGTTAAATAGATTTGTAAACTAATTTAATAATCGACACCTTTATTAACAACCTACTATTCGATCCAAATAAGAAAATTGAATCTCTTATTTTATGAGCTAGACCCACAGTTTCGATAATCATAGATTTAGTCATAGTAGTCACCGTAGGGGTGAGTCTAGTAGAATTTGACCTACAATTATCTATCTTTCGAAATCTAACCTTGTCAAAATAACTAATGAAAACCTTCCGTTGGGGGAAGAATCAAACCGTCTCGAGGCCACATTAAGCTATTGCCCTTGTTAAACTAACGGTGGAGATCGAACATTATTCTCAAAACAAGCTCATTATTAAAATAGTATTTTTATTATTATTTTCGAAAATGAATGACTATGGTTCTCCAAAATATTGTAAAATTAAATTTTTTAAAACCAAAGTCCTATAATTTTCTATTAATTCTAAAGTGTCACATTGAAACAAATTCAATTAAATTATAATTAATTTGTTGCTAATCAATATTTAGGTTTAACTATTATAATGAACCTATACAATTAAGTCCAACTCAGGCAAATGGGCCTTAATAATTGGGCTTGTATGGAGTAGGGTTCGGTCAAGTATGTCATTCTCACTACTAAGGCCCCCATACTTCCATACAAGGTCCAAAAGAGAGAAATTTAAACCTTCATTTTATTAATTGTTATTCAATTGATTAGGCCCAATCTAATAATGCAAAGCAAATGGGCATTCACAAGTGAAACCACCCACAAGAGAGGAGTTTAAACTTTACATGTTCAATTGGGCTCAAATAATACCTAACATTTTATGAAAGTTTTATTTGAGTTTTCCCACATTTTCCAAACACAAAAAATTGGGCCACATTATACTTATATTTAAAGCCCAAATGCAAGAAAATAACTTAATAATGATGCTTGATATGTTACTAACTGGATGAGCCTAACATGTTACTATTGTGGCATGTATTATTAAATTATGCAAATATACCACAATAATATACTATTTTTCAAAAATACCATAATTAATTAACATAGAATTCATCAGACAAAATTCAATATAATTAATTAAACATGTTCCAAAATATTAAATTAACTAAAATAGAATTTGTCAAACACAATTCAATTTTAAATAATTAATTTAAACTAGGTTGTTAAGTTGTTAGGAATGATATGATATTTTATTTATAAATATATTAACCAATTTTAAAATATCAAAATATCTTTTACCAAAATTAAAATATCAAGAATTATCTGATAACCAATTTCAAATATTTTAAACAATAAAAATATCTTGAATAATCAAATAACTAATTTTAATATTTCATTTATAACAAAATAAAAAAAAATATCTTAGATAAAAAATTCAAAATATTTAAAAAAAACCAAAATATCTAAATTAATCAGACAATCAATTTTAAATATTTTAAACTTAACTGGACAAATATCCAATTTTAAAAAATTATTTTTTTGTTTTTTTTTTTGCCAAAAAGTACCACCACGGGGTCCAGCACCGACATCATACGGACGTTCAAAACATAAGTAATCTGTGCAATTTTTCAATCCCAAAACAAGTAAAAAACAACCAAATTATTGCTAAATTTACATAAGAAAACATAAACATGCACCAATAACATGTACCATCAAATTAATACCCTAACATATCAATTAATTCCATACATGTTCACTCATAAAAATAAAGATTACCAAAGACTCTGAGGCAAATTGTTAGGAAAATTTATACATGATCTTGTTTGTCTTCATGTAAATCTTATATTAAAGAAACTAATGTAAGACAACCTAGAACATGTTTTTACGATTGAATTTAAATAGAGATCATGATAAGAACACTTATATTATATGCAGTGGCATCTATTAGTCCATCCTTTAGTTTCTCTAACCCTTGAATCCTTTCTATCGTAGGGTGTCAACAAGAAACTGAACCGATCTTCAAATTTCTTCACAGCCTTCCAAAGTATCCTTAGAATCACCTAGACTATAGTGGGCAATTCTCAACATATGAGATAGATAGAAAGAGAAGAAGAATAGAATAGAATATTGAGTCTTAGAAAAGGACTTAAGCTGTAGAGAGAATCTAAAACCTACAGCATCAAGAACACATATTCTGATCTTCTCAGATTGACCACTCATATCGTCTGTTGGATCGTCTTTCAAAAATCTGATTTCAACTCTCACTAAGCATTCCTTTTATAGGCTCAATTAGATCACTTATTTTAATTAAAAAATCACTAAAATAATAGATAATTTGAGCCATTAGGTCAAAATTCTCATGGACTTTAGGCTCGTGAAATTTCTCATTTTATTATAAGCCCATTGGACTTAAAATCAAGGCATGTATTATTTAATTAATTATTTAAATCCCACTCAAAATTCTACTGATTTAATTATTTAAATCCTTAATCAAATTAATTATTTATAATTTGAACCTTGATTTAAACTTATTTATTAATTTAGATACCAATTTGTCTTAATTAATAAATCTGCCCTAAAATCTCTTTTCTTCTCTAAATTGCTTAACTCTGTGAAACTATCCAAAATTTACCTGGTCAACTTTGATAATTCTAATTGATAATTAAATCAATTAATTAAGACTATCTAGATGATTTTATCCAAGGTACAGGGGGACCATGGGCCTATGAAATCAAGCTCCAATAAGTTATGATAAATTTAACAAATAAATTTACTAACTTATTAATTCCTCTTGACTCCACTAAAGACTCAAAATTGCACTCTTGAATTCATAGAACATTCTATAAGCAATATAGATACATTATTAGTTATCCATTGTTACAACCCTAATTGTCACTCAATCCTCTAAAGATGGCCTACAATGAGAAGGGACTAAAATACTGTTTTACCCCTCGTTGTGTTTTATCCTTAAAACACATAGTTCCTTGTAAATGATATTTCAGTAAACTAAGATTAATTATCGAAATGAGATCTTTATCATTTAGCACCTTCAACCAGACTAAAAGGAAACCATCATTTTACTTCTTCATCACAAGCTATATGTAACATCCCAAAATTACCTAATAAGGCTTAGGGCCTTGATTAGGGGGATAGGATGGCAATATATGGAGTTATACGTTTATTTGTTATATTTAATTATAATTATGTGGATTATGTGATAATATGGCTAGTTGTGCATGTTTAGAGATATTATATATGCATGTGGGCCTGCATCTTATTAGAACGACAATTTTGATAATTTGGCCCATTGCCTGCATAATTGTATATTTATGTGCATATATGTGATATATGTGAGATACCGCATTATTATGTGGGTTAATTTGGGCTACTCGGCATGAGACGATCCTAGGGAGCAAGTTATTGGGAAAGTCACAATGGGACCCAATACCCAACTCGGGGCGAGTCAAGGGGTATTTTGGGTAATTGGCATTTAATTAGGTTATCGGGTAATGGAAATGTATAATTGGAGATATATTTGGAGTTAGTGAGTTTAGGAGGGAATGTTGGGGAATTTGACCATTTTTCCCTCGGGGACGTTTTTGGTACCCCAAGCCTCGAAATTAGCTTGAGTCATTTAACCTTAGGAATCTAAAGACAAAACACCAAACAATTAGACACTAACCGACTCTTTCTCTCTCACCTCACCCTCTTCCTCTCTAAGTTCTCCTAAGCTAGTCATTGAAGAACTAAGGACGATTTTGGCTAGAAATCAGGGAATTGAAGCCTAAACTTGGGGAAATAATTCTATTGCAGCTTGTGGGATTAATCATCAGTTATGGTAAGCTCTAGACCATGATTTTTCCATTAAAATTCTGTGTTTGCTTGGCTGTTTTGGAGAGGGTTTTTGAACCTTTAAGCTTGGGAATCGACTTGATGTTTTGATTAGTTTTAAGGTTGTATTTTGTTGGGATTTGTTATTGGGAAGGTGTTAGAACTATTGTGGTAGTTGAATTATGGTTTTGGCGTGAGTTTGGGTTAGTTTGGAATTGATTTGGTTGCTGAAAAGTATGAAAATTTTGGGTTCGAGGGGCCAAGTTGCGGCTGTGTTCTTGAGGGGCCGCGACTCAGCCTGAACCCATGGCCTTCGGGGGTCTTTGTCTTGGGGGCGCACTGCGATCCTCATGGGCAAGTTGCGATCCGTGCCCCTTGATAGAGGGCAAGGGGCTCTCTGATAGGAGGGGCGCACTGTGACCATCAGCACTAGGTCGCGCCCCGCCTGGGTATTTTTGGCCTTGGGAACCTTTTCCTTAGGGCTCGAGATCGAATCTACTACCTAGTATAGTGGAACTCGAGGCCTCGGAGGCTAGGACTCGGTCTGGAAACCTTTATTTGATTGTTTTTGATGGAATCCTATATTATGGTTGTGACTAGGTTATCACTAGGGGCTCAGAACCGGGATCGTGCTCGAGGGTCGTTCTTATTTACACTTTACTTGGACCTGAGGTAAGAAAACTGCACCCAATACGTGTTATATGTTATTAGGGCTTGGCCCGACTATTGCCAATTATCATGACTAGGGCTTGGGCCCTGAGGACAATTAAACTTAAGTTATTGCTTCACATGTTGGGTGACACTTGCTTAAGTGCTTTATGATTATTGTATGAATTTTGTGGTTAAGGCATGAGGCCCCGTTAAATAGGTAACACTAGTATTGTGAGAATGATTATTCGATGGTGTTATGTGATTAACATGCATACGTGCGTATTTTGTTGGGATATGTCTATCTATATTTGTTTCGGTATTGAGGTTTCTATTACTAGATCAAGGCTTGACTTATTAGTTAAGGACGACAATAGCGCGTTGCGCGTTGGTCGAAAGGCTTAGGCCTAAGTCAACAACGTACTATTACGTTGGCCAACTATATGGTCATTATTAAACCAAGGGGTTGGGCTAGCTCTATGGCTAGTTATTCAGAGCTAAGGGAATGGGCCGAAGGTGACTCTATTGTCAAATAGCTAGGGCATAGGCCCCGGGGTTGGCTCTATGGAAAACTGTTCAAGGCAGCAGCCCCAAGTTGGTCCAATGACTTCTTGTTTGTAATTGAGCAATTGTTTATGTAGGTTATTATAGCTGGACATGCTAGATGGGTATCTAGAAGTTTATATTTTTAGTTTATGCACATGTTAAGTTTTCTTGCTTAGCCTTGGCTCACGAGTACTTTGTGGTGCAAGTAAGGGGAAGGGAAAGCTTGACCAGCCATGAGTTGTAGAGCTTTGGTGGCGGCGTGTACATATGCGATTGCTCGACCACCACGACCAGGAATATCTAAGGGGAACTAGGGTTATAGCCCTATTTTTGCCACTTAGGCAGGCTGAATGTAACTTTTGATGTATATCCACCTTCTTAAAAGTTTTGTTGTAATATTTTTTGATCCTATAAATGTTTGAATCTTTTCAAATAAAAGTCAATAGTTCTTTGACCAAAATTTTAAACCCTAAGCCTTAACATTAACGATAGTTACACATTTTAAACCAAATGACTTGGTTAGCAAGTCAAGCAATATCTAAAGTACACAATGTAACATTCGTGGATTAGGAGGACGTTACAACTTGGTATCAGAGCTGCCAAGATTTAAGGGTTCCTGAAGACTGGCTAGGCATGTACACTCACCACTAAAGACAAGCTCGACTCAGGGTTCGGTAACTACTATGTTGTTATGTGTTTAAATGCTTAAAAATGATATTAATGCCTTACATGCATGCCTGTTTAGGAAGCATGACATAATCTGATAGGGCCTGGCCCTTGACTGCTGTATGAATGATAAGGAACGTGCTTATTAGCATCGTTACTGCTTGTGAATGCAAGGGAATCGCTTATGAGCACTATTATCTGTGTATGTAGGCCAGGAAATGCTTATTAGCACTGTTACTACTGGGAGGGATTGAAAGAACATGTTTACTGGCTATGTTATACTTGTGCAAATTCACAGATATGTCTATGTATATTGTTAATTGCTTATGGATATCATGAAATGCTTATTAGCAACATGAATGAATATATTGCGTGATGGCATGCTTATTAGCATTGCACTTGTTTGTTATCTGTTGATCTTGGACCGTTAGGCAACAAGAGGTATAGTTATTACTTACCTAACGACCGATTTGATCTCTGTAGGGTGAATTGAGAAACAGTATGAATCCTCGAAGGTTAGAGAGATTGGTTGGCCAAGAGTTACAGGCCAGTGCAGGGAATGACCAGGGCTAGGCCCCACCGCCACCTCCAGAAAACTAGCAATAGGTGCTTGTATCGACAGTAATATAGCCAGAGTTACCAGCAGTGGTACATCCCCAGGCATGGGGAGATAGGTGGGAACCCCTGTATGAGAGGTTCAGGAAGCAACACCCTGCAATCTTTGAGGGATTCTCAAATCCACTTAAGGCTGAGCAGTGGATGACCATGATAACCACCATCCTAGATTTTATGAGGGTAGGTGGCAACGAGAGAGTGGCCTGCGCCACTTATATGTTTCGGGAGGATGCCCGGATATGGTAGAGGTGGTATCCCAGACCAGAGCAGTGACAACCATGGAATGGGAAGAGTTCAGATCCCTGTTCAATGAGAAATACACAATGACGCTGTTAAAGTTGTGAATGCTGAAGAGTTCAGCAGGTTACTTCAGGGTAACATGATAGTGACTAATTATGCCCTGAAGTTTGACAGGTTGGCAAAGTTTGCTAGGGGTCTGGTGCCCACTGCTGGGACCAGAAGAGAGAGGTTTCTTCAAGGGCTACAACTTATGAAAGCCCGAGATGTCCGTATTACTACTGTGCCAGGAGTGACTACCTATGCACAGGCTGTGGAGAAGGCGCTTATAGCTGAGACCGCAGAGAATAAGATATGGTGTGACAATGCTGCCAGAAGGGATTCTAGAAGGTCGAGACCTCCATTTACTGGTTCTGGTAGGGGCGGAGGCCCCAGTGACCAGAAGAGGAAGACTCTAGATACAGTTTCAGCTTCAGGGCTAGATAGGAGGCCACAGGGCATACATATGGGCTACTAAAGTGGCGGTGAGACATGGAGGACGTTTCTAGAGTGTGCTAGGTGCAGGCCATATTGGAGAATGTCAGGCAAAGGCCTGTTTTGTTTGTGGTAGTACGAAGCATTTGAAGAAAGACTGCCCAAGAGCCAGAAAGGAGGAGCCGAAGAAGGTAGATAGCCTGACGCCAGCTCGGTTGTTCACTTTGACCCAGGCAGAGATTGAGGCTGGCCCCTCGGTAGTTACAGGTTAGCTTTCTAGTGCTGGAACCTTCTATACTATTTTGATTGATTCAGGTGCTACGCACTCTTTTGTTGCTAGTAGGGTTATAGATCGATTATGTAGACCATGTGACCTTTATTTCGTGGGGTTTGGTACAATGTTTCCTACTGGGGAGTTAGTGGTTTCCAGAATATGGGTTAGATCACTACAAATTACAATGGATGGAAGGGAGTTAGCAGTTGACATGGTGGAGTTGGAGATGACCGATTTTGACATAATTCTGGGTATGGATTGGTTAGAGAAGTGTGGGGCAACGATAGACCGCAAGAAGAAGATGGTAACCTTTGAGCCAGAGCGTGTGGACCCCTTTGTTTTCATTGGAATTGTGCATGGACACCGTATACCTATTATATCTATACTTAGAGCTACAGGCCTATTGCAAGGAGTATGCATAGGGTTCTTAGCTAGCGTGGTGGATACCACCCTGGTCGTGCTAATGGGACCATAATTGACCTGATTAGTCTGTGAGTTTCTGGACGTGTTTCCAGAGGATCTGCCAGGGTTACCTCCACATAGGGAGATTGAGTTTTTAATTGAATTAGTGCTAGGGACAGAGCCAGTGTCTAGGGCACCTTTTAGAATGGCTCTAGTCGAGCTGAAGGAACTAAAGGTTCAACTACAGGAGGTACTGGACATGGGTTTTATCAGGCCCAGTTTCTTGCCACTCTTTGTGAAGGAAAAGGATTGTTCTATGAGGATATGCATCAATTACAGAGAACTGAACAAGTTGACTATCAAGAACAGATATCCTCTACCAAGGATTGATGATTTGTTTAATCGGTTGCAGGGTAGAATGGTGTTCTCTAAGATAGATCTTCGATTTGGTTATCACTAGCCGAGGATCAGAGAGGAGGATATACCGAAGACAACTTTTCGCACCAGGTACGGGCATTATGAGTTTTTGATGATTTCATTTGGGTTGACTAATGACCCAGCAGCATTTATGGATTTAATGAACAGAGTGTTCAAAGATTACCTGGACCAATCTATGATCATCTTTATTGACGATATATTGATATACTATTGGACAGAGATAGAACATGAAAAACACCTCAGATTTGTACTACAGTGGTTGTGAGAACACAAGTTGTATGCGATGTTCAAGAAATGCGAGTTTTGGTTGCTACATGTGACTTTCTTAGGTCACATAGTTAGTAAGGGTGAAATTAAGGTGGATCCAGCAAAGATTGAGGCGATCAGAGATTGGCTAAGACCGAAGAATGCTTCAGAGATCAGGAGTTTTTTGGGATTGTCAGGGTATTATAGACGCTTGGTGGAAGGATTCTCCAAGGTTGTGCCATCACTGACAGAGTTAACCCACAAGAATCAGAACTTTGTTTGGTCAGACAAGTGCGAAGACAGCTTCCAGAAGCTCAAGAAGAGTTTGATCACCGCTCTGGTTTTGAGTCTTCCTACAGATTGATACAAGTTTGTAGTTTACTATGATGCTTCAAGGCAGAGTCTGGGTTGTGTACTTATGCAGACATGGAAGGTAATTGCTTATGCATCACGTCAGTTGAAGGAATATGAGCAAAGATATCCCACACATGACTTAAAGCTTGCAGCGGTAATTTTTACATTGAAGGTATGGCGGCACTACTTGTATGGTGAGAAGTGTGAGATATACATTGATCACAAGAGTTTGAAATACTTCTTCTGCCAGAAGGATCTGAACATGAGGCAGAGACGTTGGCTAGAGCTGGTAAAGGATTATGATTGTGAGATCCTCTATCACCCTAGGAAAGCCAACATGGTAGCAGATGCCTTAAGCTGGAAGGGTCCAGGACAGCTATATAATGCCAGGCAAATATCGAGGAAATTGGCTGATGACATGACTAGAGCAGGGATTGAGTTAGTGGTGGGCCAGTTAGCCAATATCACTTTACAATCTACTCTCTTGGAGTGAATCAAGGAGAAGTAGTTAGATGACCCACAGATGGGGCAGATTAGAAGATACGTCCTAGCTGGTGTAGCTAACGACTATTCGATGTCAGGTATGGGCTTATTGAGATACAAAGATCCTCAGACCGATGGTCAGTCTGAGAGGATTATCCAGATATTTGAGGACATGCTGAGAGCATGTATGTTGGACTTTGAAGGGTCTTGGAGTAAATATTTTCCTTTTATAGATTTTTTTTATAATTAAAGTTACCAGTCTACCATTGGGGTGGCACCTTATGAGATGATGTATGGTAGGAAGTGCAGATTGCCCATTCACTGGGATGAAATGGGTGAGAGGAAATATCTAGGTCCTGATGCAGTTCAGAGGACCACAGAGGCTATCGAGAAGATTAGAGCTCGGATGCTCGCTTCTCAGAGTAGACAGAAGAGCTATTCAGATGCAAGGCAAAGGAACGTAGAGTTCCTGCTGGGAGACTATGTCTACCATAGAGTTTCACCTCTAAGAAGGGTGAAGAGGTTCATAAAGAAGGGTAAGGTGAGCCCTAGGTTTGTGGGACCGTTTAAGATCCTGGAGAGGATCGGGCAGGTGGCCTACAGGTTGGCCTTACTCCTGCACTGTCTAGTGTGCATAACGTATTCCATATTTCCATGCTGAGGAAATATGTGTCTAATGGAACTCATGTATTGAGTTATGAGGATCTAGAACTGGAGGCAAACTTGTCCAATGAAGAACAACCAATTCAGATTCTAGAAAGGAAGGACAAGGTCCTGAGGAACAAGACTATACCTTTGGTTAAGGTGTTATGGAGGAACAGTAAGGTCGAGGAGGCGACTTGGGAGGTCGAGGCAGATATGAAGGCTCAGTATCCCAAGCTGTTCAGGTAAAATTTTGAGAACGAAATTTCTGTAAGGAGAGGATAGTTGTAACATCCCAAAATTACCTAATAAGGCTTAGGGCGTTGATTAGGGGGCCAGGATGGCAATATATGGAGTCATATGTTTATTTGTTATATTTAATTGTAATTATGTGGATTATGTGAGGATATGGCTAGTTGTGCATGTTTAGAGATATTAATTATGCATGTGGGCCCACTTCTTATTAGAAGGGCAATTATGATAATTTGGCCCGTTGTAGACATAATTGTATATTTATGTGCATATATGTGATATATGTGAGAGACCACATTATTATGTGGGTTTATTTGGGTTACGCGGCACGAGACGATCCTAGGGAGCAAGTTACCTGGAAAGTCACAACGGGACTCAATACCAGACTCGGGGCGAGTCAAGGGGTATTTGTAATGACCCAACTACTCTAGACTTTTGCACCATTAACGAAAAACTATACATAAACACTAATCCTTAATAAAACTTACAAGTGAAAATACCATAACTTTATTAAGAAACTTGTAAAAATAAAAGTTAAACTTACATAAAATTTAAGTTAAGGAGATGGGATCCCATTGTTTTAAAATCAAAACATGACATAATTAAAAAGAGATTTACATAAAAAAATGCGGAAAAATACATGTAAAAACCATAAGAAACAAAACTACATCCTCGAATCGAAACGCTCAGCTCTTGAATCCATTTCGCCTCAATACACATTCTCCAAGCTTCCAAGAACCTTTCCCGCCACTAGGACTATTTTCCTGCACATATAAACAAAAAGGAGTGAGCCTAATGCTCAGCAAGGAAAATTCTAACACATAGTCCATATACATAAATTTCATAAAAAAAACATAAAAACATAAAAACATAACATAACAGAACATAACATAACATAACATAACATAACACTTATATCACATACATACTATAATGGCCATTACTACTTGGGGTCCCATAGACTAAACAAGTCATATGCCCATAATCTATATGGGGCTTGTTAGTCATATGGGTCATATGCCCAAGTCTACAATCATACATATCATAACATATTGCATAACATAAAATCATAAGATAACATATAAAAGCATATAAAATATAAATTCTATCCTATTTTCCTTACCAAAATACCGGGATATGAGGACAGAGTTGGGACTTTGGAACACTCCTAAAAACCATTTGTAACAGAGTGAGTACTTTGAAGAAAAGAAATGAAAGGAATGGGAGGACTATACCATTGAGAATATACTTACCAAAAACTTATGTGCAAGTTCTTAGATTTCCTAACCAAAATAAAGAATAAGGTTAGAAGGCTGAGTAGAAGACTATGAGAACTTAAATAAAATAATACCAATGACCTAGAGTGTGGAAATACCTTGAAGACTTGTAGGACCAATCTAAACCTTGAACCGAAATGCTATAAAACCTTACTTCCCAAGTGTTTGATAAGCTTATGATGATCAAGCTTATGATTCCCACCCAAGTATTTACACTCTCACACTCACCTAGCAACTTGCAGCCTCTGAACTTAGAGTAATAGATGAGTAATGGTTGGGTACTAGGTCCTATTTATAGAGTTTAGGAATGAAGAGATCTTCATTTAACTTGAATAAAAATAATGGCTTTTTAGGTGAAAATAATTTGAATTATCGTTCAGTAGAGGCTGAAGACTCGTTCAGAAAGGTGTTGGACTTACAAATAGGTTGAAGGTTTGAATGGAGAACGATTTGAAAAACTTTCAAAATGTGCTGGGAGGGGCGATATATCGCCCCCTGTAGGCGATATATCACCTGGGCCAGTATGCCCGAGGCAGTCGTGCAACGTTTCATGTTTTTTCGTATCTTCGTGCTGCGATATATCGCCCCCTATAGCTGCGATATATCGGCATACGCTGATTATTTAAACACGAAATTACACATTTTTAGCTTAATTCAAATTGAGTAAACAGCCTTGACTAAGCCTTCCAACGTTTTCAAAGCTGCTGACTGACCTTAGAGCATTCAAATTTTAGCCTTAATAAATTTAATCCTCAAAATACTTAATCATTAATAAACCCATACATAACATGTGCTATTATCTGATTGGTTCTTATCTAAACCTTATATTATAATAAATATTATCCTCAATATCAGTCATATTAATCAAACCTTAGGTTAAAATTAATATTCTTAAACTATAGGTTAAACTTAGAAAATCTACAAGTACTACTATGAGTGTCCAAATAAATCCCGGTCTGAACCAAAAATCCACAGTTAACAATAATACTACTATTACTATTATACTACTATCTAACTTAGCTAAGTAAAGTTCTTGGACTCTACAGTATTCTAGGTAATTGGCATTTAATTGGGTTATCGGGTAATGGAAATGAATAATTAGAGATATATTTGGAGTTAGTGAGTTTAGGAGGGAATGTTGGGGAATTTGACCATTTTGCCCTCAGGGACATTTTTGGTACCCCAAGCCTCGTGATAAGCTTAAGTAATTTTTCCTTAGGAAACTAAAGACAAAACACAAAACACTTAGAAACTAACCGACTCTTTCTCTCTCACCCCACTCTCTTCCTCTCTAAGCTTTCCTAAGCTAGTCATTGAAGAACTAAGGAGGATTTTGGCTAGAAATTAAGGAATTGAAGCCTAAACTTGGGGAAATAATTCAGTTGCATCTTGTGGGATTAATCATCAGTTGAGGTAAGCTCTAGACCTTGATTTTTCCATTAAAATTATGTGTTTGCTTGGCTATTTTAGAGAGTATTTTTCAACCATTATGCTTGGGAATTGGCTTGGTGTTTTGATGAGTTTTAAGGTTGTATTTTGTTGGGTTTTGTTGCTGGGAAGGTGTTAGAACTATTATGGTAGTTGAATTATGGTTTTGAGGTGAGTTTGGGTTAGTTTGGATTGGATTTGGCTGCTCAAAAGTATGAAAATTCTAGGTTCAAGGGGCCAAGTCGCGGCTGTGTTCTTGAGGGGTTGCGACTCAGCCTGAACCCATGGCCTTGGGAGGTCTCTATCTTGGGGGGGGGGGGGGGGGGGGGCGACCCTTAACGGAAAGTTGCGGCCGGCGCCCCTTGACAGAGGGGAGGAGGCTCTCTGATAGGAAGGGCGCGTCGTAGCCCTCAGGGATAGGTCAAGGCCCGCCTAGGAATATTTTGCCTTAGGAAGCTTTTAAAAATGGGAACCCCTTCCTTAGGGTTATGGATTGAATCCGCTACCTGGTTTAGTGGAAGTCGAGGCCTCGGAGGCTAGGACTCGGTCTGGAAACCTTTATTTGATTGTTTTTGATGGAATCCTATATTATGGTTGTGACTAGGTTATCACTAGGGGCTCAGAACCGGGATCGTGCTCGAGGGTCGTTCTTATTTACACTTTACTTGGACCTGAGGTAAGAAAACTGCACCCAATACATGTTATATGTTATTAGGGCTTGGCCCGACTATTGCCAATTATCATGACTAGGGCTTGGGCCCTGAGGACAATTAAACTTAAGTTATTGCTTCACATGTTGGGTGACACTTGCTTAAGTGCTTTATGATTATTGTATGAATTTTGTGGTTAAGGCATGAGGCCCCGTTAAATAGGTAACACTAGTATTGTGAGAATGATTATTCGATGGTGTTATGTGATTAACATGCATACGTGCGTATTTTGTTGGGATATGTCTATCTATATTTGTTTCGGTATTGAGGTTTCTATTACTAGATCAAGGCTTGACTTATTAGTTAAGGACGACAATAGCGCGTTGTGCGTTGGTCGAAAGGCTTAGGCCTAAGTCAACAACGTACTATTACGTTGGCCGACTATATGGTCATTATTAAACCAAGGGGTTGGGCTAGCTCTATGGCTAGTTATTCAGAGCTAAGGGAATGGGCCGAAGGTGACTCTATTGTCAAATAGCTAGGGCATAGGCCCCGGGGTTGGCTCTATGGCAAACTGTTCAGGGCAGCAGCCCCAAGTTGGTCCAATGACTTCTTGTTTGTAATTGAGCAATTGTTTATGTAGGTTATTACAGCTGGACATGCTAGATGGGTATCTAGAAGTTTATATTTTTTGTGTATTCACATGTTGAGTATTCTTGTTGAGATTTGGCTCGCGGGTGCCTTGTGGTGCAGGTAAGGGGAAGGGAAATCTTGACTAGCCAAGAGTTGGAGAGCTTTAGTGGTGGCGTGTTCATATGCGGCAGCTCGACCACCACGGCCGGGAATATCTCAGAGGAACTGGGGTTATAGCCTTGTTTTTGCCGCTTAGACCGGATGAATGTAACTTTTGATGTATATTAACCTTCTTAAAAGTTTGGTTGTAATATTTTGGGATCCCATAAATGTTTGAATCTTTTAAAATAAAAGTTAACGATTATTTGACCCAGAATCTTAACCCTAACCCTTGACATTAACCATAGATACACATTTTAAACCAAATGACTTGGTTAGCAAGTTGAGCACTATCTAAAGTACACAGTGTAACGGTCCTGTATTAGAAGGACATTACACTATAGATGTTCATATCTATGATTAACACTCCCACTCAATTATAATACCGAGTTCCCAAGATGTAATTATGGGCTAGTCCCTAGGGTAAGCTGGTAACGAACAAGTGAAAGAACTAAAATAATATTATCAGTTAGAATACTAACCACTCAGAATTGAGATTGAATTGACCTATGGTCAACTATATGATATGATTAGAATAGATAATAACAGTATGTTTACTTATCCTATCTACTGTCAATATCAGTTTAGTCTGATGCAACAAATACATTCGATCTTATCTACTTTGCTAAGGTTCTAGAAAGAACATAACATTGCAATGTGTAAGTAGATCGTATAGTAGATTGGAAAGTCAGTGTAAATCCTGTGCACTGAATAATCTTAGGACTAACTTATGTTTGAACGTGTAATCTCAGTCAATCCTTGGGACCACTTTGTACTAAGATCCATTAGAGCTCCTCACTTCATCATTGGGGCAGGAGAAGGGGGGGGGGGGGGTTGAGAAATTGGGCATTTAACCAGAGACTATTGAGTAAAACAAATATCTCCCCATGTTCACTCTGCAACTTGATTCTAAGTTCATATAGCTATCCTAAGTTCTTCTAAGCTTCTTTCTTTCTCTTCATTTACTCTTAAGCTCATAAGTTTTCCGATGTAACTTTGTTGACGTGTTCTTACCGTCAAAACATGCAAACTTCAGTTCGTGGTTCTATCTTTCCATCCTTTTTCCTGAGGACATGGGCGGGACTCCCCCAGATTCTGTAATGATGTAAACTAGGTTCACGACCATTCTAGTGTTATAGAGTTATTTTGGGAATTGATAAATAAGATTAATTAATTAAAGAGTTTACTTAATAGTCTGGTTTATTGGAGCTTCGTAATATAGGTCCATGTTCCCTAAGTCGCCTCTGTCCTACATTGTCAAGGGTAAAGATGTCATAGACAAGATTCATGGAGAAAATGACTAAATTATAACGAATAAATTTTCCAAGGCTAAGTGATAATTATGTGTCATTAATTAATTAGTTTTTACTTGAACAACTTTATAATAGTTAAAATAAATATTAATCTAATTTAGATTAATATTTATGAGAGTTAATTATTATCTTAGTATAAGATAATTATTCAAATTGATAGTATTTATGATAAGGTTAATTTTGAATTAAGTGATATTTATTTTTGGAAATAAATATATTATCATAAAATTAATTAAACAAACAAATAAGAAAATTTAGGTAGACCCGAGCCACCTGCCGCAAGCCAGTGGTCTGAGCCCCAGAATGCGCGCCCCTGCGCTAGGAGCCATTGAGTAAGTAGATCCAACGCATGCCCCTACGCCAGGCACCAGTGCGCCCCTGAGCCCAAGCGCCAGCCACGTTGGCCTCTTGCACCTGCCTGCCTGCGTGCTCCTCTGCCTACCTAGCCAGCCACGCCCCTGGTCCTGAGTTAGCCTCATGCGCCACATGCATGTTGGGCCCCTTAGGGCTTGCATCTCATGTTTCGGCTGTAGACTAGGGCACCAATCAACGCTGCCCAACAAATCCCTAAATTTTAGCCATTATCTTTTATTTAATTTATTTTTTTAAATTAGTTGAATTAGAAAAATTAATTATCTTATTTTATTTTTATTAGAAAAATAAAATATCTTTTAGTTGGTTATGATCGTATCTTAAGATTAAATAATTATTTGGATTTGATTATTTTAATTACTTAAATTCAACTAAATTAAAAATATTATAAAAAGAGTTATTTAATTAAAAAATTAGTTTTAATTAAATTATTTAGAAAATTAGTTTCTAATTAATTATTGGGACTAATGGATTCCTAAAGATTATGAAAAAGGGCCTAAGAGAAGGAGAAGCATTTAGAGTCTTGTAATCAATTGAAGAAGGATTGTTAATTTAGAAATACCCAATAGTACTCGGTTCATCATCTATTGTTTATTTATTTATTGTACTTATTTAAATAAATGTTAATTGATGTTTGATTCATAATATTATCATGTATTATTTTATTACATGTCATACATGAAACCCCACACAGTTTTAATTAATCATGCATCTCTTTTGTGAAACTTGATTATCTAGGATTGTCCTATATGCTTATGTGAATTATTTTGGTGAAATCAATTGCTTGTAAACTACTTTGTCTTAAATTAGTTAAAACTTTGTAAATCGCACCATATTAAATGCAATAGTTATTATTCACCTTTTAGGATAACCAACTTTATTTAAAAAGTGTTTCAGTAAAGTTCAATGAATTTAATTTGTAGTTATTAAATCACTTTAATTATAGAAACAAACTATTTTAAAATTTTATAAATATTGTAATTAATTACATTCATAGGGTTGTAAATAAACTACTAATTCATTAGGAATTAATTGATTAGTTTAATAAACACATATATTTTAAAATAGTAAGTGGGAGAACGTGGACATCTCTGTGTGACCTATGGTCTCCATTATTTGTACAACACCGTGAAATATGATTATGTTTGACCGACCCTAAGGAGGCACTCTCTAAGTTAAGTGATAAATTCTGAAATAATGGGTTACACTTACAAAGATACAATTAAGCTTTTGTAGTGGATAATTGTATCTTGACCAAACAAGCGGTACTATATTTTTAAAAGAGAAAATATGATTTATTTTAAATTTTAAATAATAAATATAAGAGTGTCTTATAGACTGTCTGAAATTAACTTGACCGACCCTAAGGCGCCACTTTAATTGTTTGGTAGTTTTATCATGGAATAATAAATGCTAAGTTTATGTGTTTTAATGGTTGCATTCATGCATCATATTTACTTTCCAAAATTTATTGATATTTATTATTCATATATATTAAATAGTGTATATTTTCTTTTTTCAATTATAAAAATGTTGTCACCTAATTACTTTCCCATCATGTGTCTTGTAATGCATCAAATGACTAATAATCATATAAGTAAAGTGAAACTCACTGAAGAGGATGAAGGAGGATGGATTAATTCAACTATGTTTGTTTTTCTTGCTAAAAATCTTAAACATGATTTTAATGAAAGACAACCTCATCCTATACCATCATGGGATGCAAGGAAAGAGGAACATGAGAAATATGTTGATTGGATGAGATTGAATCACATGGAAAGATATTATATTCTTAGTGTTGTACCTAAAAAATACGAGCTCAATTGTCTTGTTCAAGGTATAGTTGGCAAGAAATAAATGAAGATTACTAAGCCCCAGGGACGCTATCCTAGCTTTAGGATGAATAGATCGAGTTTACATCAACTGAGGTTATAAAGAGGCTCCTTAGATCATGCCAGGTAGGTGTAACAGAGGTCAAAAGGAATCATTCCCAGATCGATCTCATTGGGCTATGAGCATCTTTCGGGTCAAATAACTGTAACGTACACTTCTAGTTCGAAGGATGCATTCAAATCACGGTAGTCTCATAAAGCACACAAGTTTGAATGCCAACAGACTTGGAGACTTTATATACATAATTAATGTATTGCAATCCTTTCCTGATAAATGCGCAACATCAGGAAATCGATGTATTTAAGGAATTTATTTATGATTTGGAAATTACCCATTCTTGTAAGTTAACAAATATTGAACGGTCACTAAAAATTGTCCTTCAAATCCCTATAAATACAGAGGGAATGGACAATAAAAGGGATGAATTTTTGTATGTAAAATCTCGGCAGAAATTGTCTTAAACAATTTCTCCAGAGAGCCTAAACAGAATAACATAAACTCATGGACTAGGTGAATTTTAATCGTTGAACAACGTAAAACTTCTTGTGTTCTTTATTTACGGTTGCATAAAAGCCTAATCATCTATTTTCAAATTTCTTAATCTACTGTTGGCGAAAAATCACGTCAGCAGATTGGTGCTTTCATTGAGAGATCGATTAGGCTTGTTCATATTTTTCAAATAATTTTCATCCAATCAAAATGGTGGTAACACGATTAATGCGCGACAATTAGTCGGAAAGGCCTGACCACCATGGAGGGTTTCTTGCAGTCAGCCCTACTAGAGAAGGCACTTCTACACCTCGTCGTCCTAGAAAACAACCCCAAATCCAGGACGGCGACCACCACGACTCTGGCAGCTCAACATCGTAACATCGTCGCCACAACCCAGGTTATATCAGTGCGGTAGACTTCGAGAATGCTCAACTTAGGAGCCGCCTCACCCACGCCAACAGACGTATTGATGAAATCATATCACGATTACCCCCTTCTGCAACCAACAAAAATGTTGGAAGGAGAACAAATGGGTCCCATAGGAATAGGTCCCACAAGGGTAATAGTCCTAATATAAGTCATTCTGTTTCGATCGTATCCCCGAGCTCTGTGCCATCAGAGCGGATCCCTAGGAATAACTAGCCCGCTCACAATCATAGGATTGAGTGGGTAGTTCATGTCACCAGAACTCAGCCCGCTCAGACTGGGCGAGCAGGTCTGAGTGAGCAAAGAATACTTCCATAAGTAACAAAGTCCCCCCAAATCCTCCAGCACTAGTCCGACCAACTGGTCAAGTGCAAGAAAATGAGGAAACATTACCACCAGTTCGAGATATCGGAGTGCATGATGGGCGACCTAATATAGTACTTGTAGCGTCCCAAATTTGCTAATAAGGCTTAGGGCCTTGATTAGCGTGCCTGGAGGGAAAAAAGTGATTTATTATTTAAATATTTGAATTTGATGAGTATGTGATTAGAAATGCATGTTAGGTGAATTAAATATGCATGTGGGCCCCATTTTGTTATTAGGGGCATGTTTGTAATTTTAGCCTGTTGAGGGCCTAAATGCAATATTTGTGTATATTGTGATCTTTACCACGTGTTAGTGGTGATATATTTGTGATGCACAATTTGAAACAGTCCTAGAGAGCGGTTTAGCTAGAAAGTCACAACGAGGTCGAATACCTGTCTCAGAATGAGTCTAGGGGTATTTTGGGAATATTATATGTGTTCGGGAAAGCTTGAATTCATCATTAAGGTAAAGAGCTTGACACTAAATTCCTTGAGTTTCTGTTGAATTTTGGTTAGAGTTGTAAGTTGCATGTGAACTAGATTCTTGAGTTAAGTCTAGTTATGGGCCGAGTTTATATGACTGTTTTGGACTAGTTATGGAGCCTAGATGGTGTGGTAGGGAAGCCCAAGCTTAATTCTAGTTTTAGCTATTGAGTTGGGATGTTTTTAGAAGGATTGGCTCGAAGGAAATGCAGGGAAAAATGGAGGTTTTTTGGGATTGGATGTAACGACCCAAATTCGCTAATAAGGCTTAAGGACCTTGATTAGTGTGCCTGAAGGGCATAATGGGAATTATGTGTGGTTTTAATGATTAAGATGCATGATTATGATTTAAAGCATGTTATATGATTATTTGAATATTTGAGATGCATGAATATGTGAATTAGTATGCATGTAGGCCCTGATTAGGTTAGAGGGGCATAATCGTAATTTTGTCCATTATGGGCATAACTGCTTTGATATATGTGATAATTGTCGAGACCACATTATTATGTGGATATATCTGTGATCTGTGACTCGAGACGATCCTAGTCAGCAAAGTAGCGAAAAAGTCATGGCGGGGATTTATACCCGGCTCGGGGTGAGCTTAGGCGTATAAATGGGAATTTAGTGAGTGTACTAGAGTCTATCTTGACATTGAGGAATATTATTGGTGATTAATTAGGTATCGGGAGTTAAGCGGGAAATATTAGAGACACCCGAGGAGTTAGCGGGAATTGGGGTAAAATGACTAGAATTCCCTTAAGTGGATTAAAGGGGAGGGCATTAGGGTCATTTGACTTTCTAAGGATGGAATTACTGAGACTTTATGTTAGTGGGAAGTGTAGAGAAGTGTAGAAGTCTGAAAGAGAGAAAAGAAGAAAAAGGAAGGAAAAAGAAAGGGAGAAAAACAGAGAGAGTTTTCTAAGGTCGGTTTAAGCTTCCTTCATCAATTTCTTGAGGATTTCTGGAGCAAAGCTCAGAGGAGAGCTGGGATAGACTGAACATCAAGGATCCTAAGCTAGGGTTGAGGAATTGGCAGAGGTTTAGCAAGAGGTCACTAACACTTGAGGTAAGACTTTAGAGTTCTTCAGTTTCTGTTTCTGGTTTTTGAGCTATGGTATTTAGTTGAATTGGATGGAAACTTTAGGGAATTCAGGCCTAAGGCTGAGGAGGAGCAAGCCAAGGAAGTCTAGAGGAAATTTGTGGTCGAAATCCCAGCAAAGGTATAAATTCTAAGCTCTAACTTTGATGTTCAACTGGTTTCTGCTGAGTTTCATTGTCTAGAAGTGACTATGATGAATTTTGAGTTTGGGGATGCATGTGCTTGAGTTCTAGGTATTTGGGGTGCTTGGGATGAGTGGAGTATGGTCACAAGGTTATTTTTGAGTTTGGGAAAGATTTGGAGGAGTTTTGGTTGAGATTGGTTCGAGGAAATCGCAGTTGGGAAAAGTTGGTGTTAGCCTGTCTGTGACTAGCGTTACAGCGCTAGCCTTTGGGCACTGTAGCGCTAGGCCAAGCTTGCTGATGGGGATTTTGTTTCTGTTTGTAGTGCTGTAGCGCCCTCCCATGAGCGCTGTAGCGCTACCCTGCCTTCTGAAGAGGATTTTAGGGTTGTTTTCAAGGGTTTTTGACCAAGGGTTTGGGGTTTGGTTCCACCACCTTGTTTGGTGGAACTAGGACTTCCCAGGGGCTCGGGATTGACCCCGAGGCTAGGTTTTGGAATTAAGGATTGATGATAACTTTGGTCTGTGGTTGTGTTTCGGTGAGCGATAGGGCTCTAGGGGGATCGTGCTCAAGGAGTCGAGGGATCAAAGCTAGTGAATTGAAAGGTAAGAAAACTGCACCCGGTTATATGTTTGTGATGGGACTAAGTGCTCCCGATATTTGTATCGTGTCAATGATGGTATTATGCCATGGGACATGTAAAAGCGGCCTAAGGGTGCCGTACACTATATTTGCGCACAGGGCGCGGCTTGGCCACTAGTAGCCGAGGATAGCTTAATATTCACTGAGCTCGGTTTAAGCAGGCCGGAGTCAGTGGGATAATGGAGGGAGCAGCCTGAGAGCGCTAGCCCTCATTATCATTTGTGCAGTGATGTATGATATGAGTTGATATGTTTAGCATGTTGAATACTTGATTATACTGAATGATTATATGGCTGAGATTATGTGATGCAGTATGGGATGTTGATTTGTCTGTTGATTGCTTATGCTCTGTTGTTGTGTTTTCTTGCTGGGCCTTGGCTCACGGGTGCTACGTGGTGCAGGTAAAGACAAGGGCAAGTTGGACCAATCCTGAGGTGGAGAGCTGCGGGGTTGAATGTACATAGCCAGCTGTTCGATTGCCATGGTCGAGGAGTGGGTCAGGACAAGGATTGCCTAACTGTCTGTTTTGCCTTAATATGGCTTGATATTGTATATAAACCCTGTGTCTTCTGTAAACAGTCTTTAAACTTAATATTTTTGGGATCCCTTGTAAACAGATGATGTTTCTTAATGAAAATGTGGCTTTTGAGACCAAAACATTTTTAACCCTAGTTCCTTTATAGTTTCAGTAACACGATTTTAATTAAATGACTTGATTTGCAAGTCTGGCACTTTATAAACACACAGTGTAACGGTCTTGGCTATCCAGGGCGTTACATTGGACGTGCATGTGCGTGGAAGCCTGGGGAATCCTCTGTTCTTGAGGCGCGCCGCGACCCTAGGAAGGGCATGCCGTGGCCCGCGTCTCCCAGCAGGGGGGGCATTGTGCCTCTGTTTTGGGGCACACCGCGGCCCTTAAGGGGCTGGCCCGCGGCCTTAATTCAATGTGTTGGTTGTTTTGTAGGTTTTTGGCTTGGGAACACAATTGTTAAGGCTCGGGATGGATTTTATCACCCGCATTGATAGAATTCAAGGTCTCGGAGACTAGAATTATAACCCAAAGTTATTTAATTGATTAGAACTTGATGGATGGATGTTGTTGATACGTTGTGACTAGGTTTTTAGTGAGGCTCGGACTAGAGGACTGTACTCGGGATATCGGAGCTCGGGAAGCTTGGGACACCGGTAAGAAAACAGTTGTACCTGTAAAGCAAGGCGTGGCCCTATAGTTTGTATTGCAGGGCACGACCCTATGTGATTGTGTTGCAGGGTGTAACCCTATTAATTATGTTTGAAATTGCTTAAGTATTTGTTAAGTTTATGCTATGTGTTGCATATCTGTAAATGTACGGCGAAGGCCGAGAACGCCAAGGGACAGGAACGGCAAAGGTCGAGAACGACAAGGGGCTGGGAGCAACGTTAAGCACACGAAATGGGAGTTGCCAGGGTGAGACCCTATTGGATACCTGGGATATCCTCACGGTGTATACCGCGAACCCAGGGCCTAGTAAAGCGCCTGGGACGGCATTGTCGTTATGTGTTTAGCCTATTGGCGACTTTTTATGTGCTTATTGATAGTTGTGTATATATTTTTTTCTTGTGAGGAGTTTTCTTACTAGGCTTTGGCTCACGGGTGCTCTATGGTGCAGGTAAGGGCAAGGGAAAGGTTGATCAACCATGAGTACGGAGATCATGAAGCGGCGTGTACATGTTCGGCCTGCCTGGCTGCCATGGCCAAGGGTATTTTTGGGAGATGATGTGTATTAAACCTAATTTTGTCATCTAGTCGACTTTAATTATATTTTGAGTTGTAAATATTTTTACACAGGATTTTGGGATCCCAAATGTATAACGCTTTATGATTTCAATGAATGGTTACATTTTCAAATTATATGATTTTTATTATAGTTTAACTACAATTTTATCCTAAAACCTCGATTAGCGAGTTAATTGCACGTTTTAAACTCACTTAGTAACATCTCTAAGGAGATAGGGCATTACAACTTGGTATTAGAGCAAGCCAAGGTTTATGGTTCCTGGAGATTGTCCGAACATGTACGCTCGCTATCAGTGACAAGCTCGACTCAGGGTTGGTTGGTAATGAATGAATTATATGCTTGAATATGTGTTTAAATGCCCTATTTGCTTAATTATTTTATATAGAGCATGATGAATGAGTTAACATATGCATGATGCTAGGGCATGGCCCCTTGAGTGTTGTATGTTGTTTTTGTTATGTGGATTGCTGTGATGGTTGGTTGGTGTGAATTGGGAGGTGGTTATGGATGTTGTTATCATGCCTAATGAGAGACGTTGTTGATTGCAGGCATATTGTTGAGATGCCTCGACAATCATCTAGACTCCGCGGCAGTAGGGCCGAGGATGACTACCAGGGTCAGGACCCTCCACTTGCCCCACAGAATTGGCAATAGATGTTTGCCAAAATGGAAGCTAGACTGCATCAAACAGAGAAAGAACTTCGACAGCTGAGGCAGCAGGCCCCTCCTCAAGCCACTGGGTTGCCAGTTCAGTAGGCTGTGGCGCCAATGTCTGTTCAGCCTGTTATGGAGAATAGGTGGGAACCTTTGTATGAGAGGTTCAGGAAGCCGCATCCTCCCACCTTCGAGGGTGGACTAGACCCACTGCGGGTAGAGTAATGGATGAATATGACTTCCTCGATCCTAGATTTCATAAGGGTGGAAGGGAATGATAGGGTAGCTTGTGCCAGCTACATGTTCAGAGAGGATGCCCGCATTTGGTGGGATGTAGTGACTCAGAGAAGAAATGTTGTCGTTATGACCTAGGAAGAGTTCAGAAGCATCTTTAATGAGAAATATTATAGTGTTGCAGTCTGAGCTGCGAAGGTTGATGAGTTTATCAACCTAACCCAGAACCAGTTGACAGTTACTGAGTATGCTTTGAGATTTGACTGGTTGGCAAAGTTCACACCAGATTTGGTGCCGACTGATGCAGAAAGAAGGGATCGGTTTGTACGGGGGTTGAATGTTATGATTGCCCATGATGTTAAGATTACTTTGGATCCAGAGACTACTACATATGCTCAGGTAGTGGACAAAGCCCTTATAGCTGAGGGGGGCGAGGATCAGATTTGGAGAGAGGGCGCTACTAGGCACGATGCCAGGAGGACAGTGCCTCCTTTTACTGGATCTAGTCAGGGTAGTGGCCCCAGTGAACAGAAGAGAAAGGCCCCAAACTCTTTTGCTCCTCCTAGCTCGGATAGGAGGGCACGGGGTGCATTTAGTGGCCGTCAGGGTGGGGGTAACACCTGGAGGAGTTTTCCAGTGTGTCCTTGATGCAGACGATGACATCAGGGAGAGTGTAGGATCAGGGCCTGCTTTACTTGTGGGAGTATCAATCATCTGAAGAAGGGCTGCCCACAAGCTAGGAAACAGGAGGCTAGCCCTTCTTCAGGAGGCCTGCTTTACTTGTGGGAGTATCAATCATCTGACGGTCTCGCTCCTACCAAAGTATTTTCCTTGACTAAGACTGAGGCAGAGGCTAGCCCCTCGATTCTGATAGGTCAGATTTCTAGTATTGGTTCTTCTTATACTGCATTGATTGATTCGGGAGCTACTCATTCATTCGTGTCTACTAGAGTGATAGATCAGCTGTGTAGACCTAGTGATTTGTATGCTAGGGGTTTTTAGACTTTGTTGCCGACTGGGGAACTGGTAGTCTCTAGGAGATGGATTAGAGCATTGCCAGTAGAGATAGATGGTAGGAAGTTGTCTATTGATCTGTTTGAGTTAGAGATGGATGACTTCGATATGATTCTAGGGATGCATTGGTTATTGAAGTATGGGGCGACGATCGACTGCAAGCGCAAGATGGTGACTTTTGAACTAGAAGGGGAGGTACCCTTTGTATTTGTGGGGACAGTTAGCGGACCGCGAGTACCTATGATTTCAGCACTGAAGGCTATAGACCTAATGCAGGAAGGTTGCATAGGATTCCTAGCAAACATTGTGGATACCTCTAAGGTTGTGCCGGTTGGACCGAGTGAGACCAGATTGGTATGTGAATTTCCAGATTTATTTCCAGCAGACCTGCCAAGGTTGCCGCCACAGTGGGAGATCGAGTTTTTTATAGAGTTGGCGCCAAGGGCGGAGCCAATATCTAGGACACCTTACATAATGGCTCCGGCAGAGTTGAAGGAATTGAAGATTTAGTTGCAAGAGTTACTGGATTTGGGGTTGATTAGACTGAGTTTCTCGCCATGGGGTGCTCCGGTGTTGTTTGTCAAGAAGAAGAATGGATCTCTTAGGATGTGTATTGACTACAGAGAGCAGAACAAGTTGACCATTAAGACCAAGTACCCATCACCTAGGATTGACCATTTATTTGACCAACTACAGAGGAAGACAGTGTTTTCTAAGATCGATCTCTGGTCAGGTTACCATCAATTAAGGATCAAAGAGGAGGACATACCAAAGACCGTTTTCCACACAAGATAAGGACACTATGAATTCTTGGTTATGCCCTTTGGATTAGCCAACGCCCAATAGCTTTTA
Organism: Humulus lupulus; assembly: GCF_963169125.1. Classification (NCBI taxonomy): domain Eukaryota; kingdom Viridiplantae; phylum Streptophyta; class Magnoliopsida; order Rosales; family Cannabaceae; genus Humulus; species Humulus lupulus. Next base: position 238,384,271 of record NC_084802.1, on the reverse strand, counting down.
TGGACATAATGAATATGGTTTTCAAGGACTATTTGGACAATTTCATGATTGTGTTTATTGACGACATATTTTTGCATTCTCAGTCAGAGACAGAGCACGAACATCATTTACGCTTGGTATTGTAGCGGTTGAGAGAGCATAAGTTATATGCTAAGTTCAGCAAGTGCGAGTTTTGGTTACCGCAAGTCACGTTTCTGGGCCATATTGTCAGTAAGGAGGGGATTCTGGTTGACCCAAGTAAGATTGAGGCAGTTAGAGATTGGCCTAGACCGAGCAGTGTACCAAAAGTTAGGAGCTTTATGGGATTTGCAGGGTATTATCGGGAGTTTGTTGAGGGTTTCTCTAGGATAGCTACACCATAGACTGAATTGACTAGAAAGAAGACTAAGTATGTGTGGACAGACAGATGTGAGAACAGTTTCAAGGAACTGAAGCGGCGATTGATCACCGCTCCAGTGTTGAGTTTGCCAACAAATAACGAGAAGTTTGTAGTTTACTATGATGCTTCTAGACAGGGTTTAGGGTGTGTGCTGATGCAAGCCGGAATGGTGATAGCCTATGCATTGAGACAGCTAAAGGAGTATGAGCAGAGATATCCCATGCATGATCTAGAGTTGGCAGCGATGGTATTTGCACTTAAGGTTTGGTGACATTGTCTGTATGGTGAGAAGTGCGAAATATACATTGACCATAAGAGTTTGAAGTACTTCTTTACTCAGAAGGATCTGAACATGCGCCAGAGATGGTGGCTAGAATTGGTAAAGGATTATGATTGCGATATCCTATATCATCCTGGGAAGGCTAATATAGTGGCTGGTGCATTGATTTGGAAGGGCCCAGGGAAATTGTTAAGTTCGAGCCAGATATCTGATAAGTTAGCTGAGGAGATGACTAGAGCGGGTATTGAGTTGGTGGTTGGTTGGTTAGCCAACATCACTCTTTAGTCTTTACTCCTGGAGAGGATCAAGGAAGCATAGGGGAAGGATCCCCAGTTGAGAGGGCACAGAGAAAGTGTCTTAGTCAGGGTGGCTAAGAACTTCTCAATCTCGGAGATGGGATTATTGAAGTACAAGGGCCAGAACTGTGTTTCGATGGATTCTGATAATCGGCGAGACATCTTTGATGAATCTCATACCACTCCCTATTCTTTACATCCAGGTACGACGAAGATGTACCAAGATCTGAGAGCCTTGTATTGGTGGTCCGAAATGAAGAGGGACGTGGTGGATTATGTGGCCAAGTGTTTAACTTGTCAGCAGGTAAAGGCCGAACACCAGAGGCCAGTGGGTTATTGCAGCCTCTAGGGATTCCAGAGTGTTATTGCAGCCTGTAGGTTATTACCCACTAGCAAGGGAAGAGTTCGCTATGCTATGATCGCTATCGATTATTTTACAAAGTGGATCGAAGTCAAGCCATTGGCAACTATAACCTTGAAGGGAATACTTAACTTCATGATAAAGTAAATAATATGTTGTTTCAGACTCCCAAAGAACATGTTTCAGATAACGGGACTCAATTCCATAGAGACATATTCACAAACTTTTGTGCAAAATACAGTGTGATCAAGAGCTTCTCTTCAGTACCATACCCTCAGGCTAACTAACAGGTCAAGGCTATGAATAAAACACTGAAGACCAACTTAAAAACCAGATTGGAGGACACTAAAGGGTTGCGCCCAAACACCTCCCGCAAGTACTTTGGGCCTATAGAACTTCACATCGCATCTCTACTGGGCACACTCCCTTCTCAATAACCTTCGGTAGTGAAGCTACGCTCCTAATCGAGACCTTAGTGGCCTCACATAGGCAAATAAATTTTGACCAAGAGCAGAATCATGACTTGTTACAAGAATCCCTGGACCTAATTGAAGAACGGCGAAAAGAATCACAAATCCAGCTCGCCCATTATCAACAAAGGGTAACCGATACTTCAACTCGAAGGTGAAAGGAAGAAGGCTTGTGGTAGACTTAGTGCTTAGAAGAGTGTTCCTAGCCAACAAGGATCCTAAGAATGGTGTTTTAGGCCTGAACTGGGAAGGACCATACCAGAGTGTGGACATTTTACGAGAAGTGTAACGCCCTACTTCCTTAGAGCCATCACTAAGTGAGTTTAAAACGTGCCATTGACTCGCTAACTGAGGTTTTAAGAAAACAATGTAATTAGACCATAAATAAAGTCATATTCTTTGAAAATAGTTCCATTCATTGGAAAATCGTTAAGCGTTTAACATTTGGGATCCGAAAATACTGTTTAGAAATATTTACAGCTCAAAAATATAACCAGAGTCGACTAAATGACAAAATCTAGGTTTAGTACAATCATCTCCCAAAATACCTCGGGCTGTGGCAGCCAGGCAGGCCAAACATGTACGGGCCGCTTCATGATTTCCATACTCATGGTTGGCCGACTTTCCCCTTGCCCTTACTTGCACCATAGAGCACATGTGACCCGAAGCCCAGCAAGAAAACTCACACAAGCAGATAATATATGCATATTTAACATTCAGTACACAATTAAGCCACTATCAGGCTAAACACATACGGCCATGCAGTCCAAGGCGCTTTACCAGGCCCTGGGTTCATGGTTCACACCGTGAGGATATCCCAGGTAACCTTTAGGGTCTCGCCCTGGAAACTCGCACTCTGCATGCTAAACGCTGCTCCCGGCCCTTTCGTCGTTCCTGACCTTCGCCGTTCCCGACCTTCGTCGTTCCCGACCCTTGCCGTTCTCGGCCCTCGCTATTCCCAGCTCTTATCGTTCAATCACATATATGCACACATAGCATAACTAAACAAATACTTAAACATGCATAAGCACAATCAATGGGGCTACGCCCTACAACACAATCAAATATTTATTGCAGCCTCTAGGTTACCTCAAGGCTCGGGGTACCAAAAACGCCTCGAGGGAAAATGGTAAATTGCCCCAATATTCCCTCCTAAACATTCTATCTTCAAATATCACTCCAAATATTTATTTCCATAACACGATAACGCCATAAAACATCTAATACCTGAAATACCCCTCAACTCGCCCCGAGTCGGATTTTCGACCCCGTTGTGACTTTCAAGCGAACAACTCCCTAGGACTGTCTCAGATCGTGCAACATAGATATATCACAATTATATCACAATTATTATAATTGTCACATTTACGCCCTCAACGGGCTAAAATTACAAACATGCCCCTAATAACCAAACGGGGCCCACATGCATATTTAATTCACCTAAACATGAATCTCTAATCACATATTCATAAAAATTCACATATTATAATATTAAATCACTTATTTCCCTCTAGGCACCCTAATCAAGGCCCTAAGCCTTATTCGAAAATTTTGGGTCGTTAGAAGAAGGTACTTTCAGGTTAGCTCGATTAAATGGAGAGGCAGTTCCGCGAACTTGGATCGCATTATGTGTGAAGAAATACTATCAATGATAAAGCCTATTTTTATGTTTAGTTTATGTTATCGTTTTTGTAAGGCTTAGTTATAAAATACATTTCCTTTACTTTTCTCTTGAATTAATAAAATGATTTATGTGTAATTTAAACACGGTACCAAATTCTTCAGTAAATCTTGTTTTGTAGGAGTTCATTTTGTAAAAGCAGTCGAGATTATTTATAAATTCTAGTCACTTAGGGGGCATACACCCTTAGTTTAGTCTTTGAAAAATTCAGCAACTTAGAAACAAAATTGCAACTTAGAATTTGGAAATTTTGCGGCTTTATCTTGAATTTTCAAGATAATTTTGAATATGAACTGAGTAAAGAAAATTCAAAGCAAAGGAAAAACCCTGGACTAGACAAGGTACGAGGCTTGAATACTAACAGGTACATGCAACTGTGCAATTAAAACCCTGGATATAACCAGGTCTATGAGTTGAAGAACAACTAGTCAGTTATTAAGCATATTCTTTGATCTAAAGGAGTCCCTAAAACTATGCATGTGTATAAAAACTTAGGTTTAAAAACACAATAACAATAAATAGAAGGAAAAATGCATAAATATTGTGGTAAAGTAAATATAAAACGAGGATAAATAACCTCAAACAAAGCCCTAAGGAAAATCGTCTCGGCCTATAAGGCCTAATTAGAATGGATAAAAAATATCACAAGAGAAAGAAAAAAACATATAAAGCATAAACAGACGAGGCCTTAAACTATGGGCTCTGGAAACTTTCTCATGAGAAGAAATCTCATCCTCCACTTCATTTCCTCTAGCGCTCGAGTTCGTGTTCACTATCTCGGCCAGTTCTTTCACCAGCTGATCCTGGAATTTTACAAGATGTTGCCCCCACAGCTCGACATCCAGGACAGAGAAGTCACCTTTCTGGTTAAAGCACCAAGCCTTATAGAACATTTATTCTAGGGACTCTACCAGTTCTACATTAGCTTGCTTGACCTTTAGCTAGAGCTCCTCAACTTGTGCATTGACTTTCTTAGCCTTCAATTGGATTTCATCGACTTTCTCTTGAAGCTGGTCGCAGCTTTGGATCACTTCCATGGCCTGCGCCTTGGCGATCTTCTCATTGTTGCGGGAGGTTTCCATATTCGCGTCAAGTTTTCGAGTCTTTTCACGAACTTGTTCCAGTTCCTTAGAGGTGGCATCCTCGATCTCTTACACATGTCCTTTACCTCATCTAGCTCCATCGTGGATTACTTTGTTGCAACAAGGGTGGAATAGATATGTTCTCTAGCTCGGATCTGGGAAAAACATTTAAATATAAATGAAAGATTATACTTTAGAAAATAAGGGATAAATTTTGACAAATAAGCAAAGAAACTCGTGAGTAGACACATCCCTAGGGCAGAGTTCAGAACGGATGGGGCATCCTCTCCCACAATCACTTCCATCTCCTTAACGGAGAGCTGAATTAGACGTGCGACCACTTGGTTGGTAAGGCCCTGGAATGAAGCTTGGAGATGGTTGGGAAATTTTCCCACCTCAATATTAGGAGCTAGGATGGCAGTAGAAGTAGCTTCCTGGATAATATGGGGAACTACAAATCAGTCACCTGGGGAGCAAGGGGAGGAGAATCCTTGATCGTTATCATTGAAGCTTGTGGTCGGGAGGACATGGTCTCCTTGGCCTGGGCCTGAGTTCTTGTTGATGCTCCAACCCCGGAGGTGGCCTTCTTTGAGACCTGCTGCCTCTTAATGGTGGGACCGGAACTTGTGAAAGAACTTTTGAGGACCATGTCATCCTCTAGAAAATGATCAAAAGAGGGTTAGATAAATTCTCATTAAAAAAAGCAGGTATAAGAAGAAGAGTACTACCCTTCAAACTTGAGGAGGAAACTACGATAATTAGTTCCGGAATGGGGGTTGGGCTAGCTACTTGGGAAACCTCTGACTACTGAAAAATGGCAGGTGGAGAATATTCTAACAAACTACATCGTGCACCCTTTTTAGACCAGAGCTCATCATCCAAAGTCGGATCATACTCGGGCTGCTTGGTAACAGGGAAAAGGTTGCAATAATTTAAGGAATACTCAAGTCAAAGGTTGGTTATGTACTGTTCAAAAGATTGATGCATAATATGTAACATATTATCTACCACTATAGTCATTTTGGGAAGGCTAATGTCATGGCGAAGGACCAGAAGATCGATACATTGTTGCGTAGTGACGTCCTTGTTTGGGTCCTCACGATTCCTAGCACAAATTTGGCAGTAGCTCGGTTAATATCATTATAATTGTTACCTTGGAAAAAAGGTACTAGTTTCTGCCTCTGACTCCATCCGACTTGGATTATTATCTTGGTCGCCTTGAGTACCCTGTCTACGTACCAAGGGCACAACCTCTTCCTCTTCCTCGACCTCATCTATGGTGGCTAGGGGCCTCCTCCTGGGAGGACCTTGAGAGTTTAGAGCCAAAGATTGTCCCTTCTTCATCAGAAAACATGCCAACATGTTGGCATCTGTAATCATTGCTCGGTATTCCTTTTCAGCAGTGGGAGTAGAAGAAAGGGTTTGGTATTGGTTCAAACTTACTTGAGAAGCCGCAAAACTCTTGTAATTGGCTGCACAAGAAAGCAAAAACACTTATAGTCGATTGAAATAACAGAAGTCACGGGTCTAGAATCCCCCCAACATAAAGAACTGGTCCTTATAGTCGTTTTGATGGCTTGGGAGGTTGATAATGCTGACTATTTTTTGAAATCTAGTGAATCAGTAGAAACCATCAGCACCAATTCTAGTGTTCGGATTGGCCTTAAGTGAAAAGAAATATAATATATATTCAGAAGTGGGGTCCTCCCACTTGTTCTTAAGAAATAAATACTTAAGCCCCGCTTGGTGACAATAAGTGTTGGGGGGAAGTTGAAATGGAGCTAGCTTCACAAAATTTAAGAAGTTCGTAAAAGACAAACGCAATGGGAGGAATGCGCATGCCTTCAGGTGCTCGTCGCTCCATGCCCCAAAGTCATCCTCCAGGGGAATGCATCTCTGCTCGCCTTCAAGCAGAGGTCGCACATAAAATTTAGAATCTATCTCTGTTGCGGTGAAATCTCGTCAACGAAATTAGGTCGGAAAACTCAAAGGAAATGCAGCGATGTTTAGATCAGAACATAGAATTAACTTCCGAAAGGATCAACACAGATGAACAATGGAGTGTAAAATGTATATTGCTTAATAGCCTCTGCATACAATGAATTTTCCAACCCCCTTCTCTGTGGAAGTGGGGTTCATTTATAGTAGGCTCTAATGGCCTGGGTTACATGGTGGTCCAGGGGACCAGGTGGTACACAAGTACTCTGTCAGGAGAGTGGTCTCAAAGGTAGTGGTGCTGTTACTAGTACATAGCCAGGTACTGTGAGGCAGTCCCCACCACTCTACCGTACGAATGTCAGAGGAGTGGAACAGATGATAGTGGTGTCGACTCTGACATCTGATTGGGAGTATGCAGGCCATGTCCTTTCTCCTAGTGTTCCCACTACCTGACTAGCATGAGTGCCACGGTCAGACGTACGGGGTCTTACAAGCCGTACCCCGTACGAGATTGTACCATCGTGACCTTTCAGAATCATTCTTGGGCCTTTCCCTCTAAATGTTGAAGTCTTGGTAGACCTTTAGAGGAGACATCCACGTGGGGTATCAGATGCGAGGAGGAGCCCTTGGGTTGTTTGTATGCAGCGCCCGTAGGTGTGTGCGTGACGCCGCCTCGTGAGGCTGCCTGGTGCTGGACCTCATGCGCGCGGCCGAGGCATGGGTGGGGCACCATCTCACGAGGACCCTCACTAGCGTGGCCATCAGGTGCTGCGAGGCGCTCCACCAGCGTGGCCTTCAGGTGCAGCGAGGCGCTCCACCAGCGTGGCCTTCAGGTGCAGCGAGGCGCTCCACCAGCGAGGCCCTCAGGTGCAGCGAGACGCTCCACCAGCGAGGCCACCATGCGCAGCGAGGCGCTCCACCAGCGAGGCCATCAGGTGATGCGCGATGCTCCACCAGCGAGGCCACCATGCGCAGCGAGGCGCTCCACCAGCGAGGCCATCAGGTGCTGCGCAGCGCTCCACCAGCGAGGCCATCGGGTGCTGCGTGGCGCTCCACCAACGAGGCCATCAGGTGCATGCGAGGCGTGGCCTCGCTGGGTACGTGGTTGGTTCGAGACAGTGGGGGCTCGAGGGCATCGCGGCTCAATCACGTAATTAGGCGCTTATGGGACCTTGGCACTTGTTTTGGGTCTTCTACAAGTATGAAACTTTGAGCATCCACAGCCCCTTAGCCTAGCAAGACCATACTTCATGGCTCCTAAGGTGATGCTTCCCTTGGGACAATCTCCCGGTTCCGTAAGACTTATGGGCCCGAGTTTAATAACATGACTAAGTGACCTTTAGACTTGTATTCCAACCATGGCCTTAGAGATTTTTTCTTTTTGGAGGATTTTTGGCATCCACACTTGCCCCCCAGTCTATAGGGAGGCCTTTACGCGTTCTTGTAGACTCTTCTCTTTCTTTTTATCGTAGATATATATATTATTAATTATGATCGAGGTCCTTTGGAACCCATGCGAAAGGGGGTTCGATAGGTCTCTCTTTGGTGCACCTTGGTTTCACCTATAAGGATATATTGACCCCTTGGGTTCTAGTTATCCTCTTATATATTTTTGCGCGCGCTTATTATTTGTTGCGAGAACCGTCCTTCTCGTCATTAGGCATAGTACTATTTTTGCAAGCGTCTTCTTTGAGACCCTTTTTGCAAGCGTCTTCTTTGAGACCCTTTTTGGAAGCGTCTACTTTGAGACCCTTTTTGCTAGCGTCTACTTTGGAGACCCTTTTTGCGGTCGTCTACTTATGAGACCCTTTTTGCAAGCGTCTACTTTGGAGACCCCTTTTTTTTTGCAAGCGTCTTCTTTGAGACTCTTTTTGCACGCGTCTACTTTGGAGACCCTTTTTGCAAGCGTCTACTTATGAGACCCTTTTTGGAGGCGTATGCTTTTGAGGTGATCTCCCCTCGGGTGGGGACTTTCATGGCTAGATGGTCTTCGTTCGATCCCAACTTGGTCAGCGACCCCTCTAGCACGATGCCCCCCTTCTATATGGAATCCCCAGACATATTGGTAGTATGGCCACTGGAGGAAGGTTCGCTTTCTTCAACATGGAAGTTCTTATGGCCCTCTTCCACAAGTATGTACTTCTGTGCTCTCTCGAAGAAGTTGTCCAAATTCGAAACTTCTCTTTTGAGCATGTTACTCCATAACTTGCTTCCTGGACGAACTCTGGCTGTAATAGCCATCTTGAGCTCCGCTTTGGTTAAATCTCCCATCTTTGTTGCTTCTATACCGAACCTATGGATGTAGTCCTTCAAACTTTCATTCTCGCCTTGTTTGATGTTAGCGAGGATGGTAGTTGGCATGACGTAGTCATACGCTGCATGGTGTTGCTGAAGAAATTCATCAGAGAATTGTTGCCATGACTTGATTGTTCCTGGCCTCAACCTCCTGAACCACTTGTACGCCACTCCTTTAAGCATAACGATGAAGCAATGACATTTTTCTCTATTGTTGACCCCTCTCAACCTCATCAAGTTATTGAAGGAGTCTAAGTGGTATTTTGGGTCCGTAGTACCCTCGTACGGAGTCATGCGAGGCTCTCTGAAGCCAGCCGGCATTTGTTCAGCCTGAATCTCCCTTGTGAAGGGTGAATCACGGTCGAATTCTCCGTCATCCATGTGCCCCCCAAGTGCAGTGGTGATCTTGCCTCGAGGGCTTCGCATTTTGGTGTCTAGTCCCCTCCTCTTTTTGCATAAGGAGTTTTGCGGGTTCTCGGGCTGATCCCTTGCCTTGGTTGCGTCCCTCGGTGGAACCGCGGGGGGTACGTCTCTTACTTCTGACCTCCCCCCATGGAGCTCTTTTCTTAGGCCAGGGGGTGCCTCTTTCGAGGGGACTTCGGCCTCGTTCTTACGACCATCACCTTCCCTCTGCCTTTGCTCCTGGGGACATTTTGTTGGCCTAGGTCCCCCCTGGTACTTTGCCTGGGGGGTTTTACTGGTGGGGTGTCGGGTTCTCCCATCATCTACTGGTACAGTGGTCTCCACCCCATCCTGGCCTTTCTCCTTCCTCTTAGGCAAGGTCGCGCTCGATTTACCCTGCAACAGGCCATTCAGGACTTCTTGCATGTTCTCCAAGGTGGTCTCCAACCTTTGGTTCTTACGGTGGAGATCCTCTTCAAAGAACCGAGATCTCGAACTCGAGCTCACGGAATGGACCCGGGGACGTTTATCATGCCTATGGGTAGAGGGGCCTGGGTCCTGCCGGCCGGAGTTCGGTACCTGCGGTGGTTTTGGGAGACGGAACTCATTGGCATTTCCCAGTGGTGCTCTTGGAGGACCTTCTCCAGGTGGAGCGGCCGGTGACGAGGCCACTTTATCACCTTCGTGTACCTCTGGGTCCTTCGGGGGCTCCACGTCTCTGGGTGGAGGAGCGTCCTTCATGGAGGCCTTCAGCATGAATCCGTTCAGGTGAACCTCTACCTCTCGTGGCTCCCTGAGTTGCTTTGAACGTCTTGGCATTTCTTCTTGCCTGAAACAATGGTGGAACAGTAGCTTGAAACTAACGTTCCCACAGACGGCGCCAAACTGTTGACGGTGAAATCTCGTCAACGAAATTAGGTCGGAAAACTCAAAGGAAATGTAGCAATGTTTAGATCAGAACTTAGAATTAACTTCTGAAAGGATCAACACAGATGAACAATGGAGTGAAAAATGTATATTGCTTAATAGCCTCTGCATACAATGAATTTTCCAACCCCCTTCTCTGTGGAAGTGGGGTTCATTTTATAGTAGGCTCTAATGGCCTGGGTTACATGGTGGTCCAGGGGACCAGGTGGTACCCAAGTACTCTGTCAGGAGAGTGGTCTCAGGGGTAGTGGTGCTTTTACTAGTACATAGCCAGGTACTGTGAGGAGGTCCCCACCACTCTACCGTACGAATGTCAGAGGAGTGGCACAGATGATAGTGGTGTCGACTCTGACATCTGATTGGGAGTATGCAGGCCATGTCCTTTCTCCTAGTGTTCCCACTACCTGACTAGCATGAGTGCCACGGTCAGACGTACGGGGTCTTACAAGCCGTACCCCGTACGAGATTGTACCATCGTGACCTTTCGGAATCATTCTTGGGCCTTTCCCACTAAATGTTGAAGTCTTGGTAGACCTTTAGAGGAGACATCCACGTGGGGTGTCAGATGCGAGGAGGAGCCCTTGGGTTGTTTGTATGCAGCGCCCGTAGGTGTGTGCGTGAAACCGCCTCGCGAGGCCGCCTGGTGTTGGGCCTCATGCGCGAGGCCGAGGCATGGGTGGGGCACCATCTCGCGAGGTCCCTCACTAGCGTGGCCATCAGGTGCTGCGAGGCGCTCCACCAGCGTGGCCTTCAGGTGCAGCGAGGTGCTCCACCAGCGAGGCCCTCAGGTGCAGCGAGGCACTCCACCAGCGAGGCCACCATGCGCAGCAAGGCGCTCCACCAGCGAGGCCATCAGGTGCTGCGCGACGCTCCACCAGCGAGGCCACCATGCGCAGCGAGGCGCTCCACCAGCAAGGCCATCAGGTGCTCCGCGATGCTCCACCAGCGAGGCCATCATGCGCAGCGAGGCGCTCCACCAGCAAGGCCATCGGGTGCTACGCGGCGCTCCACCAGCGAGGCCATCAGGTGCATGCGAGGCGTGGCCTCGCTGGGTATGTGGTTGGTTCAAGACAGTGGGGGCCCGAGGGCATCGCGGCTCAATCACGTAATTAGGCGCTTATGGGACCTTGGCACTTGTTTTGGGTCTTCTACAAGTATGAAACTTTGAGCATCCACAGCCCCTTAGCCTAGCAAGACCATACTTCATGGCTCATAAGGTGATGCTTCCCTTGGGACAATCTCCCGGTTTCGTAAGACTTATGGGCCCGAGTTTAATAACATGACTAAGTGACCTTTAGTCTTGTATTCCAACCATGGCCTTAGAGATTTTTTCTTTTTGGTGGATTTTTGGCATCCACAATCTCGATCCCATTGGCCCTCATTATTTTATTCACGTTGGGCATAGAAATTATTCAAGAGACTATCCTCTCGGCCTCATAAAAAAAATATTGGCGTTAACCTCGATCTCCCTCTCCACCACTGGTTTGAAATGGGGGATGTGGGTTTCAGCAACCTAATGGATTTGGGAGGAGGAGCGTGCTGTACTTTTGCCTTTTTGGTTGTTCATTTTACAATGATTAAGTTCTTCTAGATACAAAAAGAGCTAACTATTAAAGGTGACCTAAAGATTGAAAGATCAAACTAAAGCTTCTACGTGCTAAAGCGTAATTAAGGCCCTCTTACTAGTATCCACGTGTGTCCCTAAGTCACTGATAAGTGCAAATTTTATTTATATTTTCTTAATATCCTTTGGCTTAGAAATTGTTAGTTTTTAGTTATTTTGAAGGTTTTATTTTTGTTTTTGGTATTTTGTGATTTTTGAGTTAAAAAGAATTTTAAGAGGAAAAATACACATTTATTAATATAAAATTAAATTGAGTTTGAATTAATATTTTTGTTGCTTTAATTTAATAAATTTTTTATTTGGAAATATTTAATTTTTATTTGATTTAATTGGTTTAGCAGGTTAGTGCGATATTTTTATAAAGAAACTGAACTTGAGTCTGAGTCAGAGTTGGAGCTGAAATCCCACGAGTAAATTTGACCCTGTTGCAACCATATTTTGGAAATTGTTCAAGAAATAGAAGTTTTAGATCATTTTTCTTAGCTTTCTAAAACATATTGAATCAACCAATTTGGAGTTATATTATGGGAGAAATGAACAAAAAAAGATTAGTTGCATGTGAAAAATTAGTTTCTTGAGGGATACGAATATTAGAGATTCAAATTCCAATTTTGCAACTAATTGTCAGATATTTTTACTCCAAATTTGAAAATTGGAGATATCACAACAATATTAAAAGTTAATTAATATCTATTAGTTTAAGTTTTAGATTTTAAATTTTAAATTTTAAAATTTATTCTAATTATTTTAGTTAGTATGAGACTATTATAAATAGTGGTCTGTCTATATTTTTAAACAAACACACACACACACACACACACACCCTCTTTCTCTCTCTCTCTCTCTCTCTCTCTCTCTCTTTTAGAGAGATATTTTATTCTCTCTTTTTCTTTAAGAAAATTTAGTTTTTTTTATTATTGTGTTTATATTTAAGGGTGATTTCAAAGCCCTAAATATGATTTCTTGGTTTTAATAATTTTTATTGATCTTTTATTCCCTTGTATTACATTCCTTCTCTTCTTCTAATTGAATTCTATGAATATTGCGATATCTTGTTAGGTGGTCAACTAATTAGGGTGTTACATTATTCTATTATCATCATCATAGGATTGTTATTCACCTAATAGTTTAGGATTTTAAGTCGAGTGATAAATTTAAATTAAGCATTGTGATTGGTATTGTGATGAAGATTAGAACCTAGGTCAAATGAATTGCATGCTTAATGAATTTGTTGCCAAGATTAAATTTTTTAATGTCTAAGCCATTGGTTAACTTTAATTACATGATTAAGTCCAAATGACTTGATTAACAAGTTTAGCACTATTTTAAACACATGGTGTAATGGTCATGGATTAGTAGTGCATTATAACTCGGTGTTAGAGCTACCAAGGTTTAAAGGTTCTCGAAGAATGGTTGAATATGTACGCTCGCCACTAAAGATAAGCTCAAATCATGGTTCGATAACTAATGAATAGAATATGTGCTTAATTTGAATATATGTGCCTTATCTGCATGCTATAGTAAGAAGCATGAGTTATACTGATAGGGCCTGGCCCTTGACTGTTATGTGAACGTGAAAAGAGATGGTTATTAGCATTCTTATTTCATGTGAAAGTTATTGAACTGCTTATTAGAATTTTTATTTCGTGTGTATGATTATCATTGTCTGATGAGTCGAGTCATTGACTACAGATATCTTGTAGAGTTATGTGTCCAAGGTGATCAAACAGACTATTCGGTGCTGGGATCAAGGGTAAAGATGATAACCATGGTAAAAACCATCAACCAGACCCTTAGAATTGACAGTAGATGTTTGTTGAAATGCAAGCAAGGTTACAGAAAGATGAAGAAGAGAATATATAGCTTAAGCAATAACATCCACTAGGGAACGCTGCCCCGCCTCCACCACCAGTGGCAATACCAGTTTCGGGACAGCCAAAAATTGAGAATAAATTGAAGCCTCTCTATGAACAATTCAGGAAATAACACCCTCCAACTTTTAAGGGAGGGCCAGACTCACTACGAGCTGAGAAGTGGATGAGTATGATCGCCTCTATCCTATACTTCATAAGGGTAGTGGGTAATGATAGAGTGGCATGCCCCACATACATGTTATGGGATGAAGCACGGATCTAGTGGGAGGTGGAATCCTAGACTCGGGATGTAGTCGCAATGAATTGGGAGGAATTCAGGGGATTATTCAATGAAAAGTATTACAACAATGCATTTAGAATGAAAAAGGTGGATGAGTTAACCAGACTAGTTCAGGGTAACATGACCGTGACTGAATATGCCCTGAAGTTTGATAGGTTGGCCAAGTTTGCATCTGACTTGGTGCCAACCGACACTGCTAGGAGAGAGAGAGAGAGATTAGTTCAGGGATTGAACCCCATGATAGCATGGGATGTCAGGATTACCTCAGTGCCTGGAGTTAATAAATGTGCTCAGGTAGTTGAGAACGCCCTTACTACTGAGGGTGCATAGGTCAAGATTTGGCACAAGAGCGCCGCTAGGCATGATGCTAGGAGGGTGGTACCTCCATTTGTGGGATCTAGTAGGGGCGCAGGCCCTAGTGACCAGAAGAGGAAGACCCCAGACACTTCTACTATTTTTTGTCCAGATATGAGGGTTTGAGGTGCTCAAGGTGGTCGCTAGGGCGCCAATGAGGTTTGGAGGAGTTACCCTGAGTTTGCTAGGAGCAGGAGGCACCATTTGGGAAAATGTCGAGCCAAGACATGCAATTTGTGTGGGGTGATCGGGCATCTCAAGAAGGATTACCGAGATTAAAGAAAGAAGAACCAAAGAAGGTGGACAACTTGACTCTAGCTTGAGTGTTCACCTTTACCCAGTCAGAGGCTGAGGCTAGTCCCTCAGTAGTAACATGTCAGATTTCTAGTGATGGTTTTCCTTATACTGTGTTGATTGATTCTGGCACTACGCATTCGTTTGTATCCAGTAGAGTGATTGATAGGTTATGTACACCTTATGATTTTTATGTTGTGGGGTTTGGTATATTGTTTCCTACCGGTGAATAGGTAGTCTCTAGGAGATGGGTCAGGTCATTACCAATAGAGGTTGATAGTAGGGAATTGTCTATGGATCTACTTGAGATGGAAATGGAAGATTTTGATATGATCTTTGGCATGGATTGGTTGGCTATGCATGGGGCGACCATAGATTGCAAAAGGAGGATGGTGAGCTTTGAACCTGAGGGAGATGACCCATTTGTATTTGTTGGTACTATGAGTGGGACTTGCATTCCTATGATTTTAGCGTTGAAGGCTAGAGATCTATTGCAAGGAGGTTGCATAGGATTCCAAGCTAGTGTGGTGGATACAACAAAGGTCGTACCAGTTGAACCTGAAGAGACTAGGTTGGTCTGTGAGTTCTTGGAAATATTCGCAGAAGATTTACCAGGGTCACTGCTGCACCGAGAGATGAGTTCATTATAGAATTGGCACCTGGGACAAAACCAGTATCTAGGGCACCATATAGAATGGCTCCGGCAGAACTAAAAGAATTGAAGGTACAGTTGTAGGAGCTACTTGATTTGGTATTCATCGGCTCTAGCTTCTCATTGTGGGGTGGACCAGTGCTGTTTGTGAAGAAGAAAGCTGGGTCATTAAGGATGTATACCAATTACAGAGTGTTGAATAAGTTGACAATTAAGAATAAGTATCCAATGCATAGTATCGATGATTTATTTGACCAACTACACGGAAGGATGGTGTTCTCAAAGATTGATCTTTGATCTAGTTATCACCAACTAGGATCAAAGAGGAGGATATTCCAAAGATGGCGTTTCGTACGAGGTATAGGCATTATGATTTTTTGGTTATGTCTTTTGCACTAACCAATGCCCCAACAACCTTTTATGGATTTAATGAACATGGTGTTCAAGGATTTTCTGGATAGATTTTTTATTGTCTTCATCGATGACATCATGATTTATTCTCAGTTAGAGGCAGAACGAAAGCAGCACCTTCGTTTGGTATGGCAGAGGTTGAGGGAAAACAAGTTATATGCCAAGTTTAAGAAGTGTGAGTTCTGGTTGCCTCAAGTGAGGTTTCTTGGTCACATTATTAATAAGAATGGGATTATGGTGGATCTGGCCAAGATAGAAGTTGTGAGAGTATGGCCAAGGCCAAAGAGTGTCTAAGAGATCGGGAATTTTCTTGGTTTGGCTGGGTATTACCAGCGCTTTGTGGAAGGATTCTCAAGGATTGCAACACCATTGATAGAGTTGGCATGCAAGAACTTGAAGTTTGTTTGGTCTGACAGAGGTAAGAACAATTTTTAGGAGTAGAAGCGGCAATTGATTACTGCTTCAGTGCTCAGTCTTCCATTAGATTAGGAAAAGTTTGTGGTTTATTGTGATTCTTTGAGGAAGGGATTAGGTTGTGTTTTGATGCAGGCCAGTAAAGTTATTGCTTATGCCTCAAGATAGTTAAAGAAGTATGAGCATCGGTACTCCACTCATGACTTAGAGTTAGCAGTAGTGGTGTTTGCCTTGAAGTTATGGCGACATTATCTATATGGGGAGAAGTATGAAATCTACACTAATCATAAAAAGTTTGAAATACTTTTTCACACAGAAGGACCTAATACATGCGACAGAGACGTTGGTTAGAGCTAGTGAAGGATTATGATTGCCAGGTCCTTTATCATCTAGGGAAAGCCAATTTGGTAGCAGAAGCTATGATTCGGAGAGGCCCAGGATAGTGATATAGCCTTAAGCAGATATCCATAGAATTGGTAGAGGATATCAGCAGAGCGGTGATAGAATTTGTGGTGCGCCAGTTAGCCAATATTACTTAACAATATACACTCCTGGAGAGGATAAATGACGGTCAGCTGGGTGATTGCTAGTTAGTGAGGCATAGAGAGGATGTCCTAGCTGGGGTAGCTAAGGAATTTACAATGGAAGTTGTTCCAATGGAAGTTGGCATCAGGCGATAGATTTTGGACAAGTCTCATAATAATCCATACTGACTGCATCCACCTACCACAAAGATGTATAAGGATTTTAATCTTTTTATTGGTGGCCTGGAATGAAAAAAGGATAATACGTGGCTAAGTGCCTTACTTGTCAGAAAGTAAAAGCTGAACACCAGAGGTCGGCAGGGCTATTACAAACTTTGGGTGTCCTTGAGTGGAATTGGGAGGACATCACCATGGATTTTTTTATTGAGTTGCCTAGGACGATGGGTCAACATGACTCAGTTTGGGTGATAGTGGACCACTATACCAAATCAGCTCACTTCTTGCTTATGAGAACGAATTTCACTATGGATCGGTATGTTGAGTTGTATGTCAGGGAGATTGTACGTCTCCATGGGGCTCTAAAGTCTATAGTGTCAGATTAGGACCCCACTTTTACTTCCATGTTCTAGGGAATCCTGCAGAAGGCAATGGGTACTCAGTTGAAATTTAGTACTGCTTATCATCCTCAGACAAACAGACAGTTTAAGAGAAAAATTCAAATAGTGGAGGATATGCTTTGGGAATGTGTATTAGACATCGAAGGAAACTACAGTAAATATCTACCTTTGATTCAATTTTCATATAGCAACAGCTATTAGTCGACAATTGGAGTGGCTCCGTATGAGATGTTATATGGTAGGAAGTGTAGATCAACCATTCATTGGGATGAAATGGGTGAGAGGAAGTATCTAGGTCTTGAAGCAGTTCAGAGGACCAATGAGGTCATTGAAAAGATTAGAGCTTGAATGCTCACCTCCCATAGTAGACAGAAGAGCTACGTTGATCCTCGGCGTAGAAACATAGAGTTCTAGGATGGGGACTAGATTTTTCTCCGAGTTTCACCATTGAAAAAAGTAAAATGGTTTTGGAATAAGGGAAAGTTAAGCCTTAGATTTGTGGGGCCTTTTGAGATTCTGGAGAGGATTGGATAGGTGGCCTGTAGGTTGGCCTTGCCCCCATCACTGTCAGGAGTTCATGATGTAATCCCCATCTCAATGCTTCGGAAGTATGTGTCTGATACGACTCATGTGTTAAGTTATGAGGATCTGGACCTACACACAGATTTCTCCTATCTCTAGATTCTGGATACGAAAGACAAGGTCTTGATGAACAAGACTATTCTTCTTGTTAAGGTATTATGGAGGAACAACAAGGTCGAGAAAGCGACTTGGGAGTTAGAGTCGGATATGCGGGATCAGTATCCCGAGCTGTTCATGTAAATTTTGAGGACAAAATTTATATTAGGAGGGGATAGTTGTAACGCCCTGAAATCCCTAATAGAATTAAGTGCATGGATAAGCGTACCAAGAGGGCATGTGGGGTAATTTTGTGTTAATTAATTGAATTATGTGCTTTATATGTCGATATGATTAAGCATGCATGAGTATGTGTATTAAGTGTGTTTAAAGACCCGCTTTTGTTAAAAATGGCCATTTTTATAATCTTGCCCTGTTGAGGGTACATTTAAGATTGTATATGCTATGTGATTGAAAACACATTACTATGTTGATATATTTGTGATATTCGGCATGAGTCGGTCCTTTTGAGAAATTTAGCGAAAAAGTCACAACGAGGATTTATACCTTAGTCTGGATGGGACAAGGGGTATTTTGGTAATTTTGTGTGCTTTGGGAATTAATGGAATCTGTTTGAGGAAAATATTAGTATTTGGAAGATTAGTGGATAAATTGGGAAGTTTAAAGTATAACTTGGGTTTAGTGGGAATCGGTTCTAAATGAGCATTTTGCCCTTGTGGGACTTTATGGAAAAGGTAATGGGAGAGGGTATATTGATCATTTGACCAAGGAATTAGAAAAAATGAATACAGCTAAGGAGTTGGCAACAAGGATTCACGTTTTCCTTAGGCACTCTCTCTCTCTCTCTTGGTCTTTCTCAACTCACTCTAAGGAGGTGGCACTTGAATTTGGAGGAAGTCTTGGGGAAATTGAGGGAACATGGTAGAAATTAAGCATCAATGGAAGTGATTGGAGCCACCAAAGTCTCCAATAACATAAGAAATTCGGATTCAAACAGGTAAAATTCTCTTATGTATTCGAGCTTTTAGTTTTGTTATTGCTTTTCGAATTTTAGGCTTAATTCTTGCAATTGAAGAAGTTGAGTTGTTTTGGTGGTTAGATAAGGGTTATAATTAAGTTTTATAATGTCTTTAGGCTTTCATTTGCTGCTGAATTGGTGTAGTGGAGTTTGAATTTTAAGATTTTAGTGGGAGCTTTAGTTTAAGAGCTCTAAGTAATGAATTTCGGTACCTTTTGATTATTGATGTTATGTTGGTGTTTTGAGGTTGTATTGCTGATTTGTGGGTTGTTTTGTTGTCAAAATTTGTTGAAAAACCTGTTTGGGGTCGAGTCTTGGATCTGAAGTGCAGGGGAAGTTGTGGTTTTTGAATTGGGGAGAACAAGAACTTTATGGGCTTGTTTTGTGTTTCTGGCAACTTAGCGCGACCGTGTTAGTGTCCTAGTGCCCCAGTAACCCCAAAGTTTGTGTGGGCGCGATCATGCCAAGGGCAGGCACAACCGTGCCAGGTGCCCCAAAATGGTAATTTCAATAACTTTTGAGACTTGGTTTGAGGGATTTTAGGCCCTACCTTGAGGATCCATTTGGGGGCTTGGAGAACGTTTCTAATGCCCCGTTAGATGGGAATAGTAGTTCCAAGAGTTAAGGTTTTGATTGGAACTCGGAATCTAGATATTGTTCCGGATAAGTGTATACTTGCGTTGTGACTAGGATTTCTGCAAGTCTCGGAACAGGGATTGAACTCAAGGTCTTTTCATCTTTCTCAAAGAACCTAAGGTAAGAAAACCAACACTTGCACCTGGACTAAGGCATTGGCCCCACAGAATATGGTTATATCCATGTTTTGAATATATGTTTAAATGTAAATGTCTTTAGATTGTTACTTTTTGTGATGTATATGTGGATCATATATGTTTGTATTTTTCTGGAATGTTTGGCTAATGACTCATAATCGGCAATAAGCATGTGTAATGTAGGTCGTTATGGAAGGGCCACACTAGGAGTGCGGTACGCACTCGTTTGGCATAGAGGACGCATAAATGAATTATATGCTTGCTAAAGTTTGATTATAATTGTGAAGCATGTTTTTTATGATTCTTGTTATGTTGATTACATGTTTCTATTTAAATGGGGTTTTCTTGCTAGGCCTTGGCTCACTGGTGCTATGTGGTGCAAGTAAGGGCAAATAAATGCTTGACAAACCATGAGTTGGAAAGCTCTAGGGGCAGTGTGTACATATGAAGCCTTCTCGACCGCCACAATCGGGATTTCTCTTGAGGAACTAGGGTTATACCTTATTTTTCCGCTAAGGCCGGCCACTTTTGTGTTTTGTTCACATCTATATTTAACTTATAAACTTCTTTTTTGGGATCCCGTGTATAAAGTCAAACTTTTTAATGAAAAGTATTACTTTTTTTTACTAAATTTATTAATATCTAAGACATTTGTTAACTTTAATTACACGTTTAAGACCAAATGACTTGCGTAACAAGTTAATCACTATTTTAAACACACGATGTAACGGTCCTTGATTAGTAGGGTGTTACACCTTGGTTATGTTAAATGGATCTTTCGATTCATTCGTTTAGGAAAATCATAAACAAAACAAAACGCTCAGCTATGATTCTCTCCATCTCGTTTCTCTCTATCTCTCTCTCTCTCTTGAGGCACTTAAGGATTTTTATTAAGTTTGGAGATGAATTGTTAGGAAATTGAGGGCATGGGCAAGGATTCAGATTAGGAGGCAACTTGGAATACCAGCAGCTAAGGGAATTCGAAATTTTCTGAGGGATTCAGAGGTATGAGATTCTAACCTTGGGGTTTATTTAAGTGTTCTTGGAAAGTTCTTGAATTTTGGTATTTGGGGATGTTTCAAAGGCTATGGCTTGTTATCTACTGTGTATCTGAATTTCTGGAATAAATTGGGTGGTCAATTTGGGGTGGAAGCTGAGTTTGGAGGGGTTTTGGGAGAGATTGCGATTTCTCAAATCGCAGAGCTTTTTGGGTTTGTAGGGTTGAGCTGCGGTACTGTTCCTAGAGCGCCGCAACCCGCATGAACTCAGAGGCTAGGGCGGTTCTCTAAATCGCCTTAGCGTTGCGACACTAGGTGGGTTGCGTCGCGGAGTATGTATAGGATAATAAGGGTATTGGCTATGTGACTTGTAGAGAGTCGCGGCGCTTATAAGGTGTGTTGCGGCTCAAATTGGGGATTTTGGCCAAATAGGGCTTTTGAGCACGGGAACTCAAACCTAAAGGCTCGGGAAGGATTCTACTACCCGGTTTAGTATAATTCAAGGTCCCGAAGGCAAGGAATTAATCTCGAAGCTTTTAATTAGTTTAGTTCTTGATGATTATCCGTTATTGTGTTGTGGCTAGGTTATACTGTTAGGCTTTGAGTAAGGATCGCGCTCGGGTTCGCCATACGCTATCTGCAGTGGAATCGAGTTAAAAAAACTGTAACCTGGTTATAATTATGGCTCACGCCCCTGTTAACGAATATGACTATAATTATGCTTGTGATCACTTGATTAGGCATGCTTTATACAATGTATCAGATTGTGTGTTAGGTAAACTTTATATTTGATTATACCTGATCTGAAACTCGGTCTAAGAGTCAAGGTCGGCAATAAGCATATTGAATGCCACCTAAATAATTAGAATTGCAATATGCGCTTGTGTAACTCATTGGTTGTTTAAATTGGACCATGTATTTGATTGAGTAGGTTTATTACTGCTAAACATATTATTTATATTCTCTTGCTTGTTTGAATCGATTGATTAAAGTTTTCTTGCTGAGCCTTGGCTTTGGGGTGCTATGTGGTGTAGGTAAGGGAAAGGGGAAGTTGGACCAGCCATGAGCTGGAGAGCTTTAGGGGCGATGTGTACATATGTAGCTGCTCGACCGCCACGGTCAAGGATATAAAAAGGACTAGAGTCAAACCCTAATTTTTCTGCTTAGGCTGGCTTGTGTTGTAACTACCCTTTTGAGTTCTAAATGACCTGTAAACATTTATTTAGGATCCCATGTACAAACTTAAACTTTTAAATGAAAGTAAATGTTCCTAAGATCAAAAATTTTAAACCCTAATTTGTTAGTAACTCTTAGTTAGACGTTTATATCCAAATGACTTGATTAGCAAGTCCAACACTATTTAAAATACACAGTATAATGGTCTTGGCTATCTAGGGCATTACAACTTGGTATCAGAGCGGTCTAGATTTAAGGGTTCCTCAAGACTGGTTGGGCATGTACACTCGTCGCTAAAGACAAGCTCGACTCAAGGTTTAGTAACTATTTATGTGGTTATGTGTTTAACTGCTTAAATAAGATATAAGTGCCTTATTTGTCTTCCTTATTAGGGAGCATAAAATATATTCATAGGGCCTAGTCCTTGACTGCTATGTGTACATGAAAAGGCATGCTTATTAGCATTGCTACTGTATGTTGGCGTTATTGAAATGCTTATTAGTGTGTGGTTACATGTATTTGCTTAATTTTTGGTGTTGGAACGTTGGGTGACTTCTAAAAACTTGTTATCATTGCCTGATCAGCCGAGTCATTGATTGCAGATATACTTGGAGAGATATGCAATACGATCAGTTTGACTAGTCAACGCTGAGATCAAGGCTAGAGATGATAGCCAGGGTCAGAACCCTCCGTCAGTCCCTGCGAACTTGCAACAGCTGCCTGTTGATATGCAAGCCAAACTTCAAAGTCAAGAGGAAGAGATCCGCTTATTGAGATAGTAGATTCCGCCAGGGAACACTGCACTAGACATGCCACCTTCCATGGAACCACTGTACGGAATATTCAGGAAACAACATCCTCCAACCTTTGAGGGAGGTCTAGATCCGCTCAAGGCTGAGTAGTGGATGAGCCTGACCACCTCCATCCTAGACTTTATGAGGGTGGTAGGTAATGACAGAGTGGCTAACGCCACCTTTATGTTTTGAGACGATGCCCGTACTTGGTGGGAGGTGGCATCTCGAACTCGAAATGTTGCTACTATGAGTTGGGATGAGTTCTGAGACCTGTTTAACCAGAAGTATTACAGTAATGTAGTTAGAGCAGAAAAAGAGAACGAGTTTACCAGTTTGGTGTAATTCATATGACGGGAGGAAACTTTGCGCAGAGCAGGGAAGTATGTCAGTCACCGAGTATGCTTTGAAATTTGACAGGCTGACTAAATTTGCACCTGACCTAGTGCCTGTAGATGCAGCTAGGCAAGATAGATTTGTTTGGGGGCTAAATGCTATGATAGTCCGTGATGTTCGGATTACATCAGTACCTAGGGAAACAACTTATGCCCAAGTTGTTGTAAAAGCCCTCACATCTGAGGAGGCAGAGAACAAGATATGGACAGAGAGTGTCGCATGACGTTATGTTTAGAGGGCAGTGTCTCCATTTGTGGGTTCTGGTAGAGGCAGAGTCCCTAGTGACCAAAAGAGGAAGACCCTTGACACCTCGAATACTGCAGGTCCCGATAGGAGGGGCCGGGGTGTTCAGGGCACCCGCCGAGGCGGCAATGATACTTGGAGGAGTTACCCAGAGTGTGCCAAGTTTAGAAGGAGTCATCTGGGCAAATGTCGAACGAAGGCATGCTGGTGGTTGGACATCTCAAGAAAGACTGCCCGAGTTTGAAGAAATAGGAACCCAAGACGGCAGACAGTTTGACTCCACCTCGAGTGTTCGCTCTGACTCAGGCAGAGGCTGAGGCTAGTTCCTCAGTAGTGATAGGTCAGGTATCTAGTGCTGGCACTCTATATACTGTATTGATTGATTTTGGTGCTACACACTCATTTGTTTCTAGTAGAGTGATTAATAGACTATGTAGATCCTGTGATTATTATAATACGGGGTTTGGTACTTTATTTCCTACTGGGGAGCTGTTAGTCTCTAGGAGATAGGTTAGGTCATTACCAATGGTGGTGGACAACATCGAACTATCCGTGGATTTGATTGAGTTAGGTATGGATGATTTCGACATGATTCTGGGGATGGATTGGTTGGCCAGGTATGGGGCAACTATAGACTGTAAGAAGAAGATAGTGACTTTTTAGCCTGAGGGTGAGGATCCCTTTGTTTGTGTTGGCACTTTGCATGGACCCCGTATGCCTATGATATCAACACTGAGGGCTAGAGACCTATTGTAAGGAGGTTGCATATGATTACTGGCTAGTGTGGTGGACACCACTAAGGTCATGCTAGTGGGACCAGAGGAGACCATATTGGTATGTGAGTTCTTAGATGTGTTTCCTGAGGACTTACCAGGATTGCCACCGCATCTAGAGATTGAGTTCGTCATTGAGTTGGCACCAGATGCAAAACCAGTGTCAAGGCACCATACAGAATGGCTTCGGCAGAACTGAAGGAGTTGACGGTACAGTTTCAGGAATTACTGGACTTGGGATTTATCAGACCTAGCTTCTCACCGTGGGGTTCCCATATTTTGTTTGTGAAGAAAAAGGATGGGACCCTGAGGATGTGTATAGATTACAGGGAATTAAACAAGCTGACTATCAAGAACAAGTACCCACTACCGAGGATAGATGACTTGCTTGACCAGATGCATTGTAGGACAGTGTTCTCAAAGATTGATATTTGATCTACTTATCACCAGTTGAGGATCAAGGTGAATGATATTCTTAAAATGGCCTTTTGGCACAAGGTATGGGCATTACGAGTTTCTAGTCATGTCTTTTGGGTGGACCAATGCCCCAGCGATGTTTATGGATCTGATGAACAGGGTGTTCAAGGATTATTTGGATCAGCTCGTGATTGTCTTCATCGACGATGTCATTGCGAAGGTGGAGAGAGCACCAGTTGTATGCCAATTTTAAAATGTGTGAGTTTTGGTTACTACGGGTGACATTCCTTGGTCACATTGTCAGTGAAGATGGGATTAAGGTAGACCTGGCTAAGGTTGAAGTAGTTAAGGACTGGCCGAGGCCAAGGAATGCCTCAGAGGTCAAGAGTTTCCTTGGGTTGCCAGGGTATTATCGCCGCCTCGTGGAAGGACTCTCAAAGATTGCTACACCACTGACATAATTGACGAAAAAACTTGAAGTTTGTATAGTCAGACAGATGTGATAATAGCTTCCATGAGTTCAAGAGACAATTGATTACTGCTCCGGTGCTGAGCCTTACTTCATATGGGGTAAGTTTATGGTGTACTGCGATGCATCGAGATTGGGGTTAGGATGTGTGCTGATGCAGACTGGGAAGGTGATTGCCTACGCATCACGACAACAAAAGGTATGAATAGTGATACCCTACTCACGATATGGAGTTAGCAGCAGTGGTATTTTCACTGAAAGTGTGGGGACACTATTCGTATGGAGAAATGTGAGAGATATACACCGATCATAAGAGTTTGAAGTATTTCTTCACCCAGAAGGACTTAATCATGAGACAGAGATGTTGGCTAGCGTAGGTAAAATATTATGACTATGAGATTCTTTACCATCCAGGGAAAGCCAATGTAGTGGCAGACGCTTTGAGTCGGAGAGGCCCAGGACAGTTGTTTAGTTCAAAGCATATATCAAAACAATTGGCAGAAAACATGACTAGAACAAGGATAGTATTGGTGGTGGGCCAGTTGGCCAGTATTACCTTGCAGTCCATTCATTTGGAGAGAATAGAGGATGGCCATATGAGTGATTCTCGGTCGATAAAGCTTAGAGAGGACGTCCTAGTTGGAGTAACTAAGGATTATTCCATTACAGAGACGGGTTTGTTGATATACAGGGATTGAATTTGTGTTATGATATATGTGTGTATCAGATGAGAGATCCTTGATGAATCTCATACCACACCGTATTCATTACATCCAAACACCACGAAGATGTATCAGGACCTAAATCCATTGTATTGGTGACCTGGGCTGAAGAAAGATGTGGTTGACTATGTGGCCAAGTGTCTAACCTGTCAGTAGGTAAAAGCTAAACACCAGCAGCCAGCGGGGTTGTTACACCCTTTAGGTCTTCCCGAGTGGAAGTGGGAAGACGTTACTATGGACTTTGTAGGGGCTTACCCAGGACAGTGGGGCAATATGACTCGATATGGGTGATTGTAGACAGATATACTAGGTTAGCTTGTTTTCTGCCAGTGATAACAAACTTTACCGTGGACCAATACACAGAACTATACGTGAGAGAGATAGGACATCTCCATGGGGTTCCGAAATCTATAGTCTCGGACCGGGATCCCATTTTTCCTCCAAGTTTTGGGGAAGCCTGCAGATGGTTATGGTGACTCAGCTGAAGTTCAGTACAACTTATCATCCTCAAATAGACAGACAGTCTGAGAGGACGATTCAGATATTGGAGGACATGCTTAGAGCATGCATACTTGATTTCGAGGGGTCCTGGAGTAAGCATATTCCATTGATTGAGCTTTCATATGTGATCTATAAAATATGCACACAAGTATACGTGGTCGTGTCAAGTAATAAATTTTGTATGAACGGATATCGTCCCACAGAGACTATTAACCAATTATCGAGAATCGCTTTTCACTATCTATTTGGTGAATAAAAGTAAGATGAAAAATTATAAACTACGAACACAATTTAAATAACTGTAAACAGAACAAAGAATCAAAGGATAAAATCAATAAAAAAAAAGCCTAGGGAATTAATTTCATTAACTTTTCATTCTTTTAATTTTACTAATCAGTTCTAAATCTCTTATTCTTATTCTAATAGCAGGTCAACAAAAAATGATTCTTATTCTTACTCAAGATATAAGATCTCAACCTATATGAAAGTTTTCTACATCTCTATGATAAACTTAAACACATAGCATACATTAAGAATGGTAACCCAATTGATACACAAGTCATACAGGTACTCTCATCCAATATGTAACCTATGTTTATATAATGATATCGTATTCAATTCGCATCTTTCGAGTTTTGAATCAAAATCATAAATCAAGCAAATAGTGATCAAGTATTTACTAGCATTAGGCAAGCATCATATAGATTAGAATAAAGAAGAAATGTCAATAGAACATCGTAATAAAATTAAATCGAAGTTCAAGCGACTACATTAACCCCAAGATAGAGGATTTAGTTCATAGATAACATAGTAACAATAAAATCAGATAATTGTTCATAGAAAATAACCTAATGAATTAAGATGAAGAAGAAATCTTGAAAACAATAAAACAAGCAATCTTTCCCTACTCTAGGGTTAACAACGCTAACAAGGCTGCTAAAATTCGCAGAATAATGCCAATTAAATAGTTGTCCAATGCATCCAAATAGTAATCCAATAGTTAAAAGACTGTTTTGCCCTTCTAAATGTGGCCTAAAATTGCAAAATTGTTTCAATAGCACTGTAGTGCTAGGTTTTGGGCGCTACGGCGCATATAACATAGCAGAATTCAATTAAAAACTTGCCAACTAGCACAGTAGCGCTACAATCAGACCCACAAAGAATTACTCTTAGCACTGTAGTGCTACATAAAGAGCGTTGTAGTGTTATTTATTGATACAAAAAGGCATTTAAAAACTCCAATTACCAGTATTGTGCTAGCGCTGGGGCACAAGTGATAGTAGCCTAACTCGGGCTTCTCGCTTCCAAAACTACTTGATTTTCTCCAAAGTAGCTCCAATTTCTCCCACTTTTACTTCATTCATCTCTTTTCACCATCTTAACATAAAAAAACGTGAAACATGAACAAACAAGCATAATTCTGCAATAAAATATCCCTAAACTAATGAAAAAAATCCTAAAAGCTAGATCATAAACGAGCGTAAAACTCGTTTATCAAACTCCCCCAAACTAATCCTTTACTCGCCCTCGAGTAAAGAATCTAACTAGACTCAAACTTAAACAAACCAAGTTGACATAACTAACCAATTCCAACAATCAAGACTACTATGCACATAATTCTCAGGAAAGCAACTTGATATTTAAAATATCAATCCATATTTTCAATAAAAAATACTTTACCCCTTCACTGCAAACTATTAATGCCAAAGCTCATTTACTCATAACTCGCAAATAAAACAATTGAACCACTTTATGCACCACAAATTCTCACCAGCTAACAACATAATAAAGTTATTCCATATGCCTGCATTGCATAAGGTTTGGGTACAGGTAGATAAAAAAACATTTTAGGCTTCATCATACCACAAGCATTCCAACTAAACATAGTTTCCCAAAAATTTCAAACCACTCATCCCTTGTTACCCCTTTTTCTGTTCAATGATTAACAAATTTATACAAACCAACTCATTCTTACTTTTTTTCTTTCTAATATTACACTTCCCCAAACTTAGATTTTTCAATAGATAAATGTTCGGGGGTGTAATCCTTTCGCACTTTTTTTTTCTTTCTTTAACTTTTCTCAATCACAAGGAATTTTCTCAATAACACATGATACATAACATCCCATTATACATTCACTCCCCACACATAATTGTTTTCATGGTGTGGGTCAAAAGTATAAATGGTAATCAAATTCACAACTAGGCTAAAAAAAATATATGTGTTAACAAGAAAACAGTTATAAGGCTCAAAAGGGCTAACTAAGGATAAAATTTAATAGGGATAGCTTGAAAGGCACAACTAGTAAAAAAAATTGCCAATAAACTTATCCAAAATGTGCATTATTTAAAATTTCATCTCAAATAGTAAGCAAACAGGTTCTACAATTTTTTTTAAATCATTTTCAATCCACAATCCAAATTTGACGTTCATAAAATAACTCAATTATACGTTTGCAAATCATGAGCAATATATTTCTAATGTCAACAGATCACAGTATAAAAACAAAGTATTCTAACCAAGCACAAAGATTATTTTCAGAAGCACATCAACTTTTCCTTTGGATTATACAACATAACAGTCAATCACATCAAAATGACAATTATCATCAACTTATTTTACACTCTAAAACATGACTCAATACAAACTACCTAGCAAACCAAACTGAAAAACACATAAAATAACATAAAACTAAAAATAAATCCCTCCCCCAAACTGAAAACTTAACATTGCCCCCAATGTTAAAGTTCATAAGGAATGCGAAAAGAGACTTACCTGAGTGGACGCATCGGTACGGCGCTATGGAGGTTGGGACGAAGGTCCCTCAAATGGTTGAGACGGCGATGGTTGCTGTGGTGAAAAACCAACAAATGGTGGATGTAACGCCCTACTTCCTTAGAGTCGTTACCAAGTGAGTTTTAAGACAAAACAGTGTGCAAAGACTCGCTAACCGAGGTTTTTAAAACGAAAGTGTGACTAATTAAAAGTTAAGGCTGTAATCCTTGAAAATGCGTTGTTTCATTAAAAACTTCTAGTATTAAACATTTGGGATCCCAAAATAAGGTTTGAAAACTGTTTACATCTTGAAATAAGTTTACAGGTGATTAGTTATAAAAATCAAAGATTATTACAGCCCTTTCTCGAATAAACCCCCAACCAAAGCAGTCGGGCAGGCCAAACATGTACGCGTCGCTTCACGCTCTCCGCACCCGTGAGCCGAAGCCCAGCAAGAAAACTCATGCAGCTCATAACATATGCAAATTATACAGTTAATCATATCAGATAGTCCACAGATAAACAGGTCAACCATTAGACTAGGCAAACACGGCCATGCCGCCCCAGAAGCCTTACCAAAGCCTGGGGTCTCGGTCCTCACCGTAAGGATATCTCATGTATCCATTGGGTCCTACACTGACTGTAAGCATCCCATGTGCTAAGTGGTACTTCCGGCCCCACTGCCGTTCTCGGCCTTTCGCCGTTCTCGGCTCCATTGCCGTTCTCGGCCTTGCCGCTCTCGGCCTTAGCCGTTCATTGCACTATAATCACACATATAATACATTTCCAAATAACCATTCACACATATAATAATTCACTTAAGGTTATACATTAGCACATAATACAATCTAGGGCCATGCCCTGCAATAACACTATGGGCCCATGCCCTATTCTCGGGTGCTACAGTTTTCTTACCTGTATTCCGAGCTTCCTGATGCACTAAAGCCGCGAGCACGGTCCTCTAACCCGAGCTTCACAAAGACCTAGTCACAACACGTACAAAACATCCTTTAATACTAATCAATTCAAAAATCACTTCCCAGAACCAATTCCACACTCTCGGGACTCCCAAATTCCTAAAACAAATCATTGGAAACATCCCCCGAGCCCCCGAGACAAATGCCCAAAATTGCAAAATTTCCCATCCTGAAAAAGGCGTAGCGCCGCGGCGCTACCCGCAAGGGCCGCGGTGCCCAGCGAAGTCAGAAAGTTCCCCTGACTGTAAACAGCCTCGCGCCGCGGCGCCCAAGAACAGGGCCGTGGCGCTCCTTCGCGAACCCAGAATTCTGGGGTTTTCCCTGCGTTTTCCCTGAGTTAACACCACTCCAAATCATCCCAAGCAGGTACCCATGTCCCAAAATCAACTCAAAACCCCACATAAACCATCTAACAACTCAGAAACATCATCAAAGAAACCCAAACACACAATCAAATCCCCAATTCACCCATTGGCCACACATCAACTTTCAATCTTCATACTAACATTCTAAGAGAAAAATCAAGCTTAGAAACTTAACAAAGAAGTGATAAATCCTTACCTCAGAAATTCTTGGCTTATGATCAAGTTTAATTGCCTCCCACCCCTTGATCCTCCTCCTAGATTCCTCATGTTTCAGCTCCCTTCTTCTCTTCTTCCTCTCATTGCCCTAGCTTTCCCTCTAGCTTTTCCTCTCTTCCATTTCTATCAAAACCAACATATATGCCAATGCCTAAACCGTGTACCCTATAATCTCAGCTGAAAATTGTCTAAACCCTCTGCCAAATGACCATGTTACCCCTCCAAATAATCCTTTCCTAAGTAAGCCATCAAGGGCACTTTAGTCTTTTCACTTATATTTCAATTCTACCATTTTCCAACTAAACTTGTTACCCACAGCAGTAACTAATGGTTACTCAGGTTACTCAATCACCAATAACCATTACCCGCTAAGTCTCAATTTAACCATAACAATTCCCAATGTACCCCTAGGCTCCTCCCGAGCCAGATATAAAATCCCGTTGTGACTTTTGAGTAAACTAGCTCTCTAGGACCGTCTCGGCACGTGCATCACAATAATAACACCACACTCACGTGGTACAAATCACATAATACAATTATCACATATATGCCCTCAGCGGGCTAAAATTACCAATTTACCCCTATCATGCAAACGGGGTCCACATGCATATTTATTTCACCTAACATGCATACTAACCACATAGTCATGCATCTCGAATGTTCAATTAGTCATATAACATGCTTTAAATCATAATCACACATTTACTCATGAAAATAACACATAAATCCCATTATGCCCTCCAGGCACACTAATCAAGGCTCTTAAGCCATATTAGCGATTTTGGGTCGTTACAGTGGAGACAAGGGTGGTGGATACTACAAAGGATTAGGTTGATACTGCGGTGGTGGAGCAAAATAATTCTGGTCTGCATCATTCAAGGACCATCGATGCACCAAAGTATTCAAATGATTAACATGGTCCACCTCGTACTCATACAATGGTCACATGTACCGATGCATCATCTAATTCTGCTGAACCATGTAATAATTTTGTTGAACAAGATAGTCCAACCTATCATGGGCATACTGGATGTAAGGGTCAATGCGACCTCCCAAGTCGAAATGGAGTTGGCTTGCAGCAAAATCAACCAACTTTTAGATCTATCTCTCAAGGAAAACAGAAATAGCCTTAAACGGATTGCATCATTGCTTACTTCATTCATTTTGAAAGTAGCACATAGCTCCAAAATGTTTGTAATATGGAGGTTCAGATCCTCATTAGGTAACCACACAAACTGAATGCAATTCTGGACAATTTGGATGATTGAAGGCTTGATCTCAAAATTATTTTCCTCGACAGTAGGTGGGAAAATGTTAGAATGTATTCCTGTAATAGTAAGGAGTACATAGTCCTTCAGTGGTAGGTCTGCCTCAACTGCAGTGTTGCTCTCATTACCCTGATTAAGATTGTTGTTGGCAACATTATTAACATTCTGCGCCATTCTTTGTAGTCTTTTCTGTTTTCTTTTTCTTTTGTATGTCTTCTAAATCTCAGGATCAACAGGCACAAGTATATTCGAACCCTGACGTCACATAAACTTGAACACCTGAAATTGAGAAATTTAAAAGCATATCAAATTAGAAAACATTAGAATAAAACAAAAGTAGAATGAAAAACAATTAATTTTTATATTGGTTATAAGTCCCCAGCAACGACACTAAAAGCTTGATCCGTAAAATATGCACGTAAGTATATGTGGTCGTGTCAAGTAATAAATTCCGTAGGAACAGATATCGTCCCACAAAGACTATTAACCAATTACCAATAATCACTTTTCACTTTCTATTTGGTGACTAAAATTAAGATGAATAATTATAAACTACGAACATAATTTAAATAACTTTAAACAGAACAATGAATCAAAGGATAAAATCAATAACAAAAAGCCTAGGGAATTAATTTCATCAACTTTTCATTCTATTAATTTTACTAATCTGTTCTAAATCTCTTCTTCCTATTCTAATAGCAGGTCAACGAAAATCAATTCCTATTCTTTTTCAAAGGATAATATCTCAACCTATAGCAGCTTTCTTTTGCCTTTACCTGCACCACATAGCACCCGTGAGCCGAAGCTCTGCAAGAAAACTCAATATGCTCATGAACAGTAATAACATGTCATCAAATCATAAGGGACACACCTAGCAGATATTTCCCTAGTCAAGCAGGCAACAAATCCACGTAATGATGGGTATCCAGGATAGGAAATCCTGCCCTCCTGAGTGGATGACTATCAAGTCAATCTCAATCAGATAAGTGATTTATCACTGGTGGTTCCGGTAACCATACCGGGCTGTTAGCCCTGAATAAAAGAGTGACAGTGGTACAAGTCACTAAGGTGGGTTCCGCTCCCTTTATAAATAAGTGATCCTTTCACTATCTTAAACAGGATAGGTGCATGATGATTAGTCACCAACATAACCTTCCTCATGACCCTAGAGTCATAACTATGGAACACTGTTCCCTAGCAATGTGACAAGCAGTCACCTAGGCCTTTGGCCCTGGCTCTGAGTAACTAGTCCTAGACTAGCCAAGCGCTTATAATTTTCATCGACCTTCGGGTCGGTCCAGCATTAATACCCCATATGATTCATTCAACGATGATATCGATTAGATCTAATCTTCATTCAGCCCTGCGTCCTCGACGCTTATGCCGTTTCTGACTCTCAGGTCAGTAATACGCGACCAATGCCGCTTTTGAACAGTTGGTGCCACACACACAAGCAAGCAATGCTACCAAACATATATCATATGTCAAATATTCGAATATATGGCATTCAACATGCTTACTTAACAACTGCTAGCATAATTAGGACCATGCATAAACACAGAGGCTCAAGCTCTGAACAATATCATATTCAATAATCATATCATGCCCTAATCACATATTTCTCGTGCATTAGATGCATCATATTTAACCACTTGTCATGCCTCAACAATAATCATGCATGTCACATTTAATCATCCAACATGCATCAAGAATAACCATGCATGTCATTTATACACAGGGTGCAGTTTTCTTACCTTTGGTCCAAGCACAGGTTACCAATAAATGAGCCACAAGCACGATCCTGATTCCAAGCCCCTAGTGATAACCTAGTCACAACCATAATATAAAACCTCATTAAAATGAGTAAATAAATACTTCCAAACCTAACCCAAGCCTCCGAGACAACAAATCCCACTCAACTAGGTAGTAGGATCGATCCTAGGCCCTTAGAGTTAAGTTCCGATGCTCAAAACATCAATTTGGCCAAAAATGGCACCAAGCGCCGCGGCCCTCCCAGAAAGCGCCACGGCCCTTAGGAAAAATAGAACCTCCACCTACTTCTTCAAGCCTGGGTCGTAGTGCCCAAGAACAGGGCCGCGACCCTACCTCAAACAAGCCATTTTTCCCCGTTTTTAACCTTTTAAAACCTCCCAAAAACATATCCAAACATCTCCAAACTCAAAAATCAAAGTTCCCAAACATCCCCATCATCCAAAACCAACAAAACCCAAGTCTCAAACCACCCAAAAACTCATCAGAACACAAAGTCCAATTCAAGCTTAAAAACTTTAAAAACTTAGAACTTAAAACTTGAATTACCTCTGATTGAGTTGTTTCCAATGAAATCCTCTGGCTAATAAGCTTCTAATCTTTCCTAGGATCGCTATGCCTCGATCCTCACCTGATTCTGAGTCCTAGAACTCAAGTTACCTTCTAAAATGTGATCGGGAGACGAAAAGGAAACTTAGAGGGAGAGAGAACGTACATAACATTCTTTTTATTCTTTTAAAAGGTTACTTCAAGCTTAAGTAGCCTCAACCATATCATAACACTCGGGGTCCCGAAAACACTCCCGGGGACAAAATAGT
Organism: Humulus lupulus; assembly: GCF_963169125.1. Lineage (NCBI taxonomy): Eukaryota > Viridiplantae > Streptophyta > Magnoliopsida > Rosales > Cannabaceae > Humulus > Humulus lupulus. The sequence goes on along the minus strand of NC_084802.1, from coordinate 238,350,050 downwards.
CAAAACCTCCAAAATTTCCCCTGATCTTACTAACTCCCAATTTATCACCAAATATTTATTCCCATTACCCAATAACCCGGTAATGCTCTAAATACCCCTTGACTTACTCCAAGTTAAGAATAAATCCCGTTGTGACTTTCCCACTAGCATAACTCCTAAGATCGTCTTGTGCTGGGTAACCCTAGCATAACCAAATAATAATAAAGCACCACAAACATATCACATATATGCCAAATATGCCCGAAATGGCCAAAATATGAAAATCACCCAATTACTCATAAATGGGTTCGCATGCATATTTAATACACCTAAACATGCATATTATCATTTAATAACATAATAAAGCAATTATGGCCCTCCCGGCCTCCTAATCAAGGTCCTAAACCTTATTAGGAAATTTGGGGCATTACAACTATCCCCTCCTTACAGAAATTTCATCCTCGAAATTTATCTGAACAGCCCGGAATAAGAATTCCGCACAATTGATTCCAGTTTTTCCCCAGGTCGTTCCTTCGACCTCACTGTTTCTATAACATACCTTAACTCAAGGTACACTTTGTTCCTCAGAACCTTATTCTTTCAACCTCATATCTGAACTAGCTATTCCTTATAGGATAACTTAGCTTTAGTTCCCAGATTCTCATAACTCAACTCATGAGTTCTTTTAACCCATGTACACAGCATGTAAATACAAAATACACTGTTCATAACTAACAGTGCCAAAAACAAAATCGAATCAAGTCAACCTGACCAGTCCTATCCAGGACTCAACTGCTGAGATAGTCTAGGGCTTAGCTTACCCTTAACTCCTCACCCCTTTCCATGGTGATACTTCTAAGGAAGATACAATCTTCTACCTGGAACTCTATGTTCCTACTTTTCAGTTTAACAAAACTTTTTCCCTTTATTCTGAGAAGTGAGCATCAAAGCTTCAATCTCTGGTAATCTCAATAGTCCCCTGAACCACCTCAAGATCCAGATATATATATACTAACTGATTCATCTCATAAGATGTTCCTCCAATAATAATTGGATAACCCTCTCTCTCTGATTTACCATCAGTCTGAGAGTAATAAACTGTATTGAATTCCATCTATATACTCATCACCTTCTTAACCCTTCCAAAACCTGGAAGTCGCAATAGAGTCTTCATCTGATAAGATAGACCTTGAGTTTATGAAGGCACTCTATCCCTCTCACAAGATGATCTGTTACTGATCAACTGTGTTATCCATCCTTGCTGACAAAATAAACTTACTTAAAACACTGGTCCACGATGACCCAAACCAATACACACTGACCCACTAACCTGGGCAATCCCACCGCGAAACCCATCACGATGCTTTCTTATTTTCAATATGAAATACTAAATGGCTATAATGGCCTCACCGATTCATAACACTTTGGTCTGACCTACTATCAGGCTAAGAACTTTAACACGCATTCCATTACATCCCTCTTCATCTCAGGCCATCAATATAAAGCTTTTATATCTTGTTACATTCTCATGATGCCTGAATGAAAAGAATAGAAGAATAACACAAGATTCATCCAGAATCTCCCAATTAATCTCAATGTCCATTGGATTCCAAATCCGACCCTTATACCATAATAAATTCATATCTGATACTGTACAACTCTTAGCTAATCCAGCTAAGACTTTCCATTCAATCTTTCTTATCTGTGATTCACTTAGTCATCTTTCCTTGTTGTCCTTTCCGAAATGATAAGCTCAAACATAACACTGGCCACCTGGCCTACCAGAAACTCTACTCTAGTTTTGGTCAGAGGCTTTAACCAACATATTGCTTAGGCAATTACTTTTCTCTGTCACTGAGATGTCATAACAACCCACTAACTGGTTCTGATCTATAAGAAGACTCAAAACTCTTTCCCAAGGCACCTGTAATATCTTTACCACCCAAAGACACTCCTGCCCCTAAGGCGTTCCTTAACCTTGGAAAATTTCCGCCGAAAAAAAACACCACAATACCATCGTCCAAGATGATCACAAATTCCCATTCAAATAAACCTTTGAATGCTCTGTTCATCTGATTCATAAACATTTGGCATTAAACCAATTCTCAAGACATATTCAGCACTCTCAGTGCTCTTATCTGATACCAACACAATCTTTTATATAACTTCCTCTCTGATCTCTAACTGGTCCTAACCAGATCCAAGATCCACCTTAGAGAATTCCATCTTACTCAATAACTGAACCTTTAATTCTTACAACTCCACTGGGCCATTCAAAATAGTTCTTACATCTAATTCCATCCCTGGCACTGATCCAATCACCATTCTAGTTTCCTTTCATATAAAATAAACTCTGACAAGTCCCTTGGAAACACATCCAGAAACTCACAGATTATTCCAGTCTGTCCTGACCTCACTGGCACGATCTAAGTGGTATCCACCACACTAGCTAAGAGTTCCATGCACCTCCCTGCAACAAAACTCTAGCTCTCACTACAGATGTCATAAGCATACCAAATCTATGCACAGTGCCAACTGTGACAAGGCTTTCCACTCTCAAGCCCAAGAGTTACTATACTTTCCTTGCCATTTAAAATTGCCCCATAACTACGTAGCCAATCCATACCCTGGATCAAACCAAAGCCAGTCATAACTAGCTTTATCAAAATCACTGATAAGTCCTTTTTCATCGCAATTCAACTCATCCCTTGGATTATCGATACAGTACCATCTTCTCATCACAACATAACCATGTGATCTGCATAGCAACTCTATACCTCTCTATATGCAACAAATAAAGGAACAGCATGGCCCCAAAACCAATCAGCATAACAAAGTAATCAGAATTAGAAAACTAACCTACCACCCCTGAGGAACTAGTCTCAGTCTCAAAATCTGACTGCCCCGGAATAAACACTCGAGTTGGAATCGAGCTGTCTATCCCCTTTTGCTCATCCTTTCTCCGCATTGGGCAATCCTTCTTACGATGTCCAAACATATTACATGAGAAACATGCCCTTGCTCGGCATTCTCCTAGATGATGCCTTTTGCACGGAGCGCATATTGGATATGTCTTCCGGCTTTCCTTTTTACTTGCTCCAATAAGTGGAGGAACCACTATCTGAGCTCCATGCTCTCCAGCACTCTGCTGCCCAATCTGATGTCCTGCACTCTCAACAGCAAGAGCCTTCCCTACCACCTGAGCATAGGTAGAGACTTCATGCACTAGGGCAATCCTAATGCCCTGAACTATTTGGGATTCAACCCCTGGATAAACCTTTCCTTCTGAGCTACATCTGTGGGTACCATGTCAAAAGTGAACTTGGCCAACCCATCAAATTTATTAACATACTCAGCTATTGCTCCATTACCCTGAACGAGATTCAGAAACTCATTCATCTTAGCTGTCTTAGTACAACTCCTCATTTATGACCTCTCATCTTCATATACCTCAAGGAAGCTCTGCCCATCCCCTAACCAATTCTTAGACAAACCCAAACTTTCCTCCTCAAACTAGAGGTCAATGCCTTTTTGGCCTTCCATTTAATACTCTTTATCTGCCTATATCCTTATATTAAACCCGCATTGTTTACTCACATGCTAGCAAGAATCTCTGCGACTTTCAGGGGCAAATGGAGGCTTCCAACCCCAACTATCATCTGCCACCCTCCTGTAATACTATGCCAGTCTACTTAACCACTCTGAACACAAACAATTTGAATTCATCCGCCACTGCCGACTAAACTTCTCAGCTCTGAGATTCACTCTCCGAACCAAACAATATCTAGGTCCAAATAACCACAGTATTCATGCACACATAAAGCATAATTAACACTAATTCACAACTCTACGCATTTAGCGACCAAATTGATTATTACCATGTTTATTCACACTCTATCATGCTTCCTACAAGCCAATAAACAAGCATAACATATAAATTCAACTTGGGCAGTCACCCACATGAAGTCGGTATGCAAACCATTATCCAAATACTCATTCACATGCAACATCAATGCTGATCAGCACGCCTCAATCTCATCACACAATAGTCAAGGGCCAGGCCCTATCAGGTCTCATGCTCTCTATAGTCATACAACATAATACGTTCATATTTCAATCAAAAGCTTAAGCATATAATCTCATATATTCAATTATAGAACCTTGATTCGAGCTTGTCTTTAGCGGCTAATGTACATGTCCAGCCTATCTCCAGGAACCCTTAAACCTAGGACGCTCTGATACCAAGTTGTAACGCCCTGGATAACCAAGACTATTACACTGTGTGCTTGAAATAGTGCGAGACTTGCTAATCAAGCCGTTTAGATAAAAACGTGAATCTAACGACACAAACAGGTTAGGTTTAAAAGATTTTGGTTGTAAACAAATAATTTTCGTTAAAATAAGTGTTTGGTACACGGGATCCTAAACCAGGGCTTAAATAACGTAACTATAGAATTTCCAAACTTTATAAACAATCAAGACACTCTAATGGAAAAATACACGCTTTAGGTTCTCATTCCTGTACAATCCCTCAACCGTGGCAGCCGAGTAGCTGACAATGTACACCTCGCCCCCAGAGCTCTCCAACCCATGGTCAACTCGTCTTACCCTTGCCTTTACCTGCACCACGTAGCACCCGTGAGCCGAGGCCCAGCAAGAAAACATAGTATTATAGCATAATCAATATCAACAACTAAATTTTTACAAAGCATAATGAAATGATTTACAAGACATAAATCAATTACCCAGCAAGACATAACACTCATTCAATCTAGGACATCAGTCAATAATTAGTGATTTAATTCCAAATATTTAGCATATCATACACAACATTCAACAATGAAATACAAGTCAAGCAACAACTAGGGTTAACGCCCGTAGGCCACACCCTTTATTTAATACACTCTCTTTGGCTCGCTTAGGCCAAGCCTAGTGTTATACCCACTGACTCCGGCCAGCTTAACCGAGATCAGTGACTATTAAGCTGTCCTCAGCTACCAGTGGTAGAGCCACGCCCTGTGCGCAAGTATTGATTTCAGCACCCTTAGGCCGATCATCACATGTCCCCATGGCATAATACCACCTCGTGACATTCATATAATTATAGGGAGGCCCTAGTCCTAACATATTCACATGGTTTATCACAGTCATATAATAATGCATATAAATATAGGGAACACTTAGTCCAATCCTATCCACATATACAGGTGTCGTTTTCTTACCTTTAATTCCAAGTGCTTTAATTAGGAAAGATGACCCCCGAGCACGATATTGCCTCGAGCCCAAGCGTACACCTAGTCACAACCATAATAAGGGATTCCATCAATAATTGTAAAAGGCTTCCAGATAAGGTTCTAATCTCCAGAACATCGAATTCCACCAAACACTGCAGTGGAATCGATCCCGAGCACCCTAGGTTAAATTCTTATGTTTAAAATCCCATGGACACAAATTTCCTTAAGGGTCGCGGCTCAAGCCACCTCATGTCGCGGCATGGCCCCAAACAAAGCCCAACCTAGCCCAGAAATAGACACGGGCCGCGGCCCTACTTTCCCCATGCCGTGGCCCGCCCTCCTTCTCCAGCACTCATCAGCTTCGAAGGGCTGCGGCTCACCAAGAATTATGCCGCGGCCCGACCCCTTCTAACCCAAAAAAACCACCATTTCCAACTCTCAAACCTCACTCAAAACCCCTCATAATCATCCCAATAACATATTCTAATAATCACAACAGTTCAAGTATACTCCCTTCAGCAAAACACCCAGAAATTCACATCACCTTTTAATCCCTGAAATTCAGAGGCTCATAAATTTCTTAAAACACCCAGAAATTCATAGCATTCAAGGGCTGACCATAGATAAAAGCTTACCTTTTTCTGAAGAGAAAATCCACCTAGAGGTTGTAGAGCTAATCCCCAAGTTCCCAGCAGCAGAACCTAACAAGAATTCAGCTCAAATCCTCACCCAAAGCTTCAATTCACCTCTCAATAACAAAGACCCAAAAACACTTAAAACTCAGAACTTAAACATTAAAACCTTAATCCAAACCTTACCTCAAACTTTGCTTGAATCCACCATCAATTTCTGAGCTAATCCCCAATTCTAGAGCTCCAATTTCTTATAAATCTAGCCCAAGAATTCCTTGATTCAATGGCCAGCTTAAGAGGTTTCTTGAGAGAAAATAGATAAGGGAGGAGGGACGGTTCTAACCTTTTTTCCACCGAGTTCTATATTTTACGTAGTCTATCATTAATTAGTTAAGTCAATCCCAAGGCTGGGGGTACCGAAAACGTCCCCGAGGGAAATATGATAAAATTCCCCAGTATTCCCACCTAAGCTTCCTAACCTCAAATATATCTCCAATTATTTATTTTCATAACCCAATAACCCAAATAACCATCTAATACCTGAAATACTCCTTGACTTATCTCAAGTCAGGTACCGGGTCCCGTTGTGACTTTCCTGCTACTTGCTCCCTAGGATCGCCTCGTGCCGAAAGCTGCAAACACACATATATATCCACATAATAATGTGGTCTCAACAGTTTATCACAAATAATCACGTTTATGCCCTAACGGGCCAAAATTACAATTATGCCCTTAACATCCAAACAGGGCCCGCATGCTTAGCCAGTACCCATAAACATGCTTTCTTACCATTAATTCTCCTAACCTCCAATTATGCCCGCCCAGCACACTAATCAAGGCCCTTAAGCCTTATTAGTAATTTTGGGTCGTTACAATAAACGAGCCTAAAACTCGTTTATCGATATGAGCTCCATATGAGATGTTGTATGGTAGGAAATGTAGGTCATCCATTCATTGGGATGAAATGGGAGAGAGGAAGTATTTGGATCCTGAGATGGTTCAGAGGACTAATGAGGCTATTGAGAAGATCAGAGCTCGAATGCTCGCCTTATAGAGTAGACAAAAAAGCTACGTTGACCCTAAGCATAGGAACGTGGAGTTCCAAGTAGGGGACCACGTATTTCTGTGAGCCTCACCACTGCGGGGAGCAGAAAGGATTGGGAGGAAGGGCAGCTAAGCCCTAGTTTTGTAGGACTTTTAGAGTTCCTATAAAGGATCGGGCAGGTAGCCTATCGATTGACTTTTCCCCCGTCATTATCAGGAGTTCATGATGTGTTCCATGTCTCTATGCTTCAGAAGTATGTGTCGAAGACAACCCATGTGCTGGGTTATGAAAATTTGGAGATACAAACAGACTTGTTTTATAAGGAGCGACCAGTTCAGATCCTAGATAGATTAGACAAGGTTTTGAGGAATAAGACGATTCCTCTAGTTAATGTTCTGTGGAGGAACAGTAAGGTCAAGGAAATGACCTAGGAGCTAGAGTCGGATATGCAGGATCAGTATCGTGAACTTTTCAGGTAAATTTCGAAGATGAAATTTTCAGTAGGAGGGGATAGTTGTAACGTCCCAAATTCTCTAGTAAGGCTTAGTGCCTTGATTAAAGTGCCGAGAGGGCTTAAATTGATTAACATGTGAATTTGATTGAATATGTGTGTGATTATGTGTCATATATGAGTGATATTGTGATAGAAATACTTATGCATGTTTGTGTGTATTAAATATGCATGTGGACCCGTTTTCGTTAATAAGGGCACTACTGTAATTTTAACCAGTTGAGGATATAATTGTAATTATATGTGTTATGTAATTGAGACCACATTATTATGTGGATATATTTGTGATATTCGACATGAGGCAATCCTAGTGAGCGAGTTGGCGGAAAAGTCACAATGGGGTCAAATACCCAGCTCGGGGTGATCAGCCTAAGGATATTTTAGTAATCTAGTACGTTGTCGGGGTTTATCGGGTAATGGAAATTTATTTCTTAATTATTTGGGTATGTCGGGGTTAATTGGGAATTTATAGTGTTACTTTAGGTTTAGTGGGAAATGTGGCAAAGGACAATTTTTCCCTTAGAGGCATTAAAGAACTAAGATTAAGGCTTGGGGCATTTTTGTCTTTTCCCTAGCCTTGGATTACCTTAGTCACCTAGAGACTTTAGAAAAATCATAACCAAAACAAAACACTCAGATGTTATTCTCTCCATCTTGTTTCTCTCTCTCTCTGTCTCTCTTGAGGCACTTAAGGATTTTTTTTAAGTTTGGAGAAGAATTGTTGGGAAATTGAGGGCCTGGGAAAGGATTCATATTAGGAGGCAGCTAGGAGTACCAGCAACTAAGGGGATTCTAATTTCGCTAAGGGATTCAGAGGTATGGAGTTCTAACCTTGCGGTTTATTTAAGTGTTCTTGGGGAGTTCTTGAATTTTGGTGTTTGGGTATGTTTTAGAGGCTATGAGTAGTTATCTATTGTGTATCTAAATTGTTGGAATAGTTTAAATGGTCAGTTTGGGGTGGAGTCTTAGTTTGGAGGGGTTTTGGGAGAGATTGCAATTTATGAAATCGCTAAGTTTTTTGGGTTCATAGGTTTGCGTTGCAACAGTGTTCCTAGAGCGTTGCGACCTACGTGAACTTAGGGGCTAGGGCGAATCTCTAAATCGCCTTCGCGCCGTGGGAGTGGGTGGGTTGCACTGTGGTGCATGTCTACGGAAATAAGGGCACTGGCTCTCTGACTAGCAGAGAGCCGTAGGACTTGTGAGAGGTACCACGGTTCAAATTGGGGCTAGGATTCTACTACTTGGTTTAGTAAAATACAAGGTCTCGAAGGCTAGGAATTAATCTCGATTCTTTTAGTTAGTTTAGCTCTTAATGAGTAATCCTTATTATGTTGTGACTGGGTTATACGATATCTGCTCGGGACTCTAGGTAAGAAAACTGCACCCTGGTTATAATTAGGGCTCGGGCTCCTGTTAATGAATAAAACTATAATTATGCCTGTGATTACTAGATTAGGCATGCTTTTATACATTATATCAGATTGTGTGTTAGGTAAATAGTATTTTTGAATATACCTGATCTAAAAGCTCGGCCTAAGAGCCGAGGTCGGCAATAAGCGTGCGGAACATAGGCCGTTTGGCTAGGGCAACCTAGGAGAGCAGCCTGCACTTGTTTGGACTATGTGTTTGATTCCGCTCGCGCCCCAATAAGAGTAACTCGGTCTAAACCCTAGCTTGAGTAATTCATCCAAGTGTGTCTTGAGGTCTTTCAATTCTGCAAGTGCCATTCTGTATTGTGTTCAAGAAACTAGTGTTGTCCCTGACATAAGGTCTATCATGAAATTAATCTCCCTCTCCGGTGGTAATACTGGCAACTCTTCTAGGAAGACATAGAGGAATTCAACGATTGTTCTCGTTTCTTTAGACCTCCTATCTGCTTCTTTAACGTCATCGACCATGTTCACTAGGCACCCTAGACACCCATGTTGAAACACATCTAAAGCAATCATCTTTGAAATAATAAAAGTTTGGGGTTTCTTTCTAATCCAACTTTTATTCGTATTTAGTAAGAGTGAGACTCCCTAAATCCAGTCGGTGAATTCATCCATCTTTACAGCTAGGATGACAGAGTTATAATATTTGTCATTGAAAACTTGTCTAAACTCGTCCCCATCCATAGTTTTCATGTCATGTGCCCGTTGCATCACATCCTACCATGTGTGAGCATCATTCCTTAGCATATATAGAACGTACAAATAACTCATCACTTCCCTGAACTCTCATTATGTTCAGGATGTTCTCCTTGCGACTAACCCACTCTTCTGCCTCGACTAGATCGATGCTTCCCTCAAATACATGTGGATGTTGTTTCCAAAAGCTTTAAAACAGTGGCTTCATTCTACCCTCTGCAACAGAAACTACCACTAAAGCTGGCAGTGGTCTATTCTCTAGCTTCACTAGTCTTGCTGGCACTGGCGGCATTACTTAGCGCCCCATTTGCTTCATTTCGCCTTCAGATGGTGTCTTCCATTCATATTAAAATGTTCCTACCATCCCCATGGTTCTAGTGGTAAACTATTGTTTCCCCCTTAACCTCAACCATGACTTGCTCTGATAGACCTTCTAGGAGGGATTTTCAAACTCCTAAACCACGCATACCAATTAAGCACAAAGAAATAATGCTTTGACCTTAAAGAAAGAAACTAAACATTCCAAAAATAAACTTGATAAACCGAAGGAAAAAAAATTAATCGCTTATTTTCCAAATGTTTAAATCATCTCGATTTAACCTTATCAAATTTGTAGCTAAAGGCTCACATTTAGCTGTCTATCATGCTTCTCAATCTAGTACTTTTATGCGTGTAAACTTAAAAGACAAAATTCACATAAGGAAGAATTTAGCACTTACGGTACAGTGAGTCGAGCTCGTTTTTGGCAATGAACTTTATATGTTAGGGCTTACCACAGATTCTTTATGACTGTTTTTCTCTGATACCATATTGTAACGCTGCGATTTCCCAAGACATTACTTATAAAAGTCCATTTTAAATCGATAAACATTTATGAATGAAAAACTTATTTATTGAAATAAAACTAGGCATGAGATCTCATTATTTAAAATAAAATGTTGGATGCTAGGTTTAATAACAACAACATAAAGAAAATAACCATTCAAGTCTGAAAATTAAAAAATGACATTTATTTCTAAAAACATAAAATAACTGGAGCCCAGCCTCTAATAGGTTCCGTCCATGCCTCGAGCCCGCAATACTCACTGCTTTGCTTTGCCTTTACCTGCACACAGATTACCCGGGAGCTAACACCCAGTCAGAAGAGCTATGTAGGACATAACCCCCACCCCCCCCCCCCCCCCCCCAACAAGATAACATAAACTTTCAACTAAACATAAATAAACATCATAAACATAATAATCATTGTGCGGTATATAAACTCAATATCACACTAACATAATGTGTGTTATACTCACACACATAATTACTAACAAGTCATGTTGATTGGACATGAAATGTAAGCTGCCCTATCTACGCTGCGCTCACACTCGGCATTCCCACGGTGGCACCTAGTCTAGCCTGTGCTGTACTCACACTCGGTCATTCCCTCAAGACATTATTGCCCTGCCTGCGATGTACTCATACTCGGCAGCTCCGTGGTGGCATCTTATTATCCTGAATTATACACACCCAAGATAATTCCTGCAAGTGCAATACTCACACAACCAGCTAGAATCTAGTAGAACGCCTACTCTATCATCTAAGCATGTCTACTAACTAAAATCCCTAGCACTATTCTTATGCTAGTCAATCTAATGCAACAATTCAGGTCACAAATATAATTACATAATTAAACAAACAACAAAATAAGGTTGTACGCTAAAGTACACCATGGGCACAGATGTCCACTCTTCTTACCTTAACCAGTGCGTTATCCACTAACTTTTCCCGAACCACTTGTTGTGTCACCTCTATGACCGCTAGCTCTTATACGTCCAATTGGATAGCGACAATTCAAAAAAAAAAAAATAGGTGATAGGGTTTTATTTCAAAACCCTAATTATCGAAATAATGTAACTATGCAATTTTAACATGCATGGCACGTAAATTAAAAAAATTCACAAAGTTTCATACCATAATGTCAAATGCACAAATAAGGATGTTTCTAACGTAAAACATGAATTCATATAAATACTTTTTACGTGAAAAATTACCAAAATGCCCTTAATATCATAATTACATAAAATACTCAATAATTTTCTAAAAATTATCATATGACAACATAATTTAACAAACAACTTTTTGGAACCCTAAATAATCAGCAAAGGCTCATATGAGACCAGAAAAATAATTTTTAACATTTATAAATTATTTTTCCTCAATTTCCCAAATGAAACCCAAATAATTCAAAATAACTATACAACCAGCTCAAACTTCAAACTAATCATACAGAACTGTTCAAAAAGCCAAAATAAACTTATAAAATGATTTTAGAATTTTCTAGACAAAATAACTATATTTCTGAATTAATTTAATAGAAAAACTAATTAATTCATGCAAACTACATACACAATTAAAAAAAGTTAACTAATTGTACACAATAGTTTCTACACATTACAGTAACTTATAAAAATATTACCTAGGGTTCAGAAAAGTAGCATTAATATTTTATATAATTAAAATATATAATAAACCAAATAAATCATAGAAATTATATAACTAATACAAATTCGAAATTAAAATACAGAGAGCCTTAGAATCTCATTTTAAACAAACACAAAAATTCCTAGAATGTTTAGAATAATTTAAATAATTTTCCACATTTATATCTTTAAATCACATATTTAAAGGCAAATAATTCAAGAAAATTATCAAGGCATAAATCTAAAAGTATAGAGCCGTTCTAAATCATACATAGATCATTCAAACATAAACTTATATTTTTATGAATGATAAAAATATTTTCCATAATTAATCTCTACTTAATCTTCAATAAATCATAGTAACTCAAGGAAATATAAAAAAAAAATTCCCAAACTTCACCAATCATCATAAAAGATTATAGAGATTCGAAAATCAAAAAAATTTGAGAAGAAAACCTCCATAAATACCCAGATCGGGCTCGCTGAAGCTATCTTCGAAATCTTCTTTTTCTTCTTCGTCGCCGGCGAGATGTAACTCTTCTTTCCACTTCTTTTTGACACTCCAAACCGGTTGGAATTTGTTCCCAAAGATCCCAGCACCTCAAACAACTCTTGAAGCTCAATTAAACTGACCCATGATTGCCAGATCGTGGTTGTCTTCCCCATCGTTGGTGTACAGCCAAAAATTGTGGTCAAAATGCAAAATTTTATTTTAGAGATTTTATATTTGTTTCTTTACATCCAAAATACTTCTTAAGGTCCCTCTAAGATTTCTAAACACTTCAAACTAACCTAGAACCTCTCATATTCGCTTAGATCTGAAATCATTCAAGAACACCCACTTTAATGGTGAAAAAATGGTGATTTTAGAAAGCTAACATTATAGCTCATTTGGTTACATCCAATACCCTTCTTAGATCATAGGAAAGACATTTCAAACATTCAAAACCACCCAGAAATTACCTAGAGATTTTAAACCATAAATCTTTCTTTTTCTCTCTCTTGCAAATTTAGGAATGTCTCTTTCTACCACTAGTGCGACTCTTCCTCTCTTCCCACGAACGTCTTCCTATTCCATGAACGTTACAATGTGTACTTTAAACGTGTAACTAAGGTTAATGTCAAGGGTTAAGGTTAAAAATTTTGGTCAAAGGAAACATTGACTTATCATTTAAAAGTTTAATACATATATGGGATCAAAAAAGGTTACAAACAGTTGTTTGAAAAGGTATACACAATCAAAAATTACAACTAGGCAGCCTAAGCGGTAAAATAAGGGATACAACCCTAGTTCCTCTGAGATACCCTCGGTTGTGGTGGAATAGCAGCCGCATATGTACATGCCACCACTGAAGCTCTCCAACTCATGGCTGGTCTGGCTTCCCTTTCCCCTTACCTTCATCACATAGCACTCGTGAGCCAAGGCTCATCAAGAAAACTTAAACATGTGCATGAACAGTAAATACAGATTCCAAATACATATTTAGCATACCCAGTAGTAGTAACCTACTCATGCATGCATACAAATACAAATAAATGATCATTCGATTATTCTGGGGCCCGCTGCCCTGTATAAAAGACTATAGAGTCAACCCGGGGCCTTATGTCCTAGCTATGTGACCAGAGAGTCACCTGGGGCCCTTGCCCTTTGCTCTGAGTAACTAACCATAGAACAAGCCAAGCGCTTTGTTTTCCAACAACCATAGAGTCGTCCAATGTAATAGTACGTCCCTGATTGGGCCTAAGCCTCTCGACCAGCGTGCAACGTGCTATTGCCGCCCTTGACTAATAAGTCCAGGCTTTAATCACTGCAAGAAAACCTACTTTCAATAACACCAAAATAGTATTATTGAATACATACCATAACACTTTTCGATGTGCTAAGGAAAACAGTGTTATTGTAGATCAGGGCACTTTGAATAACACTTTTTCAATAGTTATGGAGAAGTATTATTGTATATTCTATAATAACACTTTTGTTGAAGTATTTTAATAAATTAATAAGTGTTTTCTTATGATATTTATAATAGTTTCTATAATACGTTTTACCACTTATAAAGTATTATTATAGGTATAACTTACAATAAAACATTTTCAGTATTATTTATTGTTTTAATATGCTCAAAATATTTTTATTACTATTATTATAAATAATACTTTTCTCTAACTTTGAGAAATATTATTTTAATATGCATTTAATAGGTTTATTAATACTAACATTAAAACAAATGAACACTTAAATGAAAATGAAAACAACTCTTCTTAATTAATTGAATGATATTACAAATATTTATGTTCCAAATGGTGAACCTAACCACAATAAAATACATAATCAATTGGAATTGTGCCCATTAGAAACTTCAAAAAGACAACCCCATAACTATTCATATAAAATACAATATTTCAATTCTTGATTAAAAACATTCATAAACAATTATTTAGAATGAATTGACAACAACCATGAAAGGTCTTCCTTCTATCTGCAAGGCAGCTCTCACCTGCAAGACATAAAACCACAATGTAACGATTTTAGAGAACAAAGATTCTAATGAAAATGACAAAAAATTGCCTATTAATGAAAAAGCAGGGCCAGTCTTAAGGAATCAAGCAATGGGAAAGGACATGATAAATTTATACCAAGCTGTCTAAGACAAAGCTTATAATGCTACACATTAAATCTAAATTTACACAACATATTTAATCCATCTCATCCTGTCATAACGATCAAGCATTAGATTAATTGAAACATATTAGTTCAAGTAATGGATGAAATATGCTTGCCTAATTGATTGTAGTGGTTTTCATCCAAGAAGTAATTACAAATTTAAAGTTAATCGATAACTAAATAAAATTGTAAACTAGTGATGGACATTAGATTACATGTTCCATCCAAGAGTTTAAAAGTGAACTAAAAATGCATAAGAATTTTCAAATTACAAAATGAAACTAATATTATCGTTAATGAGCTAAAGAACAAACCAAAATGGCCTTGGTCATGATTGTCATGACACAGAATAATGGCTCCTTGCAAAGAGGAAACTGCAAATTCACACATTTATTTATACTAGTTTCTTTGGGGGATTCTAACAATCGCATTATGCACAAACTAAGAAAGAAAGAAAAAAAAGAAAAGAAATTTATGTAAGATATAAAAGTATAACAAAACTATAGATTGAAAAATTCATACCCAGAAAACACATTACAAGACAAAGTAGATTATGGAAAGAATTATGATTGTCCAATACCTAAAAAAAATAGAATTTGTACATATGTATACATCGAAATTTATCACAGGGAAACAAATGATACTAAAAGTCAAAAGCTACCTGCCAAATTTATTTTCTAATGGAAAAAATAATAAAATTTTGAGGTATTGATATCCCAAGACACAAAGTAAAACCTAAAACGTATACGATTCTCATGGAATTACAGTTAGCAAACTGCATGATTGAGATTCTAAAAGCAGTCTAAACCAAAAAAGAAATGATTATTGTAAATAAATTCAACTAAAAGAACTTCAAAAAAGAAAAATAGAGGTGACCAAGTCCATAAATAAATAAATAAAATCCCAATCTAATCAAAGAAAATACAAGAATTTCTTTTTTTAATAAACACATCTTCTCACTAATTTCCAAAAATAAACTACCACTAACTATTATTATTTTACTTATGCCAAATACATAAACCATCAAAAGGAGCATGTACACAAACCGAAAGTAATTCATACCATATATTATATAACAAATGTAAGGAAAACAAGTGGTTGCATACTTGTTTGTTTTCTCAATCATCAATGCTCTAGTAGTTTATGTCACAATTTAGCCTGTGTTCGGCACTCCTAGCTAACAAGTAAAGACTGTCTCTTATGCCCAATTTTGTCCTGACATCTAACTAAACTCAAAATAGGTTTAATTAATTAGAATTTGTACCAGTAATGTCCCCACAAAATTAAAGAGCTTCGGTCAAAACATTTAAAATTATGATTATTTCAGCACTAGACATATATATATATCATTGAAAGTACGACCAATAAGAAGAAAAAGACTTTCATACAAAGTTAAGTTTTGAGAGAAAGTTGAGTTAATGCTAAATTGATGATAATATTAACTATTGTCGAAATCATATATGTACACACACCATCAAATCCAATTATACTAGAAAAATAAATAGAAGTTCCTGTAATTCATTGGAAAGAGAAAGATAAGTAGAGAAGGAAAGTCGCTTACTAAGAAAAAAAAATCGGAGTCCTCTCACAGAAAAACTTATTGATTTTAAATCTATTTCTATGTGTTAGCATTCTTGTTTTGTAGCAAACATATTTTGCTTTACTCCATCATTTAAGGAAGCACCAGAAAAATAATACATTTTCCATAACTTGTTGCAGCTGGAGAAAGCTTCTTACTTCAATTGAAATATCATTAAATACAAAGCTAAGGCAAGAACTCTCCTTTACAGTTGAAGAATCCAATTAAGTTGCTTCCTTCAACATCATTTTGATTTTCAATATGATTTTCAAAAAAGTAGAATAAGGCATAAAAAGAAAGAACAATTCCATCTCAAGAATTTTCTTTGTCTCAATTGCAACCATATATCAAAAAGTCACAATACATGTGTAAGTATTCAAAAATCAATTAAACTCAATAATCAATAAATAATTATTCTTCTTCGTTGAAATTAGTCATATTCCTTGCTTATAATATAGAACTCAAATTTCTACCAATTAACACAAATTTAATTACATTCACCATGTCTCAATATATTATGAGAAAAAACTACTAGAGATATGTGTGAACGTAGCAAACAAGCAAAAAATGAAGAAGAGGAGAAAAATGAACCAAGAAATCAAAATAGAAATGTAATATGTGATATGTACTAAAAACCCATTAGTAAAAAAATAAATATATATATACTAAAATAGGGAGACAAATTACTTTTGCTAGTTCATATAACCAACAAATTTTTTTTCTTCTTTCAATTTAGTTTCTCCTTTCCCACTTCGCAAGTAACCATAGAAAAATCATTATTGGATACATATCTAATATATGTATATAAATATTCATACATATAATTTTATATAAGCCAAAGTAAAAAAAACAAAAATTGACTTCATTTCAATTAAAAATAAAGCAAACTCAGATTTTCACAGCTATTGTCGACTCCAAAAACAAGGACCTCAAATTTCAAACACATACCATGTACTGAAACTCAAAGAAGTCAAAGAAGCATATGGCCCCCGTATCTCATCATTGTCATTTTTTATCTGGGTAGAGGCCAAAATAACATTAAAATAACAAAGAAGAAGAAAAAACAGAGTCCATTTAACAAGATTATGATTAGAGACAGAAAAAAACCACTAAATCCCACAACCCCATCTAACCCAACTGAACAACTTATGAACCTTTCTATTGTTGTGAATCACATCACCTCTGTCGAAGCCCATCTGTGCCAAGTCTGCTACTTTCGATAAGAAAAAAGTTGTGTGTGAAAGATAGAGAGAAGAGATGATCTATGTGCTTCACCTAACAAGCATCTAGAGTACTGGATACAGAGCTCCTGTGGGAGGCCAACGAAGATGAGAAATCCCCTAAGCTCCATCAAATCATCCATGGAGTTTGAGACAGAAAAAAGTTGAGTTTGAGAGTTAGTATGAGAGAGAGAAAGATGGGTACGGGTAGAAAGATGGGTTGCAGCTAAAAAATTCAATACTATGCTAAAAATTTAAAATCCCTTTTACAATTTACCCGGGTTTTCCCAAAAGTATACCGTTTTTATTTTGCTTTAATTTATTATAGTACTTTTCCCATACTTTAATTCTTTTAAGATACTTTACCGCTTTTAAAAAAAGAAATTATAATACTTTTTAATTAGCATTGTCGACATATGTTGTAAAAAGGAGATTTTGGGATAGTGAATTAGACATTCCGATAACCAGACAAACAGATACGGATACAAATAAGCATATTTCAGACAATACAAGCATACATACATATAAATCATGCTATCTTAACCAATCAAACATAAACACAATAATAACCATGTTCCTTAACGGGGTCGAGCCCTATCTATGCAAACAAGGCAAGCATTCATTCAACAATTATCGAGACAGAGAGTATTCAAGCTTAACCTAAATCACATTCATTCTTAGGGGCGGAGCCCTATTCATAGTTATAACCAACAATCGGGCCAAGCCCTAATCACATATATCACGTATTGGGTGCAGTTTTCTTACCATAGGTCCGAGTGCAACGTATATTAAGAACGATCCTCAAGCATGATCCTGGTACCAAGCCCCTAGCGATAACCTAGTCACAACTAATATAGAATCTCATCAAAACGAGTGAATAAAGGCTTCCAAACCGAGTCCTAGCCTTCGGGGTGTCAAATTCTACTAAACTAGGTAGTAAGATTGATCCTGAGCCCTTACGTTTGACTTCCCACACTCAAAACATTCATGGGGCTCAAAAATCTTTCAAGCACTGCAGCTCAAAACAAAAGAATCGCGTCTTGCCCCAAGTCACAGAGACCAAGGCTCTCCTCTGTTTCGACACGTGCTGCGGCGAGCCCCTACTGGTGTTGCGGTTCAAATGGCGGTTCGACACCTCCTTCTCCTTCTTGTTCATGAAAGTCACAGCGCCCCAATAACAGGGACAAGGCTCGCCATGAAAACTCAGAAATTTCCCCATTTTCTTCAAGCAAAAGCCCACTAAAATCCTATCCAAACATAGCTATATCCCCAAGGTAAAGTTCCCAATCAACTCAGCACCTCAAAACACACAAAACCCAAGCCTAATCTTGGCCAAAACCTCATCAAATCCCAAAATTCAGAACTGAGTTTCTAAACTCCAAAACATAACCAAAATCCAGAAAAATAGAGGGATTCAAAGCTAGAAATTGTTACCTCAGTTGCCACAAGTTATTCTAAGCTTCTCCTGAAGCAATCCCAAGCCTAGGCTAGCCTCGATTCCTCCTAGATCGCAAGAATTACCAAGGAATTTGAGAGAGAGTGTGTGTGTAAACGAGAGAGAGAGAGAGAGAGAGAGAGAGGGGGAGAAAGAGAACGTGTTTTTCTTCTGTTTGAGTGTTTGTGAGCTTTACTTAGACCCTAAATAACCTTAAGCAAATCCCAAGGCTCGGGTACCGAAAACGTCACCGATGGCAAAATGCTCAAAATCCCCGATATTCCCTCCTAATCTTACTAACACCAAATATTAATTCCTGTTACCCGATAACCCGGTAATGTACTAGATACCCAAAATACCCCTTGACTCACCCTGAGTCGGGTATTAGTTCCCGTTGTGACTTTCCCAATAGCTTGCTCCTTAGGATCGTCTCGTGCCGAGTACCAGGCCAAATTGCAAAAATTTCCCTAAACATGCATATTTAATGCACCTAAACATGCATATCTAGTCTTATTATAATATAACTCACACAATCATATAATTACACACATATATGTCACAAAAACACATAATTTTCCATCATGGCCCCCTAATCAAGTCCCTAAGCCTTATTAGGTAATTTGGGACATTACAAATATCCCCTCCTTACATGAATTTCATCCTCGAAATTTTACCTAAATAGCTTGGGATACTAATTCTGCATATCTGCCTCCAGCTCCCAGGTCGATTCCTCGACCTTGTTGTTCCTCCATAGTACCTTAACTAAAGGTATAGTCTTGTTCCTCAGGACCTTGTCCTTCCTGTCTAAAATTTGAACTGGCTACTCCTCATAGGATAAATTTGTCTCCAGTTCCAGATCCTCATAACTCAACACATAAGTTCCATCTGATACATACTTCCTCAGCATGGAAATATGAAACATGTTGTCCACACTAGACAAGGCAGGGGTAAGGTCACTTATCCAACTCTATACAGGATCTCAAATGTTCCAACAAACCTATATCTCAGGTTGCCCTTCTTCCCAAATCTTTTTACCCCTGCCAGTGGTGAAACCCTAAGGAAGACATAGTCTCCCACTTGGAACTCCATGTTCCTCCGCTTTAGGTCTGAATAACTCTTCTGTCTACTCTGAGATGCGATCATCCGAGCTCTATTCTTTTCAATAGCCTCAGTTGTTCTCTGAACTACGTTAGGACCTAAATATTTCTGCTCACCCATCTCATCCCAGTGAATGAGTGATCTACACTTCCCACCATTCAGCATCTCATAAGGTGCCACTCCAATAGTAGACTAGTAGCTGTTATTATAGGAAAACTCTATCAGAGGCAAATATTTACTCCAGGACCCTTCCAAGTCCAATACACATGCTCACAACATGTCCTCCAATATCTGGATAGTCCTCTTAGACTGACCATCAGTTTGAGGATGATAAGTTGCACTGAATTTCAGCCGTGTACCCATCGCCCTCTGTAAAATTCCCCAAGACTTGGAAGTAAAGATAGGGTCCCTATAAGACACGATAGACCTCGGAGACCCATGAAGGCATACTATCTCTCTCACATAGAGTTTTGCATACTGGTCAACAGTGTAGTTCGTCCTCACTAGCAGAAAGTGAGGTGATTTTGTATACTAGTCTACAATGACCCATATTGAATCATGCTGGCCCATTATCCTAGGCTATCCTACCACGAAATCCATCGTGATGTCCTCCTATTTCCACTCTGGGACATCTAGAGGTTGCAACATCCCTGTTGGTCTTTGATGCTCTGCCTTGACCTGTTGACAGGTCAGGCACTTCGTCACATACTCAGTCACACCCATTTTCACCACAGGCCCCCAATATAACACTTTCATATCGTAATACATCTTCATGGTGCCTGGATGTAGAGAATAAGGGGTAGTATGAGATTCCTATAGAGTCTCCCGTCTAATCCCAGTGTCCATCAGAACGCAAATCCGATCTTTGTATCTCAATAAACCCATGTCTGACACTGTCTAGTCCTTAGCTACTCCAGCTACGATGTCCCCTCTGATCTTTCTCAACTGTGGATCACTCAACTGCTTCTCCCTGACCCTCTCCAAAATAGTATATTGCAGGGTGACGTTGGCTAACTGGCTCACCACTAGCTCAATACCTGCTCTATTCATATCCTCATCCAACTCCCTGGATATCTATCTAGCATTATACAACTATCTCGGACCCTTCCGACTTAAGGCATCTGCTACCACGTTGGCTTTCCCTGAGTGATAGAGGATCTCACAATCATAATACTTCACCAATTCTAACAAACATCTCTTCCTCATGTTCAAATCGTTCTGGGTGAAGATTTCAAACTCTTGTGATATGTGTATATCTTACACTTCTCACCATATTAATAGTGTCGCCACACCTTTAGTGTAAAAACTACTACTGCAAGTTCTAAATCATGTGTGGGGTACCTTTGCTCATACTCCTTCAGTTGACGTGATGCATAGGCAATCACCATCCATGTTTGCATAAGGATACAACCTAGGCCCTGCCTCGAGGCATCACAATAAACCACAAACTTGTCTTGATCTGTAGGAAGACTTAGAACTAGAGCGGTGATCAAGTTCTTTTTCAATCTCTGGAAACTGTCATCACACATTTCTGACCATATGAGCCTCTAATTCTTGCGTGTCAACTCTGTTAGTGGTGATGCAATCTTGGAAAACCCCTCCACAAAGTGTCTATGATAACTTACCAATCCCAAGAAACTTCTGATCTCTGAAGCATTCTTCATCCTTGGCCAATCTCTGACTGCCTCAATCTTCTCTAGATCCATCATAATTCCATCCTTACTGACTATGTGACCTAAGAAAGTCACCTGTGGAACCAGAACTCACACTTCTTGAATTTCGCATACAGCTTGTGCTCTCTCAGCCACTGTTGTACCAATTTGATATGCTACTCGTGCTCTATCTCTAACTGAGAATATACCAATATCTTGTCGATAAAGATGATCATAAACTGATCCATGTAATATTTGAACACCCAGTTCATCACATACATAAATGATGCTGGGGCATTAGTTTGTCCAACTAAGATCACTAAAAAAATCATAATGCTCGTACCTGGTGCGAAAAGTTTTATTCATTATATCCACCTCCCTGATCCTCAGCTTGTGATAAACAGATCGAAGATCCATCTTGGAGAATATCATCCTACCCTGTAATTGATCAAATAGATCATCAACCCTTGGCATAGGATACCTGTTCTTGATAGTTAACTTGTTCGGTTCTCTATAATTATTACACATCCTTAAAGAACCATCTTTCTTCTTCATGAAGAGAATTAGTGTAATGTCCTGGATAACCAAGACTGTTACACTGTGTGTTTAAAATAGTGCAAGATTTGCTAACCAAGTCATTTAAATAAAAATGTGAACCTAAAACCATAAACAGGTTAGGTTTAAAAGATTTTGGTCATTAACAGATAATTTTCATTAGAATAAATGATTAGTGCATGGGATCCCAAAACATGGTTTAGAAAACATATTTACAAAATGTCCAAGTGTCATAAATAATCAAAGCCACTATAATGGCAAAATACACATTTTAGGTTTCCGTCCCTGTACAATCCCTCGACCGTGGCGGCCGAGCAGCTAACAATGTACATCTCGACCCCAGAGCTCTCCAACCCATGGTTGAACCATCTTAACCTTGCATTTTCCTACACCCGTGAGCCGAGGCCCAGCAAGAAAACTATAGAATCATAGCATGATCAATTTCAATAACCAAATAATTCATATAGCATAACCAAATATTCAGCAGTCCATAACATTCACATAATCAATGATAACAATTGACAAATCAACAATCTATTATCCAGGTATTCAGCATATCATGCCCACTCAATTAACAACAATAGACATATCATTCAATAACTAGGGTTAACTCCCGTTGGCCGCAGCCTCTATTTAACCCACTGTCTTCGACTCACTTAGGTCGAGCCCAGTGTTCAACCCACTGACCTTGGCTCGCTAAGGCCAAGCTCAGTGACTATTTAATTAAACTCAGCTACCAGTGGTCGAGCCGCATCTATGTGCGCCAATATTAATTACAGCACTCTTAGGTCGTTTATCTCATGTCCACATGGCATAATACCATCATTTGACATTGCATACAAGTATAGGGAGCTCTTAGTCCATACATAACCACATAACCGGGTGCAGTTTTCCTACCTTTGATTCTGAGCAAAGAAGGTGAAATGGTTCCGATCATGGTCCCTAGCCTCGAGCCTTGGCGACAAACCTAGTAACAAGAGTCATTAGTATCCATCAACTTCCAAATCAAAATAAAATAACTAGGGAACAAAACTAGCCTTCGGGACCACAATTTCTACTAAACCGGGTAATAGAAATTGTCCCGAGCACCTAAGTTTGAACCCCCGAACCCTAAAAATACTTAGAAATCCTCCAAATCCAAACCTCCCAGGCAGGTCACAACTTGCCCCAAGTTAGAGAGCAAGCTCTCACGCCAAAGGGGAGGCGGGTCGCAACTTGGCCAGGCAAGTTGCGGCGTGCCCCCGAGTCAAAGAGCCTCCCAGGCCAGAAGGGCCACACTCGCCACGCCGCGCCTCCTTCGACCCAAAAAATTATGGGTTTACTCCCCATTCATCCCAGCCAAGAACATCAAGAACCACCCAGAATTTCACCCAACAAACATTCCTAATTCAGCACTTCCCTTCTACAAATTTCAAGATTAAATCCCATATTTCTAATCACCAAAACTCTAGCAATTACACCTTAGTCATTATCCAACTTTAGTAAGTGTCCATCACTCCAAAAATCCAATCCAATTCTACTCAAATTTCCTATTAACCCATGTTCTAAACTTTAAACTACTTAGTCCAATTCTAAACATAATCTAAGCTATATTCTTAACAAATCAATAGACCAAAACCTACCTCAATCATGGCTTTATTCCACACCAGTTTTAGCCTTAATTCCAAGCTTGAACCCTCCTCAATTCCTTCTATTTTCCCTTAAAATTTCCTCAGCCCAAGCCTACTTCAAGTTTCAACAAGGAGGAGTGAGTGAGAGAGATGTGTGGGAGAGATAGAGAGTGAGTTGAGGGAGTCTTCTAATTTCTTCTTCACCATTCCACTACTTTCTGCCTTAGTTCTAAATAAACAACATATATCCTTAGTTTAGGAAAAGAGCACTTTGCCCTCCCCAAAATAAAACTAACCGTAACTTAAACTAGGGATATAATTGTCATTTGTTCCCAATTCCCACTAACTCATCAAGTGTTCCTAATATTTACCACTTAAATCCCATCATCCAATTATTCACCAATTATTTACCCAATGTTTAATAATCTCCAATATATTTCTTAAATTCCCAAAAATACCCCAGGCTCCCCCGAGCTGGGTATAAATCCTCGCCATGACTATTTCACCAAACCACTCACTAGGACCGCCTCGAGCCATAAACTGCAAATATATCAACATAATAATGTGGTCTCAACAATTTATCACAAATAATCACATTTATGCCCTCACCGGGCCAAAATTACAAATATGCCCCTATAATCTAAACAGGGTCCACATGCATATTAATACTCTTAAACATGCATTTCACATATCCATATAATCATATATATGCATGCTTATCACATAATCATGCATTAAACCATTTATTCACATAAATACCAATTATGCCCTCTCAGCACACTAATCAAGGCCCTTAAGCCTTATTAGTAATTTTGGGTCGTTACAATTGGTGCGCCCCATGGTGAAAAACTGGGCCTGATAAAACCCAAGTCTAGTAACACCTGTAATTGAACCTTTAGTTCCTTCAGCTCTACTGGAGCCCTCCGATAAGGTGCCCTAGACACTGGCTCTGTCCCTGACGCCAATTCAATCACAACCTCTATTACACTGTGTGGAGGTAACCCTGGAAAATCCTCTAAAAACACATCCAGAAACTCACAAACTAATCTGGTCTATCCTGGTCCCACTGGCATGACCTGAGTGATATCCACCACACTAGCTAAGAATCCTATGCATCCCCCCTGCCATAGGTCTCTAGCTCTAAGTACAGATATCATAGGTATACGAGGTCCATGAATAGTGCCAACAAATACAAAGGGATCCTCACCCTCAGGCTCAAAGGTTAAAATCTTCTTCTTGCAATCTATCATTGCCCCATACTTCTCTAACAAGTCCATACCCAGAATTATATCAAAGTCAGTCATAACCAACTCTATCAAGTCAATTGACAACTCCTTGCCATCCACTATCATTGGTAGTAATCTGACCCATCTCTGGGATACCGCTAACTCCCCAGTAGGCAGCATAGTACCAAACCCCATAGGATAAAAGCCACAAGGTCTACATAGTCCATCAATAATCCTACTAGCAACAAAAGAGTGTGTAGCACCCGAATCATTCAAAATAGTATAAAGGCTCCCGACACTAGAAAGCTGACCTGTAACCACCGAGGGACTAGCCTCAGCCTCTGCTTGGGTCAAGATGAACACCCAAGCTGGTGTCAAGTTGTCCACCTTCTTGGGCTCTTCCTTTCTGGCTTTCAGGCAGTCCTTCTTCAGGTGTCCCAACTCACGTAGATGAAGCAAGCTTTTGCCCGACATTCCCCAATATGGAACCTCCTGCACTGAGTACACTCAGGGAATGCTTTCTAGGTCTCACCGCCACCCTCGTGGCCTATCTTTCTGTCTCGTGGCCTCCTATTTGGCCCTAGAGCTGAACTATATCTAGAGTCTTTCTCTTTTGGTCACTAGGGCCTCCGCCCCTACCAAAGCCTGCAAATGGAGTTCCCAACCTCCTAGAATCCCATCTGGTCGCACTCTCATGCCAGATTTTGTTCTTTGCGCTCTCAGCTGTAAACGCCTTCTCCACAGCCTGTGCATAGGTAGTTGGCACAGTAGTGATACAAACATCCTGGATTATCGTAGGTTGTAGCCCCTGAAGAAACCTCTCTCTTCTAGTCCCATTAGTGGGCACCATATCCCCGGCAAACTTTTCCAATCTATTAAACTTCAAGGTGTAATCGGCCACTGACATATTTCCCTAAAGTAACTTACTGAACTCCTTTGCCTTTGTAGCTTTAACTTTGTCATTGTAGTATTTCTCATTGAACAAAGTTCTGAATTCCTCCCATTCCATAATATTTACTGCCCTGGTCTGGGATACCACCTCCCACCATATTCAGGGATCCTCCGGAAACATGTAAGTGGCGCAGACACATCTCTTATTACCACGTACCCTCATGAAATCCAGGATGGTGGTTATGAAATCCAAGATGGTGGTCATCATAGTCATCCACTGCTCATCCTTCAGTGGGTCTGAGCTTCCCTCAAAAAGTGAAGAGTGCTATTTCCTGAACCTCCCATACAGGGGTTCCCATATGCCTCCCCCTATTTAGGATTGTACTGCCACTGGTTCCACTGGCTGTATCACTGCTGGTACTGCGGGTTGTAGGTTCCCTACTGGAACCTGTTGCTATCTTAAGAGGCGAAACTTATCTTCCTGCCTCCGTAACCTGGCTTGCATATCAGCAAGCACCTATTGCAAGTTTTCTGAAGCTGGCAGTGGGGCCTAGCCTTGGCTTGTATCTCTTGGCTAGCCAACCTCTCTGACCTTCAAGGAAGCATACTAATAACTATCCTACTCTACAGTGATCCAATCGGTCATTAGGTAAATAATAAAAATACCTCTTGCCGCCTAACGTTCAAAGACCGAACAAACAAACAAATGCAATGCTAATAAATATGCCAACACATAATACATTCAACCATAGTGCTAATAAGCACTTCCTGACATTCATCAGCAGATAACAATGCTAATAAGTATTTATAGCATTCATAAGAAATTAACGATGCAAATAAGCATGTTTAAGCATTTATACATGTACATCAATAAAAGTAAGGATGTTCTTTATAATTTATGCAATAGTTAAGGGCCAGGGCCTATCAGAATATCACATGCACCCTAAACAGGCATGTATATAAGGCATATACATTTATTTAAATAGTTAAACACTTAATCACATAAGTAGTTACCAAACCCTGAGTTGAGCTTGTCTTTGGTGGCGAGTGTACATGCCCAGCTAGTCTTCAGGAACCCTTAAACCTTGGCAGCTCTAATACCAAGTTGTAACATCCTCCTAATCTAGGATCGTTACACTATGTACTTTAAATAGTGTCAAACTTTCTAATCAAGTCATTTAGTTATAAACGTGTAACTAAGGTTAATGTCAAGGGACAGGGTTAAAAATTCTAGTCAAAGGACACATTGACTTATCATTTAAAAGTTTAATACATACATGGGATCCCAAAAGGTTACAAACAGATTCTTGAAAAGGTATATAGAATCAAAAATTACAACCAGCCAGCCTAAGCGGAAAAATAAAGGATACAACCCTAGTTCCTTTGAGATACCCTCGGTCGTGGTGGATGAGCAGCCGCATATGTACACACCGCCACTAAAGCTCTCTAACTCATGGATCATCTAGTTTCCCTTTCCTCTTACCTGCACCACATAGCACTCGTGAGCCAAGGCTCAGTAAGAAAACTTAAGCATATGCATGAACAGTAAATACATATGTAGAATGTCGAGCATTAATAACCTACTCATGCATGCATATAATTATAAATAAATGATCATTTGATCATTCCAGGGCTCGCTGCCCTGAATAGATGACCATAGAGTCAACCCGAGGCCCTACGCCCTAGCTATGTGACAGTAGAGTCAACTGGGGCCATTGCCCTTAGCTCTGAGTAACTATCCATAGAGCTAGCCAAGCGCTTTGTTTTCCAATGACCATAGGGTCGACCAATGTAATAGTACATCACTGAATGGGCCTAACCCTCTCGGCCAGCGTGCAGCGTGCTATTGCTGACCTTGACTAATAATTCGAGGCTTTAATAAGACATTCTGATAACCAGATAAATAGATACTGATACAAATAAGCATACTTCAGACAATACAAGTATGAAAACTTATAAATCATGGTATCTTAACCAATGAAACACAAACACGATAATATCCATGTTCCTGAAAGGGGTTGAGCCCTATCTATGCAAACAAGGCAAGCATTCATTAAACAATTACCCAGACACTGAGTACTCAAGCTTAATCTAAATAACATTCATTCTTAGGAGATGAGCCCTATTCATAGTTATAACCAACAACCAAGCCAAGCCCTAATCACATATATTATGTATTGGGTTCAATTTTCTTACCTTAAGTCTGAGTACAACGTATATTAAGAATGACCCTCGAGCACGATTCTGGTCCTGAGCCCCTAGCGATAACCTAGTCACAACAAATATAGAATCTCTTCAAAACAATTGAATAAAGGCTTCTAGACCAAGTCCTGCCCTCCAAGACAGTCAAATTCTACTAAACCGGGTAGTAGGGTTGATCTCGAGCCCTTAGGTTTTGGTTCATGCACTCAAAACCTTCCTGGGGCTCAAAATCCTTCAAACATCGCGACTCACAAGAAAGGAACCGTGGCCCGCCCCAAGTCAGAAAGCACAAGGCTCTCCTCTGTTCCGACACGTGCCGCAGCGTGCCCCTACTTGCACTGCTACTCAAATGGAGGTTTAACACCTCCTTCTCCTTCTTGTTCATGAGAGTTTCAATTCCCCAAGAATAAGGCCGCAGCTCACCATGAAAACTCAGAAATTTCCCCATTTTGTTCATGCAAAAATCCACTAAAAACCTATCCAAACATAGCTAAATCCCCAAGGTAAAGTTCCCAATCAATTTAGCACCTCAAAACCCACAAAACACAAGCCTAAACTTGGCCAAAACCTCATCAAATCCCAAAGTTTTGAACTAAGTTTCTAAACTTCAAAACTTAACTAAAAACCAGAAAAATTGAGGGATTCAAGGATGGAAATCGTTACCTCATTTGTCCCAATGATGCTAAGCTTCTCCCCCAAACGCTTATGGATGGGCTCCAGATGAAAAGCTCTTCGTTATTCCATGTCGTTCGCAAAAATCAATAAACAAGTCGCTGTCAACTTATTTGCCATTATCTGATACGATCTTTTTTGCAGTCCATAACGGCATACAATGTTTTTGACAACAAAGTCCAGTACTTTTTTGGTCGCGATTGTTGTGAGCGGCTCAACTTCTACCCACTTAGTAAAGTAGTCAACAGTGAATACTGAGTACTTGACATTTCTTTTTCCTGTAGGCAAAGCTTCGATAAGGTACATTCCCCAAATTGCAAATGGCCATGGGCTTTGCATCTGTTTAAGCTCATTTGGGGCTGCTCGAGGTATCTTGGAGAATCTTTGGCATTTATCACACTTTTTAACAAACTCCATAGAATGCTCGATCATAGTAGGTCAGAGATACCCTTTTCATAGAATCTATTTTGATAAAATTTTCCCCCAAGCATGATCTCCACAGAACCCTTCATGTACTTCTCACATCATTTCCTTAGCTTTTCCTTGAAAATACATCTCAACAAGGCATAGAATATCCTCGTCGATACAGAATTTCATTGAGCAAGACAAATCGAACCAATTGGCTTTATAGTGTTCTCGACTTATTTCTGTCTGGTAACGGTCCCTGTTCGAGATATTGAATGATGGGGGTCATCCAAGTGTTGGCTGCTTGTATCACTAGGGAGGATTCTTCTTCCTGGATGCTAGAAGCTAATAGATGTTCAACTGATAGTATGCTCAGCATGTCAGCATCTTTGGCGCTTGCTAAATTGGCTAAGGCGTCATCATTGGAGTTCTAGTCGCGAGGTACTTGTTGTAATGTATACTTTTCAAATTGAGCCAGCAAGTCTTTTGCCTTTTTCAGATATGCGACCATTTTAAGACGCTTGGCCTGATATTCTCCAATTATTTGATTGACAACTAGTTGGGAGTCACTATATATTTCAAGTGACTTTACATTCACATCCCTCACTAGTCTCAATCCTGCAAGTAGTGCTTCGTATTCGGCTTCATTATTTGAGGAATTAAAATTGAATCTAACTGCACAGTGAAACATATGCCCTTCGGGGTTATTAGAATCAACCATGCCCCTGACTTATGCTCATTTGATGATTTGTCCATGAATAGTCTCCAGGTGGGAGCTTTATCTTGGGCTTCGGGCTCTATAGTCTGCTTGTTGGTTGGGAGTCAAGTGAATTCAACTACAAAGTCTGCTAATGCTTGTCCCTTCATGGCTTCTCATGGTAAATAAGATATTTCGAGTTGCCCTAGCTCAACTGCCCATTTTAATAGTCAACCAGCAGCGTCTGGTTTTTGCAAGACTTGTTGTAGTGGATGGTCGGTAAAAATCTACTGTGGGATTAGCTTGAAAGTAGGGTCGTAGTTTTCTTGATGCCAGTATCAAGCAGTAAGCTAATTTCTCTATAGTTAGATAACATAATTCTGCTCCCACTAGCCTTTTACTTATATAGTACACTACCTTTTTAATGTTGTCTTCTTCCCCGATCAAAACAACACTGACAGCATACTCTGTTATTGCTAGGTATATGTACAAAGTTTCTCCTTCGATTGGCGTGGACAGAATGGGTGGTCACGACATATGGACCATTAGTGCCTAAAAAGCTTGTTCGCACTCTTTTGTCCATTCAAACTTGATTAAAAAATGGGATGCATTTGTTCGTGGATTTATATATAAATCTACACAGATATGCAATTCTCCCTATTAGGCTTTGTACATCTTTAATTTTGGCTGGTGACTACATCATGATCAACGCTCGAATTTTTTCAGGATTGGCCTTGATTCCTCACGAGTTTACTATAAATTCCAAAAAATTTCCTGATCTAACCCCAAAAGAACACTTCAGGGGATTAAGCTTCATCTGGTATTTATTCAAGATATTGAAGCATTCCTGTAAGTCCTTGACGTGCTCACCAGCTTTTTTCAACTAGAACAACATGTGATCAACGTAAACCTCCATGTTATTGCTGATCTGGTCTTTGAACATGTGGTTAACTAATCGTTGGTAAGTCGCACCAGCATTTTTCAAACTGAAGGGAATTTGTAATGCCCTACTACCTAGGGATCGTTACAATATGTATTTTAAATAGTGCTAAACTCGCTAAACGAGTCATTTGGCCATAATCATGTAACTAAACGTGATTAATGGTTTAGGATTAAAAATTTTGTTCAATGATACAAACATTTCACAAAAACGTTTATTGTATACATGGGATCCCAAAATACATTTAAAAGGTTAATTACAATAAAAAAGTTACAACCTACCGACCTAAGCGACAAAATAGGGTTTGACCCTAGTTCCTCTTTAATAACTCGGTCGTGGTGGTCGAGCACCCGCATATGTACACATCATCACCTAAGCTCTCTAACTCAAGGATGGCCCAGCATTCCTTTACATTTACCTACACCACATAGCACCCGTAAGCCAAGGCTCAGCTAGAAAACTTAAACATGCTCATAAGCAGTTAACAACATTTATCCAAATCATAATATGCATGCCTAGTAGTAATAACCCTACTCATGCATGCATAACATTCATATAAATTACTATAGTGTCATATGGGACCAATTTCCCTAGATAAGTAATCAATGAATCATATCGGGGTCCAATGCCCAAAATAAATGATTATGGAGTCATATTGACTCAACGCTCTGGGATATGGGACTAATAAGTCACTCTGGGGCCCTTTTCCCTATCCTCTGTATAACTAGCTTAGGAGATGATCTAGCGTTCTCGGCATTAAGTTTTCTTCTACCAATAGACCAGTCAAGCGTATGATGCACTTCTGGTTAGGCTAAACCATACGGGCCAACGCTTTGCACTATTTCCATGCTTCACTAATAAGTCAATGCCTTACAACTAGCATTGAGCGTGCTAATGTCGTCCTTGACTAATAAGTCAATGTTTTATGACCAACA
Source organism: Humulus lupulus (assembly GCF_963169125.1). Classification (NCBI taxonomy): domain Eukaryota; kingdom Viridiplantae; phylum Streptophyta; class Magnoliopsida; order Rosales; family Cannabaceae; genus Humulus; species Humulus lupulus. The sequence continues at coordinate 238,318,273 of NC_084802.1, read as the reverse complement.
CTCACCGTGCTAATGTCATCCTTAACTAATAAGTCAATACCTTACGACTAACACTTACCGTGCCAATGTCATCCTTGACTATTAAGTCAATGCTTTACGACCAGCACTCACTGTGCCAATGTCGTCTTTGACTAATAAGTCAATGCTTTACGACCAGCACTCATCGTGCTAATGCCATCCTTGAGTAATAAGTCAATGCTTTACGACCAGCACTCATCGTGCCAATGCCATCCTTGAGTAATAAGTCAATGCTTTACGACCAGCACTCACCGTGCCAATGCCTTCCTTGACTAATAATTCAATGCTTTACGACTAGCACTCACTGTGCCAATTTCATCCTTGACTAATAATTCAATGCTTTACGACCAGCACTCATCGTGTGAATGCCTTCATTGACTAATAAGTCAATGCTTTATGACCAGCCCTCACCGTGCCAGTGCCATCCTTCACTAATAAGTTGATGCTAGGATATGGGACTAATAATTCACTATGGGTGCCTTAGCTCTATCCTCTATACAAGCGTACCTGGCGCTGACCAGCACTCCACATGCTAATGTCGTCCTTGACTAATAAGTCAATGCTGAGATATGGGACTAATAAGTCACCCCGGGCCCCATTTCCCTATCCTCTGTATAACCAGCTTTGGAGCTGATCCAGCGTACCTGGCACTGAGTTTTCCCCAACCAATAGGTCGGTCAAGCATATGATGTGCTCCTAGTTAGGCATGACCATAACGACCAGCGCGTAATGCGCTATTGCCGCCTTTGACTAATAAGTCAAGCCTTTCTCAATAAGATAATGCAAACAGGAATATATCATATGTCAAATATCCAAATATAAAGCACTCAACATGCTTAATCGAAAATCATAATCATAACCATAATCATGCACATACTCAGGCGTTCATGCCCTATCCATGTTCTTGTTCAACAATTCGGAATCACAAGCATAATAATAATTGTGCACATTTACAGAGACTCGAGCTCTGATCAATTCTATAATCAACATTTAGGTCATTCCATAATCACATATATCACATACTGGATGCAGGTTTTTTACTTTTGGTCCAAGCACAAGTTACTAATAAACGACCCTCGAGCACGATCTCGGTTCCGAGCCCCTAGCGATAACCTAGTCACAACCATAATATAGAATCGCATCAACACAGGCTTCTGGACTGATCCTAGCCTCCGGAACATCAAATCCTACCAAACTAGGTAGTAGGATCGATCCCGAGCCCTTAGGTTTAAGTTCCCATAACATAAAAACCATTTTGGCCAAAACTGCCCTTAAGCGCCACTGCCCCAAATGCCTGAACCGCGGCCCACCTATGACAGATGCTCTACCTCATCTCTGTCTGTGCCTCGTGCCGTGGCGCGCCTACCAAACTTCGCGGCTCTTAATTCCCAGCAGCCAGCATCTCCACCTTCATCAAGCCTGGGCCGCGGTGCCCAAGAACAGGGTCGCGACCCGACCTCAGCCAAAAACCTCCATTTTCTTCATTTAAAAACCTTCAAAAATCCTATCCAAACATATCCCAATCCCCAAAACAAAGTTTCCTATCAACTCTATGGCCCAAAACCATCAAAAACCAAGTCCCAATCAACTTAAAAAACTCATCAAAACATAAAATCCAAATTCAAAACTTAAGAAACTTTAGGAAACGGAAACTCAAAAATTTAAAGCTTAAATTCCCTCTGATTATGTCATTTCTTGCTAAATCCTCCAGCTAATAAGCTTCTATTCATTCCTAGAATCATTTTGACTCGATCCTTGCTTGAATCCGAGTCCTAAACTCAAGTTTCCATTGAAAATGCTAACAAACGTCAAAAAGGGATAATGGGAGAGAGAGAACGTATTGAACGTTCTTTTTATGTTTCTGACAAGTTACTTTGAGCTTAATTAACCTTAAACAAATCCCACTGCTCGGCGTCCCAAAAACTCCCCCGAGGGTAAAATAGTTCAAATTCCCAGAATTCCCTCCTGATCTCATTAACTCCCAATATATCATCAAATAATCATTCCCATTACCCAATAACCCGGTAATGTATTAAATACCTAAAATACCCCTTGACTCACACTGAGTCAAATATGGGTTCCGTTGTGACTTTCCCACTAACTTTCTCCCTGGGATCGTCTCGTGCCAAGTAACCCAAATATATCCACATAATGATGTGGTCCCACACTTATATCACATATATGCCAAATATACCCATAACGGGCCAAATTATAACAATTGCCCTTTTAATCAGAAATGGGCCCACATACATATTTAATACTCCTAAACATGCATATCAAGTCATATTATAATACAACTCACATAATCATATAATGATACACATCTATATCACATAATTTCCATACTTGCCATCCTGGCCCCCTAATCAAGTCCCCAAGCCTTATTAGGTAATTTGGGACGTTACAGCATTACTTTGTAATAGTAAAGCCTCGTATCTGTTTGAAAATTGGTATGTTCCCCATCAAGTGGATGCATACTAATTTTATTATAGCCGGAGTATGCATCCATGAATGATAAGATTTCATGCCCTAATGTACCATCGACCAGTTGGTCGATCCTTGGAAGTGGGAAACAATCTTTCGAGCAGGCTTTATTAAGGTCTCTGAAATCCATGCAAGTTCTCCATTTACCATTTGGTTTAGGGACTAGTACGGGATTAGATAACCGAGATAGATAAAATGCTACCCTGATGATTCCATTTTCCTTTAACTTCTCGACTTATTCTTTTAAGGCTTTAGACTTGTTTTTGTCAAGCAGCCTTCTTTTTTGTTGGACTGGTGGGTGGTTTTTGTCTATGTTAGGACATGGCTGATAACTTCTGGGTCGATTCCCACCATGTCTTTATGCGACCAGGCAAAGACCTCCTGGTTCTTCTACAAAAACTCCACAAACTTTTCTTTGATTGTTGTCTCTATGTTTTTACCGACTTTCACAACTCTAGACGGATCTTTTTCTTCTAGCTGGAACTCCTACAGGTCCTCCACGGGTTAATACCTTCCTCAAAATCCCTAAAGCGAGGATCTAAGTCTCTATCCTCACTTTGGGCAACAACCTATTTGGTGACTTGTTCACCTGATTGGGCATGTGATTCATTTACCACTAGCAACCTTCTTTCTACTCCTTAAGAACTACTTGAAGCAATTAATTTGCTCCCCGATCCGCTCTTTTTTGCTTTTGTGATTGTGGAGTTATAGCACTCTCTGGTTTCTTGTTGGTTTCCCAACACGCACCCAGCTCTCGCATTTGTTGGAAACTTCATGGCCAGAGGCCAGATTGAAGTTACCGCTCGTAGCTCTTCCAGGATGGGTATTCCAATCACGACATTATATGCGGATAGACAATCAACTACTATAAAAGTAGTGAGTAATGTCCTATTCACAAGTGTTGTTCTTGTCGTGACCGGGTGTCTGATCGACCCTGTTGGTGCTAATCCCTCACCAAAGAAATCGTAGATGGTTTGGTTGCATGGTTCTATATCTTGCACTGATAGTTTCATTCTTTCAAGTGAAGAATTATATAGAATCTTTACCGATCTTCCAGTATCTACCAACACCCATTTCACCATCATGTTGGCGATATGAACATCCACGACCAAGGGATCTGAGTGGGGGAATCAGACATATTGTGCGTCCAGCTCAGAGAAAGTTATACTCTAATTCTTTGTTTGAGATTTTTTGGTAGTTCGCTCCTCGATGTTTAGTATTTCTATGTCCTGCTCGTGACGTAGGGTCCTGGCATATCTTTCTCTTGCCTTACCACTGTCACCAGATATATGTAGTCACCCACAAATAGTTAGAAAAGGACCAGCAATTGAGGCTGGCTGCAGCAGAGGCGAGTGTTGCATACATGGGCCTACTCGTTGCCTCCATTAGCCCCATGTTGGGGGTTTCCCCTTGTTCCCACGTGTAACGTCTAAAATTTGCTAATAAAGCTTAGTGCCTTGATTAGTGTGCCAAGAGGGCATAATTGGATTTATATGTGAGATTAATTGAATGTATGTGTGATTATCTGGCATGCATGATTTATATGTTGATATGAATACATGTGCATGTTTATGTGTATTAAATATGCATGTGGGCCCGTTCTTGTTAATAAGGGCATATTTTTAATTTTGGCCCGTTGAGGGTATAAATGTGATCATATGTGTGTTATAGGATTGAGACCACATTATTATGTGGATATATTTGCAATATTAACTCGAGGCGATCCTAGTGAGCTGGTTAGCGGAAAAGTTACAATGGGGTCAAATACTTGGCTCGGGGTGAGCCTAGGGGTATTTTAGGAAACTTAGTGCATATTTAGGATTTACCAAGTGATGGGTAGTTATTAAATGATTATTTGGGTATGTCATGGTTAATTGGGAATTTATAGGAAAATTTGAGGATTAGCAGGAAATGTGGCTAATGATTGTTTTTCCCTTAAGGGCATTGAAGGGAAACTTTAGGATGAGGGGCATTTTGGTCTTTTTTTAAGCTTTGCCTGGACATAGTTAGACTAGAGGACCATAGAAGCTAAGGAAAAACAAAAGGAATCACAAAAACACTCTCTCTCATGTCTCTCTCTCTCTCTATCTCTCTCTCTCTTTCTCCTTCTAAGTTTTCTCTCAAAGGGTGGAAGTGTGGAATTCTTGGAGCTCTTAATTTAATAATGATCTAAGTTAGAATTGAGGTTGTGATTGAGGACTAGAGGTAGCTAGGAGTACTAGTAACTAAGGGGGGATTTGAATTCTGCTGAGGGCTTCAGAGGTATAACGGTCTAACCTTGAGTTATTTAGGTGTTCTTGGTGTGTTTTGAACTTTGATGTTTAGGGATATTTTAGAAGTTATAGGTTATTATTTATTGTATACCTGAGTTACTAGAATGGTTTGGACAGTCAATTTGGGGTAAAACCTGATTTTACAGGGGTAATGGAGGAGATTACGATTATGACATCGCTATTTTTTCTGGGTTCATAGGGTCGCGTCGCATCGCTGTTCTTGGGAACTGTGGCCTGCATGAACCCAGAGGCCTAGGGGCTTCGTTGAGCTGCCTTAGCACCATGGCAATGGGTAGGTCACGCCACAGTGCATGTCCAAGATATAGGCTTAGAATGCTCTCTGACTTGTAGAGGGGCGTTGCAACTCAAATTGGAAAATTTGGCCAATTAGGGTTTTAAGCTCGGGAACTCAAATGTAAAGGCTCGAGAAGGATTCTACTACCTGATTTAGTGGAATTCGAGGTCCCAAAGGCTAGAAATTTACCTTGAAGCTCTTAAATAATATAAACGATTGATGGTTATCCATTATTGCATTGTGACTAGGTTATTCTGCTAGGGCTCGGGAATAGGAATTGTTCTCGGGATCGCCATACCTATTCTCTCGGGACTCGAGGTAAAAAAATTGCACCCCGGTTGTGAATGGGGCTTGGACCCCACTTTAAATGGATATGAACATTTATATAAATGGGGTTATTCATTTATGCATGCTTGTATATGTTGTATATGATTGTGTATTGTATGATCTATATGTTTGATTATACTTAATTTGAAAGTCCAGCCTAAGGGAGATGGGGCCGACAGTAAGCATGCAAAACGCAGCCCGACCTAAGTGAGCTGAGGTGGCCATAAGATCAAAGGACTCGTCCTAAGAGCGTCGGGCCTGAACATCACTTAAAGAAACAGAAAAATCGATTGCACTTGTCTAATTGTATTGATTGTGAAACTGAATTATGTGTTTGATTGAGCAGAATATTACTTCTAAGATTCAGTGTTTGTATTCTGACGCTTATTGAATCAATTTATCTATGTTTTCTTGTTGGGCCTTGGCTCATGGGTGCTCTGTGGTGCAGGTAAGGGAAAGGGTAAGCTAGACCAGCCCTGAGGTGGAGAGCATTAAGGGTGGCGTGTACATTTGCAGCTGCTGGACCGCCACGGCCGAGGGATCAACAAGGACTAGACCCAAACTTAATTTTTCTACATAGGCTGACTTATATTGTAATTATTTGGAGAGTTGTAAATGCCTTGTAAACACCTATTTTGGGATCCCATGTACAGACTCAAACTTTTTAATGAAAACAACGATTCACTTTGATAAAAAAAATTAAACGCTAATCCAATAATTATCCTTAGTTACATGTTTAAATCCAAATGACTTGATTAGCAAGTCCTACACTATTTAAAATACATAATGTAATGGTCTTGGCTCTCCAGGACATTACAACTTGGTATGAGAGCAGTCTAGGTTTAAGGGTTCCTGAACACTGGTTAGGCATGTACACTCATCGCTAAAGACAAGCTCGACTCAGGGTTTGGTAACTATATATGTGATTATGTGTTTAACTAGTCAAATAAAATTTAAATGCATTATCTGCTTGTTTAATAGGAAGCATGAGATATACTGATAGGGCCTGGCCCTTGACTACTATGTGTGCATTATAGAGCATGCTTATTTGCATTGTTATTGTATGTTACTACTATTAGGATGCCTGTTAACATTGTGATTGCATATATTTTTCTTGATTGATGGTATTGGACCGTGGGGTGACTTCAAAAACCTATTATCATTGCCTGATCAGCTGAGTCGTTGATTCCATATATACTTGGAGAGTTATGCCTCCAAGGCGATCAGTTCAACTAGCCAGCATTGAGATTGAGGCTAGAGATGATAATCATGGTCAGAACCCTTCGCTAGTCTTTGAGAACTATCAGCAGAAGCTTGCTGATATGCAAGCTAGACTTCACAATCAAGAGGAAGAGATTTTCCTTTGAGACAGCAAGTTCCACCAAGGAATGCTGCACCAGACTTGCTACCTATTTTGGCACCCGCCGTACAGCAGCCTGAGTTGAGAACAGGTGGGAGCCGCTGTATGGGAGATTCAGGAAACAACATCCTCCAATCTTTGAGGGAGGACCAAATCCACTTAAGGATGAATAGTGGATGAGCCTAACTACCTCCATCCTGGATTTTATGAGGGTGGTAGGTAATGACAGAGTGGCTTGTGCCACCTTTATGTTCTGAGATGATGCCCGTATATGGTGTGAGGTGGCATGTAACGCCCTACTTCCTTAGAGTCATTACTATGTGAGTTAAAAATGTGCCATTAGCTCGCAAATCGAGGATTTAGGTTAAAAGTGTGACTTGACTGAAATAAAACTTGTTGAACAACATTAATTATAAAATTTAATCATTCATTGAAACTATAGAAAGTTATATAGTTGGGATCCCAAAATTATTGTTTAGAAAATTTTATTACAACTCAAAATATGTGGTTGACCTAGGCGACAAAACAACCATTATAATACATTTTCCCAAAATAACCCTGGTCGTGGCAGCCAGGTAGGTCAAACATGTACTCGTCGCTCCATGCTCTCCGTACTCATGGTTGGTCGACCTTTCCTTTGCCCCTACCTGCACTGTAGAGCACTCTTGAGCCGAAGCCCAGCAAGAAAACTCAACATATAACATATAACATAACATTCATCAGTATATTGCAAAACAACCAACGGGCTAAACACATAGCGGCCTACGCCGTCCCAGGCGCTTTACCAGGCCATGGGTTCATGGTCTTCACCAAGTGGGTGGATACAGCACCCTAAGAAGGTCTTGCCTTAGCGGCCTGCACTCAGTGTGCTCAACGCCAATCCTAGCCCATTGTTGTACTTCTTACCATTCTCCACCTTCGCTTTTCTTGGCCCTTGCCGTTCTCGGTCCTCAACATTCATTCATAAACATACATAATAGTCACAGATATTTAAATGCATATTAAACATAAACATTAGGGTCGCGCCCTGAAATATAAACAATTGGGCCATGCCCTACTCTATGGGTACAACAGTTTTCTTACTTGTGTCCCAAGCTGATAAACCAATTCGATCTCGAGCATAGTCCCCTAATCGGAGCCTCGTTGAAAACCTAGACACAACGCATACATAATAACCATCCATCAGGTCTTCAACCAATAAATAACTTTGGAATATTAATCTAGCCTCCGGGACCTTGGATTCAACTAAACCGGGTAGTAGAACCTTTCCCGAGCCTTAACATCAGAGGCAAAACCCTTTCTACTAAAGAACACGGGTCACGACTCTCCATACCCTGCACCACGATGCCTGGGCAAATTTCTGAGGCCCCTAGGCCTCTTCGTTCAAGCAGGCTGCGACGCTTAAAGAACAGGGTCGCGGCTCGAGCCTCTAAACCCAGAAATCCCATGCATTTGTACGAGTTAACCTCCCTGAAATTCAATCTAAACATACGCCAAATTCAGAATTGAGCCCCACAATCAGTCTACTACACTTTAAGCAGTGCTAGTACTCCAGAAATCTAGCTAACCCACCCCAATTCGGACCAAATTCAATCTTAAGTCTAGAACTTAACTAAGCTTCATTCTCAATAGAATTTATCATCAAAACTTGAGAGTAACCTTACCACAGTGAAGATTCTAAGTTCAGACTAGCTTTCCAACACCCTTAGCTTATCTTCCCCAAGTTCACAGCTTTAGATTCAGAGCCTCACCACCAAAATTCTCCAAAATTGTTTGAGTCTTCAAGAGGAGGATAGGGAGCCGAGAGAGAGAGCAAGGCTGAGATTTTGGTGTTTCTTCCTTATATTTCTTTCTAACGATGTTCTGGAACCTTAGATAAGATTGAGTTTATCTCCTAGAAAAAAGTCCAAATTACCCCTAAGTCCATCTTAATCCTTTAGTGTCACCAAGGGCAATCCCGTCAATTGCCACATCTCGCTAAATCTTCGAGTGTTCCTATAAATCCCCATTTAATCCCAATAAACCCAAATAATTGCTAAATTACTACCCATTATCCAGTAATTCCCGAACACATACCATATTCCCAAAATACCTCTAGGCTCCTGCCGAGCTACGTTTTTGACCCCGTTGTGACTATTTAACTAAACTACTCCTTGACACTGCCTCATATCGTGCATCAAAAGATATATCACCACTCACTCGTGGTATCAATCATAATATACACATATATCACATTTCTGCCCTCAACGAGCTAAATTTACAATACACCACTAAGAACCAGATGGGGCCCACATGCATATTTAATTCACCTAAACATGCATTTCTATCACATAATCATTTAATTCACGTATTAGCATAATTAAATCAATTCTTGCCCTCCTGGCACGCTAATCAAGGCCCTAAGCCTTATTAGCGAATTTGAGATGCTACAATTATCCCCTCTTGAATAACTTAGGATATCGATCCCGCATATCTGTCTCGAGTTCCCAAGTCGCCTCTTCCACTTTGTTGTTCCTCCACAGCACCTTTACTAAGGCGATGGTCTTGCTACACAAGACTTTATCCTTTCGGTCTAGAATTTGAATTGGCTTCTCTTCGTATTATAAATCCTGATCAAGCTCCATGTTCTCAAAACTCAGCACATGCATAGAATCTGATACACACTTCCGGAGCATGGATACGTCAAATACATTGCGAACCCCTGATAGAGCTGGAGGAATTCCCAATATGTGAGCTACCTCTCCAACCCATTCGAGAATCTCAAAGGTGCCAACAATCCTAGGGCTCAACTTGCCTCTTACTCCAAACCGTTTCACCCCTCTCAAGAAAGAAACGCTAAGAAACACATGGTCACCGTCTTGAAACTCTACGCTCCTGCGTCTCAAGTCTGAGTAACTCCTTAGCCGACTCTAGGAGGCGAGCATTTGAGCTCTAATCTTCTCAATCGCCTCATTGGTACATTGAACAACGTTAGGACCTAGATACCTTCTATCACCCGTCTCATCCAAATGGATGGGTGATATTCCCTTCCTCTCGTATAACATCTCATACGAAGCCACTCGGATAGTCTCTTGATAGATGTTATTTTAAGAAAACTCAATCAAAGGAAGATACTTACTCCAAGATCCCCCAAAATCCAGCACACAGGCTCGCAACATATCCTCCAATATCTGAATTGTCCTCTCAGACTGTCCATCCGTCTGGGATGATAAGCGGTACTAAACTGCAACTATGTACCCATAGCCTTCTGCAGGCTTCCCAAAACATGGAGGTGAAGGTGGGGTCCCTGTCGGATACTATCGACCTTGGAGCCCCATGTAGTCACACAATTTCCTTCATATACAATTCAGCATACCGCTCCACACTCTAAGTTGTCTTAAAAGGCAAAAAGTGGGATGACTTGGTGTACCTGTCCACAATCACTGACATTGAATCATATTGTCCCACTGTCTTCGGTAATCCAACCACAAAGTTCATGGTAATATCCTCCCATTTCCACTCCGGAATCCCTAGAGGCTACAGCAACCTCGCTACCCTATGATGTTCAGCCTTCACTTACTAACAAGTCAAACACTTGGGCACATAATCCACCACATCCTTTTTCATTCCCGGCCACCAATACAAGGTTCTCAAATCTTAGTACATCTTCGTTGTACCCGGATGTAAAGAATATGGAGTGGTATAATCTCTCGCCGGGTACCGGAATCCATCGAAATGCAAATCAGGCCTTTGTACTTCAATAATCCCATCTTCGAAATAGAAAAGTCTTTAGTTGCTCCGGCTAAGACGCCCTCTTTGTGTTCTTTCAACTGGGGATCCTCCCCCTATGCCTCCTTGATCCTTTCATGGAGCGTAGAATGAAGAGTGATGTTGCCTAGCTGTCCAACTACCAACATAATACATGCCCTAGTCATGTCTTCAACTAATTTATTTAATATCTGCCTCGAACTGACCAGTTGTCCTGGGCCCTTCCAACTCAGCGCGTTGGCCACCACATTAGCCTTCCCAGAATGGTATATAATATCACAATTTTAATCCTTTACCAATTCCACCCAACACCTCTGGCACATATTCAGATCCTTCTAAGTAAAGAAGTACTTCAAACTCTTATGGTAAGTGCATATTTCGCACTTCTCACCATATAAATAATGTCTCCAAAACTTTAGTGAAAAATAACACCGCCACCAATTCCAGATCATGTGTGGGATACCTCTACTCATACTCCTTCAACTGTCTAGACACATAGGCTATTACCTTTTTTGCTTGCATCAGTACACACTCCAAACCTTGTCTAGAAGCATCACAGTAGACTACGAACTTTTCATTGTCTGACAGCAGACTCAATACTGGAGTGGTAATCAGTCGCCGCTTCAACTCCTTGAAATTGTTCACACACATGTCTGTCCATACATACTTAGTCTTCTTACGCGTCAGTTCGGTCAATGGTGTGGCTATTCTGGAGAATCACTCAACGAACCGCCGATAGTACCCTGCCAATCCTAAGAAGCATCTATCCTCTGGTACACTGCTCAGCCTGGGCCGATCTCTCACTGCCTCAATCTTACTTGGGTCCACCAGGATCCCATCCTTATTGACAATATGACCCAGAAATGTAACTTGGGGTAGCCAAAACTCACACTTGTTGAACTTAGCATATAACCTATGCTCTCTCAACTACTATAATACCAGGCGTAGATGTTGCTCGTGCTCTATCTCTGACTAAAAGTACACCAGTATGTTATCAATGAATACAATCACAAACTTGTCTAGATAATCCTTAAAGACCCTATTCATCAATTTCATAAAAGGATGTTGGGGCATTGCTAAATTACTTCCCATTACTCGATAATTCCTAAACACATACCATATTCCCAAATTACCCCTAGGCTCCTCCCGAGCCTGGTATTCGACCTCGTTGTAACTATTTAACTAAACTGCTCCCAGGCATAGTCTCGGACATTGCATCAAAGATATATCACCATTCACTCATGGTATCAATCACAATATACACATATATCATATTTTTGCTCTCAACAAGCTAAAATTACAATACGCCCCTAAGAACCAGATGGGGCCCACATGCATATTTAATTCACCTAAACATGCATTTCTAATCCCATAATCATTTAATTCATGTATTAGCATAATTAAATCAATTATTGCCCTCCTGGCACGCTAATCAAGGCCCTAAGCCTTATTAGAAAATTTGGGATGCTACATGGCATCCCAGACTCGAGATGTTTCTACCATGAGTTGGGATGAGTTCAGAGACCTGTTCAACCAGAAGTAGTACAATAATTTCATTAAGGCGGAAATGGTGAAAGAGTTTACTAGTTTGTTACAAGGCAGTATGATATTTACTGAGTATGCCCTAAAATTTGATAGGCTGGCAAAGTTTGTACCTAATCTAGTGCCTACATATGCAGCCAGGCAGGACAGGTTTGTTCGAGGGCTGAATGCTACTATAGTCTGGGATGTGCAAATTACATCAGTACCTGGGAGACTACTTATGCCCTGGTGGTTGAGAAGGCCCTCACAAATTTGGAGGCAGTGAACAAGATATGGAGGGAGAGCGCTACATGACAGGATGTCAGAGAGTAGTGCCTCCATTTGTAGGATCTAGTAAAGGCAGAGGCCCTAGTGATCAGAAGAGGAAGACCCTCGACACCACGAACATTGATGGTCTTAATAGGAGGGGTCAGGGTGTCCATGGCAGAAGTGAGACATGAAGAAGTTACCCAGAGTGTGCTAGGTGCATGAAGCGTCATCTGGGCGAATGTCGGGCGAAAGCATGTTACTTGTGTGGGGAGGTGGGACATCTCAAGAAAGATTGCCCAATTTTTAAGAAAGAGGAACCAAGGAAAGCGGATAGCTTGACTCAAGATCAAGTGTTTTCCTTGACTCAGGCAGAGACTGAGGCTAGTCCCTCGGTGGCGATAGGTAAGCTTTCTAGTGATGGCACTCCCTATACTGTATTGATTGATTCTAGTGCTACACATTCATTTATTTCTAGTAGAGTGATTGATAGACTGTGCAGGCCCTGTGTTTATTATACTGGAAGGTATAGGACTTTATTGCCTACAGGGGAGCCAGTGATGGTGGACAACAGGGAACTATCAATGGATTTGATTGAGTTGAGTATGGATGACTTTGACATGATCTTGGGAATGGATTGGTTAGTCAGGTATTGGGCGACTATAGACTGCAAGAAGAAGATGGTGAGTTTTGAGCCCAAGGGTCAAGACCCCTTCGTTTTTGTTGGCACTGTGCATGGACCTCGCACTCCCATCATATCAGCATTGAAGGCTAGATACCTATTATGGGGAGGTTGTATAGGATTCCTAGGTGGATACCACTAGGGTCATGCCAGTGGGACCAGAGGAGACCAGATTGGTGTGTGAGTTCTTAGATGTGTTCCTTGAAGATTTACCAGGACTGCCACCGCACTGGGAGATTGAATTTTTCATTGAATTGGCACCAAGTTAGAACCAATGTCGAGGGCACCATATAGAATGGCTCCAGCAGAGCTGAAGGTACAGTTACAGGAGTTATTAGACCGGGGATTTATCTGACCTAGCTTTTCACCGTGGGGTGCTCTAGTTTTGTTAGTGAAAAAGAAGGATGGGACCCTAAGGATGTGCATAGACTACAGGGATATTGTAATTATTTTGAGAGTTGTAAATACCTTGTAAACACCTATTTTAGGATCCCATGTACAGAGTCAAACTTTTTAATGAAAATAACTATTCCTATGTTCAAAATCTTTAAACCCTAATCATGTAATTATCCTTAGTTACACGTTTAAATCCAAATGACTTGATTAGCAAGTCCCACACTATTTCAAATACACAGTGTAATGGTCTTGGCTATCCAGGACGTTACAACATATATCTTCTAAGGTGTCCTTCTCGTATAAGGAACTCGATCTCATATTTCAACTAGTTTCATTCGTTTGTATCATGGCCATAGTCGTTGTCAAAACGAAAAACCTTGGTTGTGTCCCATTTGGATATGTCCTTTCTGATCAGGCCTGGTCGCTTGAAAGGGGTTGTGGTGTTAGTGGCCTGATACACTTCTACTCTTTTGTGGACCAGGGCCGTGTAGTTAGTGAACCTCAGCTCGTACCTATTTTGCTTAGGGCATTTGTTATCAGACGTCGTTTGTTCAACATTTGCAATTTTTCCTCTTTTCTTGTTATGAATTTTATTGTTATTATTGTTGGTGTTGACCGCGTTTTTGGCCAACGACGTGTAGACGTCAAAAATGATAAAAACCTTCAAGAGAAATAAACGACACAGACGATTTTTATAGTGGTTCAGCCCCAATGTGTTGGTAATAGCCTAATCCACTTAGAGTTGTGATTATAGATCTGAACTCAAGATCAGATGAACCTGAGTCAACTGAGTTTCTTCAATGCCGATTCCAAGAATACAAGAATTCTCTCAAATACAAGTACTCCCTCTCTCTCTAGAAAATAAGAATTCGAATCAAAAGTTCAAAAGTCCCCTTTATGATGCCATAAGCCTTGTATTTATAGGCTTAGGATCGTACAGATGATATCCCCCCATAATCGGGATATTTTGTTATTCTCATTATATTTAATTTACAATAATCTTCAAAATATAACAGTACATTATATTCGTGAAATAAATGAGAGATTCCTGCGCAAGCCAAGACCGATTCTTGTTGAAGCCGTTTCTGGGATCTCTTCCGTAGCCCTGCTCTGGTCTAGTCGATCCATATCTCATTCAGGCTGGTCGACCACACCTTGACTAGGCAGACACGCACCTGACTGGGCAGACATGCACTTGACTGGGCAGACATGCACTTGACTGGGCAATCATGCACTTGACTGGGTAGTCATGCACTTGACTGGGCAGACATGCACTTGACTGGGTAGACATGCACTTGGCTGGTCGGACATGGTCATGACCGGTCGGCCAAGGTCATGCCTGGGCAGAAAAACATGTGACCGGTCGGCCAAGGTCATGCCTGGGCAGAAAAACATGTAACTGGTCGGACAAGGTCTGCCTGGGCGGACAAACATGTGACTGGTCGGATAAGGTCATGCCTGGTCGGTCATGACACTTCTCTGGCCAGTCAAAATTCTCCACTGGTCTACCAGGTCACTCCTAAGCCAGGTCACCCAACCATTCCTTGCCATTTGTCATTTCTGTTGCCACGTCATTGTTTTCAAATTTTGGGGATAACATTTTCCCCCCAAGTTTATTATATGATGTCTCACATAATAAACTTTTTCTCCACAGCTGACGACACTATTAAAAAATCAACTGTTCATCTTCCCGCCATGTAACAGACCACGACTCCACAGACCACGATCACTGCAATTAATTGCTCATAATCGTGGGGAGAAAAAATATCCCAGGAATTCCAAGGGTCAAAAAATAAGTGTTAATTCCCACTTTTTTCCTTTAAATAGGCCCCTATACTCTCACATTCCCACACACACAAGAGAGCAAAAACAAAAAAATTCCCTCATCTTTTTTCCTTCTTTCTTTGGTCGAAACCCATATTTCCTTCTCTTGGCCAAAAGTGCAAAGATCCTCAAGGAGGAGCTCTTCATTTCTTCAAGCATTCTCCAAGGTCTCTTCAAGGTTGGGTAAGTCTTCTCCTCCATGCTCTTATATTGTTGTTATTATTTTTTTTCAAAAACTCCATGAAAATGCATGAGATGGCCGAAACCCTCCTAGGGAACTTTTTCTTGAGTTTGTCTATGAATCTTTGAAATTCAATGTGTTTGGTGGCTGTTTTGATGTTGTTTAGGTTATGGGTAACCCAATTTTACCTTCAATTTCATAGAAATTTAAAGAAAAATGAGTCATTTTAACCTAAATCATGAATATGGGTTTTTGGATATTTGATGGCATATATGGTCTCAAGAACATTGGAAAATCTTTCCATTTCCCCATTTTGATCTTGTGGTTGTGTGTTTTGTATGAGAAATAGTGTTTGTGTTAGGGATTTTAGGACTTTGCTTTTTCGAAATGAGTTTTTAGTTGAGGTTCAGGTATGGGACATGGGGTATGGCCCATTGGCCATTGCTCATGTTATATTCGAAAAAGTTAGTCCGATCTAACTATAGCCTTGGGCTTAAACTTTTGCCTCACCACTCAGACCAAATTTCTTCTCGGACACCAAAACATCTGATCGGATGCACTTCCACTAGGGACCCTTGTAAGCTGCTCAGATGCCACTCCCCAGCCGCTTGGAGAACACGCTTTAGCTACCGAGCCTCGCGCGCATCTGCTCGGACGTCTCGCGTGCATCCGCTCGGAGGACACGCCCATGCTGCTCGAACACCTCGGCCCCTCGGACGCTTGGAGCTGCTGCTGGTCAGACGTCTCGGCACCAGCCCTCGGACACGCATGCGCATCCACTCGGACTCGTATGCAGCCTCTTGGACCAAGCATGGTACGCCCTAGGCACTAGACACGCCACTCGGATGCTAGGCATCTCTTGGCTCCTCAGACAGCCCCTTGGACACATGGGTCCGCTCGATCATAGCATGGGCTCCTCGGACAGCCCCTTAGGCACGCACACACGGACCAAAATTTTTGCCTATTTCCAAAACTTTTAGTTCATGCTCATTCTAGGGACCTTAAGCCCTTTTTATGCCCTTTTAGGCACTTTTAAGTACTAAAATTATTTTTTCTCCATGCATGCTAAATTTTCACTACTTAGATAAATTTTTTCTAAGTAGAAAAAAAAACACTGCTTTGTTGATTTATATTTGTATGGTTACTCACCTCCCCATTTTTATTTTTTGTAGATGAATCGCTTCGACTATAGGGGAGGTGACAACCACACAAATTCTGATACGTCCGTCCCACAGTCGATCGAGACCCCTCAAAGCAGCGACTCTTCGGCAAAGTCTCCTAACAGTCGCACTCCTGAGGATCGCCTCCGCCGCTTTAAGAAGATCCTCCCCCGTTCAGCTTTGTACTTTCTTCACGAAGAGAAATTCCTTCATCAAGTTGAATAGTCAACAATGAGGGTAAAGAAGTCCAATAGACTCCCGCAGGACCAGGATCCTCAAGTAGCCCGCAGAGCGATACAAAAAGTGGTGGAACGCAATGAGGCCCACACTGCAGCTTCTTCGAGACCACCCCGCCCGATGCCAAAACCAAGTAAGCCTCGGAGAAAAATCACCCAAAAATTTGCTACTGAGGTCCAGCACTTGGCTGTCCAAAAACCAAGGAAAGAAGGCGAAGAAACACCTTCCTGGTTTACCGCCAAGCCTACAAAACTCAACCCCGGGATGTTTGACAAACACATCCAAGCCTTGGGCTTGAGAGGGGTGAATGTGATATGTCCACGCCCTCACCAGAGAGCTAACAGGCCTGGCGGACCGTACTGTGCCTGGTCTAGGCACCATATATATGCAGGAGCGACTATCCCGCTATACCCTTTCTTCCGGTCAGTAGCGGATTATTTCAACGTCTCTCCCTTCCAGATCTCTCCTAACGGGATTCAGACGTTGTATGCTCTGTATATTCTTTACTACATGCAAGGCCGGGATGAGCCTACTCCTCACGAGATACATTACTTGTTCCACTTCAGAACCAACCCAAGCCATAAAAACACAGGTTTTTCCCACCTCTTTCACAGGCATAAGGGGGTTAAATACCTTTGTGGCATCGCTCACAAGTCAAACCTTGGGAAATACTATACAGAGTATTTTCTCACGTCGGACATCAAAGCCAAAAACCTGGCTTTTACGCATGCGGATCCATTCCAGCAACCCTTGCCCACAGAAGAGATGTTTAAGTGAGCAAAGGAGTTGGCCAACATTTGTATCGAGGAGAAGGATGTGAAAATTTTGGTTACTGTAGACAATCTTCAGATGGTGGGCCTGTTACCATGTAACCAAAACATCACAGTGGAGAGCACTACTGAGGAAAATAATGCAACTGACTAGTCCAACGTCGGCACTGAGGTAGTGACTGATCAGTTCTCTCCTGGACCATCTCCTCACTTTCGTAGACCAGGCGATCTCGTCATTAGGGAGCCTAAGCCAGAGGATCAGCGCAGACCTGCTATTCCCACCGAGCCTGGGAAGGGAAAGGCCATCCAGCCTGAGAGGAACTTGAGCTCATCATCCGACGACGAGGATGACTTCCTCGACCAGATCCTCAACTCATGTCTAATAGTCATAGTGATATGTTTGATAGTTATATGGGATTAATAGAACTGACTAGTAGTAGTAATGTATTTATCCACATATTGCTTTATTATATTTTTACTAACAAATCTTGTGCTTTCTCTTTTGCAGATCCAGAGATGTTCAGGCATCACAACGCCCCTCCTGCCCAGAAGAGGCAGTCCGGAGAAGGGAGTGGCTCCACCCCTCTGAGCAAAGTCCTGAGGACAGTACCGTCTAGCCAAGGGAGACAACCCGAGGGGTCAATTGCACTCCCGCAGCTGACCCCTTCCTCACTTCCTCCTTCAACGAGCCTAACCCCCACTCGTCCGACCAGCCTGAGTGAGGCACTTCGCACTACTGGTACTATTGGGAAGGAAGTGGTTGATCAGACTCTTCACGACGCTTCAACGATTCAAAGCTTTGAATCCTTCCCTCGACTTAGCGTTGATGTCGTCTTACAGAGAAGGCTTGCTCAGCTGGCGAATGTAAGTATTCTATCACAAGACAGTTTGTTATTTATATTTATACTTGTAGTAACCTCTTGTTTTTCATGCAGACGCTTATCACCATCAGTCATGCTTAGCACCGAGCAGTGGACTACAAGGAGTTGATCAAGGTCTTAAATGATCAACTAGTGGAGGCCCAAGCTAAGGTGGATGCTTTGACTTCTTCAGAAAAGGATCTTCGATCCAAGTTGGAGCAGTCAGAGAAGACTGTAGCTGAGCAAGAGGAGTCTCTTAGGAGGTTGGCTGATGGGAATGATAAACCAACCCAAACCAACAATTCGTTGACTGATCGGCTAGAGAAACTGACGGGTGAGAATGAGGGGTTGGCTCGCGAAAACGAGGGACTGATTTGCGAGAATGAGGAGCTGAAGCAGGAGAAAGAGGCTGATCTTACTCGCTACGAAGAGATCTGCTTCAACTGCTTTTATCAAGTGTGGAAGCTAAACAAGCCTCTCAACCTCGACTTTCTCACCGAGGAGGTTAAGGCAGAGGAGCTTGCTAAATGTGAGGCCAGGGCTACTGAGGAAGCAGTTAATCCTGCTGGCACTACATCTGCTTCCCCCACGCTATCATTCTGACGGGAAGGAGCAGTTGATGCTGAGGAAGGGGTTGATCAACCTGCCAGAGCCGACCAGTGATCCTTTATCCGACCAGAGAAGCCTCCGCCCGACAAGACAAGTTGTCATCCTACCAGCTCTCTATCATACTTTTTTTTTGTATTTTGTTATATACTCTTGCTCGTATGGTCTAGCTGTTGGCATTTATACTTTACTTTTTCTTGGCTAACTTAAAACATTCTAAGTCTTTTTAGACTTAAAACATTATAAGTTTTTTGTGAATAGCAAAGTCACTCTGATGTATGCCTTATATTTTCGCATGAGTACTTTGTTTTCTAACTTAGAAATTCTAGACATTTCATAAGTCCATACTATGTATACTTTCTCACACTCTTATTGCTCTAACATTTTATGAGCATAATGTTTATTGTCACACGAATATTCTGCTTCTAACTTAAAATTTTAAAAAATTCCAAGTTACTTAAGCTTTGCCAAACAAGTTAGCTTAATGACCTTTTTGGACTTCTAAAATTTACAAGTCAGCCTAAAAATAGATATCTTAACTCGTGCTCTTATTGCATGTGTTAAATTATATATCGATATACCCTATGTGCCCCCCAAGTGATTGAGGGTTGAGAGATCCTTAGTCACTTGCTACTTGACCAAATCCGTTCGAGCAGTTTATCACTCGTGAAACACATAGAATATATGGAAAATATTCGAGCAGTTGAACACTACTTGAATGTATCGACCAGTTGAACACTGTCCAATTTTACCGATCAGTTGAACACTGTTCGGATAATTAACACACGTGCACATTTGTAGCAAGAATCGACCACGCTGCGCGTAGTCTATTTTATTACTCGTAAATGAAAAAGGACAAAATGTGTCTAATAATGAGTCTTAAACAACAAAATTGTTCAAAAATAGATGGCTGGTCAGCAAATAACTAGCTCATAATCCAAATTTAAATAACAAGTTACACAGCTTGAAATTAAACAACCACTCTGACAGCGGTATTTAGAAATAATATATTCATAGACGCTCGCCGCTCCAGTGGCTCCTGATCCTAGCACTCCCGCTCAGCATGCTTCTCCCTTGCTTCGTTGCTTTCCTCAGCCAAGTGTGGACCTCCACATATAGTGTCTAAGGTAAAGTCCACTAGTCTGGGCTGCAAGGGTGGAGATCTTTGTCGTTTGAAACCAGGATTGCCGCTGCCTCCTTCTCCTTGGGGTGTCTCTGCCTAGTACTTCGTCAACTTGCCCGACCGGAGAAGAAATTCTATCTCATCTTTGAGGTGATAGCATTCGTTTGTGTCATGGCCATAATCTCCATGGAACCGACAAAATTTTTTCATGTCCCTCTTAGATGTCTCTTTCCTCATCGGTGGGGGTTTCTTATAGGGAACTTCCTAATGACTAGCGAGATAGATTTCTGCCCGGCTTGCTGAAAGAGTTGTGTAGTTTGTGAATCGGGGCTCATACTTGGTTGGCGTATCGTTCGAATTCAACTTAGCTTTATTTTCATCATGGTGGTCAGACCCGTTATTCCCACATTTCTTACCACCACTTTGCTCATTTTCTCCGCTCTTGGGGAGATCAGTCGATCCGCCCGGATTGTTCAGACCTTTCTCTCCTTTCTCAATCGCGTCGTCCAATTTCATATATTTATCCGCCCGGTCAAGAAACTGTTGTAATGTTGAAATTGGATTGCGATGAATGCTGTCCCACAAAGGACTCCGATAGATAATGCCGGAAGAAATTGCCACCATCTTCCCCTCATCTCCAACAGCAGTAGCTCGGTTAGCTTCTCTCATGAACCTTTGTATGTAGTTATTGAGAGACTCGTCCTTCCCTTGTTTAATATCCGCCAAGTGATTGGCATAAACTGGAGGGGCTCGAGCAGCACTAAACTGCCTACAAAACTCCTTTTTGAAACTTTCCCAAGAAATGAAGGAGTTTGGCTTAAACTTCCAATACCACTCCTGGGCAGTGTCGGACAATGTAGTAGGGAACACTCTACAGCGGTAGTCATCACTTACTCCGAGCAACTACATTTGGTCTTCAAACTTCCCAACATGCCTTATTAGGTCTGCCTTTTCTATATAAACTGGCAGTACTAGTGCTTTGTAATTCGTTGGTGGCTGGGCTGCTCTAATTCGAGCACAGAACGAGCTACCACTCCTATGGTCTACGGGATCAATCGCAGATGTTTGTTTCGATAGAGCTTGAACTGCTGCTGCCAGAGCATCAAGCTAGGCTTAGATGCCTATGGCCACTGCTTGGGATTCATTTTCAGGACCGCCTGGTCAAGCGCTCCTATCCGGCAGACCATCATCAAGTATTTCTACTTGACTGGTAGGTCAGATTGGATCTCGCCCTTCGACCGGGACGGTCCTTCTCCTATCAACGATGTCATCTCTTAAATCCTTCTGGGAGGTATGTCTCCCTAACCGATCGAACAACGTACTCCGAGTCTTTTCGGAAGGCTTGCCGTGTGGAACATGCTCCTTGCCACTACGCTGGTTGGGATGCAGTGGTGGCCTTCCTGTCTGAGCTGGGCGATCTCTTCCTCCTCAATGGTTGTTATCATTCTTCTCCTTCGACTGGTTAGTGTGATGACTATCAGCTTCATCACGACCATGCCCATCTTTGAAGTGTGAAGTTTCTTTACCTCGAGGAGCTCTATTTTGCTCCTGCTCAGGTGGAGTTTTCTTGCTACCTGATTTGTGACTTCATGACCTAGAAGTCTCTGATCGGTGGCTTCTTGAGGGGGTTCTGGAGTTCCCGCTTTAAGTTGAGGTAGTGCCCGACCGGACCCCATCTTCCTCCATACTAGGTGGGTTACTACCAATCCTGTTTGGCCCTCGAGAATGGGATTTATCGGTGTTCTTACGACCAGCTTCTGTGGTCCTTGCTCCGGGGGTGGCTGCTCCTCACGCTGCAGCTTTGGCATTGGCCTGGTTCAGCTGCGTAGCTGCTTTAAGTGTGAGTGCAGCCTCGTGATGTCGCCTATCGACCTCCTCCTGTTGTCGCTTCATCTCCTCGCTCCTGACCTCCATCTCCTGTCTCTGCTGCTCAAATGCCACCTTCTACCTAGCCATCTCTTCAGCGAACGCATCATGTCTGGCATTGAATTGTGCCATCTCCTCCTGGAAGGCCCCCATGGCTTCCTGGAGTTCTTCAACTTCTGGAGTAACGTCCTCGAGCACGACTCTAGGCTCAGTCTCACGGTCTTGTGGGCCAGGACCTTCTGATCTGGCAGGCTCTTTAGAGGAGTCTGTCTTCTTGGAGGCCGCATTGGTGTTCTTAGGTGCCATAATACTTTAGGGACCGTCTGTCTTCCTCTTCAGGCTCTCAATGAAAGCACCAAAATGTTGACCGCATTTTTGGCCAACGACGTGTAAACGTCGAAAACGATAAAAACCTTCAAGAGAAATAAACGACACAGACGATTTTTATAGTGGTTCAGCCCCAATGTGTTGGTAATAGCCTAATCCACTTAGAGTTGTGATTATAGATCTGCACTCAAGATCAGATGAACTTGAGTCAACTGAGTTTCTTCAATGCCGATTCCAAGAATACAAGAATTCTACCAAAAACAAGTACTCTCTCTCTAGAAAATAAGAATTCGAATCAAAAGTTCAAAAGCCCCCTTTATGATGCCATAAGCCTTGTATTTATAGGCTTAGGATCGTACAGATGATATCCCCCCATAATCAGGATATTTTTTTATTCTCATTATATTTAATTTATAATAATATTCAAAATATAACAGTACACTATATTCGTGGGATAAATGAGAGATTCCTGCGCAAGCCAAGATCGATTCTTGTTGAAGCCGTTTCTGGGATCTTTTCCGTAGCCCTGCTCTGGTCTAGTCGATCCATATCTCATTCAGGCTGGTCGACCACACCTTGACTAGGCAGACACGCACCTGACTAGGCAGACATGCACTTGACTGGGCAGACATGCACTTTACTGGGCATACATGCACTTGACTGGGCAGACATGCACTTGACTGGGCAGACATGCACTTGGCTGGTCAGACATGGTCATGACCGGTCGGCCAAGGTCATGCCTCGTCGACCAAGGTCATGCCTAGGCAGATAAACATGTGACTGGTTGGACAAGGTCATGCCTGGGCGGACAAACATGTGACTGGTCGGTCATGACACTTCTCTGGCCAGTTAAAATTCTCCACTGGTCTACCAGGTCACTCCTAAGCCAGGTCACCCAACCATTCCTTGCCATTTGTCATTTCTGTTGCTACGTCATTGTTTTCAAATTTTGGGGATAATAGTTGGGTTTGCTACACCCACTAGCAACCTTGGTCAACTCTTCGTTTTTGCCCTGGTAGAATTTTGGAGACTTTCCATCATTAGTGATAGCCTCCTCCAACTTAATGTATTTGTTCGCTCGATCCAAAAAATCCTGAGTACTTTTGACTCCATTTCTCCTTAGGCTTCTCCAAAGGGGAGAATAACGTTGCACCCCAGCAGTGATAGCCATCATCTTTCCCTCGTCTCCAACTAATTTGGCTTGAGCAGCTGCTCGTATAAACCTCTGGATGTACTCCTTTCAAGGTTCTCCTTCCTTTTTTCTTATATCGACCAGCTGATTGGCCTCTGTTGGATGTATCCGACCAGTATGAAATTTTCTGTAGACCTCCTTTACAAACATCTCCCATGAAACTATGTTGGCATCAGATAAAGTAGCAGGAAAGATCCAGCATTGAGCATCTTCGGACACCTTTCGGATGTCCATTTGTATCTCAAACCTATTCACGTGACATACTGGGTCTTCTTTTCTAGTGTAGCTGGGCAGCACTGACATTTTGAATTCTCTTGGGATCTTTGCCATAGCAATTCTGTTGATGAACGGGGTGCCCTTTCTCTAGTCATAATCAATATGCCAAGTTTTATTAACGACCAGATGTTGTACAGCGTGGTTCAGGGCATCTATTTCAGTTTGAATATCAACTGGTATAGCAGGGGCAGGAGCGACCGCAGCAGGTGGGACATGCTCATCGTGCCTTTCCCTTTGGTCATTGAGTATGTCCCTTAAGTCCTCATCCCTCCGTCTCTGCTCACTTGCACATAATCAGTCAAAGTTGTTGAGTTGTTTTGGCTGCCCCCAAGCGTTCTGGCTTGCTGGTAGGTTTTCCATTGGAGGAGGGTTTTACTGCCCATACCTTTGCTCCTGTTGTCGACCGGCATTTCTCCTATTATAACCGGAGTCCCCTTCATTGTAATTATGGATGTCTCTGTAATGAGACTTGTGAGTACGTGACTTGTTGTATGCACTATCCCCATCTCTTCTCCCTAAGCCATCTATGCAAACAAGAGGAGGCCTGTGCTGGTCATTGGATCCCGGGACATTACTCTGTCGTGGGGGATCCCAGACCGTAGAATCTAAGTCTCTCTGCCTCCTACTTCCTGAGGGACCCTGTCCCCTGCTATGAAGGTTTTGCTCATGTGTTGCGTGACGTCTAGGGCTTCTGGGATGATGTTCATCCCTATTCTGTCTGTGCTGCAGTATGCTACCTCGACCAGCACGGGAGGGTTGACGCTGCTCATTATTTCTAGCAGGATTCTGAGGCTGTCTTTCCTGCTTGGCAACTGGATGTGGTTCCAGCTGCTGTGGACTTCTCGAGTGTTATGGGTTCAGAGGACATTGGTGATGCTCTAATCATGGGTTTTAAGGAGGATGAGGATTTGGTGGTAGGTCTGGCTGGGTGGCATTCTGCAAGCCAACTGAATGGCCACCTATAATGCCACCATTGCATCTCTTTGTTGACGATTGATGTCCACCTATCTTTCGTTCCATTCTCAACGCTGTCGGTCAGGCTCCATCTGTTGCATCACCATTGTAATGTCCTAACTTTGCTAATAAGGCTTAGGGATTTGATTAGCATGTCGGGAAGGAAATAAATTATTTAACTATGCTGATATGTGAATTTAATGATTATATGATTAGAAATGCATGTTTAGGTGAATTAAATATGCATGCGGGCACCATCTGGTTATTAGGGGCATCTTTGTAATTTTAGCCTGTTGAGAGCATAAATGTGATATATGTGTGTATTGTGATTGAGACCACGAGGATGTGATGATATATTTGTGATGCATGATCTTAGACATTCCTAGGGAGCTGTTTAGTTAAATAGTTACAACGGGGTCGAATACCCGGCTCGAGAGGAGCCTAAGGGTATTTTGGGAATATGGTATGTGTTCAGGAATTACCGGGTCATAGGTAATAATTTAGCAATTATTTGGACATGTCGGGATTGATGGGGATTTATAGGAACACTCGAGGAATTAGCAGGATGTGGCAAATGATGGGATTTCCCTTGGTGGCATTGAAGGATTGAGGACAGACTTGAGGGCATTTCATTCATTAGGCAACTAGGATAGACTTGGGCAGCTGAGACCCTAGAACCACTTAGAAAGAACCAGAAGGAAAGAAACACCAAAAAATCTCAGTCTTCTCTTGCTCTCTCTGTCTCAGCTTCCTCTCCCTCTCTTGGACACTTAGAAAATTTGGGAAAATTCTAGTGTGGGGCTTAGAATTTAAGGATTAAGCTTGGAACACTTAAAGCTTGTAGAGATTAAAAGAAGCCAAGTCAAATTGTCAACTGAGGTATGAAATTCTTTAGCATTTTACTGAGTTTTCATTGTGGTTTTGAAGTTTTATAGGTTAAGTTATGGGATGTGATCTTTGATTGTTAATGTGTTGGTGTAGTAAGTTTTGGGGGTATTTAGTTTAGTTATGCTGTTGTGAGATAAAATGTAGGCTGAACTTTGAGTATAGGGAGTTGGTTTGGTTAAATTAGTAAATTAGGTTGGGGTAAAAACACATAAAAGTGATGCATTTCTGGGTTTCGGAGGCCCGAGCCTCGACATCGTTCTTTAGGTGTCCCGGCCCGCGTGTTTGAACAGGCTCGAAAAGCCTCTGGTTTGCCCAGGCATCGTGGCGCTAGGAGGCATGTCGCGGCTCGCATCCATCAGCAAAGAGAGTTCTGTTGACTAACCTGTAGGCGCGTCGCGGCTCTAGAGAGCATTTCGCTGCCCAAGATGGAAAGAGAAGGGAAATTGAGGTTTTAAGCTTGGGAATTCGAATGTTAAGGCTTGGGAAGGATGCTACTACTCAGTTTAGTGGAATCCAAGGTCTCGGAGGCTAGATTAATATTCCAAAGTTATTTATTACTTTAAGGCTTGATGGATTGTTACTATGAATGCATTATGACTAGGATTTTTAATGAGGCTCGGATTAGGGGACTATGCTCTAGATCGCATTGACTTATCAGCTCGGGACAAAGGTAAGAAAATTGTTGTACCCATAGAGCAGGGCATGATACTATTGTTTGTGTTTCAGGGCACGGCCCTATTGTTTATGCTTATGTAATGACCCAACTACTCTAGACTTTTGGACCATTAACGAAAACTATACATAAACACTAATTCTTAATAACACTTACAAGTGATAAGATCATAACTTTATTAAAACTTAAAAATAGCAAAAGTCAAACTTCTATAAAATTGAAGTTAGGATATGGGATCCCATTGTTTTAAAATCAAAACATGACATAATGATAATTAAAAAGAGATTACATAACAAAATGCGGAAAAATACATATAAAAACCATAAGAAACAAAAACTACATCCTCAAATCGAAACTCTCGGTTCTTTGAATCCATTCCGCCTCAATACACATTCCCCAAGCTTCCAAGAACCCGTCCCGCCACTAAAGCTATTTTCCTGCACATATAAACAAAAAGGAGTGAGCCTAATGCCCAGCAAGGAAAATCTAACATATAGCCATATACATAAAAATTCGAAATGCAACATAAAACATACCATAACACTTATGTCACATACATACTATAATGGCCATTATTACTTGGGGTCCCATAAACTAAGCAAGTCATATGCCCATTAGATTAGTGGGGTCTTGCTAGCTAAGGAAGTCATATGCCCATAATCTATTTGGGGCTTGTTAGTTGTATAGGTCATATGCCCAAGTCTACAATTATACATATCATAACATATTTCATAACACAAAATCATAAGGCAACATTTATCATATAAATCATATCACATAACACATAAGTCCTATCCTATTTTCCTTACCAAAATAACCGAGATATGAGAACTGATTTGGGACCTTGGAACACTCCTAAAAACCATTTATAATAGGGTGAGTATATTGAAGAAAAGGGGATGAAAGTGATGAAGGAACTATGCTATCAAAATATACTTACCAAAAACCTTATGCTCAAGAACTTGGATTTCCTAACCAAGAATAAGAATAAGGTTAGAATGAGTAGAAGACTATGAGAATTTTAAAGAACATAATAAAAAATGGACTAAAGTTTGGAAATACCTTGAAGACTTATATGACCAATCTAAACCTTGAACTGAAATGTGAATAAACCTTACTTCCCCAAGTGTTTGATAAGCTTATAATGATCAAGCTTATAATTCCCAACCCAAGTGTTTACACTCTCACACTCACCTAGCAACTTGCAGCCTCTGAACTTAGAGTAATAGATCAATAAATGGATGGGTACTAGGTCCTATTTATAGAGTTTAGGAATTAAAAGATCTTCATTTAACTTGAATAAAAATAATGGCTTTTTTAGTGAAAATAATTTGAATTATCGTTCAGCAGAGGCTGAAGACTCGTTCAGAAAGATGCTGGACTTATCAAGAGGTTGAAGGTTTGAATGGAGAACGTTTTTGAAAACTTTCAAAATATGCTGAGAGAGGCGATATATCGCCCCCTATAGGCGATATATCTCCTGGGCCATTATGCCCGAAGCAATCGTGCAACGTTTCGTGTTTTCCGTATCTTCGTACTGCGATATATCGCCCCCTATAGCTGCGATATATCGGCATACGCTGAATATCTAAACACGAAATTACACATTTTTAGCTTAATTTGAATTGAGTAAACAGCCTTGACTAAGCCCTCTAACGTTTTCAAAGCTGCTGACTGACCTTAGAGTATTCAAATTTTAACTTAATAAATTTAATCCTCAAAATACTTAATCATTAATAAACCTATACATAACATGTGCTATTATCTTATTGGTTCTTATCTAAACCTTATAGTATAATAAATATTACCCTCAATATCAGTCATACTAATCAAACCTTAGGTTAAAATTAATATTCCTAAACTAAAGGTTAAACTTAGAAAATCTACAAGTGCTACTATGAGTGTCCAAATAAATCCTGGTCTGAACCAAAAATCCACAGTCATAAAGATAATACTATTATTACTATTATACTACTATCTAACTTAGCTAAGTAAAGTTCTTTGGACTCTACAGCTTAATATATCTGTGGATATCTATGATTATTATGCTATGTTGTGCATGTTAGTGAGTGAACGGCGAAGGCCGAGAATGGTAAGAAGCTGGGTACGGCAAGGGGCCAAGATCAGCATTGAGCATGCTGAGTGCAGGCCGCTAGGGTAAGACCTTCCTAGGGTGTTGTATCCACCATCTCGGTGAAGACCGCAAATCCAGGGTCTGGTAAAGCGCCTGGGACGACGTAGGCCGCTATGTGTTTAGTCTGTTGGCTGCATTGTTGTATACTGTGGATTGTTATGTTATATGTTATATGTTGAGTTTTCTTGTTGGGCTTCAGCTCATGGGTGCTCTATGGTGCAGGTAAGGGCAAAGGGAAGGTCGACCAATCATGAGTACGGAGAGCATGGATTGATGGGTACATGTTCAGCCTACCTGGCTGCCATGGCCAGAGTTATTTTGGGGAGAATGTAGTAATGAACTAATTTGTCCTTAGGTTGACGGTAATTATATTTTTGAGATGTAATACTTTTTCTAAACAGTATTTTGGGATCTCAACTGTATAACTTTTTATGATTTTAATGAAAGTCTAAACTTTTATTATTAATGTCATTAAACGAGTTTTATTTCGGTTCAGACACACTTTTAACCTAAAAACCTCGATTAGCGAACTAATGTCAAATTTTTAACTCACATAGTAATGGCTTGATGGAAGTAGGGTGTTACAACTTGGTATCAGAGCGTGCCTAGTTTTATGGTTCTTGGAGATCAACCGAACATGTTCGCTCGCTGCCAGTGACAAGCTCGACTCAGGGTTGGTTGGTAATTAATGAGTTATATTCATAATTTATTGCTTAAGTTTCCTTATTTTCCTAAATATGTAGATAAAGCATGATGAATGTGTTGATATATGCATCATGTTAGGGCATGGCCCTCTTGATTGTTGTATGTTATGTGTTATATGTGGACTTGTTGGTTGTGGTTGATTGATGATATCGGGAGGTGGTTTTGGATGTTGTTATCATGCCTGATGTGGGGTGTCATTGATTGCAATCATATTGCAGTAATGCCTCGACGATCAATTAGACTTTGCGGCAATAGGGTCAAGGATGACAACCAGGGTCAAGACCCTCCACCTGCCCCACCAAATTGGAAACAATTATTTGCCTAGATGGAAGCTAGACTTCATCGAACAGAAGAAGAGCTTCGACTATTGAGGCAGCAGGCCCCTCCTCAGGGCATTGGGTTATAGATTCCACAGGCTATGGCATCAGTGCCAGCCCAGCCTGTTATGGAAAATAGGTGGGAACTGGAAGCAACATTCTCCCACATTTGAGGGTGGCCTATACCCACTGCAGGTGGAGCAGTGGATGAACATGATTTCTTCCTTCAAGGATATCATGAGGGTGGAAGGGAATGAGAGAGTAGCCTGCACAAGTTACATGTTGAGAGAGGATCCTCGCATCTGGTGGGATGTTGTGTCTCAAAGAAGAAATGTGGCAATCATGACTTGGGAGAATTCAGAAACATTTTTAATGAGAAGTATTACAATGTTGTAGTTCGAGCTGCAAAGGTTGATGAGTTTACTAACCTGACTCAGAACTAGATGACAGTTACTGGGTATGCCTTGAAGTTTGACCGTTTAGTGCCTATTGACATGGCACAAAGAGATCGATTTGTGCGGGGATTGAACATTATGATCACTCGTGAGGTTAAGATAACTCTGGATCCAGGAACTACCACCTATGCACAGGTAATGGAGAAGGCCCTTACATCTGAGGGAGTCGAGGATCAGATTTTTTGGGAGGCCGCTGCTAAGCGCGATGCTCGGAGGGTGGTGCCTCCTTTTATTGGATCTAGCCGGGGTAGTGGCCCTAATGAACAGAAGAGAAAGGCCCCAGACTCTTTTGTTTCTCCTAACTCAAATAGGAGGGCACGGGGTGCTTTTAGTGGCCGCCAGGGCGGGGGAGAAAACTGGACGAGTTTCCTAGTGTGTCCTCAGTGTAGATGACGATATAAGGGAGAGTGCAAGATCAGGGCTTGCTTTACTTGTGACAGTATTAGTCATTTGAGGAAGGACTGCCCACTAGCCAGAAAGGAAGAGTCGAAATAGAACGACAGCCTCACTCCTGCCAGAGTACTTACCTTGACCTAGACTGAGGCTGAGGCTAGCCCCTCGATCGTGAGAGGTCAGTCTAGTGTTGGTTCCTCTTTTACTGCATTGATTGACTTAGGGCCTACTCATTCGTTTGTATCTGCTAGAGTGATAGATCAACTGCGTAGACCTAGGGATTTGTATGCTAGGGATTTCACACTTTGTTGCCTATTGGGGAACTAGTAGTCTCTAAGAGATGGGTTAGAGCATTTCCAGTAGAGAGTTGTCTATGGACTTTATTGAGTTAGCAATAGATGACTTTGATATAATCCTATGGATGGATTGGTAATCAAAGTACGGGGCGACAATTGACTGCACACGCAGGATGGTGACCTTTAAACCGGAAGGGGAGATACCATTTGTATTCGTGGGGATAGTGAGTGGACCACGAGCACCTAAGATTTTGGCACGGAGGGCTTGAGATCTAATGCAAGAAGGTTGCATAGGATTCCTATCAAACATTGTGGATACTTCTAGAGTTGTTTCAGTTGGATAGGATGAGACTAGACTGGTATGTGAGTTTCTTGATTTTTTCCCCGCAGACTTGCCAGGGTTGCCACCACACCGAGAGATCAAGTCCATCATATAATTGGTGCTAGGGTCGAAGCAAATATCTTGGACACCTTATAGAATGCCTCCAGCAAAGTTGAAGGAACTGAAGATTTAGTTGCAGGAGTTACTGGTTTGGGATTCATTAGACTGAGTCTTTTTCGTCGTGGGGTGCTCTAGTGTTGTTCGTCAAGAAGAAGGATGGATCCTTAAGGATGTGTATTAACTACAGAGAGTTGAACAAGTTGATCATTAAGAATAAGTACCCAATGCCTAGGATCGATGACTTGTTTGACCAACTACAAGGGAAGACAGTTTTCTCCAAGATCGATCTATTTAAGGCTACCACCAGTTAAGGATTAAAGAGGAGGGCATACCAAAGACCGCATTCCGCATGAGGTATGGGCACTATGAATTCCTTGTCATGTCCTTTGGATTAACCAATGCCCCAGTAGCCTTTATGGACTGTATGAATAGGGTCTTCAAGGATTATCTTGACAAGTTTGTGATTGTATTCATTGACAACATACTAGTGTACTTTTAGTCAGAGACAGAGCACGAGCAACATCTATGCCTGGTAATACAGCGGTTGAGAGAGCATAGGTTATATGTTATGCTCAGCAAGTGTGAGTTTAGGCTACCCCAAGTTACATTTCTGGGTCATATTGTCAATAAGGATGGGATTCTGGTGGACCCAAGTAAGATTGAGGCAGTGAGAGATTGGCCCAGGCTGAGCAGTGTACCAAAGGATAGGAGCTTCTTGGGATTGGCAGGGTACTATCGGCAGTTCCTCGAGGGATTCTCCAGAATAGTCACACCATTGACCGAACTGACGCGTAAGAAGACTAAGTATGTATGGACAGACAGGTGTGAGAACAATTTCAAGGATTTGAAGCGGAGACTGATTACTGCTCTAGTATTGAGTCTGTTGTCAGACAATGAAAAGTTCGTAGTCTACTGTGATGCTTCTAGACAGGGTCTGGGTGTGTACTGATGCAAGCCAGAAAGGTAATAGCCTACGCATCTAGACAGATGAAGGAGTATGAGCAGAGGTATCCCACACATGTTCTGGAATTGGCGGCTGTGTTATTTTGCACTAAAGTTTTGGAGACATTATTTATATGGCGAGAAGTGCGAAATATACACTTACCATAAGAGTTTGAAGTACTTCTTTACTCAAAAGGATCTAAATATGCGCCAGAGGCATTGGCTGGAATTGGTAAAGGATTACAACTGCGATATTCTATACCATCCTTGGAAGGCCAATGTAGTAGTCGAAGCCCTAAGTCGGAATGGCCCATGACAGTTATTTTGTTCGACGCAGGTATCAGATAAGTTAGCTGAAGAGATGGTTGGAGCAGGTATTGAGTTGGTAGTTGGACAGCTAACCAACATCAGTCTTCAGTCTACACTCCTTGAGAGGATCAAGGAAGCACAGGGGGAAGATCCCCAGTTGAGGGAACACACAGAGGGAGTCTTAGCAGGGGCGGCTAAGGACTTTTCCATTTCAAAGATGTGTTTATTGAGGTACAAAGGTTGGATTTGCGTTACGATGGATTCCGGTATCCGGCGAGACTTTTTAGATAAGTCTCATACCACACCCTATTCTTTACACCTGGGTACGACGAAGATGTAACAAGATTTGAGAACATTGTATTGGTGGTTGGGAATGAAGAGGGATGTGGTGGATTATGTGGCCAAGTGTTTGACTTATCAGGAGGTAAAGGTTGAACATCAAAGGCCTGCAGGGTTGCTGCAGCCACTAGGGATTCCAGAATGGAAATGGGAGGAAATCGCCATTGACTTCGTGGTTGGATTACCAAAGATTGTAGGACAGCATGATTCAATGTGGGTGATCGTGGATATGTACACCAAATCAGCCCACTTTTTTCCTGTTAGGAAAACTTATGCGATGAAGTATGTTGAACTGTATGTGAAGGAAATTGTGTGACTACATGGGGCTCCGAGGTTGATAGTATCCGACAGGGACCCCACCTTCACCTCCAAGTTTTGGGAGAGCCTCCAGAAGGCTATGGATACACAGTTGCGATTTAGTACCGCTTATCATCCTCAAACGGATGGACAATCTGTGAGGACAATTCAGATATTGAAGTACATGCTGTAAGCCTTCCTGCTTGATTTTGGGGGATCTTGGAGTACGTATTCCCTTTTATTGAGTTTTCATACAATAACAGTTATCAAGTGACTATCGAAGTTGCACTGTATGAGATGTTATATGGGAGGAAGTGCATATCAACCATCCATTGGGATGAGGCGGGTGAGAGGAGGTATCTAGGCTCTGAGATTATTCAGAGGACCAATGAGGTGATTGAAAAGATTAGAGCGTGAATGCTCACCTCCCAGAGTCGGCAGAAGAATTATTCTGACATTAGACATAGGAGCATAGAGTTTCAAGTCGGTGATCACGTGTTTCTTAGAGTTTCTCCCTTGATAAGGGTGAAACAGTTTGGAGTAAGGGGCAAGTTAAGCCCTAGGTTTGTTAGCCCCATGAGATTTTAGAACAGATTGGGGAGGTAGCTTACAGATTGGCAATGCCTCCAACTCTATCAAGGGTTCACAATGTGTTTCATGGGTCCATGCTCCAGAAGTATGTGTTAGATTCTACGCATGTATTAAGTTATGAGAACTTGGAGCTACATCAGCATTTATCGTATGAAGAGAAACCAGTTCAGATTGAGCAAGACCATCGCCTTGGTAAAAGTGTTGTGGAGGAACAGCAAAGTGGAAGAGGCAACTTTGGAGCTTGAGACAGATATGCTGGATTGGTATCCCGAGTTATTCAAGTAATTTCGAGGACGAAATTTCTGTAAGGAGAGGATAGTTGTAGCATCCCAAATTTGCTAACAAGGCTTAGGGTCTTGATTAGGGTGCATGGAGGACAATAATTGATTTAACTATGCTGATAAGTGAATTTAATGATTGTGTGATTAGAAATGCATGTTTAGGTGAATTAAATATGCATTTAGGCTCCATTTGGTTATTAGGGGCATATTTGTAATTTTAGCCCATTGACGGCATAAATGTGATATATGTTTATATTGTGATTGAGACCACGAGGGTGTGGTGATATATTTGTGATGCACGATCCGAGACGGTCCTAGGGAGTAGTTTAGTTAAATAGTTACAACGGGGTTGAATACCCAGCTCGGGAGGCGCCTAGGGGTATTTGGGAGTATGGTATGTGTTCGGGAATTACCGGGTAATGAGTAGTAATTTAGCAATTATTTGGACATGTTGGGATTAATGGGGATTTATAGGAATACTCAAGGAATTAGCGGGATGTGGAAAATGACGGGATTGCCCTTAGTGGCATTGAAGGATTGAGGACAGACTTGAGGGCATTTTGGTCATTAGGCAACTAGGATATACTTCGGCAGCTGAGACCCTAGAACCACTTAGAAAGAACCAGAAGGAAAGAAACACCAAAAAATCTCAGTCTTCTCTTGCTCTCTCTCTCTCTCTCTCTTGGTTTCCTCTCCCTCTCTTGGAGACTTAGAGAAATTTGGGAAAATTCTGATGTAGGGCTTAGAATTTGAGGCTGAAGCTTGGAACACTTAAAGCTTGTGGAGGTTAAAGAAGCCCAAGTCAAATTTTCAGCTGAGGTATGAAATTCTTTAGCCTTTTACTGTGTTTTCATTGTGATTTGGAAGTTTTATAGGGTAAGCTTTGGGATGTGATCTTTGATTGTTATTGTGTTGGTGGAGTAAGTTTTGGGGGTATTTAGTTTAGTTATGCTGCTATGAGAGAAATTGTAGTCTGAACTTTGAGTATGGGGAGTTAGTTTGGCCAAATTAGTGAGTTAGGTTGGGGGAAAACGCAGAAAAGTGATGGATTTCTGGGTTTTGGAGGCCTGAGTCGCGACCTTGTTCTTCAAGTGTCGCGGCCCGCGTGTTTGAAGAGGCTAGAGAAGCCTCTGGTTTGCCCAGGCGCCGCGGCATTAGGGGGGCATGCCGCGGCCCACGTCCTTCAGTAGAGAGAGTTTTTCTCTTTGACCTGTAGATGCGCCGCGACTCTAGACGGCATGTCGCAGCCCAAGATGGAAAGGAAAGGGAAATTAAGGTTTTATACTTGGGAATTCGAATGTTAAGGCTCGGGAAGGATTCTACTACCCAGTTTAGTGGAATCCAAGGTCTCGGAGGGTATATTAATATTCTAAATGTATTTATTGGTTTAAGTCTTGATGGATGGTTATTATGAATTCATTGTGACTAGTTTTTTCAACGAGACTCGGATTAAGTGACTGTGCTCAAGATCGCATTGACTTACCAGCTCGGGACACAGGTAAGAAAACTGTTGTACCCGTAGAGCAGGGCACGACCCTATTGTTTGTGTTTCAGGGCATGGCCCTATTGTTTATGCTTAATATATTTGTGGATATTTGTGATTATTATGCTATGTTCTGCATTTTTGTGAATGAACAGTGAAGGCCGGGAACGGCGAAGGCCGAGGATGGCAAGAAGCCGGGTGCGACAAGGGGCCGGGATCGGCACTGAGCACGCTATCTTCTTTTCGGTAGCCCATCACTTGAGAACTCCAAAGTTAAGTGTGCTTGACCTGGAGTAGTCTCATGATGGGTGACCTCCTAGGAAGTTTTCCCACGAAGCACATTGGAAAGACTCGTGTTGGTTTGCAAGGCCAGTCGTCATTCCAGGAAGCAGCCATAGTGACGTGGGGTGTTACAAATGGTATCAGAGCCTTGACCCAAGCGGAAGTGTGGTCAATGGGGACGTCGGACCTCTAAGGGGGGTGATTGTGACAATCAGAATCCTGTGATCGACAGAGGGAAAGACCGGGTAAAAGTTGTATAATCCCACACCGCCTGCGAAAGGTCAAGTGTGATTATTCCAAGACTGTGTAGGTATGGGACTACACAGCTGAAAAAGGCTTAAATGGATTGATGGGTACTGCCTATGCCAACAAGATGCATCTTCTTTTCAGTAGTCCATCACTTGAGAACTCTAAAGTTAAGTTTGCTTGACCTGGAGTAGTCTCATGATGGGTGACCTCCTGGGAAGTTTTCCCAGGAAGCGTGCGAGTGAGGACAAAGCACGCTAGAAAGACTCATGTTGGTTTGCAGGGTCAGTCGTCATTCCAGGAAGCAACCATAGTGACGTGGGGCGTTACACTGAGTGCAGGTCGCTAGGGTGAGACCCTCCTAGGGTGTAGTATCCACCCTCTCGGTGAAGACTACGAACCCAGGGCCTGGTAAAGCGCCTAGGAGGGCGTAGGCCGCTATGTGTTTAACATGTTGGTTTCTTTGTTGTATATTGTGGATTGTTATGTTATGTGTTGATTTTTCTTGCTGGGCTTCGGCTCATGGGTGCTCTATGGTGCAGGTAAGGGCAAATGGAAGGTCGACCAACCATGAGTACAGAGAGCATGGAGCAATGGGTACATGTTCGGCCTATCTGGCTGCCACGACTAGGGTTATTTTGGGGAGAATGTTTTAATGAACTTATTTGTAGCTTAGGTCGACCGTAATTATATTATTGGGTTGTAATACATTTTCTATACAGTATTTTAGGATCCCAACTAAATATCCTTTTATGGTTTTAATGAATGTCCAAATTTTTATAATTAATGTCATTAAACGAGTTTTATTTCAGTTCAATCACACTTTTTACCTAAAAATCTCGATTATCGAGCTAGTGGCACATTTTAAACTCACATAGTAACGGCTCTAAGGAATTACAATGTTACAACCATCGTTTCAGCCACGTTCTCTTTGTTAGCTTTTAGGGTGGCTAACTCATTTTGCATCACTCCCAAGGTCATTCGCAGGGTTCCAAAGTCCACCTTCTCCTCTTCCAATTCCACTTGTGGCTCATCCTCTGTCACGCCTAATGGATTTTGTGGATTTTCCGATGTTTGTCTAGCTTGACCCGTAGATCCTTGTTTCCTTGAGTTCAACTCTCAATGAAAGCACCAAAATGTTGACCCTCGATTTGGTCAACGACACAGAGTCACAAAAATGATATGAATAAGAGAGTTGAATTCAAGAATGTAAACGACAAAAGGATTTTATAGTGGTTCAGCCCCAGGGATTGGTAGTGACTTACGTCCACTTAGTATTTTTATTAATGTAAAAGAACTCCAAAACCTGCGATCAGCGAACAAGGGTTCACTGAGTTTCAAAAGTCTTGAAGAAAGATACAAATACTGTGTATAATATCATTATTTCTCTCTGAATACAAATTATTGCGTCCGACATAAATGAATCTTATGAGTCTTATTTGTAGACTTATGGATGTACATATGGGCCTATGGGTGGTCCTTAACTTGTGTTACAAGCAAAATAGTAATATAAATAACATTAATTACATATGAATTAATAAATATCCCTGAAATATCTAACTTATAACATTTTCTAAGCATTTGTCTTGGTCCCACGAGCAGATCTGGTCGCATATTTCTATCTATCTTTTTTTCGTGCTGCTCAGCATATTCCTTGCGTCTGTCGAGCAACTCAATTTCTTCTGATACTCTAGTCGTAGGTCGAACAATCCTTCATTAATAATCAGTCACGTGCCTCTTTAACATGTCACGTCATCATGCAAATATTTAGGGAAACAAATTATAAACAATAGTTTTTAATTTCTCATTAATTTTTGAAAATACTCATTGAAAACCTATTCAATAATTCAAAATTATTATGTTGTTAATCAATTATTAGGTTCAACTAATATAATAAACATAAGACAATTAAGTCCAACTCAGGAAAATAGACCTTAACAGTTGAACTTGCATAGAGGAGGGTTGGATTCAGTATATCATACCCACTACTAAAGCCCCCTAACTTCCATATAAAGCCCAAAAGACAAGAATTTAAACATTCATTTTATTAATTTTTATTAGTTGATTAGGCCCATTATAATCATGCAAAGCAAATAGGACTTCACAAGTGGAATCATCAAAGAGAGAGGAATTTAAACTTCACATCTTCTAATAGGCCCAAATAAAACCTATCAGATTATGAATGTTTTATTTTGCAAAAATAACATATATTACCAAAACATATGGGCCATCACTATATGGATCTAAACCCTAATGCAAAAATGTCATTTATAATTATGCATGATATGCTAATGATTGGATGGGCCTAACATATTACTATATGAGCATGTATTATTAATTTATGCAAATATACCACAATAATAAATAATTTTGCAAAAATAACGTAATTAATTAACGTAGAATTGATCCATAAAAATTTAATATAATTAATTACATAATTTACAAAATGTTAAATTAATTAAAATATAATTTATCAAAAAAATTAATTTTTAATAATTAACTTAAACTATGTTGTTAAGTTGTTAGGAATGACAAGATATTTTTTTTAAAACTAAGCAATTTTAAAATATCGATAATATCTGGTAACAAATTCCAAAAATATCTTAAAATGTCTAGAATTATTAGATAACCAATTTTAAATATCTTAAATAATAAAAATATCTTGAATAATGAGATAACCCATTTTAAGATTTCAATGATCACAAAATAAAAAGTTATATCTTAAAATATGTTGAACTATCAAATAACCAATCCAAAATATTTTTAACAATTAAAATATCTAGAATAATCAGATAATCAATTCTAAATATTTTTAATTTAACTGCACAAAATATCCAATTAAAAGAACAACCAAAATATCAAAATTAAAATATATTTTTGTGAATAGTAAATCCGTATGGATCCGTACGGCTTGAGTCTCTGCATCTATTGCGCGTGCATGGCACGCACACCGTCCAATCAGTCCAAAAAATTCAACAAAAAATTTTTGTGCAATTATTCAATCCCAAAGAAACATGTCAAATCCTACCAAATTATTGCTAAACATACATGAAAAACATAAACATGCATCAAATAGCATGTACCATCCAATTAACACCCTAACATATCAATCAATTTCATACCTATTCAAACATGAAAATAAACTAGCAACTTGTGTCTATGAGGCCAGTTGTTGGAAATACTTATTGCCGAATCTTTTTTATTTTCACGTCATTCACATATTATCAAACAGACAAACCATTTCCTGGAACATGCTCCTATGAAATTGACATAAACACAGAGTAAAGTTATTAGAAACTTACATTACACAGCGGAACATGAACAACTCCTTCCTTCAGGTTTACAAACCCTCGAATCCCGGTAGTAGCAGGGTATATTCAAGAACCTGAATTGGATCAGCAACACAGTCTTCCTCACCAAGCCTTTGATCAACTTAGAACTAATGTGGGATTATTCTCAACACATGTTATAAAGAAAATAGAGAAGAAAAGAAGAGAATATGGGCAGCTATGAATGGATGCTATTAGAGAGTTGTTTTCTGAATTAAACTTACCTAAAAGTTATTCTTAAAACTCTAAGTTAAGTATCATTTTATAGACTTCCCTTAGGCATTATTTAAATAATAGGAAAAAATCCCTATGGTGGCCAAAATTCACTATAGGCTTTGGGCCTGGAATTTTTGCATTTTAAATTCAAGCCTATTGGACTTAAATTCAAATCCCCTTTTATTTTTACTATAATTAATTAATTAGTTAAATACTTAAATCCATATTCAAATTAAAATATTTATAATTTGACCCTTGATTTAAATTTATTTATTAATTTAACACCAATTTGTCAAAATTAATAAATTTTCTCCATATTCTCTTTTATTCTCTAAATCACATATATTTGTAAAATTTTCCAAAATTGACATAGTCAACTTTAAAAATTCTAATTGATAATTAAATCAATTAATTGAGATATTCTAGATGATTTACTCAAAGGTGATGCGAGGACCATGGATCCATGAAATCAAGCTCCAATAAGTTACCGTGAATTTATTTACCATTAATTTATTAACTCCTTGTGACTCAACTATAGACTCGGAATTGCACTCTTGAATTCATAGAATGTTTTACACTAAATGTAAATACGTTATCTATTGTTACAACCATTACTATCATTCAACCTTCTATAGACGATCCACTAATGAGACAGGTGCTAATTATTATTTTACCCCTCATATGTATTTTATCCTTAAATACCACTAAGTTCTTTGTAAATGATATTTCTGTAACTTAATTACAGAAATGAGATATCTACCATTTAATGCTTGAACTAAGATATAAGAAAATCATTATTTCACTTCTTAGATAGCAACTATAGATTTCATATCTATGATAAATACTCTCACTCAATTATACTACCAAGTCCCCAATATGTAAGTATGGGCTAGTCCGTAGGGTAAGCTGGTAACAAAAAAATCTAAGGACTTGAATAATATTTTCATTAGAATATTAATCTCTCATAATTGGGATTTAACTGACCTATGGTCAACTTTAGGATATGACTAGATTATATAATAACGATACTTTACTTATCTGACTATAGTCGATATCGATTCAGTCTGATGTCCCAAAATACATTTGATCTTATCTGTTTTTTCAATGTCCTAGATGGGACATCACACCAGATTGAGTAAGTAGATCATGTTGTAGATTAACAAGTCAGTTTAAATCTTGTGCGCTAACTTAATCTTAGAACTAATACTTTAGAACATATAACCACAATTATAATCCACTATGACCAAGTCACTATAACTATGATTATGTATATGTTCATAATTTAATGGATGTTTATATTAAGTAAAGAAGTGAGCAATGTAATTGATAAGTCAAAATTGATTTTTATTCTTTATTAATAATGAAATGAGGTTATATAGAAAATATGTTTTACACAAGGCATATAACCCCCACTAACTTTTGTTTTTCTACTTTCAATGTAATTTTTTTGGCATCCTGGTGTTTTTAAAAAAATATATTTTTCTTTATGATGAGTGTTAAGAAAATTCTTTATTATACTCTCCATGATATGTGAATATTATTTAATTATTATATATTTTAAAAATATTATCAATTATTAGTGTAGTTTAAGAGTGTAACATACAGTGCAGTACCTTTTATCTTTCTACTATCATGATTTTAGTGATTTTTTTTGTTATTTCATTTTTATATACAATGATTATATTTGTATTTATATATACATTTACATTATTTCATCATTACAATTTATTTTACTAATGTATATACTTTGAATATTTAATACAATAATTTAAATTTTCGCCCCAGTGAAAGAAATCATTGGATTCGCCACTGTTTATGGTCATATATTTTTAAATATATTTGACATACATTGAGGAAAAAGAGAAGACTTATGATGATTTTGTGGTCTTCGTAAGTACACATGTCATCATTGAGGACAACAATAATAGTACAATAAAATTAAAGAGACTTCTATCTTTGAGTGATAATTTTTTCTATTATCTTAGATGGCAAACTGTGAAAATAAGGCGGTTATTACCTTTGGTCAAACTCCTATATTGAGAATCTAAGATTAAATATGGAAATATTCTATATTATTCAAGCTTAAAGATAGCATAAAGGTTGAAGAAAATAATATTGGCAGGGTGACTTAAGTAAGCATACATGAAAATAAGTTAAATAGAAAAGATTTAGTAAATTATACATCTAGAGGGATGAGATTGAAACTCTTAAAATAGATTCACCATTAGTAGCAAACTAAATTAATACTAGACTATTGAAAAATATTAAGTTTTATAGGAAAAAATAAGTCAATGATGAGTGTAACGACCTACTAATCCAGCAGCGTTACACAGTGTTTTAAAATAGTGCCTAACTTCTTAAGCGAATCATTTGGACTCAAAAGTGTAATCAAAATGAATTAAAGGTTATGTACTAAAATTTTTTGTCAAATGGTATAAACTTTTCCATTAAAACTTTAAACATTTACAAGGGATCCCAAAAGAGTTCAAATAAAATACCATTACATTTAATGTTTTGAAAGTAGTTGGCCTAAGCGACAAAAGTGGACTTCTACTCTAACTCCCTCAAAATATCCTGATCGCGAGCATGGCTGGTCGACTTTTCCCTTGCCCTTACCTACACCATAGAGCACCCGTGTGCCAAGGTCCAGCAAAAAAACCCCCACAAGGAATAATAATAGTTGCATTCAATATAAACAAATATTAGCATGCTTCACAACTTATAAAAATATTCCTTCCAAACATATAAACCATTAACATATTTCACATATTGTAAACATGCTCAATTCAAACTCATAAATTATTTACACGGTCGTATAAAGCAGCCTTGCCGAGCAGCTCAACCGAGCGGGGTGCGACTCCCGACACCAAGCTTATGGTCCATGACAGGCAAATTTGTACATCACTCCCATTGTGATCCCGCCATAACGGCCTACATTTTGCATGTATATTGCTGAATACGGACCATGTTGATCATTCACAGACAATTCAATATAAATAAAACATAGTAAACATCATTATGAAGAAAAAGGGAACCCATCCCTAACAAATTCAGATATACAGTCATAATCGCATCCCAACAAAACCGGGCAAACACCATACTCCATGTGCATATGGCAGTTAACTTACCTTAGGTCCTGCGCAAGAATCATTACGACCTCGAGTGCTATTCTCTCCCGAGCCTCTCGAAAAACCTAGTCACAACAGTATAATGTAAGTTTAGTTTCCCATAAACCACAACCTGCCATACTTTCTCTATAAACCTCACTAGGCCCCCAAATACTCTTTAACATGTCTCAATATGTCTTAGGAACCTTAGCTTATGATCCCCCAAGGTTACCCATTAAAACCCATTCAAAATGACCCCAAAATAAGGCTGCCAGCACCAGCCATTCGACCGCCTAGCATAGGCCGGTTAATTGGGTGGCCAAAAACCCTAGCCAACCCAAACCGCAGGCCGGTCGACCGAGTGCCCTAGGCCAGTCTACCGGCTCAAGTCAGAGAGCAATTTTGCATTTTCTTCAGCATTTCGAACTTAACCATTTTCAACCCAAACTGCTTCCATGCATGGTTTTGACCCCCAAAACAGCTTATATAGGTAATATGCGACATCAAAACACCTTTTAACTACTCCATTACTTATCAAAACCACAAATTGCAAATTTAGGGTTCTAAACCCAATTTTTGTTCTAATTCGAAAATCATCCTCAAATCATGGATTCCAATCTGAAATCAAGTTCTACAACAATTCATAGCTAAGTTATAATACACATACACCCATCAAAACAATCTAAAAGCCCCCAAATTTATAAATTCCAACAAAATCCCTAAGATTCTATCAAGAACACCATTGAAGAACAAAATGAAGAAATTTACCTTAGCTAAAGCTTTGATTCCAAATTTGATAGAGAATTAACTCTATTCTTCAAGCCCCAATTTGACCCTTGAATCTCTTTGGAAATTTTGTAAATCCTTGTAGAATTAATCTTGGTAGAAATCTTTTAAGTTGAAAAAGGAATGGAAAATGTCTTTGATGATGGGATCTCTAGAAGCAAGGAGAGAGAGAAAGAGAAAGAGAGAGAGAGAGAGAGAGAGAGAGAGAAATATGTGCAAGGGAAATCCTTCAGATCTGGTTTTCCTCTTTTCTCAAATTTTAGAGTCAAAAGACCATTTTTCCCTTCCCACTCAATTGCCTTTTAAATCTTACCCAAGGGCATTTTGGTCATTTCATTTATAACTCTAATTACAACAGTAATTCTCAATTATCACTAGTATCACTAAACATAATTATTCCACAAATTAATTTCATTTTACCAATTTTCCCAAATTATAGCAATTCCCAAAATACCCCTAGTCTCGACCCGAGCCAGACATGACTTTTCTGCTAAAACTGCTCAAAAGAATCCACTCATGCCGAAAAGCACATATATCCACATAATAATGTGGTCTCAAAGAACATGGCACAAAATATATACAATTATACCATCAACGAGTCAAAATTACAAAAATGCCCCTTTTTAACAAAAGAGGGTTTTTAAACACATTTAATAGACATAATCATGCATACTCAATTATATAATAATATAGTTTACATCATTACCAC
This sequence comes from Humulus lupulus, assembly GCF_963169125.1. Taxonomy (NCBI): domain Eukaryota; kingdom Viridiplantae; phylum Streptophyta; class Magnoliopsida; order Rosales; family Cannabaceae; genus Humulus; species Humulus lupulus. Next base: position 238,274,307 of record NC_084802.1, on the reverse strand, counting down.
ACGTGCCCTCCCAATATGCTAATCAAAGTACTTAATCTTATTAGGATTTTTAGGACGCTACAAAAAGTTAATAGTGTTAGCACTAAAATATATAAATCTCTTTTGTGGTGATTAGTGATTGTAATTATCATTGGAAGGTTATTCTTTAAGCTTCCAATTAAATTCAGTCAAGTGTGAAAGTATCATAAAGGTATCAAGGATACTATAAGAATTTCACATATGTAGACTTAAAGGTGGTGTTGTTTCTCTTAAAAGATTGAAGTTTTCTCTGTAGAATGTCCATGAAAAGGGATTATGCACATGGTCATAATAGGTGAGATTTTTACTTCTCGTCTAAATATTGTGGATATGTGTGTGTTGTTACTGGTTCCATTACAAGGAATAGTCAGTTCAGTGCTACAAGAAACGAAAGATTTATATGGAATTTTGTAGCAATTACACTAAGTTAAAGTGGAAATAAAAAAATACTTTACTTTAAGCATTGAAATTATGGTCATTACTAAGAATTGTTGAGTTTATTTAATCAAATGGGGGAATGTTATATTTTTTATATAATATAATGTTTGATTAAATAAATCAAATAATGGAGTTACAAAAGTCTTTATAATTTATTTAGAGGAGTTATAAATCTATTTACTTAAGATTACATGATTTAACTTAAGGTTACAAGATTTATAACTCCCAAGTCACTTCCTCTACCTTATTGTTCCTCCATAACACCTTCACTAAGGTGATAGTCTTGCATCGAGACTTTATCCTTTCTGTCAAGGATCTATACTGGTCGTTCCTCATAAGACAAGTCATGTTGTAACTCCAGGGTCATATAACTCAACACGTGTGTTGTATCTGACACATACCTCTGAAGCATCGATACATGAAACACGTTATGGACTCCTGATAAAGCTTGAGGCATAAACAATCTATAAGCTACCTGCGCAATCCTCTCCAGGATCTCAAATGGTCTGACGAACCTAGGGCTCAACTTTCTTTTCTTCCCAAACCGTTTACTCCTTTCATTGGCAAAAATCAAAGAAAAACATAGTCTCCAACTCAGAACTCCACGTTCCTACGCTTTGGATCTGCATAGCTTTTCTATCTACTCTACGAAGTGAGCATTCGAGCTCTAATCTTCTCAATGGCCTCACTGGTCCTCTGAACTGTCTCAGGACCAAGATACTTCCTCTCACCCATTCCATCCAAATGAATGGTGATCTACACTTCCTAGCATACAACATCTCATACTAAGCCACACCGATTGTCGACTGGTAACTGTTGTTGTAGGAAACCTCAATCAAGGGAAGATACTTACTCTAGGATCCCTCAAAATCCAGTACACATGTTCAAAGCATGTCCTTCAATATTTGAATCATCCTCTTAGACTGCCCATCTATCTGAGCATGATAAGCAATACTGAACTTCAACCTTGTGCCCATTGCCTTCTGATGGCCTCCCCAGAACATAGAGGTCAAGGTGGGATCCCAATTAGACACTATATACTTTGGTGCCCCATAGAAACATAAAATCTACCTCACATACAATTCAGCATACTAATCCACACTGTAATTCGTTCTCACAGGTAAAAAGTGAATTGACTTGGTATATCTATTCACGATCACCCATACCGATGTAGGATTTTGGAATTTAAATCTAGATGCATGTTCCTTATTGTTTTTCCAAAAACATAATAGAAACATAGAATCGCATGGCATGCATTTAAACATCAAATTCATAAATTAAAACAAACACAAAGATGTAGAAACTTGCGAATACGCAGCGGAACAATGTCTCATTCGTTTATATTCTCTATCCGTTTGTCCTATCTGGATGCTAGGAATGGTCAAGAATCTAAACTAATTATATTATTCCAAAGTCTTCCAAGCCTGTCTCTAAATCAAGCCTAACAAAGAGTGGGCAAGTTCTCTTCACATGAGATAAAATTAGAGAGGGGAGAACAAAAGGAATGAGTGCTCAATAAGGGATTAGGCTGTCTAGGTTTTCACTTACACAAATGAATCAACTTAGACTATCTTCAGAAAACCCTAGACACTGCATTCCTTATATAGGCAACTTAATGGGAATTATTTTAATTAAATTAATTAAACAAAAAATCCAAAGCTTGGTGTGAGCATGGAAAAATGACAAGAGAAGCCAAATAAGAAGCAAGCACCCAAGAAGTGCTTTGGCGAGCTCCCCCAGGGGGCGAGCTCAGCATGGGGGTGACCTAAGGGGGAGAGCTCAGGGCCACCTGAAGCCCAGATACTACTTTGACCTTCCCCAAAACTCCCTATAAGCTAAGGACATGGTTCAGAGCACCTCAACAACATTGGAATACCAACTTAAGACCATCGCAAAGCTTGAAAGGAAACAAGCTCAAAGAATCCCTATAGCCTGATGGAAAAGTACCGCCTCAACCTCGAGCTATAAATGCCTTGCACACAATGTCTCAAGTGTTATATTATTTTATAATATAATGTAATATTATATTATTTTATAATATAATGTAATATTATATTATTTTATAATATAATGTTTTAGATTAAATAAATGTGACATAGAGTGTCACATATTGTAACATATAATAGAGAGTTACATTATTTGGATATATGTGAAAAATCCAAACATGTAACATATTTGGTGTTACAAATTCATCACAAATTTGTAACTCCCAAATATTACCCAATAATGTGTATATTATATGTTACACATTTGAGATTGGATTTCATAAAGCCATATGAGAAATGGCTGATAGAGATGTGATTTTAACTCCCATATTGTGTATGGAAGTTACAAAATCAAAGTGGAAATAAATTGGAACGTTTTGGAAAAAACTCAAAAAATTGGTTGCTGAAACTGACCAAGGGCCGCGGCGCTTGAAACTAGCGCCGCGGCGCTAGTGGCTGACAGATTCATACTAAGTCGGTTTTTATCCAATTTTGAACGTTTCCAACAGCCAAGTAACTCCCAAATCTCTATTTTAATTCCATAAAACACCCAATTTATCATTGGTAACAGCCATGGGGGTTGGTGGAATTTGAAATTCAAAGGGTGTCTCTAAACTCTATAAATAGGAGCCTAATGCTCACTTGTAAGACACACCATTTCTATCCACTAGAGCACTTGGCTAGAAACACCTTGAGGCTTGATTATTCCAGAAAGCATTTCCAAAATCTGTGAGAGATCCCTTAGTGCTTGAGTTAGGGGGAAATAAGCTTTTGGACAAAGGTTTCAAACCTTGTTCAAGTTGGTGATCCCCAATACTCTTCACTTTGGTTGTGTGAGTGAGAGTTCTTTGTTCATTGTTCTTATTCTTGTTCTTTTATTATATTGCTTTTCTTTTCTTCTATTATTCACTCTTTTACATGTATCTTTTGTTTTAGAGTTGTAATCTCATCTATATCTTTTCATTATACTACTTCTAGTTTATTTGTATATTTTGTCTTAGAGTTGTATTTTCTATTTCTATCATCTTCTACCTCTTTCTCTATATTTACATGTACCTTTTGTCATAGAGTTGTAACACTTTTAATCAATCAATATTTATTTGTAATATATTGTCTAGAGTTGTAACATTATCTTACCATTTCCATTGAGGCAATATTATTTTTCCTAACATCAAGGGCATATCAAGATACAGGCAAAGAGGAGGCATAAAAAAGGCCTAAGTAGTACGGAGCACAAACTATACACGATCATCAAAAGAGTAGTGTCCATACTAAGTCAAAAGAATAGTGGTCCTACATGTTCAGACAGGTAGTGTAACGACCCAAATTCGCTATTAAGGCTTAAGGGCCTTGTCTAGTGTGCCTGGAGGGCATAATGGGATTCTGTGTGTGACTTTTATGAGTTTAATGCATGATTATGATTTAATGCACGTTATATGACTATTTGATTATTTGTGATGCATGGCTATGTGAATTAGTATGCATGTAGACCTGATTGAGCATATTTGTAATTTGGCCATTTTGGGCATGACCGTGTTGATATCTGTGATCTATGACTCGAGACGATCCTAGAGTGAGCGGGTTAGCGGAAAAGTCAAAGCGGGAATCTATACCCGGCTTGGATTAAGCTTGGGAGCTTAAATGAGAATTTTGGAAATATATTGAGGTTAATCTTGATGATGAGGAATGTATATTTGATGATTAATCAGGTATTGGGTAGCGAGCGGGAATTATTAGGAACACTTGAGGAATTAGTGGGAATTGGGTTATATGACTAAAATGCCCCTTTATGGACATAAAGGTTTAGAATTGTTAAGGGAGGGCATTTTGGTCTTTAGGCTTGTAAGAGATGAGTTAAAGGGAGCTTTATACTTAGTGGATTTAGTAGAAAATGAGTTAGGGCTGAAAAAGAAAGAAAGGAAGAAGAGAAAAGAAAAGAGAGAAAAGCTGAAGGGTCTTTGTTCCAAAGATCGGTTTGTGGCTCTCCCAACCAATTTCCTTCATTTTTCTTGGAGGCAAGCTCAGTGGAGAGCTAGGGTAGGCTGAGCATCAAGGATCCTAAGCTAGACTTGAGGATTGGCAAGGGATTAGCAAGATGACATCTGAATTTTTGAGGTAAGTTCTTGGAGATTTCAGTTTTAGGGCATAACTGGTTTGAACTGTGTTTTTGAGCTAAGTGGATGGGATTTTTGGGGAAATCAGGTCAAGGTTGTGAAGGTACAAGCTAAGGAGGTCTAGGGTTCAATTCAAGGACGAAATTCCACCCACGGTATGATTTCTAAGACCTTATCTTTGATTGTTTGAGTGGATTTCTGGTTTTTGGGTTCATTATGTTAGATTTTGAGTTTTGGGTTGCTTGAGCTTGGGGTTGAGTTCTTGGGATGCTTGGGATGAGTGTGAGGTGTGGTTAAGTGTGTTTTTGGGCTTGGGAAAGATTTGGACAAGTTTGGGGTTGAAATGGTGGAAGAAAATCGCAAGAAGCGATTTTTGGGTTTGGCTGGTCTGCAACTAGCGCTACAGCGCTAGTCAGGGGGCGCTGTAGCGCTAGCCCCTGTTTCTGATGGGGTGGTTCTGCTTGTAGCGCTACAGCGCCCTCTTTAGAGCGCTGTAGCGCTGCACTGTTCACAGAGGGGATTTTTGGGCTTTTGTGAAGAGATTTTGACCTAGGGTTCGGGGCTCAATTCCGCCACTTTGTTTTGGGGATCTAGGACTTCCCGGGGGCTCGGGATTGGTCCCGAGGCTAGGTTTTGGACTTGAGGTTTGGTAATGACTTTGACTTATGGATTTTGCTTAGGTAAGCTCTAGGGCTCGAGTAGGATCGTGCTCAAGGAGTCAGGTTGATCAAGGTCATCGAATTTAAAGGTAAGAAAACCGTAACACCCGGGATTAAGGCATGGGCCCACAGTGTTATTGCAGGGCATGGCCCTAGATTGTTTTACTTGCAAATGTGTGACCTTGGATGAATTATTATATGTTTGAATGATTATTTTGAAATGTATTATGCGTGCGATTATAATGAAATGAACGGCTAAGGCCGACAGCGGCAAAGGCCGGGTACGGCCTTGGGGCCGGAAGTAACACTCAGCACATGGGGTGCTTATAGCCAGGGTGGGACCCAAGGGATACATGAGTTATCCTAACGGTGAGGACCGAGACCCCAGGCTTTGGTAAGGCCTCTGGGGCGGCATGGCCGTGCTTGTTTAGTCTGATGGTTTTCCTATTTATCAGTGGATTATGTCAGCTATATACTATGCATATGTTATGTACTATTTGGGTTTTCTTGCTGGGCTTCGGCTCACGGGTGCTCTGTGTGGCAGGTAAAAGCAAGGAGTCAGTCAACCGGCCATGAGTATGGAGAGCGTGGGGGCGGCGCGTACATGTTCGACCTGCCCGACTGCTTTGGTTGGGGGCATTTTTGTATATGGCTGTATTAACTCATTCTTTTGATAGTTAACCTGGTGTAAATCTATTTTTGAGTTGAAAATATTTTGTAAACCTTATTTTGGGATCCCAGATGTTTGACACTTAACGTTTTCAATGAAACTAAACATTTTCCAAAGAGTACAGCCTTAAACTCTGGTTTATACACACTTTTGGTTTTAGAAACCACGTAGAGTCAGTCAAAAGCACGATTTCTGTTTTAAACTCACTTAGTAACGGCTCTAAGGTAGTAGGGCGTTACTACTTGGTATCAGAGCGAGGCAAGGTTTATTGGTTCTGGAGAATGACCGAACATGTACGCACGCCGCCATTGAAAAGCTCGACTCAGGGTTTATTGGTATGGTCGATTGATATATACATGAATATGTGTTTATTGCTTTGTGTGCCTGCCTAGATTGTTATGAGCATGATGAGTGAAATAACATATGCATGATACCAGGGCAAGGCCCGTTGTGTGTTGTATGATATCTAATTGTTATGTTGGATTGTTGATTCGGTTGTTGTTGGGATTGAGAGGTGGAAATTGGACCTTGTTATCATGCCTGATGAGCGGTGTCACTGATTGCAGGCATTTAGTTGTAATGCCTCGCCAATCATCGAGACTCCGCGGCATTCGGGCCGAGGATGACAACCAGGGTCAGGACCCTCCACCTACTCCTCAGAACTGGCAGCAAATTTTAGCCCAGATGGAGGCTAGGTTGAAGAGAACAGAGGAAGAGCTTAGTCAGTTGAGGCAACCAGCTCCTCCACCAGCCACTGGGTTACCACTACAGCCGAGTGTGGTACCAGCTTCGGTTCAACCTGTGACTGAGAACAGGTTGGAACCACTGTATGAAAGATTCAGGAAACAGCAACCTCCTACCTTTGAGGGCAGAGCAGACCCACTGCAGGCTGAGCAGTGGATGAGTACGATTTCTGTAATCTTGGACTTCATGAGGGTTGAAGGAAAGGACAGGGTTGATTGTGCCAGTTATATGCTTAAGAATGATGCAAGAATATGGTGGGATGTGGTAAGGCAGCGAAGGGATACTGCAGCTATGACTTGGGAAGAGTTCAAGAGCATTTTTAACGAGAAGTGCTACAGCGTGGCAGTTCGAGCCGCGAAAGCTGACGAGTTTATCAACCTGACAAAGAGCAGGTTATCCGTCACCGAGTACACCCTGGTATTTGACAGATTGGCAAAGTTTACGCCAGAGCTAGTGCCGACTGATGCGGCCAGAAGGGACAGGTTTATATGGGGATTGAACGTAATGATCGCCCGTGATGTGAGTATTACACTAGCTCCAGAGACTACTTATGCGCAAGTGGTAGACAAGGCCCTCACTGCTGAGAGGGCTGAGGATCAGATCTGGAAAGATAGCGCTGCTAGGCGCGATACCAGGAGGGCAGTGCCTTCTTCTTCTAGGCCTAGTCGGGGCAGCGGCCCCAGTGAGCAGAAGAGGAGAGCACCTGATTCATTTGCTCCTTATGGTTCTGATAGGAGGGTTCGCGGTTCGATGGGTGGCCGCCAGGGCGGAAATGACAGCTGGAGGAGCATTCCGATGTGTCCTCGATGCAGGCGACGGCATCAGGGCGAGTGCCGGACCAGGGCATGTTTTGTTTGTGGGAGCACCAGCCACTTGAAGAAAGACTGCCCGCAGGCCAAGAAAGAGGAGCCAAGGCAGGGAGACAGCCTCGCTCCTGCTAAGGTTTTCACTTTGACTCAAACTGAGGCAGAGGCCAGTCCCTCAGTGGTCACAGGTCAGATTTTTAGCGCTGGATCCTTGTTTACTGCATTGATTGATTCTAGTGCTACGCACTCATTTGTTTCTGCTAGGGTGATTGATCAGCTTTGTAGACCTAGTATTTTGTATGCTAGGGGCTTTCAGACTTTATTGCCTACAGGAGAACTGGTAGTCTCTAGGAGGTGGGTTAAAGCATTACCAGTAGTTATAGACGGTAGAGAATTGTTTGTCGACCTGGTTGAGCTAGATATGGACGATTTTGATATAATACTAGGAATGGATTGGTTAACACGGTATGGAGCAACAATTGACTGTAAGCGACAAATGGTGACCTTTGAACTAGAAGGCGAGGCACCCTTTGTGTTTGTGGGAACGGTGAATGGACCGCGGGTGCGTACGATCTCAGCACTAAAGGCTAGAGACCTGATGCAGGAGGGTTGCATAGGATTCCTAGCAAGTATTGTAGATTTCTCCAAGTTGGCGGCAGAGGGACCGAATGAAACCAGAGTGGTCTGTGAGTTTCCAAACTTGTTTCCAGCAGATCTGCCGGGATTGCCGCCACAACGGGAGATTGAGTTCGTCATAGAGTTGGTTCCGGGAGCAGAGCCAGTGTCCAAGGCACCCTACAGAATGGCTCCGGCACAATTAAAAGAATTGAAGATTCAGTTGCAGGAACTACTGGATTTGGGTTTTGTCAGACCGAGTTTCTCGCCATGGGGTGCTCCAGTGTTATTTGTTAAGAAAAAGGATGGATTGCTCAGGATGTGCATCGATTACAGGGAGTTGAATAAGTTGACCATCAAGAACAAGTATCCGTTGCCTAGGATCGACGATTTATTTGATCAGCTTCAAGAGAGTACAGTGTTTTCGAAGATTGATCTCCGATCAGGCTACTATCAGTTGAGGATCAAAGAAGAGGACGTGCCAAAGACTGCTTTCCGGACACGGTATGGGCATTATGAATTTTTGGTTATGTCCTTTGGACTAACCAATGCCCCAGCAGCATTTATGGATTTCATGAACAGAATTTTCAAGGACTATCTGGATAAGTTTGTGATTGTATTTATCGATGATATCCTAGTATACTCCCAGTCAGAGACAAAGCATGAGCATCATCTGCGCCTGGTGTTGCAGCGGTTAAGAGAGCATAAGTTATATGCTAAGTTTAGCAAATGCGAGTTCTGGTTATCACAAGTGTCATTTCTGGGCCATATTATCAGTAAAGATGGGTTACTGGTCGACCCAAGCAAGACGGAAGCAGTAAGAGATTGGCCTAGACCCAGCAATGTTCCTGAAGTTAGAAGTTTCCTTGGACTAGCAGGTTACTACCGGCGGTTTGTAGAAGGGTTCTCCAGAATTGATACTCCATTGACAAAATTGACAAGGAAGAAGACCAAGCATGTGTGGACAGATCGATGTGAGAACAGTTTTAAAGAGTTGAAGCGGCGGTTGATTACTGCACCAGTGCTGAGCCTGCCAACAGATGATGAGAAGTTTGTGGTCTACTGTGACGCTTCTAGACAGGGTCTGGGATGCGTATTGATGCAGGCTGGGAAGGTGATAGCGTATGCATCAAGGCAATTAAAGGATTACAAGCAAAAGGAGAAGAGGAGAGGAGAGACCATTATACCTTTGGACGACGGAAGGACTCGACATTCCACCAGCAACACCCCTAAATTAAGGTGTTGTAAAAAATATACACCAATGAGGCAAGCTCAAGAGCAAAGGCGAAGGGGAGATGCTAATCAGAGGAACGAGGCAAAGCTCACATCTAAGGAGGCACCCACTGACTAAAGGGGAAAACTCAATAGGAGATGGTCAGACGTAAGGAAGACACCCCTTATGGCTCCTCCCAAGGACACAGGAAAGGGGAAAGTCAATCCCACTGACCTTAGAGACTCCTTAAATAAAAGGAGGCAAGAACTAGACACTGAAATGAAGAGCCCTCAGAGCAAGATAGTCACCACATCTGGAGGACGCGTGGTTGACGATGAGTTCGATTAAGAATCATCGTTCACAAGGGAAATTCAAGTGATGTGACTCCCATCCAACTTCAAGGTTCCTCACATGACCCCATACAAGGGTACTACGGACCCTAAGTATCACTTAGACGACTTCAATGACCTGATGAAGTTAAGGGGGTCAATAGTAGAGAAGGATGCCATTGTTTCACTATAACGCTAAAAGGAGATGCATAAAATTGATTCAAGAGGCTAAGGATGGGAACCATCAGGTCATGCCAATAATTTTCTTATAAATTTCTCCAGTAACACCATGCCATGCGCGATTATGCCATGCCGAGCACCAGCCTCGCTAACATAGAGCAAGGCATAGGCGAAAGCCTAAAGGCTATATTCATAGGTTCAACATTGAAGCAGCCAAGGTAGGAAGGTTGACTTAAAGGGAACTCAAGATGGAAATCATGGCCGGGGTACGACCAGGAAGCAAATTATTGTATAACATGATCGAAAGGGAGGTCACAGACATAGATGACTTCTTCGAGTGAAAGAAGGGCATGAAAATCTAATGGCAAGAGGAATGGAGCCTCCACCAGCGCCCTCTGCTCGCGACAACTCGAATATTGCCAAAAGGAAAAGAGCTTATGAAGGACTAAAAAATGACCATCAGAGGAAGCACAAACGCGAAGGTGAACCCAAGTATGCGCCATATATTTTCTATACGGGCCTGACGAATATAGAGAACACATTTTCCTCACGAACAAAAATCGGGTTCCATTCAAGAGACTTCTGTTGATGAAGAAGGATCGATTCCAAAGGGACCTCAACAAATATTGTCAGTACCACAATGATATAGGCCACACCACGACAGAGTGTGCCCATTTGAAAGTAGAAATTGAGGAGCTCATATGTTGAGGCACCTTGGCAGGTATGTTGGAAGGGAGAACCCAAGACCAGAGGAGAGGCCAGCCTCGCCACGAACTCAAGAACAGGCCCCAGAGATGCTAGGGGAAGTCAGAACAATATTCAGAGGCCTTGAGTTCGAAGGAGATTTGAGAAAAGGAAGAGACATATATGCCCAAGAGGCCAAGCAAAGCCCACCCCCTTGCAAAATGTGCTTAGAACAGCATCCCCCAAAGAACTTTAAAGGGGAAAGCAATTCGATAAATTTCACAGAGGAAGATGCCTGGGGCTTTCATTTCCCCCACAGCGATCCCCTGGTGTTAATTGTACAGCTAGCCAATATGAAAATACATCGGGTTCTAGTGGACAATGGTAGTTCGGTAGATATCTTATATCGCCCAGCATTAGAGAAGATGGACCTGGGCATCAGAAATTTGAAACCATGTAGCACCTCCCTATATGAATTCACTGGGGACTCGATACAGTCACTGGGAACGATCAAATTGGTTCTCACCCTAGGAGAGCAACCCAGACAAACCACTATTATGTCAAATTTATTCGTAGTCGATTGTGCCTTTCAATGTGGTATTAAGGAGACCCTCCTTGAGAGTCAAAAGAAGTGACCTTCGTCTATCACCTGACGTTTAAGTTCCCTACCCTGGGATGAGTGGCATGCTTAAAAGGAGAGCTAGGGAGTGTTGCAATACCTCTCTCAGGATAGCTGCCAAACCACAGGAACCCATGACAATGGTGATTCATGGGTAACCAAACCCTCAAGAATTAGACCCTTTGGTCACCTAGGAGATCAGAACTCAAACCAACGAGAGAGAGAGAGATAAATGGGCTACACCTAAAAAACCACAAGTTAGATGAAATGGTGCAGAAAATGCTATAAGTGCTCAACTGCATGGTGCAAGGAAAGTCTGGCGTACCTTTCACCATGTACGCAGTGGAAGAGTTGGGAAGAAAGGAAACAAACTTCCCCGTCAGTAGTGGAGGGACCCAACTTCCAAGGAGTAGTTCCCATGTCTCAAACACCATGGAGCTTCCATTCCAAAGACGCAGCCAAGAAATTGGGAGCAAACGCATGTTGTGAACACCCTCACCTCCAAGAAGACGCTAATGGGTGAGAGAAACATGTCAAAACAAAGAGAAGAAGGAGTGAAAGGAAAGAAGGTCCTCGCTACTTCTCTCATGAAGAAGAGTAAAACACAAGCTCTGCCCGCCAATGACCTTCTGAACTCAATAAATAGGAGGAGAAAGGGGCTAGAAAACACAATGAAGGATCTTAGAAGAAAGATAGCAGCTGGGCAAAAGGGGAAGCTAGGAGCCAATAAGTTGGAGGAAGAATCTCCACTTTCAATGGAGATCCAAGCAGACCCTCTCCTATCTTACCCCAAAGAACCACGTGTGATTCCTTATGAATGGGAATTCCTTCGGCAACACCGGACCTTCCACGACTACACGACACCCACTGGGAGCCACGTCTATGTAAAGCAAGGTGAAAATGAAATTCTGAGAAAGTACATTCGACGCTTCAACGCAAAGGTATCTAAAGTGGGATGATTGTCTAAGGACGAGTTAAAAATGGTTATCACTGCAACGGTACATCCGAAGAGAAAAATGTGGGGGGTTATGTTCAAGAGAGTAACAGAGAACATAGTCGACTTCTCTGAAAGAGATGTGAAGTACATCCGAGTGGAGGATGACCATGACCACCTAAGGATAGGTATACTGGAACTTTGCTTCAAACCACCCCTGATAAACACCCACAACACTCTGGGAAACTAAAGAGTGCTACAGTATCCTACTATGAAGATTCACTAAGCCCTGAAAGCTCGTGATGATAGTGGATGCGAAGGTGAAGAGACCTACAATCCAACCCAAGTAGTTCCCACCAACACGCGCACTTGGGAGGGAATATCTGGTATAGTTTTAAGTTCAATACAATGAATCAAAAAGGTTACCCTAGTTAACCTCCCAACGTAGTAGTAAGTCCTCCCTATAGTGTTAGTTATGAATTAAAAAGGTCACCCAATTTCCCTCATGATGTAGTAGATGCATTGTTGCATGCATACCTTTGTACTCTACCCATCCTTAATGAATATGTTTCTTATTTGCATACTACATTTCTCATTTAGGCAAGCATGTATCTAACTATTGTACACCAATTGCTAATTGAAATTGTCAAAGTGCATACAAGAGCAAAATGATCAAAGTGCCCAACGAGATAAATCCTGCCAGCCACTTGGGGGTAAGGTATATAGCAAAAAAGAAAAAAGAAAACCTTGCAAGACATCTCATGAATTCATGAGGATCAGCTACCCTTATGGATATCAAGGGAGCCAAAAGGATCTACAAGGATAACCTCGTGGTGAAGGCTAATACCTCCATGAGAGGTAAAGCCTCAATGAGTACATCCACCGAAAAGCTTAGAGCATCTCTTGAATTCATGAGGATTAGCTACCCTTATGGATAATAAGGGATCCAAAATGTTCTACAAGGAAAACCTCGTGATAAAGGCTAATACCTCCACGAGGGGTGAGGCCTCAAGGAAGACGTCCACTGATAATCCTCGAGCGGCCACCAAGCCATCTACCCAAAAAAAAAGGGTCTTAAAAGAGACGCTTATGAAAATAAGTCAAAAGGTTTCATGAGGATAACCTCCTAATAAAGGTTAATACCTCCACGAGAGGTAAGGCCTCAAGGAGAACGTCCACCAATAAGCCTAGAGCGGACACCAAGCCATCTAGCCAAAAAGGGTCCTAAAAGAGACCCTTGTAAAAATAGTACTATGCATAATGACGAGAAGGACGCTTCTCGCACAAAATAACAAGTACGCGCAAAGATTATAAAAGAATGTCAAAAAACAAAAGGGTTAATATGTCCTTAGAAAAAAATATAGTCAAGGTGCACCAAAAAGACTATCGATGTCATGTCAAAGAAGACATAAATAATTCCTCACAAAAGAAGGACTTATCAAAGTCCTCTACGTACAATGTCAAAATAGGATGACAAAGGCTCAGGAGGCCAATACATCCTTTCAACCACTATAAAAATAAAAATGAGTGGTCAAAGTCCAACGGGCTAACACAACCTTAATAAAGACAATCAGCCACACAAAATTTGTCACCAAAACAAGAGAAATCGAGTAAGTTCCTTACAAAATAACTTATATAAAACTCTCCCCAAAAACAGGGACCCACGAAAGTTCTCACAAAAAAAGGAATTATGAAAGTTCCTCACTAAACATAAAAAGCCTAAGAAACCTCTCAGACCAAATGAGATGAAGGACAATACAACCAAATCAAAAGACTAAATAAAGGCACGAGGAATTGAAATATGCAGGAACAATCAACCCGTTCTTCAACCACCACACCTAGGAGGGGACGGCTTCCTATTGGAAGCCCATTAAGTAGTAAGTTAGACCTTATCTTCTCCAAAGTGAGAGAAATCAAAGTTGGGGTCGATGTTCCACACTATAAAAATAATATTCTTTGTGGCCTCATCCTCAATCTCCATCTGAGTGGCCTCCAGTGAGCCAACCTTTGCTTCCAACAAAGGAATTATGGCCTTCAAGGAACTAGCTTCCTTGTCCTGCGCTCGAGATCTAACTTCTAGGGAAGCCAGTTTGGCAATGGGAAGTTCTTTCTCCTCAATGATAGTAGAAAGCTTGACCTCAGTAGCATTTTTCTCACAAACTACCCCAGCATATCTGCTTTCACCCTCGTGGTCTTGAACTTGTAGTTCAAGCCTTTCCATATCTACTTTGGCCTGAATGAGGTCACCCCTTGAAGCTTTGAGCTCCGACCTCAGGCGAGACACTTCAGTCTCAGAAGAAGCTATACGGTGAGTAGCGATGAAACTCTGCACACAAAAAAAGAAGGAAGACACAAGTAATGGTAGAAGAGGGTTAGTGTAAATAATAAAAATAATAAAAGTAACCAAATACACAAAGGGACAAGTATTAAAAGGCTCACCTGAGTGACAGACTTCAAGAGAACCTCGCTCAGGTCATCCTCTGTCGAGTCAAAAATTCCCCTCCACTCGACCACAGAAAAATCCCTCCGCCTTGCGAATGAATGCCTCCCCATGCTAAGTAGCCTAGGAATGTATCCATGAGTGGGAGTTCCTCCCCTGGTATGTTGACTCAGAAAAGTGATCGGGACCACTTGTCGAATGTGAGGGAGAAGGAATATATCTAAAATCCCTTTCCTTAGGAGAAAAGTGGACTCGAAAGTGAAGCCCGGTAGGAGGTGGCGGACTAGCTTCATCAAACCGAGAAGAACCAAGAAACACTGGATCCTATGACAAAGCCGGTAGAGGACCAGTACAAGAGAGGGAAAGGACAGAAAAGCACCTCTTTAACTGAGTGGGAGGCAGTGGCATAGGAAGCACAACATGAAACATGTTTCTAGCATAGGCTGATGCTGGAATACGAATAATGTGAGACGACGAAGGAGCGTCGTTGTCCTTCAGAACAGCCTCGGGGCTTCCAACCTCAACCTCGCAAATCTTCCCATTAGGAAGTGGCAGGAGAAAAGCAAGATGACTAGCTGAAAATAGGCCATACTTGTGAAGGTTAGCCTTGGTAAAGTGGATCTTAGCTCTCTTATCCGAATCGGGTAATTTATTGATGTCCCTGATACGATTGAGAGCATCCCCTTCAATCTTAGGGGAATTCCCAACACCTGAAAAAGAAAAGGGGAGAAACGGGTTAAAAAGGTGTATATGGTAAGTTACTCAAGTAAGAAGGGAAATTCATAGCCAATAGAGTAACATGAAAAGCAAGGTAGAAGTACCTGACATATGGAAATCTCTATGGGCAGTGGAGACGCTCTCAGTAAAGAAGAAATTTTGCTTCCAGCTCCTTGGGTTGGAGATGGACCCAACCACGAATTCCTTCACCTCAAAGGCTTTGCCAACATAATAAAAACCAAGAATAATGGGGACCTTCTTGAGAATGTACAAGTAGTGTATCTTCTGAGGTGAACTTTTTTCGATACAAGACGAACAAGAAGAATAAAGTGATCCAGGCATTAGAAACTAACTGGAAAAGAGCAATGTTGAAGTAGTTCAACACATTAACGAAAAAAGGATGCAGCGTGAGAGCTTCTCTAGACCTAAGGTTAAATTCGCTGAAAGCCACTGCCTCAGTAGGAGGATTATGAGTGAAACATCACTCAGTAGGAGGGATGCAGTGAATGAGAGGCACGAGCTTGTACTTCTTCACCACGTCAGCTAGCTGCAACGCATCCATCTGGGAGATGGTAGAAGCAGTGGCAAAGGGAGGAGTTGAATGGTGGATGGGAGAGGTTGCCTTCTTATGCTTCTTAGAAATATCTGAAATACAATAAGGTAAACAAGAAGTTAGTTCGAAAGTGGTTCTTTTCCAACGCCACTTCCTTCTGCCCAAACGAGTCTTCTTTCGAATAGAACGGGGGGCGGCATCAGTGGAGCATCCATCATAAGAATTCACAGGCCTAGGGGGAAAACCCACTTCATGTGGGCAATCTTGACTTTTCCAAGCAACACGACATCCCATAATTGGATGACGAAGACCTTCGAAAAGGAAATGGCGTCAGACAACTCGTTGCAAAGGACGGAGCCAAGCTTGCTCTCTATGTCCCAAAAATTGTTCCTAAGACGCGCTAATGGCCCTAGAGTTCCATGTCCTCATATTTCATGCTCAGAATCCAAGGATGAGAGCTCAATAGGCGTGACACCAGGAGGGATCCTAAAAGACCCTCTCAGGGCCATGACTAAAAGGCTCAACAAATACATATGTACATATAAAATTGGAAAACAAAATCTCTATGCCTAAGCAAACAAAAGACACTCTAAACAAGAAAGCGTAGCTTATGGACCTAGACATGGTTTGGTGCAAGACAAATTAATAACTCTCCCCAACATCAACAAGAACACAAAACAATACATATATAAGTGCAACAAGGAGGCCAACCTATCTTACATGGACATAAGGAGAGTACGAATAGAAAGTGTACTTGGAAGAAGCGGAACTTGAGGGTAGAGTTGCAAAGTAGGGGGTAACCTCGGACAGGAGCGACCTTGGAGGGAGAACTCACCAGGAGGGCGACCTCATGGGGCAACATCACCCAGGGGGACGACCTCAGGTGATGGGAAAACTCGTAGTGGTGGCCTAGATGGAATAATTGGCCACATATATATATAAATGTAAATGAAAGTACAAAAGAAAATAAAGAAAATTTACCTCAAGATGTTACCACTAAGGATTGGACCTCGAACCTCTTGGAAAAGGGTAATAGCTACCAACCACTAAGCCAAGTAAAAGTAAAAATGAAATGTGGTAAAATGTGAAAAATAGGGGGTTTATATCGGGAAAGCCAATCACTCCCAACCACTGGATCAAGATACAATCCAAGGGTAAAAAAAGAGAGAGAATGTGACTACCTTTCTTGAAAAGGTGCATAGGGATCCATGCCACCCTATAAAGAAATTATCATTGGTTAATTTAGTGTTATACCAAAAAGTGTAGAATTTCAAACTAAGGAAAGAAAAGAGCCATGGAAACTCTCCATCTCCAACTTAGTCCAAACGAAAGTACCATACAAAGTACACAAGACTCTACCTCCACTAGCTAACATTTTTCCCGCAACAAAGCATCACCAACAATCTACAAGGAGATACGGGGCACCTCCTCATAGATTAAGAGGCAAGTGTGAACTCACAAGAGAAGCCAAACAAGAAGCAAGCACCCAAGAAGTTCTTTAGAAAGAAGGGGAAGACCATAAGACTAAGCTCACGCCCCCAAGGAACCCTGGGGGCAACCTGGGGGGAGGGGGGGGGGGGGGGGGGCAGCTCTGATACTGGTTTGACATTCCCCAAGACTCCCTAGAAGCTAAGGATATTGTTCAAAGGGCCTCAACAACCTTTGAATACCAACTTAAGACCATCGCTAAGCTTGAAAG
This sequence comes from Humulus lupulus, assembly GCF_963169125.1. Taxonomy (NCBI): domain Eukaryota; kingdom Viridiplantae; phylum Streptophyta; class Magnoliopsida; order Rosales; family Cannabaceae; genus Humulus; species Humulus lupulus. The sequence continues at coordinate 238,256,890 of NC_084802.1, read as the reverse complement.
GAAACAAGCTCAAAGAATCCCTATAGCCTGGACGCAAAGTACCTCCTCAACCTCGAGCTATAAACCCCTTGCACTCAAGCACTCAAGGGCTTATCAAGAAACGGGCAAAGAGGAGGTACGAAAAAAGCCTAAGTAGTACGAAGTACGAACTATACACAGCCATCAGAAGAGTAGTGGTCGTACTAAGTCAGAAGAGTAGTGGTCGTACATGTTCAGACAGGTAGTGGTCATACATCCTCCCACACCTCTAACAAATTTCAGGTCCAACAGGCCTAAAACTCGATACCACTAATGCCTGCTCCATGATCCTCTGAGGTGCCACCTAGTACTACCACCCTTTTGTCCCCTTGGGACCATTTTTGTACTGAGAGCCATTAGACCTCCCTTATAAATAGAGCCTTCTCTGATCATTTAGGGGAGGTTGAAAAACTCATTGTACCCAAAGGCAATTGAGCAATACAAACACTATTTCTCTGGAACTTCATTTTATGTTCCAAGTTCCTTTTGCATTCTTCTAAGTTTATGAAAGTTCATTGATTGTTTACTAAGCTGTGAGTTTTTTTATCCATGTTAGTTGACGAGTTCTCACTGTCAACACTTGGACTCCCACACATGGACTTGGGCCCAATCTCTTTGTCTTTAATTTAAATCCCAATTTTTCCTAAATTCAAAGCCATTTTATTTATTTATCTTTTAACTAATTAATAAGATAATTAATTAAATCCTTATTCAAATTAACTAAATATAATTTGATATTTGATTTAATATTATTTAATTATACAGACACCAATTTATCAATATTAATAAATTCTTCCAAAGATTCTCTTTTATTCCCAAATTCATATTACATGTAAATATCACTAAATTGACCCAATCAATTTGATATTTCTAATTGATAATTAAATCAATTGTTTGAGACTATTAAACTTGATTTGATAAGAGACAACATGGGGACCATGGATCCATGAATACATACTTCAATAAATTCCCGTGAGATTATTTATAAAATAAATTATCTCATAATTTTTTAATTCCTCATGATTCCACTATATATTCGGAATTGAACTCTTAAATTCATAGAACGTAATTTCCAAAACACAAATACGTTATTCATTGTTATAACCATTATAGTTATTCAATCATCTATCAATGACTTACAAACGAGCTAGGTGCAAATTACCATTTTACCCCTCATAAATATTTTACCCTTAACTCCCACTAAGTTCCTTATAAATGATATTTTCGTGAACTTAATCACAGAAATGAGATCTCAATCATTTAACCTTTTGAGCAAAGCAGTTAAGGAAATCATCTTTTCACTTCTCATACAGAAGTTATAAATTTCAAATCTATGAAGAATACTCCCACTCAATTGCAATACTAAATCTCCAAGATGTAAGTATGGGCTAGACCATAGGGTAAGCTGGTAACGAACAACTCAAAAGATTTAAAGAATATAATTAGCATAATATTATCACTTAGAATTAAGATCCACTTGACCTATGGTCAACGTTGTGACATTGATTAGATTCGATAACAACGATACTTATTTATCAATCAATAATCAATATCAGTCCTAGTTTGATGTAACCAAATACATTCGATCTTATCTACTTGGTCAATGTCTAGGACAGGACATCACACACAGAATGTGTAAGTAGATCATATCGTAGATTACCAAATCAGTGAAAATCCAATGCACTTATTTAATCCTAGGACTCGTTCTTTTGAACATATAATTACAACTATAATCCACTGTGGCATAGTCACTATAATTGTAACTATCCATATGTTCAGGCTTTTATGAATGTTTGTATTAATTGAATAAACATGTAATAAAATACGTGAAAAATGTGTTTGAATAAACAAAATGAATCTACTTAGTTTATTGATAATAAAAATGTGTTACATGAGAAATATGATTTTATTAAGGGCATAAAATCCAACAACTGAGTCGTGCTGTCCCGCCATCCTAGGTGTCACGGGCTGGCTATTTGGGATCTCCATGTAGACAGAATGTGTCACACTTGCAGGCACTCCAAGCTAGCAAGTCAGCCTACAACTCATGCCTACGGGCAAAGAAACTCATTGGTTAGCCATAAAACACATCTCCTACATGCAACGTGAAATAACCAAGTATGAGCAAGCACAAAGCAAGTCATTCCATAGAATGTCCACACTACACAAAAGCATACAACAAGGAAAGTGGCATGCGAGAGCCCAACGAAGGCAACAATCAAGTAAGACATAGACAATAAAGAAGCATACACAGGCAAGAATGGATAAGCATCATTTTATTAATATATGGCCTTGATAGGGCAATAGAGTACACAGCTTAAGCCCCTATCTGTTGGTGGTCATGGTGCTTCCCTAAGTCACCAGGTCACCTCCCCCTAAGGAGCATTCTAGGGATACAAGATCTTCCTAGGTACATATATGATTTATGTCAGGGAGACATATGCATAATTACAATATCGCCACTACCCTACCCCATGAGGTTGCTTGGTGTAAGACTTGACTAATGATCAAGCACCAAGGCATGCTTGCTTACAAAATGGCCCCATGTGTGTGTGCCAAAGGGGTAGCACACCACACTCTCCCCCACTCAATTCTTCGGCATCCTCGACGAGGTAGCTTGTAGATCTTCAATCTGTTGCGTGATCTTTATCAAGTCTTCCACCATCTCTCAGCTTATCTCGTCGTCTGTGAGCCCCTTTCATTTTACCAGATACTCTTTGTGCTTTTTATGTTGAGTGGTGACCGTTCTCTCCACCAGGATTTCTTCAAGTTAACGCTTGCTCCTTGGCTGAATGATGACTCCTCCTCTGGTTGACTGGTTATACGCTAGACTGGTTGGATCTTCATGATACGGCTTCAAGTTGATGATGTGAATGACCAGGTGTATCTTCATCCACGCTGGTAGGTTGACGTTGTAGGAGGTTAAGCCAAATTTTGAGATGATTGGAACTGGACCCTCATACTTGCGAACGAGTCTGATGTCTTTGTCCCCTCGGAATCTCAACTGTTCGGGCCTCATCTTGATCAACACCGAGTCACCTGTTTTGAACTCCAGTGGTATGCGCTTCTAATCTACCCACTTTTTCATTCTCTTCGATGCTTTCTCTAAATAAGCTCGGGCAATCTCTATAGTTTTCTTCCAGTATTTTGTGAAGTGAAAGGCTCGCAGATTTTGACCTCAGTATTCATCCACTGTGTGGGGAAACAGTGGCTGCTGTCCATTAACAACTTCAAAAGGGCTCTTATTCGATGAAGAAATCTTTTGAAAGTTGAAGCAAAATTGAGCTACATGGAGTAGTTGTGGCCAATTCTTCTGGTTGGCATTGACAAAGTGGCCCAGGTACTCCTCCATGATCCTGTTGAATCCTTATGTCTGCCCATTTGTCTATGGATGGTAGCTCAAGGAGATATTCAATTGTGACCCTAAGAGGCTGAATAGTTCAGACCAGAAGGTCCCTATGAATCTCCCATCTCGATCACTAACAATGTTCTAGGTAACTCCCCAATATTTGACAATGTGCTTGAAAAATTATTGTGCTGTCTCTTCTATCGAACAATTCGGATGAACATTGCATATTTTGAGAATCTTTCCATGACCACAAAGATCGCACTTAAATCCCCTGTCTTCGGTAGGATAGTTTTATAGTCAAGAAACAAACTCTCCCATGGTCGGCTTGGGACTAGCAACAACTCCAACAACCCTGGTGTCTTGAACCTCTCCACCTTGTCTTGCTAGCAGACGAGATAGGTCTTGGTGTACTCCACTACATCATCTCGCATCTCTAGCCAGTAGTATCCCTGCTTCAAAAGGGCATGCATCCTCTGCCACCCTGGATGACCCACCCACAAAGTTTCATGACGTTCACTCAGCAATGTCTTTCTTAAATCTCAGGCTTTTGGAACATACAAGCGGCCCTCTTTGGCCATCAAAAGGCTCATTCTCTACCCAAGATTGGCGAGTCTTGCCTTCTTTCATGAGCTTCAAGATGGCTCTGACAACTGGGTCCTTCTCCAGGTTTTCTTTGATGCTCTCCTTGATGGGAGTATTCACCACGCTAGCGAAAAACTAGCCAAGATATTTACAGTTACCAATTTTTCTTTGCGACTCAATGCATCGGCTGCCTGGTTTAAGTGTCCTACCTTGTGCTCAAAATGGAAGTCGAATTCTGCAACAAACTCCTACCAACGTGCCTGCTTAGGGGTCAATTTCGGCTTGGTAAGGAAATGACTAACCGCTAAGTTGTCCATCTTCACCACAAACTTTGAATCCATCAATTAATGTCTCCACACCCGCAAGCAATGGATAACTGCGAGGAGCTCCTTCTCCTGGGTAGTATATCACCTCTCAGCATTGGAAATCTTGCGGCTCTCATAAGCTACCGGATGATCCTCTTGTACTAGCATCCTTCCCAAAGCATAATCTGACGCATCCGTTTGCACTTCGAAGGGCTTGCTAACATCTGGCAACGCAAGAACAAGATCCTCCATCATGGCTTCTTTCAAACTCCTGAATGCTTCAGCACACTTATCAGTCCACACCTAAGTCACACCCTTCTTCAACAGCTCAGTCAAGGATGTCGCCTTTCTTGAGTAGCCGTCCATAAATTGTCTATAGTTGTTGGCTAGGCCAATAAAAGAGTGTAGTTCCTTCACATTTGTGGGGGCCTTCCACTCTTGGATTGCCCTCACATTCTCCAGGTCCATACGAATTTGGCCACTCTCCATGATGTGGCCTAGGAACTTGATGCTCTCCTATGCAAATGAGCATTTCTCGTGTTTCACATATAGCTAGTTCTCTCTCAACTTCTAAAACACTTGAGCCAAATGTTCTCGATGCTCCTCCATCGTAGCGTTGTAAACCATGAAATCATCCAAGTACACTACCATAAACTTGTTTAGATATTCATGGAATACTTGGTTCATCACTGTGCAGAAAGTGACTGGTGCATTCGTCAACCCAAATGGCATAACTTGAAACTCAAATGCTCCATATCTAGTAATGCAGGTTGTCTTTGGGTCATCCCCATCTATGATCCTCACCTGATAATAACCCAATCTAAGGTCCAACTTCATGAAATACTTTGCTCCACTTAGCAGGTCCAACAAATCAGCGATCAGAGGGAAGGGGTAGGTGTTGTGAACTGTCACCTTGTTGAGAGCTCTATAATTAATGCACAATCTCAAGCTCCCATCGTGTTTCTTTTGGAATACTACAGGTGTGGTGAACGATGCCTTCGACGGTCTACCTCCAATAACTCCTTCAGATGCTTTCTCAACTCTTCTAGCTCGGGGGTGCCATTCTGTAAGGCGCTTTAGTTGGAGGTTTCACTCCCAGCACTAGCTCTATCTGGTGATCAATCCCCTTTCTTGGTGGCAAGGCTTTGGGGAGTTTATCTGGCATCATGTCCTTATACATCTTCAAGACCCTTTTAATTCTAGGTGGAACAACCTCCTCCAAAGCTTCTTCAATCACGGTAGGTGCCGCTACATAAGTGGTCTCCTGTTTCTCCATGCCATTGTTAAACTGTAAGGGTGGTAAAAGCTTCACACCATGGGTTGGTGTCAACTTTGTAGGCACCATCGATGGTGCCTCCCCATTATGAGTAAGCTCCCAGTAGCTGGAATCAAAATGGATCCTTTCTTGGTTAGGAATTCCATTCCCAAAACTACATCAAAGTCATCCATATGGACAACCACTAAGTCGGTCTATCCCTCCCACATGTCTATCTTAACTTTCACGCCCTTAGCCACTCCTTTTGTGGCGAAGTCCTTTGAGTTGACCACCTTCATGCAACCCGAATCTATCTCCAAATTTAGTCCCAATCGTTTGGCCTCGAGCTCTAAGAGGAAATTGTGTGTGGCGCCAGTATCGATCATCACACTCTTGGTCAGCTTGTTGTTGATGGTGGCGTCCACGAACATCAATCCCTTCCCCAGGGCTTTCTTCCCTTTTTCGTCGTGCTTCTTGAGAGCATTCAACAGGCGGACAAGGCTTATGTGCTCATACTCTTCGTCCTCCTCTTCTCATTCACGCTGCTCCTCTTGGCCAATGATGGCATTCAATTTTCCCCTATAAGGGAAAAGTGCCGATTTATGTTGTCCCTTGCATATCCAATAAGCTAGTGGCTTCTTCCCTGCGGCGGTGTCTGTCTCACTAGAAGAATTGGACTCTGCTGCCTTCTTCTCTCCCCCACTCTTACTCTACCACGACTTCCCAGAATTCTTACTCCGAGCACTACTTGAGTTGGTTGGAGGGGTAGTCCTCTTCAGTAGGCTACTTTCCAGCGTGTAATCATCCAAGCGTTCGGCAACAGCTTGAGCAGTGGCTAGGTCAGTCACACGCTGCCTCTGAAGTTCTTGCTTGGCCCACGGTTTTAGTCCTTTGAGGAAACAGAAGAGTCTGCCTACTTTGGACATGTCTTTAATATCGAGCATCAGTCTTGAAAACTTCTTAAGCTCTCTCAACTTGTCCCGACTTGCTTAAGCTCTCTCAACTGGCATCAAGCCATGTAGGTGACATTTTCTGCCAGAAATTGCGTCTTCAATTCTCTCTTTAAATCACCCCATGACGTGATTGTGCATCTACCATTCTCGATGTCACCATTCTTTGTCCTCCACCATACCTTGGCATCCCCGAAGAAGTACATGGTAGCCATGGAGACCTTCCCTTGTTTGGAATCGGCTCGCACGGCTCTAAAGTAGTGCTCCATGTCAAATAGGAAATTTTCCAAGTCCTTCTCGTCCCTAGCCCCATTAGAGAGCCTCGGCTCAGGCACTTTCACTTGACCATACTCCATACCTATGGGACCCGTTGTAGGCACATTCCCCATAGCTCGCATGGTTAGGTTCACCTTTGGGGATAGCTCAGTCATCTCATCTCTGAGCGTACCAACTCACTCCCTACAGTCCTCCATAATGTCGTTTATGAAGTCTTGTTAGTCCTTAAACTTGCACTCCACTGCCGCAATACGTTCCTCCCACCAAGGGGTATCAGATGTACTTGTGAGAGTATTTCTTTGCTCCAACGCAATTAACGGCCTAGCAGAACGTCATTCTCCTTCTCTAGCATGGCTAGGCGATTTCTTGTGTCGGATGATCCAGGATTACGACTAGTAGAGGATAGATCCCTGACCTTCTCATCCAAGCCATCTAATTCCCCCACGCACTTCTCAAGCGCTTTGATCCTCTAAGTATTGCTCACCTTTTGTGTGTTTCACCTAGCTTTCTCTAACCTAGCTCTCATACCAACTGTCACAGGCTGACTATTTGGGATCTCCAAGTAGATGGAACGTGCGACACTTGTAAGCAATCCAAGCAAGCAAAGAGCCTACAACTAACGCATGTGCGCAAACAAACTCATTGGTTAGCCACAAACACATCTCGTACATGCAATGGGCAATAATGAAGTATGAGCAATCACAAAGCAAGTCATTCCATAGAACGTGCACACCGCACAAATGCATACAACAACGCAAGTGGCACGCGATGGCCCAACGAAGGCAACAATCAAGTAACACATAGACAATAAGGAAGCATACACGAGAAAGTATGGATAAACATCAGTTTATTAATATATGGCATTGATAGGGCAATGGAGTACACAACTTAATCCCCAATCTGCTGGTGGCCATGGTGCTTCCCTAAGTCGCCAGGTCACCTCCCCCTAAGGAGCATTTTAGGGAAACAAGGTCTTTCTAGGAACATATATGATTTCTGTCTGGGAGACATATGCATAATTACAATATCGCCACAACCCTACCCCATGAGATTGCTTGGTACAAGACTTAACTAATGATCAAGCACCAAGGCATGCTCACTTACAAAATGGTCCCATGTGGGTGTTCCAAAGGGGCAACATGCCACACTAGGCAACCCGACCACAAAGTCCATGGTTATGTCCTCCCATTTCTACTCAGTAATACTCAAGGGTTATAGTAATCCTGCTAGCCTCTGGTGTTCAGCTTTCACTTGTTGACAAGTCAGGCACCTAGCCACATATTCGACCACATCTTCCTTATCACTGGCCACCAATACAAAGATTTCAAATCCTGATACATCTTCATGGTGCCTAGATGTAATGATTATGGAGTGGTATGAGACTAATCCATAATCTCTTTCTTGATACCCATATCCATCGGAACACATATCTGATCCTTGTACCTCAACATATCAGCCTCAAAGACTGTAAAGTCCTTAGCAACTCCAGCTAGGGCGTCCTCCCGATGCTTCACTAATTGAGGATCACCCATCTAAGCCTCCTTTATCCTCTCAAAAAGTGTAGACTGTAGAGTAATATTCGCCAATTGGCCAACAAAAACTTCTATCCCTGGTCTAGTCATATCCTCTGCCAATATCCCTGCTATCTGCTTCAAACAAAACATTTTCCCCGGACCTCTCCGACTCAAGGCATCTGCTACCACATTGGCTTTCCCTGGATTGTAGAGGATTTCACAACCATAATTCTTTACCGATTTCAACCAATGTCTCTGTCTCATGTTCAGATCCTTCTGTGTGAAGAAGTACTTCAAACTCTTGTGATCAGTGTATATCTCGCACTCTTCTCCATACAAGCATTGTCGCCACACCTTCAATGCGAATACCACCATTGCCAACTTTAGATCGTGAGTAGAGTACTGTTGTTCATACTCCTTCAATTTTCGGGAAGCATAAGCAATCACCTTCCCAGCCTACATCAGAACACAACCTAACCCTTGTCTTGAAGCATCACAGTAGGCCATAAACTTTTTCCAATCTGAAGGAAGACTAAGTACCAGTGCAGAAATCAACCACTGCTTCAATTCCTGAAAAACTATTCTCAAACCTATCGATCCAAACAAACTTCAGGTTCTTACTATAGGATCTTGGAATTTAAATCTAGATTCATGCTTCCTATTATTTATCCAAACACATAATAGAAACATAAAATAACATGACATACATATAAACCTCAAATTTGTAAATTAACATAAATACAAAGATGTAGAAACTTACGAATATGCAGCGGAACTGGAACAACTCCTTCCTTCAATCTCTCTAACCTTTGAATCCTTTCTGTAGTAGAGTATTATCAAGAGATTGAACTAGATCAGCAACACAATCTTCCTCACCAAGCCTTTGATCAACCTAGAACTAGTGTGGTCTGGTTCTCAACACATGAGATAGAGATCTAGAAGACAAGAAGAGAGAGTGGCCAAGAAAGGATTAGAGTGTCTGGGTTTTCACTTACCCAATGAATCAACTTAGACTGACTTATGAAAACCCTAGATATCATATTCCTTATATAGACAACTTAATGGGCTTTATTTAAATTTAAATTTACATTTGAATTAATTAAAATAATAAACAAAACGACAAAAGCGCTCCCACAAATGGACTTGGGCTCAATCTCTTTGTTTTTAATTTAAATCTCAATTGGGCCTAAATTCAAAACCTTTTATTTATTTTTTAATTAATTAATTAAATCCTTATTCAAATTAACTAATTATAATTTGAAACTTGATTTAATATTATTTATTTATATTGATACCAATTTATCAATATTAATAAATTTACCCATAGATTCTCTTTTATTCTCTAAATCTCATATCTCTATAAATTTTCCAAAATTGACCTAGTCAACTTTAAAAAATGCTAATTGATAATTAAATCAATTAATTAAGACATTCTAGATTATTTACTCAAAGGTGATTCGGGGACCATGGATCCATGAAATCAAGCTCCAATATGTTACTGTGAATTTATTTACAAATAATTTCACTACCTTATTAATTCCTCATGACTCCACTATTGACTCAAAATTGAACTCTTGAATTCATAGAACGTATTTTTCAAACCATAAATACGTTATCCATTGTTATAACCATTACAGTCAGTCAATCCTCTATCGATGACTTACTAACAAGATGGGTGCAAATTACCGTTTAAGCCCTCATCAGTATTGTATCCTTAACTCCCACTAAGTTCCTTATAAATGATATTTCCGTGAACTTAATCACAGAAATGAGATCTCAATCATTTAACCTTTTGAACAAAGCAATTAAGGAAATTGTTATCCCAAAAATCAGAAGTGAATGACATGGCAGGAATTAATTGCACGTGGCTGACACCTGGCAAAACCTGTGTTCGACTATCGACTAGGAAGATATTCGGCATTATGCGATCGGTCTCTTCATACGACCAATCTAGTCGTATGCGCGTAACACGCGAAGGAAATCTTAGGCAGTTATGATGGAATCTGAAATTCTCTCCCATGATTTCCTGAGTATCCAATTATTTAGGAAATAATATCTGTAACAAATCAATGTAAATCTTCCCTGAGCTTATAAATAGAAGAAGAGGGCTTAGGGAAGCAGATCCTTCTTTTTCTTTTCTGACTTCAAAATCGCTTGAGATTAGAGTGATCACATCAATCATATTGTATTGTTCTTCAGAGGTTGGTGAAACTCATTGAACCCTAGTTCTTTGATCACTCCTTTGGATCTCACATCAATAACAATCTAAGTGGACGTAGGTTATTACCAAATCCTGGGGCCGAACCACTATAAAATATCGTGTTCTTATTATTTTCGTCATCACATTCTTTTCAACGCATTCATCCACGTCAAGCGTATTATGACTCCGTGTCAGTTGACCAAAATCATGGTCAACATTCTGGTGCTTTCATTGAGAGCTTGGTATATCACCGTTGAGAAAACCAATGGCAAAAACCGTAAGGAAAACTGGACAGGCGGCCGCCGCTGCACCATCAAACCCACCTCCTCCTCCTCCTGCAAGTGTGGCTGAGGATGAGCCACATTTGGATTTTGAGGAGGAAGAAATGGATGACGCGACGTTAAAAAGCACTCTGGGGGCGTTGCATGAAGAGCTGGCCAATCTGAGGGCCAGCCAAGAAAGTGCTACCGAAATCATGGCGCGGCAGCAGCAAGAGATTGAACGGCAGCGCGTGGAGTTAAGCGAGACGCAGGCGGAGATGGACCGTCGCCAGAGCGAAGCCATGGCAGCCCTTGAGGCAGCCTTGCAATTGGCTAGGAATCAGGCTGCACCTGCCTCGCAACTTGATTAGCCTGCGAATGGGCCACCGCACAGGGGTCCCAATCCTAGCCCGCCTATCCAAACCTCGAGCCTGCAAAGGCCCGAGCAGCCTCAGGTGGCTCATGACGATGTCCCACTGGACCTTGAGGCACATCCTCCGTCCCAAGCTGGTCGCGGCAATCCCCTGCATCAAAGGTAGAATAGGACCGAGCATCAGCCTCGCAGTCCTAGATGCCAGAGGGGCGATGAGCCGAACCTTCCGAACAGAGGTCAGTATCCTCCTGGAAACAGGAGGAACTCAGAGTTAGGCTCTGCGGTCCGAGGTCCCCCGCGGCATCATAATGCACGGGGACATAACGACCAACGCAAGCCACCCTCTAACACTCGGGACGCTTCTGCCCGGAATGGAAATCAAGGGAACAGTCGATCCCACCAAAGCCAATCAAGATTCAGAGATGGCCATGGTTATAATGAGGCCGACTCAGGAAAAGGAAATACAGGTCGGAGGAATGAAGAAAGAGGTGGAGGCAAGAGCCAGATACCTCAAGATGACCAACCCAACAGACGAGATGCTGGGGGGCAGCCCAAACAAAATAATGTCTTCAACCGGCTCGGATCTAGCGAGCAGCGGAGAAGAGATGAGCACTTGAGAGATTTACTCAACGATCACCGCGAGCGGCATGGTGAGAACATCCCCCCAGCAACAGAGGCCACAACAATTCCTATCGCTGTCCAGGCCTAGATAGATGCCCTCAACCAAGCAGTGCAACAGCTGGTCGGGGAAGAACATCTCATATCGACCACGACAGAAGGAAAGGCACTCCTTTCGTCCAGAGGATAGCTATGGCAGAGACTCCTAGCAATTTTAAAATGCCTACGCTTCCGAACTTTGATGGGTACGGTGACCCGGTATCTCACATTAATAAGTTTGAGATACAAATGGACATTCAGAAAGTGTCCGAAGATGCTCGGTGCAGGATCTTCCCTGCAACACTTTCTGATGCCGCGCAGGAGTGGTTCTTTAAGTTCCCTCCTGCGAGCATAGTTTCCTGGGAGATGTTTGTAAGGGAGTTTTACGGACAGTTCTATGCAGGTCAAGTGCATCCGACCGAGGCAAACCAGCTGGTTGAAATTCGCCAGTAGGATGGAGAATCACTTAAGGACTACATCCAGCGCTTTATGTGAGCAGCCGCTGGAGCGAAAACGGTGGGGGACGAAGGCAAAATGATGGCCATAATCGCAGGGGTTAGGCATCGTACCCCTCTCTGGAAAAGCCTCTGGAAGGATGGGGTTAGAACTACCCAGGAATTCTTGGACCGGGTTGATCGTTACATCAAGCACGAAGATTCCATAGCCGACGATGGAAAGCCTCCAGGCAAGGATAAGAAGGCTGCTGAGCCTGCCAAAGCCGCCAATGGGTCTAAACCTAATGGCAACGGCAACGGCAACGGCAACGGCAACGGCAATGGCAAGAATGGTGGAAAACGGCCACACAATGAGCCTTCCACCTCCGACAATAAACGAGCCAAGGGTAACCGTTATGAACCTCGGTTCACTAACTAGACTACCCTAGTTGAGTCTCAGGGAAAGGTTTATCAGGCCACGAGTTCCACTGTGCCATATAAGAAGCCTGCCCCCATTCGAAAGGATATTTCGAAAAAAGACACTACCAAGTTCTGTCGTTATCATAACGACTACAGACATGACACCAACGAATGCAACCAGCTGAAGGATGAAATCGATCTCCTTATTAGACAAGGACACTTGAGAAGATACGTACGAGCCTCGGGAAATTCCCAACGAGAAGCTCCAGGTGGCAATGAGCAGGCACCCACACGTCAACGCTCGCCTCCTTTGCAGCCTGCCCCTGTGACTGGCACACTGTTAACCATTTGTGGAGGCCCGCACCTCACGGGAAATAACGGAAAGGCCACGGAACGATACGCTCGGACTCTGCGCCACGACCAGGACATCGATATGATGACTGTGGAGGACCGTGCACCAAAGAAGGCTCGGTCAGAGGAAGGCAAGATAGCCTTCTCTGATAGCGATGCCCAGCACGTCCGGTTCCCACATTTCGATCCGCTGGTCATGGATATCCAAATGGCCAACATGATGGTGAAGAGAGTGCTGGTTGATACAGGAAGTTCGGTGAATATCCTGTATAAGTCTTCGCTGGAACGCATGAACTTGTTCGTTAAGGACCTGGAGCCCTGCAACCAGACAATATACGGCTTCTCTGGAGAGGGACTCGCCCCCGCAGGGTCAATCAAACTACAAGTGACGACAGGTACAGCGCCTGCTACCAGGACATTACTCGCTACTTTTATAGTAGTTGATTGTCTTTCGGCGTACAATGCCGTCATTGGGAGGCCTATACTGGTTGATCTACGGGCCGTCACCTCTATGTGGCACTTAGCCATGAAATTCCCGACAGACGCAGGGGTAGGACGCGTGTTGGGAAACCAAAGGGAGGCCAGAGAGTGTTACAACGCCTCAGTCACGAAGGTGAAAAAGGGAACATCAAAGAGCACTACCTCAGATAGGTTGCAGATGGCAATAGATACACAAGCCCAATCCGATGATGAAGTCACCAAAGAGGGTGTTGCCCAAAGTGAGGATAGAGATCTAGATCCTCGCTTTGGGGATTTTGAAGAGAACGTTGGACCCGTCGAGGACCGGGAAGAGGTCCAACTCGACGAAAAAGACCCGACCATAGTCGTGAAGGTCGGGAAAAACTTAGAACCAACTACGAAGAATGCACTGGTGGAATTTTTGCGGAGGAACCAGGAAGTCTTTGCCTGGTCGCACAAAGACATGGCTGGGATAGACCCTGCAGTTATCAGCCATGTCCTGAATATAAACAAGACTTTTCCACCCGTGCAGCAAAAAATAAGGCTGCTCGATAAAGATTGGTCGAGAGCCTTAAAAGAAGAAGTCGAAAGATTAAAGGAGAATGGGTTCATCAGGGTAGCGTTTTATCCATCGTGGGTCTCCAATCCAGTGTTGGTTCCCAAGCCTAATGGAAAATGGCGAACCTGTGTGGATTTTACAGACCTCAATAAAGCCTGCCCAAAGGACTGCTTCCCACTCCCAAGAATCGACCAGTTGGTCGATGCTACTGCAGGACACGAGATCCTCTCCTTCATGGATGCATACTCGGGCTACAATCAGATTAGCATGCATCCCCCTGACGAGGATCACACCAACTTTCGGACCGATATGGGCTTAAACTGTTATAAAGTAATGCCCTTCGGACTGAAAAACGCAGGTGCGACTTACCAGCGGCTAGTCAACCACATGTTTGAAGATCTGATTGGAGTAAACATGGAGGTATACGTGGACGACATGCTGGTAAAGTCTAAAAAGGCAGAAGGACATGTGAAGGATTTACAAGAATGCTTTGATGTATTGAACGAATATCAGATGAAGTTAAATCCCCTCAAATGTTCCTTCGGAGTTGGATCAAGGAAGTTTTTGGGGTTCATTGTAAATTCAAGAGGAATCAAGGCCAACCCCGACAAAATAAAAGCCCTGATCAACATGAAATTGCCAGAAAAGATCAAAGATGTACAAAGTTTAACCAGGAGAATCGTAGCCCTAAGTAGATTTATTTCGAAGTCAACAGACAAATGCGTCCCTTTCTTCAATCTACTTAGGGGAAATAAGAAGTTTGAATGGACAGGAGACTGCAAGCAAGCTTTCCAGGCCTTGAAAGCCCACATGGCACAGCCTCCCATTTTATCAAAGCCAATCGAAGGAGAAACTTTGTTCATTTACCTGGCGATCACTGGAGTTGCTGCTAGTGCGGTACTAGTACGATAGGAAGAAGGCGTACAAAAAGCTGTTTATTATGTGAGCAAAAGGCTGATCGGGGCAGAACTAAGATATCCACCCATCGAAAGGTTGGCATACTGCTTAATCCCGGTCTCAAGAGAAAGCTCCTTCGTGGAAGTTATTCATGGATGGGTCGTCCAACGAATCCCACGCAGGAGCGGGAGTGATATTGATAACGCCGGAAGGGCATCGATTTCACTGCGCCATTAGGTTCGACTTCACCGCGTCAGATAATGAAGGCGAATACGAAGCACTCCTCCCTGGGTTGAGAATGGCGAAAGACATGATCTTAAAGACGCTTGATATTTACAGTGATTCACAGCTGGTAGTGAATCAAGTTCTAGGGGAATATCAAGCACGAGGCCTAAAAATGGTGGCCTACTTAAATAAAACCAAAGACCTGCTAGCCCAGTTCACGAAGTATACCCTCCAGCAAATACCGCGGGATCAGAATTCAAACGCAGACGCCTTAGCCAAACTCGCGAGCGCAAAAGATGTTGACACTTTGAACATTGTGCTAGTAGAAAGATTGAGTGAGCCAAGCATACAAGCAGTTGAAGCCAGTATGGAAATTTGAATGGAGGATACATGGATGGCACCTTACTTGGAGT
The DNA here is from genome assembly GCF_963169125.1 of Humulus lupulus. Lineage (NCBI taxonomy): Eukaryota > Viridiplantae > Streptophyta > Magnoliopsida > Rosales > Cannabaceae > Humulus > Humulus lupulus. The sequence goes on along the minus strand of NC_084802.1, from coordinate 238,241,393 downwards.
ATCTGACAAATGGTGTGCTACCAACAGATAGGAACAAGGCCAGAACTCTGCAAAGGCAAGCCATTAGATACGTATTGGTCAATGGTGTTATGTACCGAAGAGGATATTCCATGCCACTACTCAGGTGCGTTACACCAGAAAAAGCTAAGGAACTAATGAAAGAGGTGCATGAAGGCTTCTGTGGAGATCATGCTGGGGGGCAGAGTTTGGCAAAAAAGATTCTAAGCCAAGGCTACTTTTGGCCAACTATGAATGAGGATTTGATGGAGTGTGTACGAAGATGCGATAAATGTCAAAGGTTCTCCAAAATTCCATGAGCAGCTCCAAACGAGTTGAAACAGATGCAGAGTCTGTGGCCTTTTGCGGTATGGGGGATAGATTTGATTGGATGCCTGCCAACGGGAAAGGGTGGAGTGAAATACGCAGTTGTGGCAGTTGACTACTTCACCAAATGGGCTGAAGCTGAACCAGTTGCTACCATAACGACCAAAAAAGTTCTTGACTTCGTCATCAAGAACATTGTTTACCGGTATGGTTTGCCCCGAAAGATCGTTTTAGACAACAGAACCCAATTTGACAACGACTTATTCACCGACTTCTGTGAAAGGCACGGAGTTATTAAAAGCTTTTCTTCAGTTGCGCATCCCCAAGCAAACAGGCAGGTCGAGGCCATGAATAAAACTCTCAAAGACACCCTGAAGAAGAGGCTTGAAGATGTTAAAGGAACATGGCCAGAGCAGCTGCTTGAAGTCCTCTGGTTGTATAGAACGTCTCACCGAACAGCGACAGGTCATACCCCATTTTCCTTAGCCTACGGATATGAGGCTATGTTACCTGTCGAGTTAGATCCCCCCTCACATCGACGCATAACATACGACCAAACCCAGAACAGCCAACTAATGATGGAGTCCCTAGACTCAATTGGCGAGATACGGGAGAAAGCCCAACTCCAAGTTGCTGCATACCAACAAAAGTTCGCCCGGTACTTTAACTCAAAAGTAAAAGAAAGACAATTCAACGTCGGTGACTTGGTGCTACGACGAGTTTTCTTGAATACCCACGACCCCACTGCTGGAGTACTCGGACCTAATTGGGAAGGACCTTACCAGATTGAAGAAGTCCTTCACCCGGGCACCTACAAACTTGCACGCCTAAATGGAGATCTCGTTCCACGTCATTGGAATGGAGAACACCTGCGCAAGTATTATCAGTGAACAGTCCTTTTTAAAGGACTGGCTTGTATTAAATTTTACTTTTTACAAGTTTTGCAAAAAGGGTTAGCCACGTTGTATGGCTAATCGCTTATATATGTAAGATCCTATTTTAGGATCACTCGTAAAGACATGTTTAATCCATTTTTAATACGAGATTATAAGGGACTGTGCGCAGCCAGTCATTCTTACCAACTTTTGTAAATTTATTTTTACAAGTATTTGTTCATTACGTGTGTTGTTTTTCTGTATTACAAGTATCACGTTTCCTACCGAGCAGAAATGTTCGAACAGGTCATGGTCAAGGCAAGTGACCCAGGACCTAAAGCTCCTCGATCACTTGGGGGACATATAAGGCACATCGATAGGAAAGCGTACCATGAGGTATGTAAACACATGAACAAAATGAGTGAAATCATGCTAAGGTGCTTAGAGCATTTTTCAAAAATATTATGAAAAAAGCAAACCAAAGTACTATGCTAAGTTCGGTCATGCGAACAGGTATTATAATAAAAGATTATAATATCATTGGAAAACGTTTACACCGCGAGCATTAGTGCTCGGATGTAAGTATGAAATTAAAAGGAAAAAAAACCTTTACACCGCGAGCAGTACTGCTCGGATGTAATTTTTCAAGCATAAGCAAAAGAGCTGCCCTCGCAGCAATAAAAGAAAAAAGATTGTCTTTACAAAAAGACCCGTGGGCCATAAAAGCTGAAAAAAATATATAAATATTAATTTTGCTGGGGGGGCAGGAGGGTCTTCTGGATTAGGAGCATTCTGGTCAACCACAGCATCAGCAGCAGGAGTTTGGGCCTTGGCTTTATTTTCTGCCTCCAGCCGAGTAGCACACTACGCCATCAGCGTCCTTTGCAACCGCTCGGAGAGATAGCTAATGTCTGCCTCCCGATTGTGCTTCCAGAAGTCATAGAAGCAGAGGAAGGTGGCTTCCTTATACTTCTGCAGAGTTTTAACTCTGTCCTCCTCGAGCTCACGCACCCGTTCCTCAAGCTTCTTTACCTCATCCCTGCTGGCGGTCAGATCGAGTGTGAGCTGTTTACACTCTTGGGTGTTGAGTGTGCAGTTCTCCTTCCATTTGTGCCGCTCGTCGATGGCTTTATTTCGGGCCGCTTGACTTTCCTGAAGCTCTTGGGTGAGAGCGGCTTGGTCCTCGCATAGTTGCTCGTTCAACTTAGCCAACTCCTTGTTCTCTTTGAGCAATTTTTTCTTCTCATCCTCAAGTGCTTTCTTGGACTGAGCGTGCCTGGAGTCAAAGTTCTACTCGCGAGAAACCAGTGCCAGCTAGCAGTCAGAGACAGCAGTCCCTGAACAAAAAATGAAAAAGTAAGGAATAGAAGTCGGAATGAAGGATGAAACAACATAAATTAACTTACGCTGACTATTTCGTTCAACCCTCGGTTGATGATCTTGTCGACCGTCATTGAGGCGGTTTCATTGATGGCAGCCTGGCTGCGCCTGTGCTTGGAGAGCTTGTAGATTCTTTCCCTGGCCGACCCAACCACGAGGCTGGACGGGGAGCCTTCGGACGCATTGTCCAGAGTCTCTCTACCAGCAGCCCTAGAAGAGGGCTGTGGAATCGCAGGAGCAGGCGACGACTGTTTGGTGGGAGGTGGAGGTGTCGTGTTCTCTTTAGAAGGGCCGGCACCAGGAGTGTCCTCTGTTCGAGCCTTCTTTGAGGGGGTCTTACTGCTTTCCCCTCGAGCCCTTTTGCTGTCCTTCGGGACAGAGGCAGCAGCAGTGATTTGGTAGTGCTCGAAGAAGTCATCAGAGTCCATACCTGCCCAAAGGAAAACAATTCGAACAGTTAGATTAAAGGATCACGAGGAGCAGAAATCAAAATGAAAGGATTACAAGTAAAATACCCGAGCTACACCTACTGGTCGTAACATTATCTACTAAACTACCTATTCCCTGGAAGAAATCTGAGTTTAAAGAAGGGGCGTTCCTAAAGCTGCCGTCCCCATCAAATAGATGGGAAGGAATTGGCAGATTATTCAAAAACGAGAATGATATACTGTTTACTTCCGATGAGTCGTCAGACTGTTCGGTAGGCTCAACAACCTTTTGTTTCACTTTGCCCTTGGGGACCGAAGGTTCTGCTTCTCGGTGGGGAACAGCAGGTTCCCTGATTGTAACCCTAGTAGGCCTCCTCCTAGGAGGAGGCGCCTGAGGTTGCTGCTCGGGTCCCTGCTCAGCTCCCACATCAGCGTGAGCACCACCTGTCGCGGGTTCACTGGTCGCAGGTTGGGAACCCTTAAGGCCAGCCAACCTAAGGTTAGCCTCATTGATCAAGTTTTTTACACTCTTAGCAGCATTTGGCGTACTGGATAAGAGTGCTTCCCTCGACTCCATTCCTAGAGTGGGGGTCGGGCGTAACCATGGACCTGGAACACAATGGAACAATGGAGTATTACGACAATAAATATTTAAAGTGCAGGAACTACTGTTTTAAGGATCGTTATTTTCCTTACCTCCTTGGGTGAAGGCCAGATTGTCCGCGGCGATGTCGGGCGTAAGGAAGTACTCATGATGATACTTCCCCACGTTGGAGATGTGGGTGGTGTCGGACAGAAAACTGCGTCCAGTCTCTTGGTGGCAGAAGTGGAAAAACCCCGTACCATCTTAGTTGGGGTTGGACTTGAGATCAAACAGATAATTGACCTCGTGAGGAGAAGGAGCTGGCCATTTCTTGAGTTTATAAAGGATATAGAGCGCGGTCAGCATCCTATACCCGTTCGGGGTAATTTGAAAAGGGGCTACCCCAAAGTAGTTTACCACCCCTTGGAAAAATGTATGAAGAGGCAGGGTAGCACCCACCTCGATGTGGTATCTCGACCAGGCGCTATACGCCCCCCCTGGCAGGTTGGCTCGCTGGTCGATGGAAGGTCTGACTAGTGTTATCCACGTTAGACTATACTTGTTTAAGTAGTTGCTGATCATACAAATTGTCACGGTACTTGGGGGTACCACATGCCACTCGACGGCCGGCTGGTCAGCATGATGAGGATGGGCACGCCTCTGGACTTCGGTTTCAGGAGGGAATTCACCTCGACCACTGGTCGAGGGAGCATCAGCAGGAGGCTGACTTGGAGAGTAAGGGTTGCGTCTTTTTCTGGCCTTGGTTTTTGTTCTGGCCATTTTCTGAGTAGGAGCTGGTGGAGGATTTGGGTTAGGACGTGAAAATGGAATTTCTGGAATCAGCGTGGATGGATTTTCTTCGCCCTCGAGCAGTTGGGCCAAGAGTGCGTCTTCGATAGGTCTTTCTCCCCTCCAAGGGTCTTGCATATGAACTGCAAACAGACAATGGAGGAGATAAGACACAATCCGCAAAGTAGTGGGAAAAGCTGGGATAACGTTGCTCGTGCCTAAATAACCAGCACCATCCTAGTCCTACACTAACTTCAACGTGGGTAGTTTAAAAGACGGATAGAAACAAAAAGGAAAGAAAAATGTTATCTGAGAAGAACTTTTTCGACTCCTGAAAGGCGGGAAAAAAAATTTTGGTCTTTTCACCCAACTTAAAGGTTGAATTTTTCGTCAACCTAACGTCCTAAACCAGAGATCCTCACTATCAAACTATAGTCCTGATTTGTGCAAAGCATAAAAACGCATTTTTACCTAGCAATAGATGGATTATACCAAGAAACCCTTAACGCCCTATTCAAGAACACAGAAATTGCAGAGCACCAAAATGGCATGCATGGCATAATAAAAAGCTTAAAGAACAAAGTTCTTACTTGGGCAAAGTGAGGATTCGGAGAAAGATGAAAACTTGAGTCGGAAGACCTGCAGCACGACGTCGGACTGGTTTTCGAAGCTCTGAACACTGGTGCGAGTTCTTGAAGATTTTAGCAAAGTTGATGGGTAAAAATTTCTTGAAAGAGAAGAAGGGCCTACTTATAGAGATCGAAGGGACAGCCAAAAGGCGGTAATCATCACTTCCCACTTTCGAAACATGGGGAAGTGGACAAGCCGTCAAATTGCCTTTTTGGAAACCGAAAAGGCTTGATTAGACATAATTATGACACGGTTTTCAAAAATGCACGGGGACTCTGACAGACGTGGGAAGACGAACAGTTGTTCCCTTAAGTTTCTTTATTACTGGTCGCACTAAACAAACTTGGGGGCAAATGTTATCCCGAAAATCAGAAGTGAATGACATGGCAGGAATTAATTGCATGTGGCTGACACCTGGAAAAACCTGTGTTCGACTATCGACCAGGAAGATATTCAGCATTATGCGATCGGTCTCTTCATACGACCAGTCTGGTCGTATGCACGTAACACGCGGAGGAAATCTTATGTAGTTATGATGGAATCCGAAATTCTCTCCCATGATTTCCTGAGTATCTGATTATTTAGGAAATAATATCAGTAACAAATCAATGTAAATCTTCCCTGAGCTTATAAATAATAGAAGAGGGCTCAGGGAAGGAGGGGGATCTTTTTGCTCTTTTTCTGACTTCTAAATCGCTGGAGTTTAGAGTAATCATATCAATCATATTGTATTGTTCTTCAGAGGTTGGTGAAACTCATTGAACCCTAGTTCTTTGATCACTCCTTTGGATCTCACATCAATAACAATCTAAGTGGACGTAGGTTATTACCAGATCCTGGGGCCGAACCACTATAAAATATCGTGTTCTTATTATTTTCGTCATCACGTTCTTTTCAACGCATTCATCCACGTCAAGCGTATTCTAACTCCGTGTCAGTTGACCAAAATCAGGGTCAACAGAAATCATCTTTTCACTTCTCATACAGAAGTTATAGATTTCATATCTATGAATAATACACCCACTCAATTACACTACTAAATCTCCAAGATATAAGTATGGGCTAGACCGTAGGGTAAGCTGGTAACGAACAAGTTAAAAGATTTAAATAATATAATTAGCAAAATATTATCACTCAGACTTTAGATCGACTTAACCTATGGTCAATGTTGTGACATTGATTAGATTCGATAACAACGATACTTATTTATCAATCAATAATCAATATTGGTCCTAGTCCAATGTAACCAAATACATCTGATCTTATCTATTTGGTCAATGCCTTGGACAAGACATCACACCCCGAATGTGTAAGTAGATCATATCGTAGATTGCCTAATCAGTGAAAATCCAATGAACTGATCTAGTCTTAGGACTCATTCTTTTGAACATATAATTACAACCATAATCCATTGTGACCTAGTCACTATAATTGTAGCTATCCATATGTTCGGGATTTTATAAATGTTTGTATTATTTCAATAATCATGTAATAAAACAAGCAAGCAACATGATTGTCAAACTAAATGATTTATACTACTTTTATTGACAATATGAAATTGTGTTACATGTCTGGCATGGTTTTATAAGGGCATAAAACCCAACAAACTCCCACTTGCCCTTATAAAACAAATGGGACATGTTTTTCAAAACCATGCATTCTACATGCTTCACAATTTTGCTCTCTGCTTATATCTTCGTAAAAGGATATGAAAGATTGCCTTCCAATGCTATCTTCATCACCTTCACATCACGTCTTCGCCACACATCCTCGATAATGTGGTACTTTCTCTCTATATGCTTTGCTCTTTTGTAGTTTCGAGGTTCTTTTGAATTTGCTATTACCTCATTACTGTCACTAGACAAAATGAGTGGCTTATCCATTTTTGGAATAACACCGAGATCCGTATAGAACTTCCTCAACTAGACTATTTCCTTAGCCACCATAGACACAACTATGTACTCAGCCTTCAAGGTGGATTCTGAAATAGTAGATAGCCTAACGCATCTCCAAATCACAGCTACTGAGATGCCAGACAACCTATCGCTTCTCCAAATCATAGCTCCACCCCCAAGAGTAAACACATTTTTCAGAAGTAGACTTCCTGTCATCAACATCAGTCCAAAATCTGAATCTGTGTAGTCTAACAAGTTCAAAGATCCACTTGAAAAGACTAACATATAGTCTCTAGTCCATCAAAGATACCGACCCCCTCTATTGTTCATTTTCAAAGTTTTACTGACACTTGCTCACCACTCCCACTGCATATATAGCAGATCTCCAGTCACAACACACAACATAGTAAGCATTAGACTTCTAATTACAAATGCATAAGGAATTCGTTACATCTTTTCTTTCTCTTAAGGAGTTTGTGGAGAATACTGCTTAGAAAAATAAATTCCATGTCAAGACACTAAACATCATTTCTTGGAATTTGTTACAGAGTAACGACCAAGCACCTCACCTAAGTAGGTTGCTTGAGTTAGAGCCAAAATTCAATTATTTATATCCCTGATGTTTTGGATAACAAGAACACGACTTGCTTCAACGAAATCTAGAATTTCCTTTCCAGCCAGTTCTTTATGTTTGATAATTTCTTGACATTGTTTCCAATGAATAAGATATCATCTACATAAAGGATTAAGAACACCACAATGTATTTTTCCCTAAGTTGTCAAACACAAGGGTCAACTACATTTTGTTCAAAACCTTAGGTCATAATGTTGTCATTTAACCTTAAGTTCCAGGAGCGCGAAGCTTGTTTAAGTCCATAGATTGACCGACTCAGCTTGCCGACTTTCTTCTCCAACCACTTTAAATCATTCTAATTGATCCATGTTAATGGTCTCATCAAGATTGTAACGACCTGAATTTGCTAATCCAGCTTAGGGCCTTGATTAGTGTGCCTGGAGGGCAATAAATGATTTAATAAGCTTTAATATGTTAATGGGTGAATTAATGTGAATATATGATAGTGATGCATGTTTAGTGAGTTAAATGCGCATGTGGGCCCCGTCTGGATATTAGGGGCATGAATGTGATCAATTTTATATATGTGATATGTCTGTGCAGCACGATCCGAGACAGTCCTGGGGAGCGCTTAGCCAGAGAGTCACAACGGGGTTGAGATTCGGACTCGGGGGGGGGGGGGGGGGGGGGGGGGGGGGTCGAGGGGTAATTTGGGTACTAGGTGTGTTATGGGATTATCGGGACATGAAAATAAATATTTGGAAATATATTTGAGGATAAAATGTCTAGGCGGGAATACTGGGGGAAATTTACTATTTTGCCCTCGGGGACGTTTTGGTACCCCGAGCCTTGAGGTAACCCTTTAGACTTAAGTCAAGTAATACAAAATAGAGGAATAGTTTAGAAACCGACTCACCTCCTTCCAGCTGAAGATAAACCTTATCTCTTCTTCACTTTCACTCCCTAAGACAAAACTCAAGGAAACTTTGGTGGAAACTAGCTTAAGCAAGGAATTGGCTGGGATTTACGGAGCTTGGAGCATAAGGGAGCTGGTTCTAAGGCTCAATTCAGCAAGAGGTAAGCTTTGATTATGGTGGATAAGTCTAGAGTTGCAGCTGGTTATTAGAGTATGCATGCTAGCAAGTTTGAATTGTTCTTGTGTGGTCTAGTTGAGTTTTGGGGTGGATTCTAATGGGTTTTGATGTTGTTACAGAGTTATTATTGAGCTGGAGTTTATGTGTTAAATATCTGGGTTAGATAGGTGAGTTTTGGGTGAATTGGCTTGGGGAAAGGTGTAGAAAAATGGTGGAAAATCTGGGTTCGGTGGTGAGAGCCGCGGCCCTAGGACGGGTGCGTCGCGACCTGTGTACGCGCGCGGCCATGGGAGGCCGAGAAGGTTCATGCGCGCCGCAACGCCTGGTGGGCGCGCCGCGGCCCGTGTAGGGGTCAGTGAGGTGCTAGCCTCTATTTCGAGGCTAGCCACGGCTCTTGTGGGTGGGGTCGCAACCCTTTGTGCCAGTTTGAGTTTTAAGGGCATTTTAGGTTTGGGAACTCAAGGGGTAAGGCTCGGGATGGATTTTATCACCCGGATAGATAGAATTCAAGGACCCAGAGGTTAGGGTTATGGCTCTAAGTTATTTATTGGATTAGAATTTGATGGATGGACATTGTTAATGTGTTGTGACTAGGGTTTCAGCGAGGCTCACGTTAAAGGACTGTGCTCGGGGCATCGGTGCTTAGAAAGCTCAGAATTCAGGTAAGAGAACCCTTATTCCCATAGAGCTTGTGTGCAGGTCTGAGCCCAATGAGTTTGAATAGAATTGATATGCAGGGCCGAGCCCAATATGTTAGAACTGTGGGGCGTAGCCCTTTATCTGATTATGCTAGAATTTTATACTTGCTTGTTATGCTATGTATATTAAGATGTGAATAGTCGGCTTGAGCCGGGAACGGTGTAGACCGAGAACGGCAAAGGGCCGGGAACGGCATTGGGCACGTTGAGTGCAAGGCCAGGAACGGCAAGGGGCCGGGAGCAGCGTTGAGCACTTGGAGTGCGAGTTTCCAGGGCGAGTCCCTAGAAGGATACCTGGGATATCCTCACGGCGTGGTCCACGAACCCAGGGCTCAGTAAACGCCTGGGACGGCTAGGCCGTATATGTTTAGCCATTGGTGGCCTCTTTATATGCTTGATATATGTGTTGCATATGTTATCTGTTTGTGGGTTCTCTTGCTAGGCTTCGGCTCACAGATGCTCTGTGGTGCAGGTAAGGGTAAAGTGAAGATCAACCAACCATGAGTTCAGCAGGTGTGAGGTGGCGTGTACATGTTTGGCCAGCCTGGCTGCCACAGCCAGAGGATTTTGGGAGATGCTTGTAAATAAACCTAGTTTTTGTCGTCTAGCCGACTTGGTTCAGTTTATATGTTGTAAATATTTCTAAACTGTATTTTGGGATCCCAAGTGTAAAACTTTTATAATTTTCTATGGAAATTACTATTTCTCAAGTCTTTCCTTTGTTTATGGCTTAATTACACTGTTTGACTTAAAACCTCGATTAGCGAGTTGAAAGCACGTTTTTAAACTCACTTAGTAGCGGCTCTAAGGAAGTAGGGCGTTACAACTTGGTATCAGAGCGAGCCAAGGTTATTGGTTCTGGAGAATGACCGAACATGTACACACGCAGTCAGTGACAGGCTTAACTCAGGGTTGGTTGGTAAGATTGGTTAATATGTCTGAATATGTATTTGAATGCCATGTTTGCATGCTTATCTTATATATAGAGCATGATGAATAAGTTAACATATGCATGAGATATTGATAAGGCCTGGCCCTTGACTATTGCATGATGAGATTGAAGTGTGCTGAATAGCATTGCTATTGCATGTGGATGAATATTGGGATAATGGTTTGCATACTGAGTGTGTGTGGTTAACTGTCTAAAATTTAATCCATATGTAATATCTATTTATTGGCCTGTAGGAGGCATAATGAAACGTGAGTATACTTAGTTATGGTATAATTGGGTAGCTAAATGTATGGTATTGTGGATTTGGCTTAATATGCTTTATGTGTGTATGAATATTGTGATTTTTGGACCTGGATGTGGTTTGGTTCGGAGTGTGAACCTTAAGGTGGAGAAGTTTAGTTAGCGGTGGCGGATGAACTCAGATTGTTTACATCCGGGATGGTTAAGTAGACCTGCCATCGTAATATAGGAGAGTTGCAGATGGTAGTTGGGGTTGGAAATCTCCATCTACCCTGAAAGTCTGGAGATGTCCGCTAGCATATGAGTAAATGGTATTGGTATAGTATAAGGATACAGACAGATAAAGAATAGTAACTGGAGGGCTTAAGAGGTGTTAACCTCTGGTTGGAGAGGAAAGTTTGGGTTGCCTAGGAATTGTTTGGTGAATGGATAAAGCTAACTTCATTCTTGGTTATATGGAGGTGAAAGGTCATAACTAAAGGATTGTGCCAAGTACTTGTAACAGGAGGATACTAGAAAGTGGTGTTCAGGTTGAGATATTGGCGTGATGGGTTGGAAAGAACTCAAATGGGGACTCGATAAAAGAAATTATAAGGATGAGGAGATTAATAATTCTATGAGATTGATTTGAAATGATAAGACAATGATAACCTATGTTAGTGAGTGTTAGGAGTTGGACACCTCACTTTGGAAACTTATGCAAGTGGTGGTGGTTGGAAATAATGACCCATGTAAGGATTAAATTCTGGAATGGTTCAGGGTGTCAGGGCCGCTCCAGTGTATTAGATCTTCGGTGGTATTTGAGTAGCAGAGAGAGCCATGTTATTTAAGATTTGTGGAATGAGATAAAGAGCATGAATGCTGCAGGGCAAGGGATGTGAAAGATAGTGCTTCTATTGGTAGAATTCAATAAGGACAAATTCTCAATTTTTGAGGTAGAAGGACCCCAGACAGTGCTAGGGCACCTAATTTGTGATTGGAAAAGAGCATGATTGAAAAGGTAGTTATCAAGATGGTGACAGGAACCAGGGAGGTTATTCGGTGTGCACCTGAGGGAGAGGATGCCACCTGAGAGGATGTTGGGTGAGGGCACGACTTTTAAATAAAATAATTCAGTATGTTAGGATGGATTTTCTATAGTAAGGGAACGAAAGACTAGAGTGCCTCGTTACATTTGAAGCTCGATGCTGATTCCTCGAAGATGAGTATTTAACGTCATGTTTCATGTTTTAGTCATGTAACGAGCTGGAAGAACTCAGTGTTGAGAATGTTCCGAGAGGGAGTTAAACATAGAGAGAGTTTGCCTCAAGGGTGCTATGTGAGAAGCTGAAGATAACAGCATTTGTTGAGGAGGAATAAGGAACTTTTGGCAGATGAATTGAGATACAAGTAATTAAGAAGTTCATAGTGAGAACAATAGAGTTCTTCTTAAGGAAGCCTCAACATGAGGCAGAGTGAAAGTGGATCTGTTAAGAGACAACCATGGATTATAAGGGATATCATTTCGAGTATTGTAATTAGACTGAATGGAAGCTGAGCTAACCAGTGGGAAACTTGTATAAGTATATAGGGAAAGATTGGAGTTATTATAAAGTCAGGCTACAGGTAGATTGGGTATCATGAATGTTGTGGAAGACGACACTGGCTGACAGAAAGAATTACCTGAAGCAATTAAAGAAATTTGACCTTGGATTAGTCAGAGCATTATATGGCGAGAATTGTTGGCATCAACGGTTAAGAATGAAAAGTTTGATGTTGGGTACAAGATGGGACAATGTCTCCAGGAGTTGATCTGTGACCTGGTTATTACCAGCTGGAAATCAAGGAGAGAGACATTTCAGGAATCTTTACTTTGTACGTAGTAGGGTGTGAGGAGTTGGTAGTAAAGACTCTAGAATGGTTCAAGCTACAGCAGCACAGGTAAGTTCTTAAGTAGAGAATATCCGAAAGATATGGGTAAGCTCCCTTCAAGTTCACGAGCAGTGTATGTGGACTACTCCCAGACAGAAATGGAGAGCGAGTGACTATTATGCTGAAGACGTTAGTACCAAGGAAGCAGGGTCACAGATAAGGTTCTACGAAGTGTCAGTTTGGGTTTCGTTAGGAGTACTCAGAGTAGAGCTATAAGAAGAAAGGACAGGTGTGTGAAGATTTGATCTGAAGTCACGAAGAAGCTAATGAAGAACGTCTGAAGAACAGAAGGCATAACAAGACTGGCAAGCGCGTCATCTATCGCATAAGTATCTCCGCAGACAACTACATCAGAGATGGGAAGAACAGTAAAACTTGAGGTTAGACGGAATGAATGGTGTCAAATCAGAATTCAGAAGACAAGGTAAGAGTTGATTGGTATCTGGTGATGCAGGAATATGTGTGAGTTATGGTTAAGGATAGAGAAATAGCATAAAGGACTTGATCTATGATGAGGGTATGGAACCGTGGGGGGGTGCACCACAGGTTGGGCACGCCCAAGCTCAGATTGGCGCGAGGATGGGTCGAACCTTGCAGGAGGTGAAAGAATGGAACATGGTTGATATACTTGGAATGTTAAGTTGACAGTGATGCTTAGCATGAGGTACTTGAGTGTTGGGTTGTTAGTAAGAAAGATAATCTTGAGACTAAAATTTAGTGGAACGCAACAGATGGAAGGTTGATGTTATAAGTCTTCGACTGTACGAGGAGGAGATTTAATATGAGGTGTGTACACCCTGGTTTTCCCACGAGCTGTTTAGCAGGACGAGCCTCGGACTAAACATGATTTAGTCCGAGGCTCCCACAGGCCAGAGGCTCTATTTTCAGGATGGGCCCTTTCTAGCTCGAGGGGGTCCTGTTTCCAGCTCGCTCTTGTTGCACCAGGAGCTGGGAACAACATCCGGCGACCACTGACGGATCAGCTCGGGTTATGGATTGCTCCAGTAGCGAGCTTCTCGGGAAGCTCTGACCCTATGGGAAGTCAACACGCAAGATAAATGTGCATAATCCTGCCATCACGTGTCCGATATCCCCCTGACTTCTCGGACACGCAGCAGGAACGTGCGTATTCAGACACCCACGGACGGGTTGGGCCGTGCGGCCCATTATCTCCTTCCATACTGATTAGACCACACTTGTGTGTCAGGTTTAGGAATTAATCATGAATATTACAGACTTGATATGACAAATGGTAAGGTCACGGGATGACCTCCCTACCAACTTCCAGGTGCCTTCTCCTATAAATATGGAGACCCTGGGAGTTGATAGGGGTTGGAAAAATAGTCTTGTAAGAACTATATACTTTGTAAACCAATTACCCAGAAAAGATCAATAATATTGACTAGTGGAGTAGAAGGGTTTTAACCTTCGAACCACTTAAAAACGTGTCTGGAGTCACCTAGTTCTTTCCACAAAGATTTCATATCTGTGACGGTTCTACTATTAAGTACTAATCTCTTTCTCTTCTTCTCTTAATTATCTGTTGCCGAAGAACCGCGTCAACAGTTTGGTGCTTTCATTGAGAGCAAGTCCAATTAGTACTACCACAAACATACAACTATGGTGACCACTCGATCCAAACATGGCAACGAGACAGAACAGCATGATGGGCAGGAGGCCCGCCATGTTGCCCTCCCTGATGAGCAAGTTCCTGAAGTCCAGCAAAGGCCAGGAAAGCAGCCGGCCGGCCAAGACGACACTGGTAGTTCGGCGCCCCGGCCGCCTAATCCGAATCCATGTTATTACACTGCGGTGGAGATGGAGAATGCTCAGCTGAGGAGCTAGCTAGCAGCAGCTGGTCAGCAAATCCAGGATATTCTGAGCCGACTACCCCCTCTCACAACCAACGGTAACGTTGGAGAGAGGCAAGGCGAGGCTCCTAAGTCTCGCCGGAGTAATCGATCCAGGCATAGCCGTTCGGGTACACTCCCTGCAGCCAACTCCACCCCTTCAACGCACCATCAAGAGGCGAACTTCAGGGAAATACCTCAGACCGAACAGCAGCAGTACAGCCGTTCGGTTAGGACATCAACCCCTAGCTCTCAGCCTTCCTCGAGAACGCCCAGAAGAGATCGAGGGAATTCCCAAAGGAGGGCCGAGGGGATCCGGAGACGTCAGCCCGTCCCCGAAGAACGTCCAGTTCCTCGTCCAGCTCGCCCAGCGCGAAACCATCAAGCTGGCAGGGCCGAGAGGGCCCCACCAAATTTAGTCCGTCCGGACGGCACTAGGATCGCCTCTCCGGTCAAGCATCCTCCTTCTCCCATCAGATATCCGTCTCCTCAGACCGTCCGAGACATCTCGACCTACGGAAATAGTAGGAGAGACCCGCCATCGGCCGGGCCTTCCCGGCGCAGCAGGGTGCCGGGGGAAGGATCAGGTCGGAGCCGCCAAAGACGCACCTCGAGCCTGTCCAGCAGGAGTCACTGGACCGGTAGTGCACGGAGTGATCTTTCGGGAGGAGACCTGCGACAGCGACTAAGTTCAGCACAAAGTCACCATACTACCCAGGGAGGCGACCTTCGAGATCGCCTCAACTCTCACAGAGAGGATCGAGTTAGGGATGGTAGCCAAGCCCGCTCAGTTGGGGTCCGATCCGAAGTACGTAATGGCGGGAATGCCCCAAATGACCTATCTCCAAATAGGAGGGGCAACAACCCGCCTAATATGTACAACGGGTCCGGAGCTGTTGAACAGCCCCGGAATAACCCAGGATCTCAGGACAAAACCCTAGAGCGCTTAACTCAAATGGAGGAGCTGATGAAGAAGCTCCTGTCGGAGAAAGAAAAAGACGAATATGATTCAGGGGATGAGATGGAGCTCTTCGCCCCCAACATAGCAGCAACGGCATACCCTTCTGGCTTTCGTATGCCTTACTTGTCAAAGTTCAACGGGGATGGAGACTCATCTGACCACTTAGGGATGTTCAACACCCTAATGATGGCTCATAACATCGGGCCAGAGCTTCGTTGCTTGATCTTTCCTTCCACCCTAACTGGACCTGCCAGGCAGTGGTTCAAACAAAGTAAAAGGCAGTCAATCAGCTCCTGGAAGACCTTTTCGGCTGACTTCAAGAGGGCATTCCGCGCCTCTCAGGCCGCCAGGGTCCAGGCCGACTCCCTAGCTAACGTGAGACAGCAACCTGGAGAAACGCTAAAAGCCTACTTGAGCAGATTTGCAAATGTCGCTGCTCGTGCCAGAGACGCCGACGACAGCTCCAAACTCATGGCTATGAGGACCGGGATCCTAGTAGGCGGAGATCTGTGGAAGGATATTCAAAGGAGGGGGGTCAGCTCAGTTAGTGAATTCCTTAACAGAGCCCAAGAGTGGATAAACTTGGAAGAAGCTGAAGCTTCAGCCGCGGGGACCAGCCAGGTCCTCGAGAAGCCCGCTGGGACGGGAACAGAGATCGTAGTAGCGACTCCCGACGTCACGCAGAGTAACCAGCCCGGTGGCGGCAAAAGAAAAGGGAATGGTGAAAACATCCAGCACGGTCAAAAGAAGAATAAGTCCGTGGATAAATTCAAGCCCGTGTTCACAACGTATACCGAGCTCACCCAAACCAGAGAGAATATTTTCCTGGCCAACGCTACGCGAGTCCCCTGGAAAAGACCAGAGCCAATAAAGCACCCTAAGGGAAAGAGAGACGCTTCCAAATTCTGCCGTTTTCATAACGACGTCGGGCACAATACCGACGACTGCAGGCACCTCAAAGATGAAATCGAGACTCTCATCCGAGCAGGTCCGTTGGCGCAATACTCGCGGAACAGGGTCCCGACAAGTCGCTCCGCTCCGGAGATCCCAGCCAGTCAACCTGGACCTCGAGTAGATCAGGACGTCCTTCCCCCCGTGGTCGAGGAGAGAATTCCACCATCTCTGGAGGACCACACATGGCTGGCACGAGCAGAGGCGCCCAGAAGAGGTACATAAATGAGTTGAAGGCCCACAATGGAGGGGAGTTCGTCCCGGAACAGCGTCAATCAAAACAACAAAGATTAGAGAAACAACCGATCACTTTCACGGAGGAAGACGCGGGCCATGTCCAATTCCCTCATAACGATCCCTTGGTCGTAGCAGTCCAGCTCGCCAACCGGAGAGTAAGGAGGGTGTTAGTGGACAATGGGAGCTCGGTGAACCTCCTATTCCGTTCCACCTTAGAAAAAATGGGTCTGACCGTCTCCGAGCTGAAGGCAACCTCGATGATGCTATATGGTTTTTCAGGAGAAGGGTCAGCAGCGATAGGAACGATTGAGCTGGTGATCACCCTAGGCGACGAGTCCCGAACAGTGTCCAAACTACTCGAATTCGTAGTCATTGACTGCTCCGCTGCCTACAATGCAATTTTGGGCCGACCTACGCTCGTTGCTTTCGAAGCTATCACGTCCGTCCGGCACCTTGCCATGAAGTTCCCTACTTCAACAGGGGTCTGCACTATTAAGGGCGATCAGCTCGCTGCCAGGGAATGCTACAGCATTTCCATGAAGGGAAAATCTAAACCCGGGCAGGTGACGATGGCCATTCAGGATGAAGAGGAATCACAGGGACCCAAGGCGGCCCCTGAGATTGAAAAACCTCGGGTTTCCGAAGACGAAAAGCTCGCCCTAAGCGAGGACATTGACCCCCGAGTAGGCGAGGACAGGTCCGAGCTCCAAGCTATTGAAGATCTCGAGGAGGTAGGCATCGATGAACAAAACCCGTCACGGACGGTTAAGCTCGGAAAGAACCTCTGCGATAGAAGAAAGGCGGAACTGACTGCGTTTCTGAAAAAGAACCTGGACGTATTCGCATGGTCGCACGAGGACATGATAGGGATCAGTCCAAGCGTAATCATGCACACGCTCCACCTAGACAAAAGCGTTCCTGCCAAGTCTCAAAAGCATAGGCGATTAGGGACAACCCGAGCCGAAGCCCTTGAAGAAGAAGTGGCCCGGCTCAAAAAATGTGGCTTTATCCGCGAAGCCAGATTTCCCATTTGGGTTGCCAATCCCGTGTTAGTTCCAAAACCCAATGGGAAGTGGCGGACCTGTATCGACTTTTCCGACCTGAATAAAGCCTGCCCCAAGGATTGCTTTCCGTTGCTGAGGATCGATCAACTGGTGGATGCCACGGCGGGGCACGAGCTCATGTCCTTCATGGACGCGTACTCGGGCTACAATCAGATCGCGATGAATCCAGCAGACCAGGATCATACCAGCTTCATGACCCCGACTAATGTCTATTGCTATAAGGTCATGCCGTTCGGTCTTAAGAATGCCGGGGCTACCTACCAAAGGCTGGTAAATAGAATGTTCGCGGATCAGATCGGGAAAAACATGGAAGTGTACGTCAATGATATGCTTGTCAAGTCAAAGATTGCCGGCAACCACGTCACCGATCTGGAAGAATGCTTTAACATACTGCGAGAATATGGCATGAGGCTCAATCCTCAGAAGTGCACTTTCGGTGTCGCATCGGGGAAATTCTTGGGTTTCATAGTCAATACCCGAGGAATCGAGGCAAACCCCGACAAGATCAGATCATTGCTCGAGCTTCCTTCCCCCAGGTCGCGGAAAGATGTCCAAGGCCTCACAGGAAGGGTGGCAGCACTGAACCGGTTCATTTCCAAATCGACCGACAAGTGTTTACCTTTCTACAACCTGCTCCGCGGAAACAAGAAGTTCGAATGGACAGTAGAATGCGAAGGCGCATTCCTCGACCTAAAAACGCACCTGGCTGAGCCACCTGTGCTGTCAAAGCCCAAGGTAGGAGAACCTCTTTTCCTCTACATGGCCGTCACCGAGGACGCAGCTAGTGCCGTTTTGGTGCGAGAAGAGGACCAGGCTCAGAAACCGGTTTATTACATCAGCAAGAGACTCCTCGGAGCTGAGTCAAGGTACCCGTTGATGGAAAAACTGGCGTTCTGCCTAATCACGGCCTCGCGAAAACTCAGGCCATACTTCCAGTCCCACTCTGTACACGTCATGACCGATCAGCCTCTACGGCAGGTTTTGCAAAAGCCTGAAGCCTCGGGACGCTTGCTAAAGTGGGCGGTCGAACTCAGTCAGTTCGAGATTTTCTATACTCCCCGAACTACCATAAAAAGTCAAGCCTTGGCCGACTTCGTGGCAGAATGCGCGGGATTCCATGAGATCCCATCGGACGACTCACATCAGCTCACCTCCTCAGGTTCATCGTGGAGGATCTTCGTTGATGGCTCATCTAACGAGAACGGCTCCGGGGCCGGAATCATTCTGATATCCCCAGAGGGGCATAGATTCCACTCGGCGCTGAGGTTCGGGTTTAAGGCGTCTAACAACGAGGCAGAGTACGAGGCCTTGTTAGCTGGACTTAGGATAGCCAGCGAGCTAAAGGCAAGCTCTGTCCAATGCTTTAGCGACTCCCAGCTCGTGGTGAATCAGGTCCTAGGCGAGTATCAGGCGCGGGGTCCCAAGATGGCCTCCTATTTGGCTAAGGTAAAATCCGAACTGTCTACGTTTGGGCAAGGGTCGATCGAACAGATACCTCGAGAGCAGAACACCAATGCAGATGCTCTCGCCAAGCTCGCCACCTCGGGAGAGACAGAAACCCTGGGGTTGGTGCCAGTTGAGTTCTTGGACAAGCCCAGCATAGATGGAGATCGAGCAGATATTGGGATGATTGACATCAGGCCGACCTGGATGACTCCCATTGTTGAGTACCTCGTCGAGGGCAAGTTACCCGAAGGGCGCAACGACGCACGGTGAGTCCTTTATCAAGCTCCGAGATATACGCTAGTCGAGGGGGTGTTGTACCGACGTGGGCATTCCTTACCCCTCCTCCGGTGCGTTCTTCCAAGTGAAGCGAAGGCCATCCTGCAAGAAGTTCATGACGGATTCTGCGGAGATCACACTGGGGGGTAAAGCCTGGCCTTGAAGATCCTTCGGCAGGGTTATTACTGGCCGACTCTGTCCAAAGACTCGATCTCATATGTAAAAAAGTGCGACAAGTGTCAGCGGTTCGCCGCGGTTGCCCGAGCTCCTCCGACCGAGCTAAAAATGATCTCGTCTCCCTGGCCCTTCGCCATTTGGGGGATAGATCTAATAGGCGCCCTGCCCACCGGAAAGGGCGGGGTCCGTTACGCCGTGGTAGCCATTGACTACTTCACCAAGTGGGCCGAAGCAGAGCCGTTGGCGACAATAACATCGAAAAAGGTGCTAGACTTCGTGGTTAAAAGCATCATATGTCGATTTGGCCTACCCAAAAAGATCGTCTCCGACAATGGCACTCAATTTGACAGCGACCTGTTCACCGAATTTTGCGAAAGGCACGGAATTGTGAAAAGCTTCTCGTCCGTGGCCTATCCCCAGGCGAACGGCCAGGTCAAGGCTGTCAATAAAACTCTGAAGGCAAGCCTCAAGAAGAGGCTAGATGAGGCAAAGGGGATCTGGCCAGAACAGCTCCCCCAAGTTCTGTGGGCCTATAGGACCTCACATCGGACTCCCACGGGTCACACTCCTTTCTCCCTAACCTTTGGAAGTGAAGCAGTCCTCCCCGTGGAGGTGAGGGTCCTGTCGCACAAGGTCCGGTCCTACGACCAAGACGAGAACCACGAGCTCCTATGCCACTCCTTAGACTTAGTGGATGAAAGGCGAGAGGATTCACAACTCCAGCTCGCCTGTTATCAACAGAAAATCACTCGCTACTTCAACACTAAGGTCAAAAGACGTGCCTTTAGCGTCGGCGATTTGGTCTTGAGGAGAGTTTTCCTGGCCGGGAAAGATCCCAAAGATGGGGTTTTGGGACCAAGCTGGGAAGGACCATACCAGGTCATCGAAGTCATCAAAGAAGGAACTTATAAGTTAGCTCGACTTGGTGGAGGGGCGGTCCCGCGGACTTGGAATGCTATCCACCTAAAGAAATATTATCAATGAACATTTGTAAGGCCTAGAAGGTCACCTTCCATGTATAAATAAAAATCAAATGTTTCTCATTATTTGCAAGTGTAATTCTAAAGTAACAACGAAAGACCCTTTCCCAATTACTTGGGGGGCATATGGTACCCGGATATATCCAGGTCTCCTTAACGACTTAGGTGTTAATTTTTATCTACGGATAAGAGTTATCACAAACTAAGTCCTATCCTGGTCTTAACCAGGTCATAAAACTTACAAGTTAACAAAAATTTGTTGACCGCGGTTCTTCTTTAAAGAGCCCGGGATACGGATAAAAGTTGACGCGAACTAAGTTTTTTCAAAATAAGTTCCTGGTCTTAACCAGGTCATAAAACTTAGAAGTTAACAAAAATTTGTTGACCGCGGTTCTTCTTTAAAGAGCCCGGGATACGGATAAAAGTTGACGCGAACTAAGTTTTTTCAAAATAAGTTCCTGGTCTTAACCAGGTCATAAAACTTAGAAGTTAACAAAAATTTGTTGACCGCGGTTCTTCTTTAAAGAGCCCGGGATACAGATAAAAGTTGACGCGAACTAAGTTTTTTCAAAATAAGTTCCTGGTCTTAACCAGGTCATAAAACTTAGAAGTTAACAAAAATTTGCTGACCGTGGTTATTCTTTAAAGAGCCCGGGATACGGATAAAGTTAACTCGAACTGAGTTCATAAAAATAAAGAGATGAATTCTGACCAAATGCATAAAAATATATATGTAAAACTGGCTGAGCAAATTGTCTCGAGGCGGAAACGCCTCACATAAAAAGAAAATTACAATAGAAAGAGTTCAAAATTCGTAAACAAGAAGTGTCCTAAGCCCCATCAGTTGGCCCTTTGGAGGTCGCGGTCTCATCCTGCTCCGCCGCGGCAGAGGCCTCTCCAGTCTCCGATGGAGGGACCTCCTTATTCAGCCGAGCTTGAAGCTGCGGCAACAAGAATGCCCAGAGGTCCGGCGGCATGAAAGAAAAGTTCGCGTCCGGATTGTGGGACCAACAGTGATAGAACAGGTCTTGTAAGGACTGCTCCGACACGACCCGCTCGTCTTTCAGGGCGGCCTGGGAGGCCTAGGCTTCGGCCTTCGCCGCCTCAAGATCTGTCCGCGATGCGGCCAGGGAGTTTTTAAGCTCCTGGTTCTCGGAGCGGATCTTCTCTAGCTCGGACGCGGCCAGGGAGTTTTTAAGCTCTAGGTTCTCAGAGCGGATCTTCTCTAGCTCGGCTTTAGAGGCCGCCAGAGCGTCTCTCACCTCCTGAGACTCCTGGAGGGCGGTCTGGCGATCAGCTTCCAAACCCTCGAGCTGGGCCTTGGTCCTAACAATGCCTCTATAGGCGGCAGCCATGCCCTGCAAGAAAAGAATGATAAATTAGCAAACTGGAAGGAAAAAGGTGGCGTGTGAGTGTTAAAGCCTTAAAAGAAGGGGGCACTTTACCGTTAAGGTCATGTCCATAGCAGACTCTATAACTCGGACCGGGCTCGTTGTTTCGATGGCCCGGAGCTCCTTCTCCCTGATATTTTAATAGTGGCTGACGGCGTAGCTAGCCGACTCATACACCGTACCCCGGAATGCTTCGGGCATCTTCTCCAGAGCCCGGGGGTCGACCGGGATACGCACGTCCGGGGCTGCCGCGGCCAGATTCCCGACCTCTATTACCCCGTCCTGGGCGGCCAGTGGAGATCGTTGGGGTGGCGGGTGCATGAGTCCTGTCCTGGCGACAGGGAGGTTCACCCCCGCGACCTGGGATGGCGGGGCTTTCTCCTTCTCCTTAGCCGGGGATTTGGTGGAGGCCCCGGCCGAGCTCTTGGACTCGCGAAGCCACTTTAACCTCGGCCCCGCTGGGGGATTCCCACCGAACACAACGCCCCGCAGACTATTCCCGGGCTGAGACATCTCTTCTGCCAAGAACAAAAAACACGGTTATTAGCAATCATACAGAAATAAAGACAAAAGGTCCAAAGGCAATAAGAAAGCAAATACTAAGAGAGCCCTACCCCCCGAGCTGGAAGAGCCTAGGACGATTATCTCGCGAACTGGCGAAGGTTCTAGGTCCGGTTCTGAATCGGGGCTGGACTCTTCTACGTACTGCCTAATCCCCGGACCATAGATGCCCCTCTAGAGCGCAGGCCACGTGCGTAAATTGGTCCCGTACTCCTCAAAAATGGCCGACCTAAAGGCTAGGGTATTATCTACTACTACGGTACCCTTAGGCCGACTCTCTTGGTTGTCCAGCACGAGCTGGTCAACGCAGTGGAGCAGGAGCGTGTCCAGGTCCGGATTCCTTGGGTGACGATGGACGAGCTGCCTAGGGTTGAACCTAACCAACCGGGGGTCTGCAGTGGCCCTATCTACGTTCTTAAATAAGTAAGAGTTACCTTGACCGGAAGGACCCGCGGCTGCTCCGGATTGGGCCCTCTCCTCGCTCATCCCCTGGGCGACCTCCAAGGTCCTCTTCCTGTTCCTCACCAGAGGAACTTCCTCACCTTCTTCCTCGCCTTCGTCGTCTGCGACCTCCTCCGCGACGATCGGTCTGTTGTCGCGAGCTGGGGGAGGCCCCCGGGGCCTTTTCAAATTCAAAGTCTGATTTGGGAAAATCAGCTTGCAGAATACCATCGTCTCGTCCGTCACGAGCGCGCGGTAGTCTTTCTCACTGGGGGGCAGGTTCGCCAGTGTATCGTATTGACCCCCAAGGGTCACAGACTTTTCGGTCCTCGCGTAAATGGCTGCAAGGTTGGTTGAAATCATAAGTGGAATAAGGGACGAGCTAAAATAAGATAACCGTTAAAAGGCGAGCTAAATCAAGGATCACTTACGAGGGCGGTTGAAATAGTGATGATCGCAGTTTCGGAACCCAGTTGACATAAAATACTGGTCTTTGAAGTCGTTTGGATGGCTCGGCAGCTCGATCACTGCTGCTGTGTTAGGGAAGCGGGTTAAGTAATAGAACCCGTCGCCTCGCCCCCGCTGGTCCGGGCTGGCTTTGAGGCAAAAGAAATATAGAATATCAGCAGGAGTGGGGACCTCCCACTCATGCTTTTGGAACAAATACCTCAGTCCCGCCAGCAGACGGTATGAGTTGGGGGGGAGCTGAAATGGGGCCAACCCCACATAGTTCAGAAAATAAGCAAAATACTGATCCAGGGGGAGGAAGGCCCCAGCCTTGAAGTGTTCCCCACTCCAGGCCGCGAACGACTCGTCGAGCGGCGTGCAGCTCCGCTCCCCATCCGCAGCAGGTCGGGCGATCACGGAGGTCTTCCCCAGAGGAATGTTGTGGTTGAGGAAGATTTTGGTGATCTTTGCCTGGCTGGTTATCTTCGAGACGATTCTCTTCGCCTCAAAAAACGCGTCAGGGGCCACCTCGGCTTGCTTCTCCACCGCCGGCCCAAAGTGAGGAATTGGCGAGATGGTCACCACCGCCTTTCCTTTATCCTGCTGGGAGGACGAACTTACCACATTCTTCTGTGGCAGATTTCTCTTTGGAGCCATCTGGTCGCCTATCGAACAAAAGAAAACACTTTAGAAAAGGCGACCCAAGCAGGAGGGTGAAGCAAGTATTATGTACACGAGCTGGGGTAAGCCCAGCCCGTGGAGAGTGGTGCTACGCGTTCCAAGGAACACGCGCCTATGCCCTCAACAGATCCCAGATTACTCGGAATTCGTGTGTCAGAGGACTCAGAGTCAAAAAATTTCCTTGGGGGGAAAGTTTCAACAGGCAAGGCGTGGCAAAACCGCTTTTAAGGCGTATTCCCTAAGCTACCCGGTTTTTGCACCCAAAATTTCTAAGGATCCTACCCAGAAATTGTTCCTAAGAGAGAACCATGGAACCCATATTCTAGGACGATGTCCCATGGCAAGTGTGCCCTAATCTAAGAAGGGATGTCACCCTCCATATCCGCGCGACCCAGAAAACCTCTGCATGTGGCTACAGTAAAAAATTTTGCCTAAGCTACAGTGGCATGCTTTCAAAAATATACAAGGACAGGAGACTTACAGTATATGGTTAGATGGTGAGTGAGGTTGCTGCGCTGGTAGGAGCTTCGTTGGCACAGTGGTCCCCGAAGTTTTGAAGGAACTCGTGCGCTTAAGCTTCGTGAACGAAGAAGATGAGAGCAATGGAAATGAGGGTTTTGTTCTTCGGAAGGTCAGAGAAAACAAGGAAAGTTGAGAGGTTTGGAATGGTAAGGTGGCCCGTGCGTGGGATGACCACCCCTTTTTATACACGGGAAGGATCACATGTAAACGGCCCTTGGGAGACCCTCCACTCGAAATGTGAAACGACGGCTGGACAGTAGGCTAGGCCATTTAATGCGGTTCTCGTAGAGTGTACCGTCGCCACCCACGGCGTTCCACGTATCAGACGCATGCGAAAAGCATGGAATACGAAGGGTTGTGGGAGAAGTCTAAAAGCCCCTACTGTGGTCTCCCATATCTGACGTCATGAACCACGAGCAGGAGCTTGGGGGGCAGATGTACGCCCTGGTTTTCCCACGAGCTGTTTAGCAGGACGAGCCTCGGACTAAACATGATTTAGTCCGAGGCTCCCACAGGCCAGAGGCTCTATTTTCAGGATGGGCCCTTTCTAGCTCGAGGGGGTCCTGTTTCCAGCTCGCTCTTGTTGCACCAGGAGCTGGGAACAACATCCGGCGACCACTGACGGATCAGCTTGGGTTATGGATTGCTTCGGTAGCGAGCTTCTCGGGAAGCTCTGACCCTATGGGAAGTCAACACGCAAGATAAACGTGCATAATCCTGCCATCACGTGTCCGATATCCCCCTGACTTCTCGGACACGCAGCAGGAACGTGCGTATTCAGACACCCACGGACGGGTTGGGCCGTGCGGCCCATTATCTCCTTCCATACTGATTAGACCACACTTGTGTGTCAGGTTTAGGAATTAATCATGAATATTACAGACTTGATATGACAAATGGTAAGGTCACGGGATGACCTCCCTACCAACTTCCAGGTGCCTTCTCCTATAAATATGGAGACCCTGGGAGTTGATAGGGGTTGGAAAAATAGTCTTGTAAGAACTATATACTTTGTAAACCAATTACCCAGAAAATATCAATAATATTGACTAGTGGAGTAGAAGGATTTTAACCTTCGAACCACTTAAAAACGTGTCTGGAGTCACCTAGTTCTTTCCACAAAGATTTCATATCTGTGACGGTTCTACTTTTAAGTACTAATCTCTTTCTCTTCTTCTCTTAATTATCTATTGCCGAAGAACCGCGTCAACAAGGTGGATCTCTTACTTGGAAGGTGTGTGTCAGTTAAAAAGAGCGCCACTGGTTACAATGGAATGGACAGGATAACGATTGAAATTGGTATAGTGTTAGTGTGCGGTGATGGACACATATGTTTTCTTTGGATAATGGAATCCAGAGCTTTGGTTTTGTGGAAACAGGGAAGAACCCTACGAGTATTATACAAGATAAGGTACAAGAACCAGAAGAAAGGTCCAAAGAGAATTTGGTGTGGAGATGGGAATTATAAGTGGGTGTTGTTTCACCTCCTAGGGTTTGTGGTACTGGGAGGTTTTGGCTGATGGTAGAACTTGGGATACTCGAATATTGAGAAGTAAAATAATACGATGATGGATCATAAGAGTGGATCACATTAGACTGTAAATAAGGTGATGGATCAGGGGAGGAGTTGTAACTCAGCTAAATAAGATAGCATACTTTGGTTTGTATAAATTGGTAATGAAATAAGTCATTGGTAATGATGAATTGAGACCCTATAGTTTCTAAGTTATGGAAAGGGACCTGAGATCGAAGAAAACAGAGTAGTAATCCGGAATTACTGATTGATTGCAGAAAGGATAGCAATATGAGGGTTTAACAATTATATTAAGGGTTTAAGCATTGAATGTGCAACTTTTAGAATATCAAGGGAAGTGTATTCTTTGATGAGACAGTCACGGTATTGGATGCTGGAGCAGCTAGGGTGACATGGCATAAGACTTGGTAAGATCAAAGAAAAGAATTAAGAGTTAGTGGATACTACGGTACAATAATACTTCAAAGGAAAAGCAAAGAGGATGTTGGAATTCTTAAGGCAGGGGATGTCTGCCTATTCGAAAGTTTATAGGAACCTGTAAACTGTTAACTTTGGGGTACGGGGTTCCAGAATGGGAGTTGTATATTCCTCCAAGTTAAGCAGCGAGGAAGAGTATGATAGGGAGGAAAGAAAAAGGGAGTTATGATTTTCGTTTCGACAAGAGTTCTAAAGTCGTACTAAGGATTTGGTCGCGAGCCTATAAGTTTATCTTATTCTGGTAAGGATGATAATTCATAAGTATTTTGACATTGAGAATAATCAACGAAGAGATTGCTGTGAACCAAGCAGACACTGGAGTTCTGTAGATTTAAGGTATAAGTAAAAGTTAAAGAAATTATGGTTATCAAACAAGATCTTGTGGAACAAGATTGTACTCGCGCATGGGTATTATTAATGATCAAGGGTAAAGGCATTGGACCTTGGGAATTATCATCAGAGGTATGAGGTATACAGCCTGATGTGTTCAAGTAAATTTCAAGGACGAAATTATATTAAGGATGGGATAGTACAAAGTCTTGCGGAGTAAGACCATCGCCTTGGTGAAAGTTCTGTGGAGAAACAGCAAGGTTGAGGAGGCGATGGGGGAACTTGAGACAGAGATGAGGGAGTGGTATCCTGAGTTGTTCAGGTAATTTCGAGGACGAAATTTTCGTAAGGAGGGGATAGTTCTAACGACCTGAATTTGCTAATCGGGCTTAGGGCCTTGATTAGTGTGCCTGGAGGGAAATAAATGATTTAATATGCTTTAATATGTTAATGGGTGATTTATGTGAATATATGATAGTGATGCATGTTTAGTGAGTTAAATGCGCATGTGGGCCCCGTCTGGATATTAGGGGCATGAATGTGATAAATGTTATATATGTGATATGTCTATGCAGCACGATCCGAGACAGTCCTGGGGAGCGCTTAGCCAGAGAGTCACAGCGAGGTTGAGATTCGGACTCGAGGTGAGTCGAGGGGTGATTTGGGTACTAGGTGTGTTATGGGATTATTGGGACATGAAAATAAATATTTGGAGATATATTTTAGGATAGAATGTCTAGGCAGGAATACTAGGGGAAATTTACCATTTTGCCCTCGGGGACGTTTTGGTACCCCGAGCCTTGAGGTAACCCTTTAGACTAAAGTCAAGTAAAACAAAATAGAGGAATAGTTTAGAAACTTTAGAAACTGACTCACCTCCTTCCAGCTGAAGATAAACCTTATCTCTTCTTCACTTTCACTCCCTAAGACAAAACTGAAGGAAACTTTGGTGGAAACTAGCTTAAGCAAGGAATTGGCTGGGATTTAGGGAGCTTGGAGCATAAGGGGGCTAGTTCTAAGGCTCAATTCAGCAAGAGGTAAGCTTTGATTATGGTGGATAAGTCTAGAGTTGCAGCTGGTTATTAGAGTATGCATGCTACCAAGTTTGAATTGTTCTTGTGTGGTCTAGTTGAGTTTTAGGGTGGATTCTAATGGGTTTTGATGTTGTTACTGAGTTATAATTGAGCTGGAGTTTATGTGTTAAATATCTGGGTTAGATAGGTGAGTTTTGGGTGAATTGGCTTGGGGAAAGGTGTAGAAAAATGGTGGAAAATCTGGGTTCGGTGGTGAAAGCCGCGGCCCTAGGAGGGGTGCGCCGCGACCCGTGTGCGCGCGCGGCCATGGGAGGCCGAGAAGGTTCATGCGCGCCGCGGTGCCTGGTGGGCGCGCCGCGGCCCATGTGGGGTTCAATGAGGTGCTAGCCTCTATTTCGAGGCTAGTCGCAGCTCTTGTGGGTGGGGTCGCGGCCCTTTGTGCCAGTTTGAGTTTTAAGGGCATTTTAGGCTTGGGAACTCAAGGGGTAAGGCTCAGAATGGATTTTATCACCCGGATTGATAGAATTCAAGGACCCAGAGGTTAGGGTTATGGCTCTAAGTTATTTATTGGATTAGAATTTGATGGATGGACATTGTTAATGTGTTGTGACTAGGGTTTCGGCGAGGCTCACGTTAAAGGACTGTGCTCAGGGCATCGGTGCTCAGAAAGCTCGGAACTCAGGTAAGAGAACCCTTGTTCCCATAGAGCTTGTGTGCAGGGCTGAGCCCAATGAGTTTGAATAGAATTGATATGCAGGACCGAGCCCAATATGTTAGAATTCATATGCAGGGCGTAGCCCTTTATCTGATTATGCTAGAATTCTATACTTGCTTGTTATGCTATGTATATTACGATGTGAATAGTCGGCTTGAGTCGGGAATGGTGTAGACCGAGAACGGCAAAGGGCCGGGAACGGCATTGGGCACGTTGAGTGCAAGGCCGGGAACGGCAAGGGGCCGGGAGCAGCATTGAGCACGTGGAGTGTGAGTTGTCAGGGCGAGTCCCTAGAAGGATACTTGGGATATCCTCACGGCGTGGTCCGCGAACCCAGGGCTCGGTAAACGCTTGGGATGGCTAGGTCGTATATGTTTAGCCATTGGTGGCCTCTTTATATGCTTGATATATGTGTTGCATTATCTGTTTGTGGGTTCTCTTGCTGGGCTTCGGCTCACAGATGCTCTGTGGGCAGGTAATGGTAAAGTGAAGATCAACCAACCATGAGTTCAACAGGTGTGAGGCGGCGTGTACATGTTTGGCCAGCCTGGCTGCCACAGCCAGAGGATTTTGGGAGATGCTTGTAAATAAACCTAGTTTTTGTCGTCTAGCCGACTTGGTTCAGTTTATATGTTGTAAATATTGCTAAACTGTATTTTGGGATCCCAAGTGTAAAACTTTTATAATTTTCTATGGAAATTACTATTTCTCAAGTATTTCCATTATTTATGGCTTAATTACACTGTTTGACTTAAAACCTCGATTAGCGAGTTGAAAGCACGTTTTTAAACTCACTTAGTAGCGGCTCTAAGGAAGTAGGGCGTTACAAAGATAGCCATGAAAAATGCTTCTTTGATGTCCATTTGTCTTATCTATTAATCAAGAGTTGTGACCATGGATAAGAGTATACTAAATGAATTTTAACATGGCTACTGGAGAAAAAGTTTTCTCTAAGTCAAATTTCTCTCTCTGCCACGAGTCGAGCCTTTAATGTCTCGACCTTTCTATCAACTCCTCTCTTATTCTTATAGATCCACTTGCACCCCATGGGCCTAAAGTCCAATGGCACATCTACAAGATCTCAGACAAATTAAATGTACTTAGACTTTATTTCCTGGTACTTGGCTTCGAGTCAAAGATCCCTTTCAAACTTACCCATTGCCTATTTAAAGGCCAAACGGATCATTGTTACTTGTGTCCCCAACCATCTTGTGGGTTTCACTGTCCATTTCATAGGTACCTGGTTCCGAGAAACCCTCCCACTATGACGAGGCATCATATCTTTCTGACTTGGATTAGTGGTTTCTAAATCTACCTTGTTTTCATCGACTTGCGTCGGTGAGAATGGAACAATAGTTGATGGTTTTTCCATCTAATACTATTTTGCTATGATACTTGAAATTCTTTATGTAGTCGTTATCCAGAAAAATGGCATTTATAGAGTCAAACACTTTCTTGTCTACTAGACTATAAAACAGACCACCCTGAGTACCTTTAGAATAGCCAACAAACAAGCAAACCTTAGTCCATTGTTCTAGCTTTCCTACCTTTTTCCTTGGGACATAAACAAGACACCCCCAAATTCCATAATGATGTAAACCAGGTTCATGACCATTTCATAATTCTAGTGGTGTCTTGGAGACATCTTTTGAGATGACACAACATTTAAAAAAATGTCACATGTGGTCTAGGTAGTATGTCTTCAGAAAAGATCTGGGTAAGAAGTTGGTAGAGTTGAATAGCTTATCATAGAACACACATTTTCATAAACGTGTGATTCACACCGCTCAGCAACACTGTTCTGTTGCAAAGTCCTTGGGGCAATTTCTTTAGACAATTCTCCAAGTTCAATTAAATGATCTTGACTCTGATTATCCAAATATCCTCCACCCCTATCAGATTGCAAGATCTTTAACGTTTTACCTAATTTGGTTTTAAAGCCATAGCAATGAATTCTTTGAACTTCTTAACAAATTCTCATAATTCCTATGCCTTAGGTACTTACATGAGTCTCTAGAGCAATCGTCGATGAAGGTGACGAAATACTCATAACCACCCCTCGCTTGAACATTCATTTGTCCCCAGACATTTGAACATACTAGCCCTAGTGGTTCTTTGGCCCTTTCTCCTATCACAGAGAATGGACACTTTGTCATTCAACCCTTAAGACTAGATTCACAAATAGGTAGGTCGCCCTAGGTGAGTTCCCTCAATGACCCAGCCTCTGTTAGTCTTTGAATCCTATCATAGCAAATATGACCAAAGCGAAAATGCCAAAGGTACGTCATTTCTAATGTTATTGACCTTTTTTTGTTTAACGGTCCTAGATTTAGCTATCTTAAACAACTTATTATTTAGAACATAGGGTTCATTTAGTTGCAATAGGTATAGCCCGTTTTTCATACATCCACCCCACAATTCACATCTATTTAAAGAAATAGGATTTTATTACTTGTGAAAGTAACTATAAATTGTTGTTGATGTAATAAGAAAAACTAAAATTAAAATTTCCATTGAAAATCGAAATAAAATAAACATTGTCCTAAAACAATATATTTATTTCCAAAATTCATTCAAGCTTATCATTTTGCCTTGTTTGATACGAGCAACCCTTGATGGATTCCAAGTTGTGGCTTTTTATCCTTCATGGCTTTTCCAATGCTAAAAAGGTGTAAAAAATTACATGCATGTTTAGTAGATCTTGATTCAGCGATCCAAAATCGAAGTATCATCCTCTAAAATTACATGCATCCAAGACAAATTTAATTATATTGGGTTCCATATGCCTTGAGTGCTAGGCAATCTTGTTACAATTCTCAATCTCCTTGCAGTTGGAAACACTCCCCTTTTTTGTGTACTTATAATCAGGCCCTGCTCCAAGATGCTTTGCAGCATTTGGTGTCTTGCCAATGGACTTCTTGTTCTTTTTGTATGAATTTCTTCCTCTCTTGCTCTTCATAGAAGAAGCTTAAAGTAGCTTCTCCTTGAGATTGTTTAGTAGTATTAGGATTCTTTCCATTGCTCGAACCACCATCAACAATCCTCTTTTGAAGGATTTGGTGTTCATTGCATAGGAAAAATAGGAATATCTTTGATTATCACGAACTCAATGTTGTCCATAATCAACATCATGTTGATGTTGGACAAACATTTCGTGAGGTTCCCACCATGGAGTAACCTTTTAGAGATTAGAGAGAGTAAGAGGTGGGAAACCTAGAGCTACGATTATCAACTAAGTAGAAATCAACGCATTACTTGACAAAAATTTATTCATTAAATTTTTAGAAATAGCATAACATACAAAATGTTTTGAGATAAGCAAAATACTAAAACACTTATCTTCTATTTCTTAGGTACTTTAACTAGCCATGAACCCATGTGTCCCGATAGGCGAGAGTCACAAATATTCACTTAGTTAAATAGAGAAACATCTCAATTAATAAAACGTCATAGACTTTTATTAACTACCTATTCTATCCGATCAAAGTAACGAAAACTCATGTGTCCCAGTAGGCGAGAGTCACAAATATTTCTTACTTTATGAGAATGACACACGGTTTCGATTATTATAGACTTAATTCCTATAGCCACCGTAGAGATGATTCTATAGAAGGTCCATCTATAACCATCTATCCTAAGAAATTTAATCATGTTAAGAAGTCCAGTGAACAGCTTCTGTAGGGAGACGTAATAAAAGTGCCATGAGACCCCATTGAACTCTAACCTTGTTAAATCAACAGTGGAGATCGAATTTAAATTTTTAAAACTCATTATTAAATATTTTAGTATTTTATTCTTTTTGAAAAATATCAACTTAGGTTTTCAAAATTATTAAAATAATTAATAAACCATAGTATATAATTTTTCCATTAATTCTAAAAATACTCATTAAAAATTAATCCAAAAATTAGAATTAGTTTGTTTCTATTCAATTATTAGGTCTAACTAAAAAGAATAACCTAATACAATTAAGTTCAACTTAGGTAAATGGGTCTTAACAATTCGAGCTTGCATGGAGGAGAGCTGGGTTCAATATGTCGGACCCACTACTAAGGCTCCCTGACTTCCAGACAAAGCCCAAAAAGATAGAAATTTGAACCTTCCTTTTATTAATTGTTATTCAATTGATTAAGCCCAATCTAGTAATGCAAATCAAATGGGCATTCAGAAGTGGAACCACCCACAAGAGAGGAATTTAAACTTTACATGTTCAATTGGACCCAAATAAAACCTACCATTTTATGAAAGTTTTATTTGAGTTTTCCCACATTTTTCAAAACAAAAAATGGGTCATCATTATACTTATATTTAAAGCCTAAATACAAAAAATAACCTAATAATGATGTTAGATATGTTAATTTTCTTATTAATTGGATGTGCCTAACATGAAAACATATGACATGTTACACAACTTTATGCATCATTGCATTTATTACCAAAAATAAATAAATCAATTGCTAAAATAAATAAATCAATCAATATCTAAAACAATTAATTGAGTTATCAAAATTAATTAATTAATTATCACAAAAATTTTCTCAATTGAAAAATTACCACATAATTAAGTAAACATAAAATTAATTTAATTTTCTTTAAAGAAAATATCTCAAGTAATTCAAAATTAGATACTTAGATATTTCTTTAGCACAACAAAAAAAAAAATAACTTAACTAATCCATTATATTATATACATAAGGAAGACTTCTCAATGGTTACTACCCATAGATGGGTACTAACAATTATGATAATGTGGCAACATAATGATTTGGTATAGCAAGTCACCAACAAGTAAATATTTTTTTTCTACATTAATTTCGAATTTAGTTATTATTATTTTTTTTTGCAATAATTAATGTTTTTTCTAACCAATGAGAGACACTAGCTATATTTAGAAATTGACATGCATTTGAAAAATAAAAAGTTTACAATATTATATTTTCATAATAAATACACATTTTTCATCAGGTAACCCTTCCAAAAATTTGAAAAAATCAAAATTTATTTTTAGAAATATTAATTAACAACTATAAATATGGATCATTGATCTTAATCCAATGGTTAATATTAAAGTAACCATCTATGGGAAGTAACCATTAAGAGTGCACCCATATATATAAATATATTTATATATACTTATATACAGTTTATTTAAAATATATATATATAAACTTAGTTGTTGTCGAACAAAACAAAAAAATTAGGTAAATCAATTTTTTTTAATGACGTAAACCCTAATACAGTTTATATATATGAATCATTAACAAAATTGCAGCCACCACTTCCAAAAAAAACCAAAAAAAAAATTGTGCAATTTTTCAATATGCATTTGACCAAAAATCCACTAAGATCTCAAAATGCATGAAAAATGTGACAACTTAAATTAGCTATATGACACATAAACATTCAAAACATTCATATCAAATTTCATGTACCATCCAATTAAACTTTTATAATTAAACATGTCAACAAACACATATATTCATGCATTCTTAACATCTAGATCTAAGCAAACCTAGCTCTGATACCAATTGTAGGATCTTGGAATTTAAATCTAGATGCATGCTTCCTATTATTTATCCAAACACATAATAGAAACATAGAATAACATGACATACATATAAACATCGGATTCATAAATTAATATAAATACAAAGATGTAGAAATTTACGAATACGTAGCAGAACTAGAACAACTCATTCCTTCAATCTCTCTAACCCTTAATTCCTTTCTGTAGTAGAGTATTATCAAGAGATTGAACTAGATTAGCAACACAGTCTTCCTCACCAAGCCTTTGATCAACCTATAACTAGTGTGGGCTAGCTCTCAACACATGAGATAGAAATATAAAAGAGAAGAAGAGATAATGGCTAAGAAAGGATTGGAGTGTCTAGGTTTTCAATTACCCAATGAATCAACTGAAATTGACTTATGAAAATCCTAGATATCATATTCCTTATATAGACAACTTAATGGGCTTATTTAAATTTAAATTTGAATTAATTAAAATAATAAACAAAAAGATAAAAGCCTTGGGCTCCCATAAATGGACTTGGGCCAAATCTCTTTGTTTTAAATTTATATCTCAATTTGGCCTAAATTCAATACCTTTTATTTATTTTTTTAATTAATTAATTAAATCCTTATTCAAATTACTAATTATAATTTGAAACTTGATTTAATATTATTTATTTATATTGATACAAATTTATCAATATTAATAAATTTACCCGTAGATTCTCTTTTATTCTCTAAATCTCATATCTCTGTAAATTTTCTAAAACTAGCCTAGTCAACTTTAAAAAATCCTAATTGATAATTAAATAAATTAATTGAGACATTCTAGATGATTTACTCAAAGGTGATTCGGGGACCATGGATCCATAAAATCAAGCTCCAATAAGTTACTATGAATTTATTTACAAATAATTTCTTTACCTTATTAATTCCTCATGACTCCACTATTGACTCGGAATTGAACTCTTGAATTCATAGAACGTATTTTTCAAACCATAAATACGTTATCCATTGTTATAACCATTACAGTCAATCAATCATCTATCGATGACTTACTAACGAGATGGGTGCAAATTACCGTTTAAGCCCTCATCAGTATTTGATCCTTAACTCCCACTAAGTTCCTTATAAATGATATTTCCGTGAACTTAATCACAGAAATGAGATCTTAATCATTTAATCTTTTGAACAAAGCAATTAAGGAAATCATCTTTTCACTTCTCATACAGAAGTTATAGATTTCATATCTATGAATAATACTCCCACTCAATTACACTATTAAATCTCCAAGATATAAGTATGGGCTAGACCGTAGGGTAAGCTGGTAACGAACAAGTGAAAAGATTTAAATAATATAATTAGAAAAATATTATCACTCAGAATTTAGTTCGACTTAACCTATGGTCAATGTTGTGACATTGATTAGATTCGATAACAATGATACTTATTTATCAATCAATAATCAATATTGGTCCTAGTCCGATGTAACCAAATACATCTGATCTTATCTATTTGGTCAATGCCTTGGACAAGATATTACACCCCGAATGTGTAAGTAGATCATTGTAATGCCCCGAAATCCCTAATGTGGTTTAATGGCTGGATTAGTAGGCCGGGAGGGCCATAACTATTTAATTATGCCATTAAATGATAATATGCATGTTTATGAGAATTATATTATAATATGATGTTATATGCATGCATGTGGGTCCACATTTGATTATTATAATATTTCGGTAATTTGGCCGTTGAGGGCATAATTGTATATTTGTATGCATGTCGGTGACATATTGTTGAGACCACATTATAATGTGGGTTTGTTCGAGCTATTCGGCATGAGACGATCTTGGAATATTAATTAGCGGTCCAGTCATAACAAGTTTAAGTTCGAGGCTCGAGGTGAGTCTCGGGGTAATTTTAATGATTAGAGCGTTACCGGGAATTAAAGGGTAACGGGATATGAATTATTGGTGTTTGAGATTATTGAGAATAGCGGGAATTGGAGTGCGTTAATTATGATTAACGAGATAAGTGGGAAATACCAATTTTGCCCTTGGGAGCCTTTAGAAACCCTTAATTGACCTAGGGGTATTTTAGTCTTTTCACCCCTAGTATAGATATAACCATTTATGGCTGTAGAAAGGTGGAGAAAAATAGAGTAAGTTCAAGAGCTTTCCCGTACCTATTTTCCTTCAGCTTTCTTTGTGATTTTTGAGCCATTCTTGAGGATTCAAGCTTGGGAAGTAAACCTTGGGAGTTTGGGAGTGTGTTCCACCCTTGAAGAGCATCATAATCTGAGTTTGAGGTAAGTTTCTAGCCATTGAATTCCCTGGTTTGCCCTGTTTTAGCTCTGGATTTCAATTGGGATTTCTAAGTTGAATACTTGGTTTTGTTGGGAGTTTGGGCTAGGGTTCTTATGGTTGTGAAGCCTGGGGTATGTGAGGATGGTTTTTGGGTTCATTTGGCACCAAAAATAGGATTTGGAAGCATTGGAATCAGGTTAGAAGCGAAGGAGTCGAAGAAGGAGGTTTCAGGGGAGTGCTGTTCTGGGGGTAGCGCTACAGCACCCATCAGAGGGCGCTATAGCGCTACACAAGACTTCAGATGGGCGGTTTGGGATTCTGAGTATAGCGCTGGGGCGCTAGGGAGCAGTGATGTAGCACTACTCTGTTCCTTAAGAATCCCATTTTGAGTGTTTTTAAGGGTTTTTGGCTCGGGGTTTCAATCCTTAAGGCCCGGGATCGAATCTACTCACCGTGTGGGAAGGTTTCGAGGTCCCGAGAGTGGGGTTTAGGTTAAGACCCTTTCAATGTTGATTTTCATTAATTAACCGCTAATGAAAACCCTTTGTGATTAGGTAACCGCTAAGGAACTAAAAGATTGATCGTTCTCAGGAGTTGTTCTTATTATATTTCTCGCTCGAACCAGAGGTAAGAGAAATGCACCCCATATGTGACATGTGTGGTTGTTCATAATGCATGTTGAATGTGTGAATGTGGACATGAATTGATTATTGAATGCTTAGCAAATCTTGCTCACTTATGCATGGTACTGACTAATTAGTCAGAATTGGCAAAGGTGTCAGTATCAACTGTGAAGCTAGGACTTATTAGTCAAGTTCGGCAGTGGTACTGGGCATTAGTCACACAGTGCTGACTCATAAGTCAGGATGGCCTTAGCGTGCTCAACACAAGCCAATAAAGATTATATCTAATCAACATCTCCATTAAATGACTCATAAGAGCATTAATGCCGGACCGACCTCAAGTTCGATGAAAACTAAAAGCGCTTGTGTGATTTACCCATCAGTCACTCATCTGTTAAATTAGATACTTACCCATCACTATCTCATTTGTTAAGCTGGTGACTTACCCATCAGTCACCCATTTGTTTAAGCTAGTGACTTACCCAGCAATCACTCATCTATTAAGGCTAGTGACTTACCCAGCAGTCACTCATCTGTTTAAATTAGTGACTTTCTTGTCAGTCACTCAGCATGGTTTACTAGAACCTCAAGTATTGAATCACTCATCTGTTTAGAGCTATAAGCTCTGTGTGATTATAATAATAATCAGTTGTGGATATTTATATGCATTACTGTGTTTTCTTGCTGGGCCTTGGCTCATGGGTGCTATGTGGTGCAAGTAAAGGGAAAAAAAAGCTCACCCAGCCTTGAGTGGAGAGCTTAGGTGGTGATGTGTACATATGCGGCCGCTAAACCACCACGGCCAAGGAGTTCTCAGAGGAACTAGGGGGTTTACCCTATTTTTGCTGCTTAGGTCGGCGGGTTTGTAAATTTGAAACAGTAGTGACCATTTTGAGTTGTAAATAACTTGTAAATGTTCTTGTGGGCCCATGAACAGTTTTATGTATTAAATAAAATATATCATTTCCTTTTTATTAGTTTTTCCACCTTAGCATGTTAATAACACTCAGAAGCACGTTTTTAACCAAAGGACTCGGGTAGCGGGTCAAATTTCCGGTTCATCGTTCACCGTAACTGTTCTGGGGTAACCAGGGCATTGCAATCATATCGTAGATTGCCTAATCAGTGAAAATCCAATGCACTGATCTAATCTTAGGACTCGTTCTTTTGAACATATAATTACAACCATAATTCACTGTGACCTAGTCACTATAATTGTAGCTATCCATATGTTCGAGATTTTATAAATGTTTGTATCATTTCAATAATCATGTAATAAAACAAGCAAGCAACAGGGTTGTCAAACTAAATGATTTCTACTACTTTTATTGACAATATGAAATCGTGTTACATGTCCAACATGGTTTTATAAGGGCATAAAACCCAACACTTACGTGTCAGCTCAGTCAATGGCATTGCAATCCTTGAGAATCCTTCAACGAAACTCCGATAATATCCCGCCAATTCAAGGAAGCTTCCAATCTCTGAAGCACTCCTTGGCATTGGCCAATCTCTTACCGCTTCAATCTTGGTCAGATCTACCATAATCCTGCCTCTACTAACGATATGACCAAGAAACATTACTTAAGGCAACCAAAACTCGCAATTCTTGAACTTGGCATACAATCTATGCTTCCTTAGCCTCTGTAGTACCAAACGAAAATTCTCTTCGCGTTCTGCCTCTGATTGGGAGTAAATCAGCATATCATCAATGAACACAATCACAAACTTGTCTAGATAATCCATGAGCACCCTGTTCATCAAATCCATAAACATTGGTAGGGCATTTGTTAGTTGAAAAGACATAACCAAGAACTCAGCCCCTGTACCTCGTGCGAGAGGCTGTCTTTGGAACATCCTCGTCTTTGATCCTCAACTGGTGATAACCTGATCAAAGATCAATCTTCGAAAAACACTATCTTGCCTTCCAATTGGTCAAACAAGTCGTCGATCCTTGGCAGCGAATACTTGTTCTTGATAGTTAGCTTGTTCAATTCCCAATAATCGATACAGATCCTAAACGACCCATCCTTCTTCTTAACAAACAACACCGGTGCACCCCACGACGAAAAACTAGGTCTGATGAATCCCGGGTCAAGAAACTCTTGCAACTAAACCTTCAATTCCTTCAATTCTGCTGGTGCCATTTTGTATTGTGCCTTGGATACTGGATCTGTTCCTGGTGCCAGTTCAATAAATAATTCAATCTTCTGATGTGGTGAAAATCCTGGTAAGTCTTCTA
The DNA here is from genome assembly GCF_963169125.1 of Humulus lupulus. Classification (NCBI taxonomy): domain Eukaryota; kingdom Viridiplantae; phylum Streptophyta; class Magnoliopsida; order Rosales; family Cannabaceae; genus Humulus; species Humulus lupulus. The sequence continues at coordinate 238,202,263 of NC_084802.1, read as the reverse complement.
GAATCACATCCAGAAAATCACAGACCAATCTAGTCTCATCTGGTCCAACTAGGACAGCCTTAGTGGTATCCACCCATCGTGCCTAACGGCGCCTTCTCTCCATATCTTGTCCTCGGCGCCCTCAACAATAAGGGCGTTCTAAACTACCTGAGCATATGTAGTCACTCCAAGCACAAAAGTAATCTTGACATCCCTGGCTATCATAGAGTTAAGCCCTCGAACAAACTGTTCCTTCTTGCTCACATCAGTTGGCACCAAGTCTGAGGCAAACTTGGTCAACCTGTCGAACTTCAGAGCATGCTCAGTCACTGTCATGTTGCCCTAAACCAGATTCGTAAATTCATCCATTTTCGCAATTTGAATTGCATCATTGTAATATTTCTCATTAAACAGTTCCTTAAATTCCTCCTAGTCCATTGTTGCCACATTTCAGGTCTAGGATACCACGTCCCACCAGATCTGAGCATCATCCCATAACATATACATGGCATAGGCAACCCTGTTGTTGCCTTCCACCATCATGAAGTCGAGGATGGAACTGATCATGCCCATCCACTACTCAACCTTGAGTGGATCTGGGCCTCCCTCAAAGGTTGGAGGGTTTGGTTCCTGAACCTATCGTATAGTGGTTCCCATCTATTTTCAATCTCCGGCTATGTTAAAATTGGTACCACTGCAGGTGGCACATACGGGGCAGTGTCCCTGGCGAAACTTTTTGCCTCAACAATTTAATCTCTTCCTCTTGACTTTGAAGTCTCGCTTACATATCTGCAAACATCTTCTGCCAATTCTGAGGGGCAGGTTGAGGGTTCTGGCCTTGATATTAGCGTCGACCACCTTGGAGGCATAGCTTTCTAGTATGTCTGCAATCAATGACAACATTCACATGAAACAATAGTGCTAATAAGAATTTGTATCATACTCACATGGAGCAATAATGCTAATAAGTACATCTTTTATATTCACATAGAAGTCAAGGGCCAGGCCCTATCAGTATATTTCATTCTCCTTATTCTAGAATGAAAATAAGGCATATATTTCAATTAAGCAGTTAACAGATATCCGACCCATTACCCACCGAACCATGAGTTGAGCTTGTCTTTAGCAACGAGCGTACATGTTCAGTTGATCTTCAGGAACCATAAAGCCTTGAAAACTCTGATACCAAGTTGTAATGCCCTACTAATCCAAGAGTGTTACATTGTGTGTTTAAAATAGTACTTAACTCACTAAGCGAGCCATTTGGACTAAAAAGTGTAATCAAAGCTAATTAAAGGTTTAGGTACTAAAAATTTTGGTCAAAAGGTAGAAAATTTTCCATTAAAAAACTTTAAACATCTACAAGGGATCCCATAATAGTTTAAGTAAAATTCAATTAAATTTAATATTCTCAAAGTAGTCGGCCTAAGCGACAAAAGTGGACTTATACTCTAAGTCCGTCAAAATATCCCAACTATGGCGGCCGAGCAGGGCTAACATGTATGTGGCGCTCCAAAGCCATACAACTTAGGTTGGTCGACATTCCTCTTGCCCTTACCTGTACCATAGAGCACCCGTGAGCCAAGCTCAGCAAGAAAACCCTACAAAACATAATAATAATCACATTCAACATAAAAGACAATTAGCATGCTTCGCAGTTTATATACATATTCATTCCAAATATATAAACCATTAACACCTTTCACTAATTATAAACATGCTTAATTCAAACACATAAACTGTGCCAAGGAGCCTTGCAGAGCGGCCCAACCGAGCGAGGTGCATCTTTTGGCACCAAGCTTATGGTCCATGTCAGGCGAGTGTGTACAACACTCCCATGGTGGCCCCACCATCATGGCCTACATTTCACATGTATATTGCCGAATATAGACCATATCGATCATTCACAAACAATTCAATATAAATAAACATAGCAAACATCATTATGCATAAAAGGGGAACTCAGCCCTAACAAATTCAAATATATGTTCATAACCGCATCCCAACATAACCGAGAAAATTCCCTACTCTATGTGCACATGTAGTTTTCTTACCTCAGGTCCTGCGAAGACGACCTCGAGTGCGATCTTCTCCCAAGCCTCTCGGAAACCCTAGTCACAACAGTATAATGTAGGTTTAGTTTCTATTCAACCTCAACCTGCCATAATTTATTTATAAACATCAATAGGCCTCAAATACTCTTTAAACATGTCCCACTATGTCTTAGGAACCTTCGTGTATGATCCCCCAAGGTTACCCATCAAAACCCATTGAAAACGACCCCAAAACAAGGCTTCAAGCACTAGCCGGTCGACTGCCTGGCACAGGCTAGTCAACTGGGTGGCCAAATACCCTAGCCAAGCCAAACTGCAGGCTGGTTGACCGAGTGCCCTAGGTCGGTTGACTAGCTCAAGTCAGAGAGCAATTCTACATTTTTTCCAGAATTTCGAACTTAACCATTTTTGACCCAAATCGCCCCAAACTGCTTCCAAGCGTAGTTTTGACCCCCAAAACAGCTTATATAGATAATATGAAACATCAAAACACATTTTAAATACTCAATTACATATCAAAACCACCAATTGGAAATTTCGAGTTCTAAACCCAATTTTTTCCCCAATCCGAAAATCAACCTCAAATCATGGATTCCAATCTAAAATCAAGTTCTACAACAATTCATGGCTAAGTTCTAATACCCATACACCCATCAAAACAATCTAAAAGCCCCAAAATTTTGAAATTCCAACAAAATCCCTAAAATTACATCAAGAACACCATTGAAGAACAAATGAAGAAATTTACCTCAGCTAAAGCTTTGATTCCGAATTTGACAGAGAATTGAGTCTATTCTTCATTCCCCAATTTGACCCTTATCCCTTTGGATATTTTGAAAATCCTTGGAGAATTAATCTTGGTAGAAATCTCTTTAGTTGAAGAAGGAAAGGAAAATGTGTTTGATGATGGGAACTCTAGAAGCAAGGAGAGAGAGAGAGAGAAACATGTGCAAGGGAAAACCTTCGGCTTTGGTTTTACTCTTTTCTGAAATTTTAGGGTCAAAAAACCATTTTGCTCTTCCCACTTAATTGCCCTTTAAATCATACCCAATGTCATTTTTGTCATTTCGCTTATAACTCTAATTACACCACTAATTCTCAGTTATCACTAATATCACTAAACATAATTATTCCACCAATTAATTTTATTTTACTAATTATGCCAAATTATTGAAATTTCCAAAATACCCCTAGGCTCGATCCAAGACGGGCGTTTTTCCCTGTTGAGACTTTTCTGCTAAAAATGCTCGAAATGATTCACTCATGCCAAAAAATCACATATATCCACATAATAATGTGGTCTCAAAGCACATGGCACATAATATTTATAAATATATCATCAACATGTCAAAATTACAAAAATGCATTTTTTTTACAAATGCGGGTTCTTAAACATATCTAATACACATAATCATGCAAACTCAATTATATAATAATATAATTCACAACATTACCCCACTTGCCATCTCGGCACGCTAATCAAAGTACTTAATCTTATTAGGAGTTTATGGACGCTACAATAAGTGAATAGTATTAACACTAAAATATATAAATCTCTTTTGTGATGATTAGTGTTGGTAACGAGTTTACCATATGCACAACAGAAAGCACAGGGTGTTGGGCCCAGAGATTTCAAAAAAAATTATTTAAAAAACTTTAAATGATCAGATCCATTAACATGCAAAACATTAATAAAAAAAAATAAAAAAGATGAGGATTTACTAGTTGAAGAACTATCAAGAATTATCGCTATCTTTTTGTATCTCCACAAACATCCAATCCAATGCAGTCTTTGAAATACTGAGACCAAGATCTTTCAAGATGTATCCGTACACCTCAAGACGTGTGTGGGTACAAAGTAATGGTAGGAAAATTTCTGATTCACAAGATATTCTCAACACATGAGATCTTAGAATAATAAGTCTGAGATAGATTTGAGGGATAGGAAAATATTACGGTATATTTTCTTTCTCTCTTGAATATTCTTAAAAATATTACGTATGTTTGTAAAACTATATTTCTGATAGATTTATAAAAGAATTAGTTAAATCCAAATTTTAAAATTCATACTATAAATCTAAATATCAAGATCCAATCTTGATCTATTACATGTTGTACACGCCAACTACAGTCCCTGGACTGTGGTTGGCGTGTAGCATCCCTATTTTTACAGATGTGTTACAACTAATTTTCTTTTAAATATATTTAATAATTTATTTATTAAAATATATATAAATCTGATAACTTATCTTATCAGATTAATTAAATTATAAATATTAATTCAAATTCAAAACTAATTTGAATTATTAGAAATATATTTTCACAATATTTTAATAAGAAAAATAATTAATTCAAAATTAATTATTTAAATACTATTTTCGAAAATTCTATTTTATTTAAAAAATAATAATAATTTTCATAAATTGCCTTAATTAAAAATGCTAATTTCAAAAATTTCCACATTAATTAAATAATTTATCTCAATTACATATTTGACCCCGAATAACAAATTTCTTCCAAATATGACATTTTCTTGATTTTTCCCAATTTAAACTCTTCCCTTAAATAGTATTGATAGAACCTTCTCGTGGACTTATAATTTCAAACTCCAATAAATTTAGATTATTAATTAAAACTCTTAAATACAGTAACATTAATTTATCACTGTTCTTCTTCTTTTTGGTGTTATTTTACTTGTATTTTTGTGTTTTGAGGTTGTAAACTTCTTCATTCTACTGTAATTCTGGTTCTTGTATTTTAGGATAACCCTTGTGTTGTTTAATATTTCCGACAATATCCATTTAATCTTCTATTCCATCCCTCCCAAGATTCAGGTTCCAAACAAGGTATTAAACCATCCAAGTAATCCTCTTCTGATCAATTCTGCCACTCTTTGGATATTTGCTTCTAGAATGGAGCCAAAGCATATATTAGGTAAAGCCTTTTTCTTATGAAATCAACAGCGTACCATATAGTAAGTATCAATGTGCAGACACGTGGTAAGATAACATAATGGGTTTAGACTTTCAGAGAAAACATTTATACAAAATCATCAACTCCCACCAAAGTAAAAATATTCTAGCCGTTATATTTCAATATTGTTGCATTACTAGTTTTTATTTATTTATTATTATTATTTTAACCAGCCTGTCAGGCATTATCTCCCCTAAGGAAAAGTAGTAATAATAATAATACGAGCGAATAAAATAATAAACCTCGTAAATAGACAGCCCATGCACTCCATTAAGACACGCAGTGAAGAAGAAAAAAGAAAAAAGAAAAAACAATTATGGACATACAACCCAATTAGCAGATGTGATAGTCCATACTCCATCCATATAGCTCCGGCCGACGACCCGTTAAAACCTAAAACAATAAATTTCTCCCAAAACCCAAAATACAAAGGTCAAATAATAATTGTAATAATAATTATATAATAACACATCCCCACTACGCGAAGAAAACAAACCATAGGATTGAAAAATACAACCCCAGTTAGACCTAAAACGAAGTTAAACCAAGGCAATGCTACTCTCACCACCCGGGGGTTTGCGTACACCACCAAGGTAGTCTCGAGACTCTACCTTCCCATCAGCAAAAATATCATTTCCGCTAATCTCCCGCAGTTTTGCCACGCTTAGTGATTTTTCAGCAGACGATGGAGCAGCATCCCCCTTGAATATGTCGTTCCCTGAAAGCTCATTAAATTTCTTGTTGTATATCTTCTTTGCGGTTTTCAGTGGTTCATCAACAGAAACTACATTGCTCTGACCTCCAGCAGGCTTCAATAGGAATATAAGTTCCGACCCAGTTAGACGATTAAAGGATAGTACATACAATAAGCAGAGAACAAATACACATGCGCGCACCCATATGATCAAATACTCCCGTATGAATATAAATATATTCCATAAAAGCAATTCAAAATGGAGAGAACCCAAGTAAGAAATTTCTCAAATTAAGATGATTATCATGTCAAGTGTATAAGTTAATCCGTACGTGAATCAGTAATCAGTAATTGGTCTCTGTCGATGATTACTAATACAATATGGATGCATTCACACAAATTCAGTAGCACTAGAGACTTTAACAAAAGTACTTACGTCGTGTGATGCAGATTCTCCAATGTCTATGTGTCCTCTCAAATCCAGGGTGCGTGCAGTAGTAGGCCTCGGCAAAATTTCAGGAGGGGGTGCAAAGATGTCGTGTCCACTAAGTTCCTTGCACTTAGCATCTGAAAGTTGCTTCTTCAAATTTGCATCCTCACTTTCCAAGGTCCCACTCAATTCACGCTGCTTTGCCACCTCAGGAAGTGATATAGGCTTTTTGGGAGAAACACTTTCTTCTTCAGCAAATGAAATATGACTAATTCCAGCCATCGCTTGCTGGAATTTTAAACCATTAAAATACAAAATTAACTCATAGGTTTCCACCAAAATGACATTTACCACGGAGATCAGCATTGTTAGTAATCTGCAACAATTGTTTGTACCTGGTACATACGTATTCCAGTTTTGTTATTTGGGGTAGCACTGGCATTACCAGTTTCTGATTCCTCATCTTCTCCGTCGCCTACAAATATTCCACTACCAGTCATCTCTTTCATTTTATACCCTGAACAAGGTTTCCTGAAGAATGCAAAAGTTCATTGTCAGAGCCACAGACATGGGATATTTGTTGTGAAATGAATCAAAGAAATCTAGAGAAATTTTCTATTTTAAAAAGCCTATCACAGATTCAAATGCATTTACATTTGTGATAAAGCATAAGACAACAGATGAAAATGCACCAACGGACAATCTGCCTCTTTGCCATCATTCTGCTTAAAATCCTTCATGGCATACACCTCGCTCTTTGGTAATAACATGCCATAAAGAAGGGTAAACAATAGCTAACGAAGATGGAAAATGATGACTCCACTTGATATTACAACAGAAACATGAAACACGTATGCCCAAGCATGCTTTTAAAAGGAAAAAAATGGAGGACACAGCAAGGGTATTGATGCAATTCCTGAAAGAAAATCAGCTTACTCCAACGACAAATTCAAGGTGAAAATTTAAAGCAGCAACGAGCTGCAGCTAAAATAGCACCTGGTGTAGATATGTAAATGTTTTCAAAACTAGGCTCCCGCCTAAACTTGGGGAACACAAAATAATAACAATTGCTATTTTAAGTGCCCATGGAGGACTGGAATCTCAACCTTTGTGGAACAAATTGTATGCCTAACCATTGGGAAGTGTAGATATGCAGTTCAATAAAAACAATATTAAGTTGTTCTGCCATCTTTGTAACCTTAGCTGTAAATACGTGTTTTCAGAAGCAAACACAAAAGAGCAGGTTCTACTCCTAGAATTCCAATTTAAGAAAATGGGTTACAAAAGCCTTGTGGCATGTTCTACGGCCACATTTCAGAATAACTTAAAATTAATTTTAAAAAACAGCTAAATTAAGTGAAATCAATCCTTAATGCACAAAAAGCCAATAGACGTGCGATTATATTTCTAAATCTTGGTCAAATCACCCCAGCCCAAGAGACAACTTTAGACTGTAACTTGACACGTTTCGAAAACTTCTATTTTGATTTCTGTGTCTTCTGTACAAATAAGATAAAGGGAGTGGGATTCATATGCTGGAAATACAGATCGGTGACAGATCAAAAACTTTAACTACGGCAATTTAATCCGTAAATGCTTCCAAAAATAGGGAGAACGGAGTACATCCACTAAAGGGACGGCCTGGTCAAGAATTTTTAAAAAGACGAGAGAAAGACCGAAAGAACACGCAGAAAACGGAAACCGAGAACTTTGCGGAAGGATGAAAAAGAGAGTAGAAAATTTTAAAACAAAACTAAAACCTTCAAGAGAAAAACGATGAGAACCAAATTTAAATAACAGAAATAAAAATCAAGATAAAGAAAAGAAGAAACCAGAAAAACAATAGATCTCACCGTTTGTTTAAACTCTGAGACTCCTCATCTGTCACCTGACCTCCAAAAACCACCTTGCTGATCCCATCCGACGGCTAAAATTATCCCCAAATCATCTCTAAATCAAACAGTGAAATAAAAAAGATCGAAATCATATACATATCTATATTTTGTATATATGTCACCTGGTGAGAACGGGTGCCGGAGCGAGATACGGCGGAGGCGACGGCTGGAGAGTCAGCCAGGGGAGTTTCACACCAAGTAAGCAGATCTGCGGTGGATGTGTGGGGCTTCCTAACCGGAGTGCTCCTCTCCATTTTTTTCCTTTCGTTTTTGGCTTTGGTTTCTGCTAGGTTCTTTCAACTTCTTTTTATTCTTCTTCCACTTCGCAAGTATGGAGTCTGGAGTGAGCTAGGATTTGGACAAAAATGGAGGAGAAACGCACAGTGATTGTATCTTCTAAGTAGTAGAGATTGGAGAGAAAGAAGATTGAAGATTGCAGAAGAAGAAGAAGGAAAAAAAAAAAAGGAAACTTTGGGAGATTAGCAGAAAAATGACGAAAATAACCTCGGTGGCCTTCAACTTTATGGCTTTTTTTTTTCCTCTGAATTCTGGGTTTGTTGGGATTTTCTTATTTTATATATTTCTATTTATTATTGGGAGTGGATTTGAAGGGAGAGTGAGAGGCCATATAGAGTGTAGTAGTAGCTACTTCTCTTCTGTTTCAAAACGAAGAAATCTTTCTCTTTTTCTCTTTTTATTATTATTTTTCTTTTTCAAAGGCCAAATTTGAATCTTGTACCGCCCCTCCCTACTCATATTTTTTTATGCGAACCATGTGCACCGGATTTAGTTTAGTATACCGCCACGTGTCGGTTGTTTTAAGAAGAACAACCGAATATTCACTGCCTAATTACTAAATTACCCTTTTCTCTTTTGTTTTGTTGTATTGTGCATGTAACTTTATAATTTATTTTTTAATAATTCAGAATTTATTTATTTGATATCATTTGTTTTTTAAAAATATTATTTTGGTACACTTTATTTTTAATAATATTTGTATAATACATGTATTTTAAAAATATAGATATTTGATATCTTAATTAATAAATTTTTATTAATATAACTAAACTATCAGTAGTTATATATAATTTATAGCTCGTATGATAACAATTTAATTAAATTAGTAAAATTTTATTAATTAAATATGAATTTAAAATATTAAATATATACAATTTTAAAATACAATTATCAAATATACATATTTCAAAATGCAATTCTCTTTCCTAAATCATACAAATCTTGATTGAGGAATTATCGGGGTCACATGAATTTGTTGGAGTATTTTAATCAAATCTTTGATTTAATTCGATTCGTATAAACATATTCTTTCTAATTATTGCAAAACATCTCACAAGAAAGAGACAAAAGTTTATCAGCTTGCAAATATTTATATTGTTTGTTTAATATATATATATAGTAAAACGGAATCATTTTTTAAATAAATAAATATTGCTTAACGTTAATATAAAAAAAAAACTGCTAAAGTACCAATTAAAGAGTTTTATTATACAAACGGTAATCTACAAGTACCGATTTAAAATCAATTAAAAATTCTTGAAGAGGTAGCTCATAAGGAAGAACAAAAGAAGCTTATAAGAAAAAATACATATTATTATTATTATTATTATTGTCGTTGTGAAAATTAAATTTTAGATAATAGTTAGCCATTAAAAAATTAAGGATGCAATTTAAGTGAAATAAATTTAAAAAATGCTATCCACTCTCATTTCTGTTTACTTTATCTTTATTTGAACATCCCACTCCCACTCGGCCCAGCTCTTTCTATTTGTTTTTTTTTATTAAATTTAAAATAATGGCAACATTAATGTAAGAAAATAATCTAATTCTTGGTAACAGAAAGAAAAAAAAAGCGGTAATTACCATGAAAAACTAGTGAGTTCTCCTTCTACATTATTCTCGAAAAAAATACTGGTGACATCCATGTGTGACAGTGAAAAAAAAGAGGCTGTTTACATGAAAAGAAAGAAAATCAAATAGAAGAAAGGAAGGTAAGTTAAGTAGATGAAGGTGGGAGTATTAATTAATAAGAGAAGAGATTTAGTTGTTGGAGCCTTGGAGACGTTTTAAAAATATGCATCATTGAGAGGACTCAGCCTCAGCCACCCATGTGAGCACCCAAAGAGTTGCAAAATCTGCAATGTGCTTTCAATTGTGGGGCATATTGCTAAAGTTTCACGTGTGCTTGCCATCCCAACGCCCAATCTCAAAATATGTATATGCACAAAACCTAATAATCATTCTTCTTCTTCTTTTGTTTTTTCCTTTTTCTTTTCCAAAAAAAAAACCATCTATTAGAGTATAGGATATTGGATCATTCCAGAAGGGTATTTTCGACTTTTCCCCTTTGGATGGGAAGGCATCACTCACTCGTATGTGACGTAATAATAAAGTTTATGGGATAGATAACGAAAATTAGGACAATTTTCAAATTCTAGTTTCTTTTAAAAAAAAGTTAAAATTTTAGATTTTACTCAATTTTAATTTTATTATATATATATATATATATATCTTCTATATAATAAGTGTATAGATAACGGAGATAACGAAAATTTTTGGTTTTAATGATTTTTTATTTTTTTAAAGTTAACTTTAACATTTTTATATGTAATAGTAGTTTCTAAATACTTAAATTTAAATAAAATAAAATAAAATAAAGAATTAAAAAAAAATTAAAATATGATATTTTTAAGATATTTTACAATGATAATTATTTAAAAATAATTAATAATTAAAAAAATTAAAAATAAGATATTTTTAGATATTTTACAATCATAATTATTGTTAAATAATAAATAATTAAACAAATTAAAATATGATATTTTTGTGATGTTTTACAATAATAATTATTTAAAAATAATAAAATAATATGTTTTATAACTTAAATAAACATTTAATTAAACTTAAACTCACTTATTAGAATAATATCATATTAAACATATAATATAATCTACTTTGAATTAACAACAAATTAATTTTTTTTTTAAAAACTTAAATTTAAAATCCACGTATAATATTTAATATTACATTAAACATATAATATATATAATCTTTTGTTGTCACTCATAAATTTATAAACTAGAACAAACATAAACTTAAACAAAAATAAATAAATTATTTAATTAAAATATAATATTTATTTCAAAATTTATATGATATTAATATAAATTTAATAAAAATAACTAATAAATTCTATACATAAAATTAAGCAAGCATGCATATTATACTTTGTCTGTAGCTAGTATATATAAATATATCCATAAAGAAAATAATTATTTTTTTCACGTGGCCTTATAGTTGCATTTCAATTTTATATTAAAGAAGCATGTGCTGAAAACAAAATTTATTATTTAAAATATATATAATGTAAGAAAATTAATGTTCACCTGATGTAATCTTTTTAATTAATTAAAGTATAACAAGAAGAAGAAAACAAAAATATTGACAGTAAAGATGCTAATTGAGAAATTAGGCAACATTCCACCTACGAAAAGAAAATTACCAAAATATGCTCGACGGCTCTGGGAATCGGAAAGGAAAGTTTGTACTAATGATTAAGGCCATTGGGCACGCATACACCACTGCGAACCTGGGCACATGCCCTTGGCAGTTGGTGTACATACTGCTCAACATTAGGTCAGTTACTTTTTCCTTTCTTTTTCTTTAATTTTTTTAATTAAAGAAAAATGTAATATTGATTGCCTTTTGGTCTCATTATCCATCCACAATTTGAAAGATTACATTTTTAATTCAGGGATCAGTAGGACCAAAGACCCTTTTTAATTTGGGAACCTTTTAATGTTAATGCTTATTAATAAGAAACTATATAAACGGTCTTCTATGTAATCAAGGTCTAAAGTCAATTTCTTCACCTTAAAAGATTCTAACGCTGATTAGTTGGCTTTTATGGAAATCTAACTTTTAAATGCATGTGAATTTCTACAATACTGTGCATAATAGTCAATGTATGACACTTGAACAAAATATCAAGAAGAAGAACATGTTACTGTACAACGATGGTCACTAAACTTTGGTATTATTCGCTATCGTCTAATTACAGAAGCATTATGTAATTTTTTTTTTTTTTTGAGAATGTAAACTTCCATTGATAGGCTAATAAGTAGAGAAGTTTAAACATTCAAAGAGTGAAAAAATGTCAAAATGAGGGCATTTTGTCCTCACAATTATTAATTTTCATTTATAAGCATTATTAGTGAGTTGCATAATAAATGTTTGATAAAATGTGATAAGTCACGTGTCTAATCATGGGAAAATAAACATTTGTTGGCGTGTAGGGGAAGCATTAAAACACACGTTTCACTAAATGGGAAGGGGAGAAAGAAATCATGCAAGAGGTCGAAGCACAGAGACAACTAGGTCAGATTGGCGTGGGAGGAGTCGGTTATATTTGGTGGGAAATGAAACTTGGGGTGGACACTTGTACCAATGACAATTACTCTTTTCTAAACCTTTCCTCCGTTCTTTTGCTATAAATAACTGATTTCACTCGTAGCAAAGTGACTCTTTTTCGGTCTTTACTATACTATTACTCTGTCAAAATATAGAGTGAGAACTGACTTAAGCATCAGAGAGTTTTCTTGTAGGTATTCACCATTGGTTCTTGCGAAAGATTGTTCTTGTCAAAGATCGATCGCGGAAGAACCCTCTCCCATAAGTTGATTAAGTCAACAGGGAAGCAAAGACAAATAATAGTAGAGTAAAGGCGTAGAAAGAGAACTACAACTAAAGTTTCAATTTTAGGAAACTCCACATGCTCGAGAAAATTGACCCGAACAGTTGGCGCCGTCTGTGCGAAAGCAACATAACTTCTTGATTTTGTTGTTTTCTTGAATCTTTTTGTTACAGGAAAGGCTGAAGACACAAGAAGAAATAAGTTAAAAGCCATGCCACAAAGAAAAGAAGGAGTGGAAAAGCAAACAAGCGATCCATCAGCACAAAACAATTTCTCGCATGAAATCCATAAGTTGGTGGAATATATGAAAACAATCCAAACACATGCAAATGAAACGTACAAGGAAATGGTGGCTCAGTACGAGCGCACCATGGCGGACCTCGCCATAAAACAAGACCAAATGGTTGAAGAAATGGCTCGAAGGCAGGAAAAGATGGTCGAGGAGATGGCTCGCTTAAGGAAGGAGGCTGACGCCAACAATAGAAATAAAAAGAAGAGGAGAGAAGATGAGGGTACCCCTCAAAAAAATCAGAATGTAGAAGAACAGGGAGAAAGAAACAACGAAGGAGCATAAAAATACGGTGAAAGCGATGGAACTACCTCATGACAGAGACAAAGAAAACAAGGATGGGTCAAGAACACAAGAAAATGGAACTACACCTCAAAAGCTAACTAGGCAAGAACCCAACCCAGAGGTACTCGCCGATTGGAAAGAGCAGATGATGAAAGTGTTAGGAACGGTTCCTAGTGCGCAGCAGAAATTGCGATAATGGTAATATCGTATACAATAAAAAAATATTTCATATAAACAACTTTATATGAGGATCATTTAATATGCAATATGTTAATTAATATAATATGTATATGTAAAAAATAATACGAAATGATTTACCTCTTGTAGCCTATCAAGAATCCTTGAATCTTTTCGTATATATTTCAATCTTCATATCCTCGATAGAGTACTCACACCTAGATCTTCCAAGATGTTCTCTACACCTCAAGATGTGGATGGGCACATAGAGAACAATAATCAATGTTTGTGAATCAAAAGTATTCTCAACACATGAGACTCTTGATTATAGGCTAGAGAGAAAAGTTTATCTTTTGTGTGGAAAAATGATCAGTTTTTCTCTTCTGGATAAAAAGTTGTGTTCTTCTATTTTCTATCATATATAATATATATATAGACATTATTATCATAATAATAATAATAATAATAAAATTCATTTTCTTTAATAATAATAATGATGATGATGATGATGATTAAAGACAAAGTCTTACATTCCATTTTAAAACTCTTTTCAAAATGTTTTATTAATTAATTAAATAAAATAAAAAACTAATAACTGATCACCATCAGTAGTGGTACACGCATAGGGCAGTCCAAGAAGCCCTATGCATGTAGCACTTCCCTAAAAGACAAGATTTGATTTTTTTTCATGCATTTTTATTTTATTTAATTAATAATTAGAAATTCAAATAAGGTATCATCTTTTTAAGGAAAAAATAACAACTTAAATCTCAAAATTTAAAATTCAAAATTTGAATTTCCATTATCATCTTATTATTAATTAAATAAAGATAATAATCAAAACAAATTTTGACTATCCATATTTATCTTTCACACTTAAATAAAATAATTGATTAAAATCAATTTCTTTTTATTTCTACACAATTTCAAAAATTACATAAATCAATAATAACTTGTGCAACTTCAATTATCACATAATTACACATTTATTCGAAGAATAAATATTCTCTCAAATAGCTCATTCACAATTTGACCCTTGTATCAACTCTTACCTTGAATAATGTTGATAGAGCTGCCCCGGGGACCTATGGACCAATAACTTCAATCTCCAATAAATAAAAGATTATTAACCAAAACTTTTTGATTAAATAATCATATTGATTAATCTCATGATTATTCCACTATAAATATGAGACTGGACTCTTGAGAATTAAATATATATATTTACTGAGTACTTTATTGTAACCATAAAATGTCCATTGATATAATAATTACATACAAATTAATCCTCTATTGATGATTCATAATTAAGTGGGAATAAAAATACCATTTTACCCTTTTAATTATATCTTGATTCCTAGTGTACCATTGACTTTACTAGTGAAGGTTAATTCATAATTTGATTATGAATTTAACGTCAATAACCTTTTCAATTCCAAAAGTCAACCCAATAGGGAACTATCATTCAATCTATAAGAAGGTAGAGATTCCATATCTGTTAAGCTATGTCCCCAGCCATATACATCATTGAGTACCCAAAACAATAGTTCTTAGTCTAATCATTCTGACAAATCGTAACGCATGAATCAAGGATCAAATGACATATATAGGAGTTCATAGTAACTTTAGGATTAAGATCAGTTTGTATATGATCATCAATTGATGTGTTTTATAATACTGCGAAATAGTATTTAAACAAGTATTAATAAATCACATATGGTTCAATTCGACATACTCTCATTATAAAAAGTACCTCCACTAAAGTGTCCTACTACATTAGTAACTCGGATCTAGGTCACATGTATTGTAACGCCCTACTACCTTAGAGTCGTTACCATATGATTTATAAATGTGTCATTAGCTCGCTAATCGAGGTTTTAGGTTGAAAAGTGTGATTAAATCAAAATAAAAACTCATTTGACAACAGCAAGAAAAATCAACGCATAACATATCATAATTCAATCCAATAATATACAACATAAACAAACAACAGATTAAACATATAGCACCCTATGCCGACCTAGGTGCTTTACCAGGAATTGGGTTCACGGTCTTCACCAAGCGGGTAGAAACAACACCCTTAGAGGGTCTCGCCCTAGCGGCCTGCATTCTGTATGCTTTTGTCATTCTCGACCTTTGCCATCCCCGACCTTTGCCATCCCCGACCTTCGCCGTTCCCGACCTTTGCCATTCTCGACCTTCGCCGTTGCCGACCTTTGCCGTCATAATCATACACAACATAGCATAGCATTCGCAAGTATTCAAACAAATACTAAACACAAATATTAGGGCCATGCCTTGAAACACAAATAATAGGGTCATGCTTTGCTCTACGGGCACAAACCGTTTTTGTAACGACCCAAATTTCCTAATAAGGCTTAGGGCCTTGATTAGGGGGCCAAGATGGCAAAATATAGAATTATATGATTATGTGATATTTATGTGTATCATTATGTGAATAATATTATAATATGACTTGATATGTATGTTTAAGTGTATTAAATATGCATGTGGGCCTATTTTTGTTTAATTTGGCAATTTTCATATTTTGGCCATTTTGGGTATATTTGGCATATATGTGGTATGTGTGTAGCGCTTCATTATTATTTGGTTATTCTTGGGTTACACATCACGAGACGATCCTAGGAGGCAAGCTAGCGGGAAAGTCACAATGGGATTCATACTTGACTTGGAGTGAGTCAAGGGGTATTTAGCTCATTACCGGGATATTGGGTAATGGGAATAAATATTTGATGATAAATTGGGAGTTAGTGAGATCCGGAGGGAATGTTGGGAATTTTAACTATTTTACACCGGGGGGGATTTTCGGGACCCCGATGATTTTCTTGAGATTACTTAAGCTTGAAGTAACCTATCAAAAACATAAAAAGAACGTTCTCTCTCCCTCCCGTTCCCTTTTTGACACCAATCACATTTTCGAAGGAAACTTGAGTTTTAGAACTCGGATTGAGGCAAGGATCGAGGCATAGCGATTCTAGGAAAGATTAGAAGCTTATTAGCTGGAGGATTTAGTTGGGAAACGACTCAATCAGAGGAAATCCAAGTTTTAAGTTCTAAGTTTTTAAAGTTTTTAAGCTTTGATTGGATTTTATGTTTTGATGAGTTTTTGAATGAATTGAAGCTTGGGTTTTATTGGTGTCGAATAATTAGGATGTTTGGGAACTTTGATTTTGGGATTTGGAGATGTTTGGATAGGTTTTCGGAAGATTTATAAATGAAGAAAACGAAGATTTTTGGCTGGTTCGTGGTTGGGACGCGGCCCCTGATGAAGAGGATGATGTTGGTTGATGGGAAGGTAGGGCCGCAACACAAGGTTGGTGTGCTGCGGTGCAAGGTGCAGGCAGAGAGGTGGTCTGGCTTTTGTCTGGAGGTGGGCCGCGGCGCTTAAGGGCAGTTTTGCCCATATTTGGTTTTTAGTCGTGGGAACTTAACTCTAAGGGCCTGGGATCGATCCTACTACCCATTTGGGTAGGATTCTACGTCCCTGAGGCTAGGACTTGGTCCGGGAGTATTTATTTACTCATTTTTATGAGGTTTTATATTATGATTGTGAGTAGGTTATCACTAGGGGCTTGGGAACAGGATCGTGCTTGTAGCTCATTTATTGGTAACTTGTGCTTGGACCAAAGGTAGGAAAACTGCACCCAGTATGTGACATGCATGGTTATTGATGAGGCATGTTGAGTGCTCTATATATTGACATTGATTGCATAGTAAATGCATAGCAACTTTGCTTATCTAAGTATGGCCCTGACCTATGAATCAGGAAATGACAATGGTGTCAGTATTGATTGTGAAGCTGTGACTTATTAGTCAAGTTCGACAGTAGTATTGAGCACTGGTCATATGAAATTGACCTATGAGTCAAGAACGGTATTAGCGTGTTTAACACAAGCCAAAAAGATTACATCTAATAGACATAAGCATTATCAACATAAGTATGAAATGCTTGACCGACCCTAAGCTCGATGAAAACTAAAAGCGCTTGTCTAGTCTAAAGGCTAGTTACTTAGAGCCAAAGCCAAAAGGCTCAGGTGACTATAACGTCACATGGCTTAGGGTGCAAAGCCCAAGTTCGTGACTCCATAGTCACTTATCTGGTTAGGGTGTGGAACCCAAGTTCGTGACTCCATAGTCACTTATCTGGTTAGGGTGTGGAACCCAAGTTCGTGACTCCCTAGTCACTTATCTAATTGGGCTGCAAGCGCCAACATGATTACCAGAATCATTATTGATATTCACTTAGGATTGACTTGATATTCATCTATACAAGAGGGCAGGTCCCACAATCATTTACTTGAACTTACTTGCATGCATGAATGGGGCTATTATTGCTAGGTGTGCTTATTATGATTCAGTGACATGTTATTACCTGTTCATGAGCATATTGAGTTTTCTTGCTGAGCCTCGACTCACGGGTGCTATGTGGTGCAGGTAAAGGCAAAAGAAAGTTGGACCATCCTTGAGTTGGAGAGCTTAGGTGACGATGTGTACATATGTGGCTGCTCGACCACCACGGCCGAGGGTTTAAAGAGGAACTAGGGTTAAACCCTATTTTGCCGCTTAGGTTGGTTGGTTGTAAATATTTTATTGTAATTAACCTTTAAAATATATTTTGGGACCCCAATGTATACGGTAAACATTTTAGTGAAACGTTGTATCTTTAACCAAAATTTGTAACCCTAAACCATTAATCACATTTAGTTACACGATTATGGCTAAATGGCTCGGTTAGCGAGTTTAGCACTATTTAAAATGCACAATGTAACAGTCCCTAGGTAATAGGGCTTTACAACTTGGTATCAGAGCAAGCCATGGTTAAGGGTTCCTGAAGACAAGTTGGGCATGTACACTCGTCACTAAAGACAACTTCACTCAGGGTATGGTAACTATTTATGCGGCTATGTGCTTAACTGCTTAAATAGAATGTAGATGCTTTACCTGCATATTGTATTAGGGAGCATGAGATTCTGATAGAGCCTGGCTCTTGATTTTTTATATGAATATATGATTACCTGCTCAGTGAATATATATAAATGTGTTATTTGCATGCTGGAGTTAGAAGCATGGTGTGTATGTTGGAAGAGCAGGGGTTATGAATTGATGAACAAATGCTATGGGCATGTTTTTAGCACTGCAGTGGTTTGTGAGTGTAGTGTGGTATGATTTTTCCCGCGGGGAAGGCTTTTGAATATGCTCATCATGTTTAATGGGTCAAATTATTGACTGCAGATTTAATCAGAGGGCATGTACCCAAGGCAGATAATGAGACCCGGTGGTGGTTATACCGAGGCTGGAAATTACAGCCAGGGTTTGAGTTCTTCACCTGCCCCTCAGAATTTCCAGCAGGTGTTTATAGATATGCAATTAAGATTGCAGAGGCAAGGTGTTTGAAACAGTAGTAGGTTCTGTCAGGGAACACCTCTTCCTTTGTTATGCCAGAAGTGGCACCAGTATTGGCTCAGCCTAGGGTTGAGAATAGATGGGAATTTCTCTGTGGAAGATTCCAGGAATATTACCCTCCAGTCTTTGAGGGAGGCCTAGATCCATTCAGAGCTGAGCAATGGATGGGCATGATCAGTTCCATCCTCGACAGTATGGGGGTGGTAGGTCACGATAGGGTGATCTGTGATACATTTGTATTGTGGGATGATGCCTGGACATAGTGGGAAGTAGTATCCCAAACACGAGATACAACTGTGATGGACTGGAAAGAATTTAGGCAGTTGTTTAATGAAAGATATTACTGTGATGTAGTCAAGACTGCTAAGATGAATGAGTTTCTGAACCTCGTTCAGGGAAATGCAACAGTAACCGAGTATGTTAATAGATTCGATGGGTTGGCCAAGTTTGCTTTTGATATGGTACCCATGTATGTAGCTTGGAAGGAGCGATTTATCCAGGGATTGAATCCCGGAGTAGCTTAGGGCATTAGAGTTGCCCCAGCGCATGAAATCTCTACCTACGTTCAGGTGGTAAGGAAGGCTCTTGCTGTTAAGAGCATAGGAAATCAAATTGAGAAGGAGAATACCGGAGAGCACGAAGCTCAAGCAGTGACACCTCCATTGATTGGATCGAGCAAGGACAAGGATTGGAAAGTCTACCCAGAATGCACTCGGTGTAAGAGGCATCATCTTGGAGAATGTCGAGCAAAGACATGTTTCTTTAGTGGAAAGGTTGGGCACTGTAAGAGGAATTTCCCAAGGCAAAGGAAGGATGAGAAAAAGGGGGTGGATAGCTTGACTCTAGCTTAAATGTTTGCTCTGATGCAATCAGAATCAGTGACTAAGACTGAGGCTGGTTCCTCAGTGGTGGCAGGTCAGCTTTTTAGTTCTGATTTTTATATTATGCTGGCTAGTTTTGGTGCCATCTTGTTCTTTGCTTTGTTGTATCTAGAGAAGCATAGACTTGATATGCAGATTGCATGGTTATATCATGATACGTTGGATTATTGTGGAGAGAGGACTCATAAGTTGGTTTGATAGGGTTGGTTATGACTGACTTTGATATGATCTTGGATATGGATTAGTTATCCAAGTGTGGGGCATTGATACATTTTGAGGAAAGGATAGTAACTCTTGGGTGTGAGAGTGGAAAACCCTTGTAGTAGTTGGCACTATGCTTATGACAACTGTATTTAGAGCTGGAGACCTATTGCAGGAGGATGCATAGAACTCCTAGCTAGTGTGGTGGATACCACTTAGGTTGTGCTAGTGGGACCAGGACAGACTGGATTAGTCTGTGAGTTTCTGGATGTATTTCCAGAGGATTTAATCGGATTACATTAACACAAAGAGATAGACTGGTGATTAGGTTGGTGCCAGAGATGGAATCAGGTCTAGGGCACTGTATTGAACAGCTTCAGCAAAGTTGTAAGAAATAAAGGCTAAGTTATTGAGTAAGATGGTATTCTCCAAGGTGGATCTTTGATCTGGTTAGTACCAGTTGAAGATTAGGGAGAAAGATATGCAAAAGACTGCTTTTATATTAGATAAGGGCACTAGGAGTGCTGAGTTATGTTTTGGTGGATTTGATTAATGCTGAGTTGTTTTGATGGATTAAATGAACAGGGTATTATGAGATTATCTTAATTCAATTTGTAATCATCTTGATTGGCGGTATTGCGATATACTCTCAGTTAGGGATTTTCCAAGGTCAAGGAACGCCGCAGAGGGCAAGAGTTTCCTTGGACAGGCAGGATATTACATGTAACGACCCAAATTCGCTAATAAGGCTTAAGGGCCTTGATTAGTGTGCCAGGAGGGCAGGTTGGGATTTATGTGTGGTTTTATGAATTAAATGCATGATTATGATTTAAAGCATGTTATGTGACTATTTGATTATTTGAGATGCATGACTATGTATATTAGTATGCATGTAGGCCCGGAATGTGTTAGAAGGGCATAATTGTAATTTTGGCCATGTTGGGCATAACTGTATTAATATGTGATGATTGTTGAGACCACAGTGGTATGTGGGTATATCCGTGATGTGTAACTTTCGGCACGAGGCGATCCTAGAGCTGAATAGCGGGGAAAGTCACAACGGGGCATTATGATTGACTTTGAGCAAGTCAAGGAGTATTTTTGATATTGGGTTATGAAAATAAATAATTGGAGATATATTTGAGGTTAGGATGTCTAGGCGGGGATACTGGGGGATTTTACCATTTTTGCCTCGGGGATATTTTGGTACCCCGAACCTTGAGGTAACCAGCTTAAGTTATAAAAACAAAACAAATAAACCATTTGGAGACTTAGAGAAACCGACCCAGCCTCCACCCTCTCCTCTTCTTCTTTCTTTCCTCTTTCTTTCATGAAACCCACAGAAATCTTAGGAGAAATCAAGCTTGAATTTCTGAAAATTGATGGTGGGATTTGGAGGTTTAGCTCAAGAGTTAATCAAGAACAAATCAGGGTAAAGGTAAGCAATTAATTCTTTTTCTCAAGTTGAATTTCTGAGATTTTGTTGGGTTGTGAATGTTTATGGGTTTTTGATATTCAAGGTGGAGTTTGAGGCTTGAAACTTTGAAGATAGGTCATGGGATCCTTTGGGAAACGATTCTACAACTGAGGTAAGGTTTAAATTAAAGTTTGATGGTTGAAATTGAGAATTTCTATGGTTGGTTTTGAGTTTTAGGTTTGAAATTTCAGAAATTTGGAATTGGGATCTTGGTGAGTGTTAGGTTGGATTTTTGGTGGAATTGTGTTGTTTAAACCATCCTAATGTTGTGATTATTAATTGGTTTTGATTTGGGAGCTTTGGGATGGCTTTAGGTGAGGTTTTAAGCTTGAAAATGGTGGGTTTTTCTGGGTTCGAAGGGTCGGGCCGCGGCATGGTTCTTGGAGGGCCGCGGCCCTTGAAGGCTAAGTTGTGCTGAGGATGGAGGGCGGGCCGCGGCATGGTCCTTGTAGGGCCGCGGCCCTTACCTGTTTCTGGGTATTTTGGGGCTCTGTTTGGGGGCCATGCCGCGGCATGGTTGGGCCATGCCGCGGCGCTTAAGGAATTTTGGGATTTTGAGAATTTAGGCTTGGGAATTTAACCTAGGGTGCTCGGGGTTGAGTCTTTTACCATGTTTGGTGAATTTCAACGTTCCGAGTACTAGAACTTGGTTTAGAAACTCATTTGAGATTAATCTTATTGGTATCCATTATCTTGGTTGTGACTAGGTGTTAAGCTAGTGCTCGGGAAGTGGATCGTGCTCGGGGGTCGTCATTTTTCTATTTAAAGCATTTGGAATTAAGGTAAGAAAACTATAACACCCGTAGGATAGGGCATGGGCCCATAGTGTGATTGCCGGGCATGGCCCTATATTGCATGTTGCATGATGAGATAATTGCAGGGCATGGCCCCAGATTGTGTTGTGTGCAAATGTTTAACCTTAAATGAATCATGATGTGTGAATGATTATTTTGAATGTACCATATGTGTGATTATGATGAAATGAACGGCAAGTGCCGAGAACGGTGTAGGCCGGGGCGGCCGTGGGCCGAAAGTAACACCTAGCACATGGGATGCTATATTCAGGGTGGGACCCAAGGGATACATGAGTTATCCTCACGGTGAGAACCGATACCCCAGGGCTTTGGTAAGGCTCTGGGGCGGCATGGCCGTGTTTGCTTAGTCTATTGGTTGACTTGTTTATCTGTGGATTATCTGTTATGATAAACTGTATTAACTGCATATGTTATGTTCTGCATGAGTTTTCTTGCTGGGCTTCGGCTCACGGGTGCTCCGTGTTGCAGGTAGGGCAAAGACTGAGTCAACCAACCATGAGTACGGAGAGCGTGAAGCGACGCATACATGTTTGGCCTGCCCGACTGCTTTGGTTGGGGGTTTATTTGAAATTGGCTGTAATAATCTATGATTTTATAACTGATCAACTGTAAACTTACTTCAAGATGTAAATGGTTTTCAAACCTTATTTTTGGGATCCCAATTGGTTAAAACTAGAAGTTTTTATTGAGTCAACGCATTTTCAAAGATTACAGCCTTAACTTTTATTAGTCACACTTTTGCCTCAAAACCTCGGTTAGCGAGTTCATTGCACTGTTTTGTCTTAAAAAATTCACTTAGTAACGACTCTAAGGGAGTAGGGCGTTACATTACACGTGATTATTGGAAGAGTTATGAGTCTTCTTACAGATCAGAACCAATTTATAGGTTATTATTATATCTCATTGATAGGAAAAGGTGATTGCCTAATCAACATGTCAATTGAAGGGTATGACCAGAATTAGAGTAAAGTTACTGGTGGGCCAGGAGGCCAACATTACACTTGAGGTTATTATTCCAGAGAGAATCAAAGGAAAATAGTTAAGTGAACCTGTAGATGGAAAGAATTGAGGGGAAAGTCTTAGCTAAGGACTGTGCAGTGTCAGGTATGAGTTTATTGTGGTATAGGGATCGGACTCGGGATCCGACGGACACTGGGATTAAATGGGTGATTCTGGATGAATCTCATATTACTCCTTATTCTCTTCATCCAGGCGTCTTGAAGATATATCAAGATTTGAAAGCTTTATATTTGTGGTCTAAGATGGAGAGGGACGTAACAGAATATGTGGTAAAGTTCTTAACCTGTTAGCAGGTCAAGACAGAGTATTGGAAACCAGTAAGGCCATTGCAGCCTTTGTGTTTTCCATAGTGGAAGTAAGAAAACATCGCAATAGGTTTTGCGGTGGGGCTGCCCAAGACAGTGGGTCGGCATGATTTGGTTTGGGTCATTGTGGACCAATATTTAAAGTCAGCTCACTTCTATCAGTAAGGACGAGTAATACAGTTGATCAGTTTATAGACCTCTATGTGAGAGAGGTAGTACGCCTTCATGGAATTGGAGGTCTATCTTATCAGATGAGGACCCTGTTATTACTTCCAAGTCTTGAGGAAGATTGTGGAAGGCAATGAGTACATAGTTGGAGTTTAGTACATATCATTATCCTTAGATTGCTGGTAAATCAGAAAGAGAATTATCGAGTTATTGGAGAGGCACCTTATGAGATGTTGTATGGTAAGGAATGTTTATCACCCATTCATTGGGATGAGATGGATGAAATGCTATATCTGGATTTTGTGATAGTTTAGAGGATCATTGAGGTTATTGAAAAGGTTTGAGCATGGATGCTCACTTCTCAAAGTAAATGGAAAAGTTATGTTAATTAGAAATGCAGGAACATGGAATTCCAGGTGGAAGATTGTATCTTCCTTAGAATGTCACCATGGAAAGGGGTGAGGAAATAAGGGCAAGTTGAGCTCTAGATTGGTAAGGACTATTTGAAATCCTGGATAGGATCAGTCAGGTTGCCTTTGGGTTGACCTCACTTTTGGCACTGTTGGCCGTATACAGTGTATTTCATATTGTTCATGTCAAGGAGACATGTGTAGATGAGACTCGTGCGTTGAGTTATGAGAATCTAAAATTAGAGGCTAAGTTATCCTATGAGGAATAGCCAGTCCAGATATGAGATAGAAAGAACAGAGTTTGGAGAAACAAAGCTATACCTTGGGTTAAGGTATACCACAATATATAGATACAGAAATAGTGAGGTCGAGGGAGCGACATGGAAACTGGAATAAATTATGCGGAATTGATATTCTGGGCTTTTCAGATAGATTTTGAGGACGAAATTTCTGTAAGGAGGGGATAGTTGTAACGACCCAAATTTCCTAATAAGGCCTATGGTCTTGATTAGGGGGACTGGATGACAAATTATGGAATTATATGATTATGTGATATTTATGTGTATCATTATGTGAATATGTGAATAATATTATAATATGACTTGATATGCATGTTTAAGTGTATTAAATATGCATCTGGGCCCATTTCTGTTTAATTGGACAATTTTCATATTTTGGCCATTTTGGGTATATTTGGCATATATGTGGTATGTGTGTGGCGCTTCATTATTATTTGGTTATGCTTGGGTTACACATCACGAGACGATCCTAGGAGGCAAGCTAGCGGGAAAGTCACAATGGGATTCATACTTGACTCGGAGTGAGTCAAAAGGTATTTAGCTCATTACCGGGATATTGGGTAATGGGAATAAATATTTGATGATAAATTGGGAGTTAGTGAGATCCGGAGGGAATGTTGGGAATTTTGACTATTTTACACCGGGGGGCATTGTCGGGACCCTGATGATTTTCTTGAGATTACTTAAGCTTGAAGTAACCTATCAAAAACATAAAAAGAACGTTCTCTCTCCCTCCCGTTCCCTTTTTGACACCAATCACATTTTCGAAGGAAACTTGAGTTTTAGAACTCGGATTAAGGCAAGGATCGAGGCATAGCGATTCTAGGAAAGATTAGAAGCTTATTAGCTGGAGGTTTTAGTTGGGAAATGACTCAATCTGAGGTAATCCAAGTTTTAAGTTCTAAGTTTTTAAAGCTTTTAAGCTTTGATTGGATTTTATGTTTTGATGAGTTTTTGAATGAATTGAAGCTTGGGTTTTATTGGTGTTGAATAATTAGGATGTTTGGGAACTTTGATTTTGGGATTTGGAGATGTTTGGATAGGTTTTCGGAAAATTTTTAAATGAAGAAAACAAAGGATTTTGGCTGGTTCGTGGTTGGGCCGCGGCCCTGTTCTAAGGCGCTGCGGCCCAAGCTTGATGAAGAGGATGAGGTTGGCTGATGGGCAGGTAGGGCCGCGATGCAAGGTTGGTGAGGTGGGACGCAAGGTGCAGGCAGAGAGGTGGTCTAGCTTCTATCTGGAGGCGGGCCACGACTCAGGGATTGGGGGTCGCGGCACTTAAGGGCGGTTTTGACCAAATTTGGTTTTTAGTCATGGGAACTTAACTCTAAGGGCCTGGGATCGATCCTACTACCCATTTGGGTAGGATTCGACGTCCCGGAGGCTAGGACTTGGTCCGAAAGTATTTATTTACTCATTATTATGAGGTTTTATATTATGATTGTGAGTAGGTTATCACTAGGGGCTTGGAAACAGGATCATGCTTGTAGCTCGTTTATTGGTAACCTGTGCTTGGACCAAAGGTAAGAAAACTGCACCCAGTATGTGACATGCATGGTTATTGATGAGGCATGTTGAGTGCTCTTTATATTGACATTGATTGCATAGTAAATGCATAGCAGCTTTGCTTATCTGTGTATGGCACTGACCTATGAATCAGGAAATGACAATGGTGTCAGTATTGATTGTGAAGCTGTGACTTATTAGTCAAGTTCGGCAGTAGTACTGAGCACTGGTCGTATGGAATTCACCCATGAGTCAAGAACAGTATTAGCGTGTTTAACACAAGCCAAAAAGATTACATCTAATAGACATAAGCATTATCAACATAAGTATGAAATGCTTGACCGACCCTAAGTTCGATGAAAACTAAAAGCGCTTGTCTAGTCTAAAGGCTAGTTACTTAGAGCCAAGGCCAAAAGTCTCAGGTGACTGTAACATCACATGGCTTAGGGTGCAGAGCCCAAGTTCGTGACTCCATACTCACTTTTCTGATTAGGGTGTGGAGCGTAAGTTCGTGACTCCATAGTCCCAGCATGATTACTAGAAGCATTATTGATATTCACTTAGGATTGACTTGATAGTCATCCATATAAGAGGGCAGGGCCCACAATCATTTACTTGGACTTACTTGCATGCATGAATGGGGAAATTATTACTAGGCATGCTTATTATGATTTAGTGACATGTTATTACCTATTCATGAGCATATTGAGTTTTCTTGTCGAGCCTTGGCTCACGGGTGCTATGTGGTGCAGGTAAAGGCAAAAGAAATCTGGACCATCCTTGAGTTGGAGAACTTAGGTGACGATGTGTACATATGTGGCTGCTCGACCACCGCGACCGAGGGTTTAAAGAGGAACTAGGGTTAAACCCTATTTTTCTGCTTAGGTCAGCTGGTTGTAAATATTTTATTGTAATTAACCTTTAAAATATATTTTGGGATCCCAATGTATACGGTAAACGTCTAGTGAAACATTGTATCTTTAACCAAAATTTGTAACCCTAAACTGTTAATCACATTTAGTTACACAATTATTGCCAAATGGCTCGGTTAGCGAGTTTAGCACTATTTAAAATGCACAACGTAATGGTCCCTGGGTAGTAGGGCGTTACAGTTTTCTTACCTGTGTTCCGAGCTGAGTGGTTAACGCGATCCCAAGCATGATCCCCTAAACCCGAGCCTTGACGTAAAACCTAGTCATAATGCATTAATAAATAGATATCCATCAATCCTTAACCCATTAAGAACTTTGGATTGAAATACTAGCCTTCAGGACCTTGAATTCTACTATACTAGGTAGTAGAATCCCTCCTGAGCTTTAACATTTGGGTTCTCAAGCTTAAAACCTTCAATTGGCTAGCATTGTCTATTTGAGTCGCGACCCAGCCCTTAAGGGTCGCGGCGCACCACAAGTCATAGACCCTTGGGCTCTCATCAAAGGGACACGGGCCACAGCGTACCTCAGCCTGCACCGCGATGCCTGGGCAAAAATCCGAGGCTCCCAAGCATCTGAGTTCATGCGGGCTGCAGTGCCTAAAGAACAGGGCTGCGACTCGAGCCCCGAAACCCATAAATCCATGCATTTCCACTATGTTTTCCCTCAGCCCAACTCACCAAATCATACCCAATTTAACCTTTATACTCAAAATTAAACCTAAAATTCATGTCTAGGCAACTTAGTTATTATAAACACTTCAAACGTCAACTCACAATCTCATTAAAACCTCAAAATCAGAGCAAAGCTTACACCTAAGAAAAGCTTAAGAAATTACAGTAGATATTAAGAATTCAATACCAGAATCCTTACCTCTGTGTTGACTTCAACCTTGAGCTATTTCCCTAACACCTTTAGCTTGTTTTTCCCAAAGTCCCTAGCTTAAATTCTCAGCCTAAACCTTAAGTATTCATCAAAGCTTCAAACACACCAAAGAGAGGGAGAGAGAGCCGAGAGAGAGAGAAGCTTTATGGAGTGTGTGTGTTCTTTTGATTTTTTGTGGGTTCTAGTGTCTAGCCAAAACCAATTGTATTCATAGCTTTCAAAAATGCCTAAAATGCCCTTAATTCTATCCTTAATCCTTTAATGCCACCAAGGGCAATCCCATCATTTATCACATCCCGCTAATTCCTCGATTGTTCCTATAATTCTCCATTCTCCATTTAACCCCCGACATACATAAACAATCACTAAATCACTACTCGTTATCCAACAATCTCGATCCGGTTGTGACTATTTCGCTATTCCACTCCCTAAGACTGTCTCAGATTACATATCACAATTATATCACTACAATCTTGTGGTATCAAACACAACACGCATATAATTCACATTTATGCCCTCAATGGGCCAAAATTACAATTATGCCCCTATTAACCATAATGGGGCCACATGCATATTTAATTCACCTAAACATGCATTTCTAATCACATAATCATTTAATCCACATAATAACATAATTAAATCAATCATTGCCCTCCCGACACGCTAATTAAGGCACTAAGCCTTATTAGCAAATTTGGGACGTTACATGTATTCATAACACTAGTGGACCGTACTAGCAGTAATTAATCTAAAGATTCTATAGCTTTATTTTACTATGAACTATTTAAGTTCATTATCTCAATCTCGATCCTCTCATACCAATATGAGATTGAGACCACATAGATGAACTTGAGAATTTTATGATATTTTCTTAATATTATTAACAATAATATAGTACATAAGCTACATATATACAATAATTCAATTCATTCATTTATTTCATCAAAACCATTGTCAACTACAATTGCTTTAAGGGCACAATTCCAAATAGAAATAAGTCCTCGAAAATATGGTAGGTAGCCAACCCCCAAGCACAGTAGAATGGGCCTCGGTGGCCAATAGAGGCATCTACAAGTCTCCGTTTGTGGATTGGATCTCCAATGTTCCAAAGCCCAAAGATTTTGTTCTCCCGAACTTTAAGTTGTTTGATGGGAACTCATATCTAGTTGACCATATCTTGCAATTCCAGGAAAAGATGGGCATGGAGTCTGAAAACGAGGTGATTGGTGCAAAGTGCTCTCTACTACTCTAACTGGGTCGACTATGTTATGGTTTAGACAGCTTAAGCCGCAATCCATTAACTCATTCGAGGAGTTGGGAAATTAGTTTGTGCTTCAATATGGAGGTAACACATAGACGCAAAAGACGACGAATGATCTGTACGAGATCAAGCAGGGGATTAATGAACACCTTAAAGAATACCTAAAGAGATATATGAAATTGGTTCCTCAAATAAACAACATGGATAAAAGGATGACAACTAGGCTATTTCGTGATAGCTTGCAGAATGGGTCATTTTTGTGTGAGCAAATCTACTTGCAGCCTCCTAAAGACTTAACTGAAATCCAAATTAGAGCCAAAGGAGTTTTCAGATTCCTAGAGATCCGAGAAGAAGAAGCAAAGCATGTCGCACTAATATCCATTCCAAGGGCAGAAAGATAGCAAATGAATGATGTAGGTATGAAAAGGAGAGGAGATTTCTCGCAGAGTTCTGATTACTAGAAGTCCCAAGCGCATGAGAAGAGGCAAAGGTTCAATTATCCGCTCATAGAATGCAATACTACCAACGAGCAAATTTATTTGGAGACAGAGTTACCTGTGATAGCCACAGAACGAACTCTGAAGGTGAATTTTATCATGGTCGATGCACATTCAGGGTATAATGTTATTATGGGCAAGGGATGGACGCATAGAATGCAAGGTGTGGTATCTGCATTGCATCAAGTGATACGATGCCAATCCCAAGATGGCAAGTACACTATCGACATTAAGGGCTATCAGAAGCATGAAAAGAAGTATTGTACCTAAATGAGGGAAGTCGACAATGTTAGTACGGACCCCTGTTTCGAGGACAGAAACCCCAAATAGCAATTAGGGAAAAACTACTAGTGTATTTACAACCTTAGAGATGGAGGAAGATCGCCACGAACAACATAACACTATAGATGAGTTAGAAGAAGTATTCTTAGATCCGAGGGAACCGAGTAAGAATGTGCTGATACGAGCCCATATGGATGAAAATGAGAAACAAAAGCTGACGACTCTACTGAGGCAACATAAGACCACTTTCGCATGGACTCCCAAGGATATGTCGAGAATAGGCCTTGAAGTGATGACGCACAAGCTCAATTTATTAAAGGATTACCCAACAGTCAAACAAAAAGCCAGATGGTTCACACCAAAGATAAATCAAGTGATTAATGATGAGGTGGATAGGTTGTTGTGACACGGTTTTTCGCCAACAGTGTATTATGAAGATTAGCCAGAATAAACTAGTGCTTAAGGGTAAATCGTACGGAGAATAATCATTCTTCAAGTTACTTATAATGATATAGTAAGATCACTCGTTCCTTTTTATGTGGTTCAGAGGTTAAAATCACCCTAGTCCATGAGTCGATATTATTACTGTATGTCTCTCTCTATTTTGGCAGAATATTTGCATTACACAGAGAAAATCCAACCCCTTTTCTATCCAAGATCTTGGTATTTATAGGAGAATGATCCCTCGGTAGGTGTTGGGGTCATCTCGTGATCACTTGATCCCTCACATCATCCCTGCGACACTGATGATTAACATTTACATTTTATATTGAAGTGTGGTCTAATCATTAGGTAAAATAGATCATGGATCGCATGGTCTAAATCAGGCGTGTGATGTCTGATCATGCACATTTATATTGCGTATCCGGGAATTAGTGTAACGTCAGCTCGTGCCTTTCGGTGCTATATTCCACAAATGGTTCCAGGCAGTAAGTTTCTTTGAACTCATCAGCTTAAGCTATTTGTCTAGGGAATCATGCTAAATTCCCCCGGATGAAAAGTGAACATGTGGAACATCGATTATAGCCTTTTGCTAGCCAGCTGTACCCGAGCTGCCTAAAAAGATACGTGCTGATTTTCAGGGCATACAATTGCCCCCTAAGTCCCTGCTCGTGTTCTATGACGTCACTTTTGACTTTCACGGTAGGGACTTTTAAACTTCCATTGCGATTATCCAGGCCCTGCCCATCATTCTCAGTACTGGAAATGTGGAACTCCGTGATTGGCGTCTGTTCGGGTTTCAAGGATTGTATTAAATGGCCTGGCAACCTTTTTGCCACCATTTAATCTTTCGAATCATGACCCTCGTATCTCGCCTTAGCATGATCAGACGGTCCTTGTTTCCTTATGCCTTTTATGTATAAATAGGGTTGGCAATTTTCAGTACTCATCACCTTTCATTCGAAATTTTTCTTCATTTTCTCTCTTCCGAGTTTCAAAAACTCTTCTTCTTCTTCTGATTAAAATCCCAGAAATCCCCATAATCTCGCCACAAAAACCCCTCAGAAGCCCATTCTTAAGGATTTCTCCAGGACTCCTCCTTCTACGCTGCTTGCAACTTTCATTTGGAGAACATACTGTAAGTTTCCTGTTTTTTGTGTGTTTCAATTTCTTTCTTTTTCTTTGTCATGTGAATCTGCATTTCATAGTCACCAACAGTAGGTTGTTCTTGAATAACTTAGGTTTCGATTTTAGGCGTATTGAGTAGATCCTAAAACATATCTAGGATTGTGATGTTCATAACTAGGTAATTTCTGTGTAAATTTAGGAAATACCCATTTGGGATATGGAAGACGAGAGGTTTTTAGGGTATAAAATCGGGTAGCTTAGGGGTCACGTTTCATAGGCAGTTTTTCTTTAAAACCCTTTCCCCAAGGCAAGTAATGGCTTTACCCTGCTGACACACGGATCCCTCAATATCAGGGGTCTGTTGGAAAACCTAGGCGCGTAGCATAGGCAACGCGTGGCATCACATGGCGGGCTGAGATTCAGCTCACGTATTAGGACCCCTGGCCTTTGTTATTTCTCCTATTAAATTTTTTTTATGTCATCCACTAAAAACTCCGTCGTTCTTATTCGATAGGCGAGCTGATGGCACCCAAGAAAGGCGCATCCAAGAAGAACGTAACTGGCTCGTCGTCCTAACAATGTCGCAAGGGAAATGAGGTCGTCCTTGATTCTCCCCTGCCTGAGTTCAGCCCCGTGGTGGAGAAGGAGGTTGCGGTTGCTCCTGATGCCTTTTTCGAGGCCGAAAGGATTGTCTCCAAGATAACGACCCAAGGAAGGGTCAACAAGATCCTGTTGTCCCATAACATCGAGGTTGGGACAGGGGCTCTCATCGTCCGACCTCCGTACGAGGGGGAGCGGAGCTGTGCACCACTCCAGGATGATTTCGTGGCCTGGAGTGATGGGCACTTAAAGGCTGAGGCCTTTCTCCCCCTCGACCCGTACTTCGCGGACTTCCTCAATTATGTGAGGTTGGAGCTATTTCAACTTCCCTCGAACTCCTATCGTCTACTGGATGGGCTGAGGTATCTCTTCCTGAAGCAGATGTGGGAGGTCCCCACCCCTGCAGATATCCTTTATTTCTTCTACCTCAAGGCCAGCTCAGATCAACGGGGTCGAGGCGACGGGTTCTACAATCTGACCCGCTTTCCAAATTCACCCACAGTCATCGAACTGCCCAGCCATCCCAACAACTTTAAAGATCAGTTCTTTATGTCGAATGGGTTTTGCAATTGTGACTACCATTACTTCAACCGTCCTCATAAGTTTCCTTTCTATTCTCAGCTCGCAAAATTATTATTATTTTTTATTCTTGGATTTTTCGCGTGTATACTGATTAGAGCATCACCGTGCAGCCATTTTTGTAAGGACGGCCAGATCAGAGACCCTCGGGGGTCAATATGATACCCTGGTGGGGCTTTCGCCCAGCGAGAAGGACTACCGCCAGCTCGTCTCTAATGAGACGATGATGGAGTGTAAATTAATTTCCGAAGGCTAGACTTTGGCCCTGAGGAGGACGCGGGCTACTTACACAGTAGCTCGTAAGCTGGCGCCCATCCCCGAGGGAGGCGCCGTCGTCGTCGATGGTGACGAGCAAGAAGAGGAGTCCGAGGTGCCACTTGTGTGAAAGAGGCGAGCTCCTGATATCGCTCAGGAACCTGATGTGGATCGAGCTCAATCGGGGGCAGCAGCCAGCCCCTCTGGCCAAGGTAACCCATACCCTTTTAGGGACGTAGATAGGGCGGCCGCTGACCTTAGGCTAGTTAGGTTTAACCCCAACCAGCTCGTACATCGCCACCCTAGAGACCCTGCCTATAACACAACCTTACTTCAGTGCGTAGATCAATTAGTACTACGTCATGACATGGGCCGTCCTAGAGGAACCGTAGTTGTAGACAACACCTTGTCTTTTAGGTCGGCCTTCTTTGAGGAGTATGGGACCAACCTTAGGTTGTTGCCCTCCCTTCTCGAGGGTATAGTTGCTCCAGGACTTAGACAATACATAGAGGAATCATGTCCTGAGGTAGAGCCTGATCCAGAACATCCCCTAATCCAAGAAGTGGATGACTTAGACTCTCCTTCCCCTATAGCAGTTCCGAGGCCGAAGGTCGTGGAAATGGACTCCTCCTCTAGCTCGGAGGGTAGGATTTTTTGTTACTTTATACGTATTTTCTTGGTAAACTGATGAACGTATATGCATACTTAGCACATTTCCCATTCTTTTTCAGGTGAGGATATGGCATAGCGAGGGGAACCTGACATCCGCTCGATGTTCCAGGAAGGGAGATCCAGCGAGGGCCCCCTAGTCAAGAAACTCCGGCCTATGGCAAAGAAAATGCCTCCCTTGGCCGTGACCGCTTCCAAATCCCCGACCAAGGGGAAAGGCTCGAGCTCGGGAGCTCTGCCCCCTGCAGCCCCGGAGAAGAACGGTCCGGCAGCACCCCCTCCTCGCTTTCCCCCGGCTCTTGCTCAGGATCTGGTAGCACCGGTTGGTTCCACAGCTCCAGTGGTCCCTGCCACCACTGTTCGTATCCCTGTCAACCCCCAGGATCTGCAGCAGATTCAAGACACTTTTCAGGGGACCGTCTATGAGACGGCAAAATACTCGGTGGAGCATTTCTATAAGGCCAGGCCCAACAACCTAAGGGCGATCGAGGAGAGGAGCCCGGAGAATGTCATGGAATCCGCCCTGGGGATGAACCTCACAGTAAGCATTTCCCCTCACCTGACTTTTATTATTTTTCCCTGGTATGTGCCTAACTGTTTCTTTGCTTTTTGCAGGCTGTCTTGGCTCAACATCGCAGCATATCTTGGGCCAGGGCCAGGAACGATGAACTCAAGGACGAGCTCGAGACTGCTCAGGCCACCTTAACATCTGCCCAAGCTGCTCTCGTTGCCTCTCAACAGAGTGAGATAAGTGACAAGGCTGCTTTGGCGGCGGCCCAAGCGGGTGAACAGGTAGCAAAGACTACCTTAACCACAGCTCAAGAAGGCGAGTAGGCAGTAAAGGCTGCCACGACAGCCCTTCAGGCCGAGCTTGAGGGGGCCAAGGCCAAACAATTAGAGGTCGAGGCGGCTATTCTGGAGGAGAAAAAGGCATCGACCTCCTCCATGGAGAGCATGTTGTACCACTGCTGGGCCTTCAATCAGGACGACAACTTCTCCTTCATGGCCTCTTACGTGTGGGGCACTTCCTCGAGAAGTTCAAAGCTCGGCTACAACAAGTGCTGCAGTTTGAG
This sequence comes from Humulus lupulus, assembly GCF_963169125.1. Taxonomy (NCBI): domain Eukaryota; kingdom Viridiplantae; phylum Streptophyta; class Magnoliopsida; order Rosales; family Cannabaceae; genus Humulus; species Humulus lupulus. Next base: position 238,167,668 of record NC_084802.1, on the reverse strand, counting down.
ACCAGGGAGGCCTTTGTCATTGGCGAGTAGGAGACCGAGGAGGTGACGTCCTCAGAGCGGCCTGGAGGGCCTTAGATTTTGTTTTTTTTTTTCTTTTATTTATGTTATGTATTTTTCCTTTGTAAATGCTAAGCACGAGGTTATTCACCTCGAGACAATTTATATATATTAATTTCAATTATCTAAGTTTTATTTATTCCTCAATCTTTTTCTCATGCTTTATGATGTGCATGGTTAAAGCCTTAGGAAATGACCCTTAGGTCGAGATTGATATTCCTGGTCGTAACCAAAAAAGACGATCTATATCGTACATGTTAAGTATCAGGCCCTGGACCCGGTTGTATCCAGGGCTTTTTAAATAAAAACCTAGTTCGTATTAGTTTTATCGATACTTCGCTTTTTTTTTAGAAAAAACATTGTTAATCAATTTAACTAACTTCTAAGTTTCAGAAACTTGGTCGTGTCCAGGATATTTAATTAGAAACTTAGTTCGCGTTAGTATTATTGACAACTCATGTTTTTTAGAAAAACAATGGTTAATCAATTTAACCAACTTCTAAGTTTCGGAACCTGGTCGTGTCCAGGATAATTAATTAGAAACTTAGTTTGCATTAGTTTGATTGACACCTCACATTTTTTAGAAAAACATTGGTTAATCAATTTAACCAACTTCTAAGTTTCGGAACCTGGTCGTGTCCAAGATATTTAATTAAAAACTTAGTTCGCATTAGTTTTATTGACACCTCACGTTTTTTAGAAAAACACTGATTAATCAATTTAACCAACTTTTAAGTTTTGGAACCTGGTCGTGTCTAGGATATTTAATTAGATACTTAGTTTGCATTAGTTTGATTGACACTTCGCATTTTTTTATAAAAACACTGGTTAATCAATTTAACCAACTTCTAAGTTTCGAAACCTGGTCGTGTCCAGGATATTTAATTAAAAACTTAGTTCGCGTTAGTTTTATTGACACCTCGCATTTTTTGGAAAAACACTGGTTAATCAATTTAACCAACTTCTAAGTTTCGGAACCTGGTCGTGTCCAGGATATTTAATTAGAAACTTAGTTCATGTTAGTTTGATTGACACCTCATGTTTTTTAGAAAAATGCTGGTTAATTAATTTAACCGACTTCTAAGTTTCGAAACCTGGTCATGTCCAGGATATTTAATTAAAAACTTAGTTCGCGTTAGTTTTATTGACACCTCGCGTTTTTTTGGAAAAACACTCGTTAATTAATTTAACCAACTTCTAAGTTTCGGAACCTGGTCGTGTTCAGGATATTTAATTAAAAACTTTGTTCGCGTTAGTTTTATTGACACCTCACATTTTTTTTTTTGGAAAAACACTGGTTAATCAATTTAACCAACTTCTAAGTTTCGAAACCTGGTCCTCGGGTTCTCTGCCCCCCAAGTAATCAGGAAGTGGACTTTATGGGTTACTTTGAACTAACATGCATATGAAACCGTACAAAGATACAAATATACCATAGACAGGTGGTTTGATCACTAATAATACTTTTTCAAATGTATAGCATTCCAGGTTTGTGGTACCATTTCTCCACTAAGTCGGGCAAATTTAAAAGTACATTCTTGTATGATTCCCACTATCTGATAGGGCCCTTCCCAGCTCGGGCCTAAGGCACAATCTTTGGGGTCCTTGCCTGCTAAAAATACACTTCGGAGTACTAGGTCTCCTAAACCAAAGACACGCTTTTTGACCTTTGAATTAATATAACGCGTGATTTTTTGCTGATAATGCGTGAGTCGTAGCTGTGAATCTTCCCATTTCTCATCAATTAGGTCAAGGGATGCGCTGAGTAGTTCACCGTTCTGCTTCGGGCTAAAGGTCTGAAGCCTATGTGTGGCTACCTTTGTTTCGCCAGGGAGGACGGCCTCACTTCTGAAAGTTAAGGAGAAAGGGGTATGCCCCGTGGAAGTTCGATGGGAGGTCCGGTAAGCCCACAACGCCTGGGGGAGCTGCTCGGGCCATACTCCCTTGGCCTCATCCAACCTCTTTTTAAGGCTTGCTTTGAGGGTTTTGTTTACAGCCTCGACCTGTCCGTTGGCCTATAGGTAGACCACCGAGGAGAAGCTTTTGATTACGCCGTGCCTTTCACAAAATTCAATGAAGATATCGCTATCGAATTGCGTCGCATTGTCTGACACAATCTTTCTTGGCAGTCCGAATGGGGAAACAATATTCTTGACCACGAAGTCGAGGATTCTCTTTGCGGTGATTGTTTCCAGGGGCTCCACCTCCGCCCATTTTGTAAAATAATCGATAGCCACTACTGCATAGCGAACTCCTCCCTTCCCCGTGGGCAGGGCTCCAATTAAATCGATTCCCCATACTGCAAATGGCCAGGGGGATGATATCATTTTTAGCTCAATCGGAGGAGCTCGGGCAATGGTGGCAAACCGCTGGCACTTATCACACTTTTTGACATAGGAGATGGAGTCGTTTGATAATGTGGGCTAAAAATACCCATGCTGTAATATTTTTAAGGCCAGGTTTTGCCCCTCAGCGTGATCCCCACAAACGCCTTCATGCACCTCCTGCAAAATAGTTTTGGCTTCCTCTGGCAAACCACATCGTAGTAGAGGCAAGGAGTGGCCACGTCGGTACAGTGTCCCGTCTATGATTGTGTACCTTGGAGCTTGATAGAGTACTCTTCTCGCGTCTTTCCGCTCGCCAGACAATTTTCTTGTCGTACGATACTCTATTATGGGAGTCATCCAAGTCGGTCTGATATCGATCATCTTGACCTCCACCGAGCTTTTTGCCACACTCGGACTTTCTAAGAATTCCACTGGTACTATGCTCAGAGTTTCAGCTTCTCTGGAGGTAGTGAGTCTAGCCAGAGCGTTGGCATTGGCATTTTGCTCACGAGGAATCTGCTCGACTAGGCTATACTCAAACTCGGATAGCTCCTACTTGAACTTGGCTAGGTAAGCTGCCATTTAGGCTCCTCGAGCTTGATATTCCCCTGATACTTGGTTTACCACGAGCTGGCAATCGTTGTAGCAGTGGGCGGCCCTGGCCTTCAACTCCTTCGCCACTTTAAGCCCGACCAATAGGGCTTCGTATTCGGCTTCATTGTTGGATGCCATGAACCCGAACCGCAGCGTGGAGTGGAAATGGTTCCCTTCTGGGGATATTAGGATGATCCCAGCTCCGGACTCGTTCTCATTAGATGACCCATCTACGAAGATTCTCCATAATTCCCACACTGGTTCTCTTAAGGGCTCTTCCTGAAATCTAGTGCATTCAGCCATGAAATCAGCCAAGGCTTAGCTTTTTATCGTAGTTCGAGGTGCATATAGTTTCTCAAACTGGCTGAGCTCGATCGCCCATTTCAAAAAATGTCCCGATGTTTCAGGTTTCTACAGCACCTGCCTTAAAGGATGATCGATCATGACGTGGATTGAATGGGATTGGAAATATGACCTAAGTTTTTGGGAAGTCGTAATAAGGCAGAACGCCATCTTTTCCATTAGAGGATATCGAGATTATGCTCTGAGAAGTCTCTTGCTTATATAATATACTGGCTTTTGCATTTGGTCCTCCTCCCGGACCAACACGGCGCTGGCCGCATTTTCGGTCACGGCTAAATAGAGGAAAATGTGCTTTCCTGCCATTGGTTTAGATAACACCAGTGGCTCGACCAAATGTGTCTTCAGGTCGATGAAAGCCTGCTCGTACTCCTCAATCCACTCGAACTTTTTGTTCCCCCGAAGCAGGTTGTAGAATGGAAAACACTTATCGATGGATATAGAAATAAACCGATTGAGGGCCGCCACTGTTCTTGTCAGACTCTGGACATCTTTATGCAACCTGGGCGAAGGCATCTCTTGCAGAGATTTGATTTTGTCCGGGTTCGCCTCTATCCCCCTAGTGTTGACTATGACTCCTAGGAATTTTCCCGACGCCACTCCGAAAGTACATTTCTGGGGGTTTAGCCTCATATTATACTTCCTTAAAATTCCAAAACATTCCTTCAGATCGGAGACATGGTTATCGGCAGTCTTTGACTTGACTAGCATATCATCAACATACACTTCCATGTTTTTTTTTATCTGATCAGTGAACATTCTGCTAACCAACCTCTGGTAGGTCGCTCCAACGTTTTTCAGCCCGAAGGGCATGAATTTATAGCAGTACACATTGGTTGGAGTCATGAAGCTAGTGTGTTCCTGGTCCACAGGGTTCTTGACGATATGGTTATATCCAGAGTATGCATCCATGCAGGTCTGCCATTTTTCATTTGGCTTTGGGACTAGGACAGGATTGGCAACCCAGATCGGATACCTAGCCTCGCGGATAAAGCCGCACTTCAAAAGCCTAGCTACTTCTTCCTCCAGTGCCTCAGCTCGGGTCGTACCCAGATGCCTCTGTTTCTGGGATTTCGTAGGCATGCTTTAGTCCAAATTTAGCATTTGCATGATGAAAATTGAGCTGATTCCTATCATGTTTTCATGGGACCAAGCGAAAACGTCTAGGTTTTCTTGTAAAAAAGTAATCAGTTCCGCCTTTCTGTTGGCGTCAAGATTTTTCCCGAGCTTAACAACCCTCGAAGCATCTTTGGGATCAATGTTTACTTCTTAGAAGTCTTGGATAGCTTGGAGCTCGGATCTATCTTCACCCATCTAGGGATCAATATCCTCACTCGGGGTGGTTCCCTTGCAACTGACCTGCTGAGGCTCTTCCATCCTAGGATTATCTCTGACTTCCTGGGATTCCTCTCCTTGATCTTGCACGGCCATAGTTTGCTGCCTGGGTTGTGATTTTCCCTTCATGGAAATGCTATAGCATTCCCTAGCAGCGAGTTGATCGCCCCAGACAGTACATATTCCCGTGGATGAAGGGAATCTGATCACGAGGTGGCAGACAAAAGTTATAGCTTCAAATTCCATCAGTGTGGGCCTACCCAAGATTGCGTTGTATGCGGTCGGACAATTGACGACCACAAATTTGAGCAGCTTAGAAACAATTCGTGGTCCTTCACCTAGGGTTATCACCAACTCGATCGTTTCGATAGCTCTCGAACCTTCTCCGGAAAACCCGTACAACATCTTGGAGGTTGCCCTTAGTTCAGCCACAGACAATCCCATTTTCTCCAATGTAGACCTAAATAGCAAGTTCACAGAGCTCCCGTTGTCGACCAAGGTCTGCCTAACTCTCCGATTGGAGAGCTGGAAGGTTATGACTAGAGGGTTGTTACGCGGGAACCAGACATGAATAGCGTCTTCATCAGTAAAACTGATCGGTTGTTTCTCCAATCGTTGTTGTTTAGACAAACGCTGCTCCGAGACGAACTCAACTCCATTGTGAGACCTCAACTCATTGACATACCTTTTCTGGGCATTTTTGCTCGTTCCTGCCAGATGAGGGCCTCTAGATATGGTGGTTATTTCTCCTCCTATTATCGGAGGAGGGGTGTCTTGACTCACCTGGGCTCCAATCTAATTTGCGGGGGCTTCCGGAGTTGATTGAATGTTTTTCCCAGTAGGCTGATTAGGAATGACTTGATTCTGGGCATACTGAGGTAGGGGCTCGACCTTGATGATCGTCTCGATCTCATCTTTCAAATGCCTGTAGTCATCAGTGTTGTGACCGATGTCATTGTGGAATCGACAAAATTTTGAAGGGTCTCTCTTCGCCCTTTGTTTTTTTAGAGGCTCGGGCTTCTTCCACGAAAGGCGGGTAGAGTTCGCTAAGAAGATGCGCTCCCTGGTATTCGTGAGATCGGCGTAAGTCGCATAGATTGATTTAAATTTCTCCACGGGCTTACTTTTCTTTGAACCATTCTAGACGCCTTCGCCATTTCCCTTCCTCTTGCTTCCTCCCCCGTGGTTATTCTGGGTAACGATTTGAGCTGTAGATGCCACGTCCGTTACCTCTCCAATGGGCTGGGCAGGGACTTGGCTGGTTCCTGGGACCGAAGCTCGTGCCTCTTCCAGGTTGATCCATCTCTGAGCCTTGTTCAGGAACTCGTCCACTGTGTTGATGCCTTTTCTTTGGATCTCTTTCCACAGGTCGCCTCCGACAAGGATTCCTGTCTCATCGCCATAAGCCTGGAGCTTTCATCCGCGTCTCTAGCTCGTGCAGTGATGTTGGCAAACCTACTCAAGTAAGCTTTCAGAGGCTCTCTGGGCTGCTTCTTTACGTTTGACAGGGAGTCTGCCTTTATTCGAGCTGCTTGAGAAGCCTGGAATGCCTTCTTTTAGTCAGCAGAGAAGCTCTTCCACAAGTTGATAGAATGCTTCTTGTATTGCTTGAACCATTGCTTGGCTGGTCCGACAAGAGTCGAAGGGAATACTAAGCATCTTAATTCAGGTCCGATGTTATGGGCCATCATTAGGGTATTGAACATCCCCAAGTGGTCAGACGGATCTCCATCTCCATCGAACTTTGATAAATGGGGCATCCTGAAACCTAGTGGGTATAGTGTTTCTGCGATGTTGGGGGCGAAAAGCTCGAGCTCATCCCCTGAGTCATACTCATCTTTTTCCTTTTCTGATAGGAGTCTTTTCATCAGTTTCTCCATCTGGGCTAGCCTCTCGAGGGTTGGGTCCTTGGTTCCCTGGGGCTGTTCAACAGCTCCCATTTGACCGTACACATTTGATAGGTTATTGTCCCTCCAAGCTCGAGCTTGGTTTGGTGGGGCATTCCCGTTGTCACGTACTTCGAAAAGGACTTCCCTCGTGGCGAGTGTCGCTGGCCCCATCGTGAGTCGAATTGGTCCTTTGTGAGTTTAGGCGATCTCGTAGATCGGTATGTGGATCAACCCGAGGGTTTTGAGCTGAGCTCAGCTGATTCCTCAAATCTATGCTTGTTCTACCACTTCAATGATCCTCTGTCCAATAACTTCCATTAGAGAAGCTTAGAGCTTGCGGTCAAGGATGAGGATCTGGAGCATTCCCGCGTGCTCGTGGGACATGAGCAGGGGCAGCGGGAGGAGGATTCCTCCTGCTGTTTCTGTAGGTAGGAACATCTCGAGCAGAACGAGGTGGGGGCAGATGCCTGATCGGCGACAGAGGGTGTCTGATTGGTGAAGCAATTCTTGTCCCATTAGGTCAGATCAAACTAGCCTGAGGTTGCTCTGCTTTACCATTTCTGGTTCCCTGTGCATGGTGATCTGATCGCGGTACAGGGAAGTCGGTCGGGACACGCTGTCTTTGCGAGTTTGTCCTTGACCGTCTGCGTGGGTTTCCATGAGCATCTGACGGTGGCATTGAACTGAGAGTCGAGGTTCTGACTGACCGGCTGACTCGTTGGTGATCCCTAGGAAAGCCACCAAACAGGGTTTCTGGGTGATTGGGCGACACGGGAGTAGAACTTGGAGTTGAGGTTCTAACCGATCGACTTGGCCTGGGTCGACTATCCGAGTGAGACTTACGAGTCCCGCCTTGCCTCTTTCTGACATTAATGTCGGTTGCAAGAGGGGGTAGCCGATCCAAGACTTCCTCGATTTGCTTATTGGCCTTGTCTAGATGGCTCCTTAACTGCATGTTCTCCATCTCTACCGCAGTCAAGTAATTCGGGTTTGGATTCAGCGGTAGAGGTGCTGAACTTCCGGTGTCGCCGTGGCCCATCGGTTGTTTTCCCGATCGTTGCTGGATCTCCAGGCCTTGTACGTTAGAAACAGTGGTATGGTGAGCCTCCTGCCCACCATGCTGATTCGTTTTGTTACCGTGCCTTGAACGAGTGACTACCATGATTAACTTTTTCCTGAACCTTTTCTATGGCACTAATTTGCAGCTCTCAACGAAAGCACCAGACTGTTGACACGGTTTTTCGCCAACAGTGTATTACGAAAATTAGCCAGAATAAACTAGTGCTTAAGGGTAAACCGTAAGGAGAATAATCATTCTTCAAGTTACTTATAATGATATAGTAAGATCACTCATTCCTTTTTACGTGGTTCGGAGGTTAAAATCCCCCTAGTCCACGAGTCGATATTATTACTGTACGTATCTCTCTATTTTGATAGAATATTTGCATTACACAGAGAAAATCCAACCCCTTTTCTATCCAAGGTCTTTGTATTTATAGGAGAATGATCCCTGGGTAGGTGTTTGGGTCATCCCATGATCACTTGATCCCTCACATCATCCCTGCAACACTGATGATTAACATTTACATTTTATATTGAAGTGTGGTCTAATCATTAGGTAAAATAGATCATGGTCGTATGGTCTAAATCAGGCGTGTGATGTCTGATCATGCACATTTATATTGCGTATCCGGGAATTCGAGAGTAAACAGACACGTGATGTATGTTTACGCACGTTTATATTACGTGGTCAACTTTATAAAGACCCTGGGGTATGTTAGACATCTGGCGTACCACGAGCTTAGCGTAACATCAGCTCGTCCCTTTCGGTGCTATATTCCACAAATGGTTCCAGGCAGTAAGTTGCGTTGAACTCATCAGCTCAAGCTATTTGTCTAGGGAATCATGCTAAATTCCCCCAAATGAAAATTGAACACGTGGAACATCGATTATAGCCTTTTGCTAGCCAGCTATACCTGAGCTACCTAAAAAGATACGTGCTGATTTTCAGGGCGTACAGTTGTTGCAGGCAGGATTTGTCGAAGAATGCCAATATTCACAATGGATCTCAAACCCAGTTGTCGTGCCCAAGAAGAATGGGAAAAACTGCGTATGTATAGATTTCACAAATCTAAACAAAGATTGCCCCAAACATAGCTTCCCATTATCAAAAATAGATCAAATGATCGATGCCACCTTGGAGTATAATAAGATTCCAATGGTTCCAGAGGATAAAATACACACAACATTCACTACAAATAGGGGATGGGCTTGTATTGTTACAGAGTAATGCCCTTTGGACTGAAGAACACTAGAGCAACCTATCAGAGGCTGATGAATAACGTCTTCATCGATCAGTTGGGCAAAATCATGGAAGTTTAAATCGATGAGATGGTGGTAAAGTCGAAAAGGAAGGAAGATCACTTGGACCATCTTGCTGAGTATTTCACACTGTTAGACAAATACCAGATGAAGCTGAACCCAACAAAACGCGCCTTCAGGGTGACCTCGGGATAGTTCCTCGGGCATATTGTAAGTAAGAAAGGGATAGAAGCTATCCTGACACAAGTCCAGTCATAAGCAGAACTGACGGAGCTGAAGAATGTCAAAGACGTACAAAAGATAACTGGGAAAATAGTTGCGATCAGTCGTTTCATCTAACAAATGTTAGACAAATTCCAACCATTCTTCCAATGCATAAAGAAAAATTCAAAAGCTTTGTGGGGAGAAGAGTAGAACAATTCCTTCGCACACTTGAAAGAGTACCTTAGTTCACCACCAATATTAAGTGTGTCGCTGCCTGATGAAGAATTGTACATGTACTTGGCGGTATCGAAGGTTGCAGTTAGCTCTGTTTTGTTTAGGGAAGAAAATGGTAGGCTAAGACCAGTGTTCTATACGAGTAAGATGTTACTTGACACTGTAACTCGATACAGTACAATGGAGAAACTTGTCTTGGCCTTAGTAACAACCAAGAAGCGGTTGAAATGGTACTTTGAGAGCCATAAGATCGTTGTCCTGACATATTTTCCCTTAAAACAAGTTCTGTCAAAGCTGGATTTATTTGGGCGAATGGATAAGTGAGAAATTTATTTAGGCATGTAAAATATTAGGTATATGCCCAAGAAGGCATGTAAAGAACTAGTACTCATGGACTTCATTGTAGAAATAAACTCTTTTGAACCCGAAAAGCTGGAAGAAATGAAAATACAGGAGCATGGTTTGATTTGGACAATGAGCACCGACGAATCATCTAAAGCATTGGGATTAGGAATTGGTATGGTACTTGAAGCACCTTCGGGACTGCGAATAGAGGAAGCTCTAAGGCAGAAGCAGCCGAAAACTAATAATGAAACAAAATATGAAGCCTTGGTCTATGGGCTCGAGCTAGCAAAAGGCTTAGGAATAACAAAGATACAAGTCAGAGCGGACTTGATGCTAATAGCAGAGCAAGTGAACGTCAATTATAACACAAAAAGGGCAAATATGAAGACCTATTTCTACAAAGTCGTAAAGTTAAAGAAGAATTTCATAGGGTTCGAGCTGGCATAAGTCCCAGAGTGTTAAATTTGAGGGCGGATGAGTTGGCTAAGAAATCTTCAATGGGCGAGTGCACGAGATTGTCCAGTATTTCAATAAACATCGAACAGGAGGGAGCTTTCATCATGGAGATAGAAGCATATGAAGAATGTTGGATGGACCCTATTATCAGATATTTACAGGATGGAACCCTCCCAGACAAAAAGGAAGAGGTGCAAAACTTGCGAGTCAGAGTAGCCAGATTTTCAATGATTAATGGGCAGTTGTACATAAGATCTTTTCATGGGCCCTACCTACGATGCTTGAGGCTGACCAAGCCTAGGAAGTTACTAGAATAGATACATGAAGGAGTTTGCGGTAACCATACAGGTGGCAGAAGCCTCGCTCATAAAGCTCTTACAGCAGGATAATAGTGGTCCTACATGACGACGAAAGTAGGATCTTACGTGAGGAAGTGTGATAAGTGCCAAAGGCATGCTCCATTCATACATCAACCTTCCCAGCAATTGCACTCGATCATTGCCCTATGGCCTTTTGCTAAATGGGGAATGGATATAGTAGGAAAACTCCTCCGAGCTGTGGGAGGGAAGAGGTATGTATTATTAGCAAATGACTATTTTACTAAATGGGTGGTAGCAGAGGTGTATGTCACCGTGGGGAAAGCGAATACTATGAACTTAGTATGGAAGCACATCATATGCTAGTTCAAAATCTACTAGAAATTTTAGTTAATAACGACACTTCGTTTCAAAAATGCTAAAGTGCAGGAGTTATGTGTAACTTAAAGATCAAGTTAAGTTTCTCCTTAGTTAGTTACCCACAGGGGAATGGCCAAGCAGAGGCAATGAACAAAGTTATCTTTGGCAACATCAAGAAAGACTTAGAAGATAAAAAAGGAAGAATGGTTGGAGGATTTTCCAAGAGTCCTTTAGGAAAATAGAACCACTAAGAGGTCTTCAATAGGGGAATCCCCATTATCTATGGTTTATGTAACTAAGGCGGTCATCCCAATAGAGGTAGGTTTTCTCACGCTCGGAATAGAGATTGCCACAAACAAGGCCATGAATATGATGTAAATAACCCACAATTTGGATTTGCTAGAGGAATTCAGGCAAGTGGCCCAGATCAGAACCGCCAAATATTAGAGCCTAGCAGAGAAGCAATATGTGAAATGAGTGAATCCGAGGATCTTTAAAAAGAATGAATGGGTCCTTCGAAGAGTGACAGGGAACCAAACAAAACACGAGGCAAACTGGGATGGCCCTTTCCAAATTGCTGAGGCGATTGGGAAGGGCTTATACTGTTAGAACTAATGGCCTAAAAGCATATAAAGACATTTTATTGATTTAAATAAAAGTACAATTTATTTATGTTTGAATATTATAATGAATGTTTGAATTAATTATATAATAATATAAAGAAAATTCCTTATTCATTCATGAGAATATGATCTTGTATTAGTACGAGAGAATTAAGATCATATATAATGAATAAAATAGTCAGTAACATATTAAAGTAAGGAATCTTTAATGAATGGTTACCAGTTCGGTTTACTAAGCATACAGGATGCGAATGATCAAGATTTGAATTATTGATATGGATAGACATCTTAGTAAATGTGTTGTATATAATAGAGATTATATATGACAGGACCAATGTGAATTAATTATCTTTATAAATTTATCGTTTGACATAAAGATTTAATTCTTATCATAATAGATGATAATTTGTAGATCAATCTAAATCCTGAGTATTCATGAACTCCTGTTTGTGTTTATTGGATCTTTTGATTCACTCGTGAAGGTTTCTTAGTATAATGAGGCTCATGACTTTTGTTTTGGAGATTCAATATCATGAATGGTTGGGAACATGATTTACAATAATGAAATCCATACTTTCCTAACGGATCGAATATTGGTTCCCTTAAGGGTTAATTCTGGAACTGAATAGTTATTGAGCTCAAATATATAATTTGATTATAGATTAATTATTCGCTAGTGAATTAATGGTACTTAAGGATTAAGAGGTACATATTAGGGTAAAACGGTAATCTTGACCAACTCTAATTAACAAAAAAATAAATGGAGGACAGAACTACATTTATTGATTATATCAATGGACTACAAGAGAAAACTCTATAAATATAATTCTATAAATACTTAGAGCAAAATTCCATATTTATAGTGGAGTAATCATGGAATTAATAAATAAGATTATTATATTAAAGAGTTTAATTAATAATCTAGTTTAATTGGAGCTTCGTATTGTAAGTCCATGGTCCCCATATCACCTCTACCCTACACTGTCAAGGGTAAGGATGTCAAAAGAAAGATTTGAAGAGAGAAGGACTTAATTGCAAAATAATTAATTTTCCAGGGCAAGGAAATAATTATGTGATAATTATGGGCAATTGGTTATGTTGTACCCCAAAAATACGAGCTAAATTACTCAGCATGGGGCACAGCTGGCGGGCAAGCGTATGAAGAAAGCGTATTGATAGAGCATCTAGCTAGCTCTAGAGTGAGCAATTCGAGTCAAACTTGACAGCTTACGACAACTAGATAGTCTCTAGATCGCCTTTTGCGCAAACAACTTAGTTCGAGATGAGCGAGAACTAGATCACCTTCGTGAAACTCTGAACATGACTGGTGTCAGTTCAGGTTAGTTCTTCGACACATAGCTCAAAGGAAGTGTTCAGCTCGTGGAAGCCTGATCATGACGCATAGTGAAGGATCCTGAAAGATTCGGAGATTCTTTATGTGCTCATTAATGCTCATATATTATTCTGTATTTATTACCTGATATTGTGGGCATATATTCAATAGGCATTAATGAATTTATGTAAATGTGATGTTACCCAAAAATGTATGTTACCATATTTATGCATGGTTACCCAAAACTGTCCAGGTAGAATTCCCTATAAATACAGGGGATAATGGACAGAAAGGGGGATCGATATTTATGTACACTGAAACTCTGGTGAAATTGTCACAAACAATCTTACGGAGTGAAAAAAAAAGATTAATAAGAGTGACTCGTGGACTAGGTGGATTTTAACCACTGAACCACGTAAAAACTGTGTGAGGGTTCTTGGTATTTCTTACTTGTCCAATCACGGTTTGGCAAAAGCCTAATGTATTTATTTTCGGATTTCTTAATCCATTGTTGGCGAAAAACCACATCAACAGATTGGTGCTTTCATTGAGAGCATATTAGGCATAATTCCCCATGCAAGTTTCACCTAACAGTCACCACAGTGGTCACTCGATCTATGAGTGACAACGAGATAGTGAAACTTGATGATCAAGAGGCTCACCGTGCGACCATCCTCACTAGAGAAGGCTCATTTGCACAAAAACATTATGGAAAACAACATGTGGACCAAGATGATGCTAGGAGCTCAGCCTCACGCCCACCAAATCCCCATCTGGGATACCTGACAGCCACCGAGATGGAAAATGCCCAATTAAAGAACCATCTTGCCCAGGCTAACAAGCAGATTGAGGAGATCTTGGCTCGATTACCCCCTCCTGCAACTGATGTTAACATCGAAATGAGGTAAAGTGGGTCCCATAGGTCCCATAGGAATAATCGACCCAATCTTAGCCGCTCTGTCAAAACTGCAACTCCGAGTTCCATACCTTCTGAGCAGATCCAGCGAAATACTCAACCTGCCGATCCTCATAGGAATCATTGACCTCATGTCTGTCAGTTTGTTCGATTTGCAACCCCGAGTTCCGTACCTTCTGAATGGATCCCATGGAATACTCAACCTACCAACCCTCACAGGAATGATCATTCAACTCACACTCCCAGGAACCAGCTTGGCCAAACACGACGAGCTGGGGCCGATTCGAGGAGAATGGACAACCCAGCAAATTTATCTGTGATGCGACCAGGACCTCTAACACAGAGAAATGAACTAGCACTACCTCCAACCTGAGAAATTCGAGTAGACCAAGGGTGAGCTAATCTAGTATGACCTGATGGAACAAGGATAGATTCACCAATAAGGCATCCTCCATCACCGATTCGATATCCTACACCACCACGCCCACGGAGGAATGCTCTAGTTCGAGGGGATAGCAGAAGAAATCCTAACCCCTCAGAGGACATTTATTTCTCACGGTCTCACACTAATAATACAGGTCCTTGATCCCAGCCACGAGCTGTAAGCTTCGCTAATGGAAGCTATTGGACATAGGGCCAGCACGGAGGTAGGTATGAGAGCGACTTGAGGAATCACTTGAACTCCGTACAAAGCCTTCGCTCCAACCCACATTCTGACCCGCGTGATCATCTGAACTCACAAAGAGGGCATCTAGCTAGCCATGATGATTTGAGTTATACTCAGCTCAGGGGAGATCCGCCTATTGTACGTGAAAATGGGAATGTCCCACCTAACCAAGCTCAAGCTTGGAGAGAAAATAACCCATCTAATGCGTACAACAGGATGGGGACTGATAATCACATATCGAATAACCTAGATGCCAATGATCCAACCCTCGAGTTAGTGGCCTTAATGGAAGAACAGATGAAGAAACTCCTATCTAGAAAATGAGTTGACGATATTGATTCCAATGAAGAGCTTGAGCCTTGTGCTCCTAACATTGCGGCAACTCTGTATCCTATTGGTTTTAGGATGCCGACCATGCCCACATATGCTGGAAACTCTGACCCGTCCAATCACCTTGGGACCTTCAATACGTTAATTGTAACGACCCAAATTTTGCTAATAAGGCTTAAGGGCCTTGATTAGTGTGCCGAGAGGGCATAATTGGTTTATGTGTGATTAAATGGTTAAATGATGATTATTTGGCATTCATGAATATATGGTTATATGGATATGTGATATGCATGTTTATGAGTATAAAATATGCATGTGGGCCCTGTTTAGTTTAAAAGGGCATATTTGTAATTTTGGCCCGTTGCGGGCATAAATGTGATTATGTATGATAAATTGCTAAGACCACATTATTATGTGGATATATTTGTAGCATATGGCTCGAGACGGTCCTAGTGAGCGGATTGGCGAAATAGTCACAACGGGGATTAATACTCGGCTCGGGGGAAGCCTGGGGTTATTTTTTGGAATTTAAGGGATATCTTGGGAATTATTAGATATTGAGTAAATAATTGGTCATTAATTGGATGACGGGATTAGTTGATAAATATTAGGAACATTTGAGGAATTAGCGGGAACTGGGGGAAATGACCATTTTACCCCTAAGGTCAACTTGAGGGCTAGTTAATTAAGAAGGGCATAATGGTATTTTGCCTAGGAACTAAGGAATATACTCAGTTTATATTTGAGATTAGCCATATACTGGAAAAAACTGGAAACTTAGAGAGATACTCAGAATTCTCTCTTTCTCCCTCACGGATTGCCTTTCTCTCTTTCTTTATTTTGGAGCTAAGGTGAAGGGGTTGCTGAATTTTGGCAAAGAGCTGGGAACTAAGTTGGTTCTAGGCTGGGTCAAACTGAGGAAAGGAAAGTTTAAGATAGCCAGAGGATTATTGAGAAGTTAGGGTCATCAAATTCAGGTAAAACTCTTGTTCCTGACCTTTCAAACTGATTAGTTTGAAGCCTAGAACATGTATTTTATTTATGGAATTTGAGTAGAATTGGACTGGGTTTTTGGAGTGATGAATTCTCATTGAAATTAGATAGTGATTAAGGTGTAATTGCTAAGGTTTTGGTGATTAGAAATATGAGATTTAATTTCGAATTTGTAGCTGGTTTAGTGTTGAATTGAGGGAAGTTGTTAGGGAAAATTCTAGGTTAATCTTGGTGTTCTTGGCTGGGAGATGCATGGGAAAAACCCAGATTTTTTGGGTTCAAAAGGGGCATGCCGCGACCCAGCCCTGGGGCACCATGGTGCATGTGTCCATTTGGGCTTGGGGATGTCTCTGACTTGGGGGTGCACCGCGACTCACTAGGCCAAGTTGCAACCCGCCTCCCATTTGGCTTGGGTGATTGCTCTCTGACTTGGGGGCAAGTTGCGACCCACTAAGCCAAGTCGCGACCCGCTTGGGGATTTTAGCCTTAGAATTGTTCCTAGAATTGGAAAGGTTCGGGGGTTCGAACCTAGGCACTTGAGACAATTTCTACTACTCGGTTTAGTAGAAATTGAGGTCCCAGGGGGCTAGTTTTTGTCTCCTAGGTATTATATTTTGATTGGAAGTTGATGGATGCCATTGGCACTTGTGACTAAGTTTATCACCAAGGCTCGGGGCTAAGGACTGTGCTCAGGATCATTTCACTTTCTCTGCTCAGAATTGAAGGTAAGAAAACTGCACCCTTTGTGTGGCTATGTAGGGACTGAGATTCCCTATGTTTGAATACAAATGTTGTATAATTATGATATGCCATGACAGCATGAAATAGACGGCCATTTCACAGGACACGACTCGATCACTGAGAGATGGGGTCAGCTAGATAATCACTGAGCACGGCCTAAGCGAGCCTAAGGTCATCGACCCTGAGTATTGTATGATGCTTATGATAAACTAATGAGTATTGATATGTTTACCAATGCTATTCTGATGCTTATAGCTTGTTAAATAATGGATTGAATGGCTTATGAATCTTTGAATGTCCTCTTTGATTAGGTGACTGTTATGACATGCTGAATGATTGGTTAACACTCCTATGAATCATTTGATTGTCATCATTGTTTATGCTATGCTATATGATTTTCTTGCTGGGACTCGGCTCATGGGTGCTACGTGGTGTAGGTAAAGGCAAGGGTAAGATGGATCAACCATGAGTTGGAGAGCTCAGGGGGCGAGATGTACATTGTCAGCTGCTCGTTCGCCACGCCCGAGGGATTTGTATAGGGACAGAAAACCTGAAATGCGTATTGGTTGTATATGACTTATGGAATATTGTAAATTTGTTCCTTAAACCATGTTTTTGAGATCCCATGTACTAAATGTTTATTTAAATGAAAAATTATCCATGTATGACCAAAATATTTTAACCCTAACTCGATTATGACTTCAGAGTCACATTTTCAACTAAACGACTTGATTAGCAAGTCTTGCACAATTATAAACACACAGTGTAACGGTCTTGGTTATCCAGTGCGTTACATTAATGATGGCCCATGATGTCAGATTTGACCTAAGATGTATCTTGTTCCTAGCAACACTGACTGGGCCGACTAGGTTGTGGTTCAATAAGTATAAGAAACATTCAATCACCTCATGGAAGAAACTATCTTTTGAATTTGAGAGGCAGTTTCGAGCTGCGAAGGAAGTTCGCGTTGAAGCCGATTCGTTGGCCAATATCAAACAGCAGCCTGGTGAATCCCTGAAGGCATATCTGAACCTATTTACCAATGTGGCAGCACGAGCTAGGGATGCTAATGAGAGCTCCAAGCTTAAGGCTATGAGGATAGGGATCACAAAAGGAGGTGATTTATAGAAAAAGCTCCAGTAGAAATGAGTTAATAGAATAAATGAATTCCTGGCTCGAGCTCATAATTGGATAATTCTAGAGGAGGCATAATCTGTTGTCGCAGGAACTAGCCAAACCCCTGTCCAGCCCGTTGGAGCGGTAACGGATGCTGCAGCTATGACTCAACCCACTACCTAGAATAACTAGGCATGGAGTAATAATCAGAAGGGGACTGGTGAGAGCGACCAGAATGGCAGAAAAAAGAATAAATCTGGTTAAAAGTATATGTCCATCTACACCGCGTATACCGACCTGACAGAAACACGAGAGCGTATCTTCTTGGAAAACTCTAATCGCCTTCCATGGAAGAAACCAAAGCCCCTGAGGCATCAGAGGGCGAAGAGAGAAATAGCCAAATTATGTCGATATCACAATGACATCAGCCACAACACTTATGATTTTCGTAAACTAAAAGATGAGATTGAGAATATCATCCAGGCTAGACCGTTAGCCCAATATGCTCGAAACAGAGTAGTTCCAATCAGCCAACCGGGTAAAATATTCAACCAGCTCAGGAAAATCTAGTCAATCAAACCTAGGCTCAACCAGATCATGGGAATCAAATCTTCCCCCTTCCAGTAGAAGGGAGGGACATAGCCACTATTTTCGGAGGACCTCATCTGGCTAACATGAGTAATGGGGCCCAGAAAAGGTACATACAGGAGCTAAAAACCCACAATGGAACTAAGTTCATTCTTGAGCAAAGGTTATCAAAACAACAACGGTTGGAGAAACAACCAATCTTTTTCACAGAAGAGGACACTAGTCATGTCCAGTTCCCGCATAATGATCCGCTGGTGATAAACATTCAGCTCGCCAATCAAAGAGTACGAAGAATACTAATTGATAATGGGAGCTCTAAAAACGTGCTATTCTGGTCCACCCTAGAAAAATGGGGCTATCTATAGCCGATCTTAAGGCAACCTCAATGACCCTATATGGATTCTCGGGAGAAGGAACATCAACCTTAGGGACGATTGGGGTCGTAGTGACACTGGGAGATGATATGCGAGCTGTTGCTATAATGCTTGAGTTCGTCGTAATCAATTGTCCGGCTGCATACAACGCAATTTTGGGATGACCCGCGCTGATGACTTTTGAGGCTATCACCTCAATCCGACATTTAGCAATGAAGTTCCCCTCGACTATAGGTATATGTACTGTAAGAGGGGATCAACTAGATGCTAGAGAATGTTATAGCATTGCTCTGAAGAGAGGGTAGCAAGCGATGGTCATCATTGAGGGAAATGAGGAGCTTCGGGTAATCAAAATTGCCCATGGGGCGGAAGAACCTTATGAAGAAGAAAATGAGGTCGCCCAACAGGATGACATTGATCCAAGATTAGGCAAAGATAAGTCTGAGCTCTAAGCATTGGAGGAGCTCAAGGAAATCAGTATCGACCCAGAGGTCCTTCAAGGGTTGTAAAGGTTGGAAAGAATCTATGAATGGAAAGGAAGAAGGAGATGGTCGCGCTTTTGAGAAATAACCTGCAAAGGTACAAAAATGAAGGCTTTTGGGGAAGGAACGATCAGAAGCTTTAGAAGAAGAAGTATCTTGCTTACTTAAGTGTGGATTCATAAGGGAAGCAAAATATCTGTCTTGGATTGCTAACCCTGTTTTTGTCCCAAAGCCCAATGGAAAGTGGAGAACTTGCATTGACTTCTCCGACCTTGATAAGGCTTGTCCTAAGGATTGTTTTCCACTACCTATAAGAGGGGATCAACTTGCTTCCAGAGAATGTTATAGTATTGCTATGAAGGGAAAATCATAACCTGAGCAGTAAGTGATGGTCATCATTGAGGGAAATGAGGAGCTTCGGGTAATCGCAATTGCCTATGGGGCGAAAGAACCTTAGAAAGGAGATAACGAGGTTGCCTAACAAGATGACATTTATATGAGATTAGGTGAAGACAAGTCTGAGCTCCAAGCATTGGAGGAGCTCGAGGAAATTAGTATTGACCCAAAGGTACCTTCAAGGGTTGTAAAGGTTGGAAAGAATCTTGTAACTGAAAGGTAGAAGAAGCTGGTCGAGCTTTTGAGAAATAACCTAAAAAGGTACAGAAACAAAGGCTTTTGGGGAAGGAACGATCAGAAGCTTTAGAAGAAGAAGTAGCTTGCTTACTTAAGTGTGGATTCATAAGGGAAGCAAAATATCTGACTTGGATTGCTAACTCTGTTTTGGTCCCAAAGCCCAATGGAAAGTGGAGAACTTGCATTGACTTCTCCGACATCAATAAGGCCCATCCTAACGATTGTTTTCTACTACCTTGAATCGATCAGTTGGTAGACGCAACAACCGGTCACGAGCTCATGTTTTTCATGGACACATATTCTGGATATAACCAGATCATGATGAACCCTGCAGACCTAGAGCACACTAGCTTCATGACTGAGCATAGTGTATATGGCTACATGGTTATGCCATTCATGCTAAAGAATGTTGGTGCAATGTACCAACGGCTGGTCAACAAAATGTTCACTAACCAACTCAAGAAAAACATGGAAGTGTACATCGATGATATGCTCGATAAATCAAAGACTACCATCAACCATGTATCCAACCTGGAAGAATGTTTTTGCGTGCTAAGAAAATATGACATGAAGATAAATCCCTAGAAGTGCACCTTTGGGGTTTCCTCGAGAATTTTTTTGGGCTTCATAGTCAACACAAGGGGGATAGAGGCAAACCCAGGTAAGATCAGATTGTTATTAGTAATGCCTTCGCCTAGGTCGTATAAAGAAGTACAGAGCTTAATTGGGAAAGTGGTGGCCCTAAACTGCTACGTTTCAAAATCGACTGACAAGTGTCTCCCGTTCTACAACTTGCTCAAGGGAAACAAAAAGTTTGAGTGGACTAAAGAATACGAGTAGGTGTTTCAGAATCTGAAAAATCACCTGGCTGAACCACCATATTATCAAAACCAGTATCTAGAGAATGTTTGTTCTTATACCTAGCTGTGACAGAAAATGCAGTCAGCGTCGTATTAGTTCAAGAATAAAATCGAGCTCAGAAACCAGTGTACTACGTGAGTAAAAGGCTTCCGGGAGCTGAATTTAGATACCCTTTAATAGAAAAACTCGCGTTTTGCTTGATCTTGGCCTTGAGAAAACTCAAGTCGTATTTCTAGTCCCACACCATCCACGTCTTAACCGATCAACCTTTAAGGCAGATCTTGTAAAAACCTGAAGCATCAAGATGTTTGCTTAAGTGGGCCATCGAGCTCAGACAGTTTGAGATATTATATTAGCCACAAACAACAATCAAGAGTCAAGCTCTCATTGATTTTGTGGCAGAATGCATAGGTTTCCAAGACGAGCCAATGAGAGAACCAGTGCAAGAATAGTGGATAATCTTCGTTGATGGATCCTCTAACGAAAACAGATCCTGAGCTGGGATAATTCTAATCTCGCCTGAGGGACATCGATTCCATACAAACCTAAGGTTGGGTTTTGAAGCATCCAACAATAAAGTAGAGTAAGAGGCTCTATTGGCGGGAATACGTGTGGCAAAAGAACTTAAAACAAAGGCAATTCAATGTTATAGTGATTCCCAGCTCATGGTTAAGCAGATATTGGAGGAGTATAAAGCTCGAGGTATCAAAATGGCAGCTTTGCTTGCTATGGTTAAAGATGAGTTGTTTGAGTTTAAGTTCTGCTCCATTGAACAGGTACCCCGCGAGCAAAATTTGAATGCTGATGCTTTAGCCCGACTTGCCACCACCGAAGAGGTAGATACGTTAAACGTAGTCCTAGTGGATTTTTTAGAACGGCCAAGCATAACGGAAGAGCCGGTTAATGTTGGAGTGATTGATACAAGGCCGACCTGGATAACCCCTATAGTAGAATACCTCACAACTGGTAAGCTACCAAATGATCGAAAGGATGCAAGAAAATTGTTATATCAAGTTCCACGGTATGTTATGGTTGAGGGAATTCTCTACCAATGAGGTCATTCGCTACCCATCCAACAGTGTGTTCTGCCCGAAGAAGCACAGGCTATCCTACATGAGATACATGAAGGATTCTGCGGAGACCACACTGGGGGGCAAAACCTAGCTCTAAAGATATTGAGGCAAGGTTATTTTTTGGCCTATGCTAAAAAAGGACTCGGTGATAACTCTACAAAATAGAGTTATTTTACCACTTTTTATGTGCTAATTGTTGCTTAATTCTTGAGTTTTTAATTGATTTGTTAAGTTCTTAAGTAATTTTGAATTTATTAGGTTTATTTTAATTTTATAGATTTTTGTGTGTTTTTATAGTTATTTTATTGTAAAATGTTGTAGTTTAATTATTTGAAATTAGTATTGTTAAGTTAGAAGTAAAAAGATGCAATTTTGAGCTTAAATGTTTAAATAAATTAAGTTTTAATTAATATTTTCATGGAACTTATGTTGTATATTTTATTATTGAAAATATTTAGTTTTAATTTAATTTATGTTTATTTTTGTATAGAAGTTGTTGTATTTTTTTTGCTCTTGAAAAAGCAAGAAAAATGAAGGAAAATTGGCATTTTTGATAGAAAAGAAAGGAAAGTTGGTATTATTGAAATACCAAAAGCAGGCCCACGGATCCAGCCAGGCCCACGTTCAGCCTTCCCTTCAGCTGATGCGCCTCACCTCCTCAGCCGTGTCCCCTTCCCAGCTGCTGCCACCTGTCCAAGTTCCTTCAGCAAGTCTCTCCCAGCCAGTCCGTGCCTCCAATCAGCCTCTCCTCCCTGCCAGCCGAGCCTCCAGCAGCATACCCCAGCCTCACCAATGCCTCCTGCTCCAAACGCCAAGCCTAGGCCCAGCAAGGCCCAACGCCACCAACCATTCAGCAGGTTCCTCTTCAGCCAAACCCACATGGCCCAACCCCAACACCTGGCCATTTCCCAGCCGTACACCACCATTTCACATGCCTCCCCTACCACAACCCACCTAGCCACTTTTCCTTGTTCCCTTGTCCCATAATACCCAAAAATGCCAACTTTTTACCCTTTTTTCTACACATTTTCCACCACAACATCATCATTACACCCTATAATTTACCTCTTCTTACCATATTTATTTTATTTAATTAATCTAATCAATTTAATTAATTTAAATTGATTATTTTAATAATCTCATTTTGGCTATAAATATGGAATTTCAAGAGCATTTTTAGGGTGCTTAATTTTTGGTTACCATCTTTTTCTACCATTTTCTCTCTTCCATTTTGGGTTTTTCAAGAGCATTTTCAAGTATGTATGTCACTTATTTTGTAATTTCTACTCTAGTTATGTGCTTCTAATATTTTTCATAAGATTATTAAGATCATGATGAAGCAACTTGTAACTAGGTAATATTTATGTTGTATGTTGATTTCCCTTGTAATGCAACAAAGTTTATGGATTTTTCTTCTTCATATATGTCTTTCATCTTTAATATCTCATAGTTTGGATTGTTAGATAATATGCACTTTGTTCTTCATTTTGCAAAATCATAATATTCTTTTTGTAAGATGTGTCATTAAATTGTACACATCCATGCTTAGAGAAAAAATATTATGTTTTGCCTTATAAATAATGTTATTTGATTTTTTGTTGTTTCATTAGGTTGATTCACATTAAATACTTTGAAATTATAATTTTTGAAAAGTGAAGAAAAATCCTATCTTTTTAGAAGTAATTTGTGCTTAAAATTATAAATCTATTTGGAAAATGATAGTTTGAATTATTTTAACTATCACTAAAACTTGGGAATCAATATACTAATAAATATTATTAAACTTACATTTTGTGGATTCTAGTATCTTAATAATCTTTTCTTTTAACACTTATTTTCAAATCATTATTGATTTATTTTGATTCTCTTAAATAGCTTTATTTTTCAATCTTTTATTTTATGTTCATAACATTAAAACTCATCAATCTTTGGAGCTTGGTTAGAATTTATTACTTTTGATTTAAAATAGTTTTCTTTTTGATTTTAGACAACTCCTTTGGGTTCGATCTCGTGCTTACACGAACACTATATTTCATATACGATTCGTGTGCTTGCGAGTATAAATTTTTAAAACATACCCGTTTTGGGTTCACCACTCGGCCTCATACGTCCAAAAGTGTAATAAGTGCCAGTGCTTTGCCACGATTGCTCAAGCAGCACCCATGGAGAGAACCATGATTTCATCGCCCTGGCCATTCGCAGTATGGGGGGCGACCTGATTGGTTCACTACCAATAGGAAAAGGAGGAGTTCGCTATGCAGTTGTCTCCATCGACTACTTTACAAAGTGGGTTGAGGCTGAGCCTCTGGCGACCATAACCTCGAAGAGAGTCTTGGATTTCTTCGTGAAGAACATCATATGCCATTATGGGCTCCCAAAGAAGATCGTATCTGACAACGAAGCTCAATTTGATAGTGATCTTTTCACGAACTTTTGTGAGAAGTGCAACATAACCAAGAGATTTTCTTCAGTGGCGTGTTTGCAAGCTAATGGGTAGGTCGAGGCTATAAATAAAACCAAAAAGGTGAGTTTGAAGAAACGACTAGATGAAGCTAAAGGATTATGGCCAAAGCAGCTACTTTGGGCCTATAGGACCTGACATTACACCTCCACAGGGCCCACTCCCTTCTCTTTAACCTTTGGAAGTGAGGCTTTGCTCCCAATTGAGGCACTAGTGACGTCACATAGGCAGAAAAACTTCGATCAAGATTGAAACCAAGACTTGCTCAATGCATCTCTGGATGCGATCGAGGAAACATGGGAGGAGTCACAATTACGACTCACCCACTATCAGTAGAGAATTACTTGTTACTTTAACTCAAAGGTAAAATGACACAAACTCGAACTGGGTGACTTAGTGCCCCGAAGGGTGTTTTTGGCATACAAAGATCCTAAATATGATGTATTGGGATCGAACTGGGAAGGACCATACTAGTCATGGGAATCTTGCATGAATGAAGCTTCAAAATAGCTTGGTTAAGTAGAGAGTTGGTCCCACAGACCTGGAATGCTCTACATCTCAAAAAAATACTATCAATAATGTTTTTAGCATTTTTCCATGTAAGATTTATTTATAAAATCTGTTCTATTTTAATAACGCTGGAATGCTGGGTAATTTAAACATAGAATCAATATTTTATCTTATTCTTGTATCACATGCTCATTTTGTAAAAGCGACCTAGAATATTCATAAATTCTGATCGCTTGGGAGGCATGTAACCCTCAACGAGTCATTAAAAGTAATTAACGAATTTGGATAAAATTTAAAGCTTGAATTTTTAAAGAAATTCTGAATATGAACTAATTTAAGAAAATTCAAAGAAACAAAACTTAGAATTCAACTAGCAAACTCCTGGAGATAAACAGGTCCGAGGCCTGATTCTTAACAGATACAACGCTATTAGGCGAGCAAACTCCTGGATATGACCAGGTCCGAGGCCTGATTCCTAACAAGTATAATGCTATTAGGCGAGAAAACTTTTGGATATAACCAAGTCCGAGGCCTGATTCTGAACAGGTATAATGCTACTAGGTAAGCAAACTCCTAGTTATAACGAGGTCATTGACCAGAATTAACTGGTTGAGTCATCAGGCACTCATCTCGATCTAAAGTTAACCCCTATGACTATGAAAATGTACAAGGACTTAAAGTTCATAAACATAACAAGATAATAGGTAAAGGGGAAGAAAAATAGATCAAAAATTAATGAACATGTACTAACACAAGTATATGAATAACTCGAGGAGAAATCGTCTCGGCCCAAAGGGCCCGCATACCAAAGTCCCCAGGCCTAAAATAAAAAAATATACATTTATAAGAGAGCTCCCCCTTCATCCCTCAACTTTGGTGACTTGCCCCTGGGATGACACCTCCTACTCCTCCTTGACCTCTACCGCAGCTCTTGAAGCCTCGTCTATGTCTGCGGGCTCCTTTGATAACCAGTCCTAGAACTTGGCAAGGTAGCACCCCTGAACTTCCGCGTCCAGGAATGAGAAGTCCACTTCTTGGTTATACGCCTAGACCCAATAGAACATTTCTTCTAAATAGTTCTCCACTTCAACATCCTCCTCCTTGGCTTTGGCCTTGACCTCCGCAAGCCTCTGCTTGAGACTGTCGACCTCCACAAGCTTTTCCTTAAGATCATTAACCTCGAGCTGAAGCTGGTCTCGCTGTTGAATCACCTCCAAGAATTAGGCTTTGGCAACTCACTTATTCTCTTGCGAGGTTTTCAGGGCATTGTTGGCCTCATCCAGGGCTGCCCTCATGGTGTTGGCTTCCTCCAAGGCGGTCCTGGCCTCATTAACCTCAGCTCAAACCTGAGTGATGCCATGGATTTGAGCCATGCAAGACTGCAAACAAAGGATAAAGAGGGTTTTCTTTTTGAAGGCATGAGACTAGAAGAAAAAGATCAGTATAGTACTTACCGTCTGAGTAATCCCTAATGCAGAGTCGAGGATGGTCATTGATGGTCGCGACTCGATAGCCTGCAACTCTTTGACGGTGACCACACTCGCGTGCTTCATCATGTGGCTCTGGATATTTCTCCACCCCGAGGAGGGGAGCTGGGATGGTGACTGTCGGAACTTCAAATTGGGCAACTTGCAGGACAGGAGTGAGGTCGCAAGGAACTGGTGGAGAAGCCAGCAAGGTCGTCTCTATAGAGGGAGGCTGCTGCTTCTTCTGGGTGGAGCTCGCACCCTTGTCTTTTGCTGGAGACCTGGTGGCGGTTCCAGCTCCGGGAACGGTTTTCTTTGAAACCCTCGGCCTCTTTACATGTGGTCTGGTCTTGAGGGCCTCCTTTAGATTCATTTCTTCATTTGAAAAAGGGTGAGCAGAAAAGTCAGATCCAAGAAACGATTAATCAAGATAACATAAAGCAAAGAGTAACAGTACAAGAGCCCTACCCTTTGAACTAGAGGAGGAAACTACTATGATCGGCACTGAATTATGAATCGGGTTGGGTAAAACCACTAACTCTTGGATTATCGGAGGAGGGGAGACTCTAATATTATTACATTGTGAGATAATTTCATCAATGCTTTTGCATACAAAATGTCGGTCCCTTTTACTGTCAATTTCCCTTATATTTATAGGGAATTATGATGGACAATATTGGGTAACCGTACTATAAATGGTAACGTACAATATTGGGAAACTTCCCAAATTAATGAAAATCTAAATATCCTAATTAAGCCTACTGTCATTTATATCAATCAATAAATGTATATAACGATTGCGTGCATTTATTACGCATATCAGGCATTCGATTCTATAAGGATTCTTCCACGTGCTTCATTGAACCACCACGAGCTAGATGGCTTTCTCGAGCTGGATATGACTGGAATAGGATGGAATAACTTAGAAAATGCTCCAATTTGATGCAGGCGATATGGATACTGGGTACCTTGATCTCTGTCATTTGCATCTCTAACGATCTGGAAGATCCTGGGTTGTTTGGGCTCAGTGACACAACCTGGAAGCTATTTGGTCCATAGTTAACGAAACATCTCTAAAGTCTTGCCTCCTTTATTTATTTTGCGCCCGTTGTACCCCAAGCTAGATAGTTGAGCTAGTGTTTTAGGGTACAACTTATGCGTATCCAAGGGCCTTAGTGTCAGACAGATAAGTACGCAAAAAATCAAGATACGCATGAAGGTGCAAGCCTAGGTTTGGAGCGTATAACATCATACGCGGAGAAACCTAGTAGAATTAGGTGCAACAAAATCCCTAATTCTAATGGTCACTTAAACACTTAAAAGACATAAGCGTAAAGCTGCCCAATACCTAGACATAGTAAAGGTACAATGATATTAACCTATACTACGAGAGCCTGAGAGCGTTGCGAAGCCTCAGTGCCAAAATGACGTGTGTAAAAATCATGAAAAACAATTAACTAAGTTAAAAGGAATATACATGTATGTAAAAGGAGTTATATATTACATTATAGTTTAGGTACAAAGGGCACGGGAGTGTGAGCAATATCAAGTTTGAACTAAAAAGGCTCGAAGACCTATAACAAAAAATACATACACAAAAAATGATTAAAACTATTGTGGGGGTGGCCATCACCTTTGGTGGGAGCATTCAGGACCCGGGGGGGCAACTCGGTAGCTAGGACAATGACATTCTCAGGGATAGTTGGTCTGGGAGTGGTCAGAACGCATTTCTCATAAGGCCCCAGACATAGGCTTTGTCATCCCCAAAGTAGCTCAGGTCCAGGTTTGGACAACTCGCTGTATTTTGTGGCCTCTACCTTGCTCTCCTTGATCAACTCGACCACCAGAGCCACTTTAGTGTTGATCCTCTCTTTTAAAGTCATCTGGTGGATGATATTCGCTTTATATTTGTTGAAGGTGGCCATTTTAGTATGGGCTTTGCCAAACTCCTACTCGACGGTCTCACGAAGAGTCTTCTCCTCATTATTGGCAGTCTTCTCCAAGCCCGCATCCAACTCTTTCTCGGCAGCCTCTCGATGAGCTTTCTCGTCATCTCATGCACGCTCAACATCTGTGAGAGATTGAGCCAACTTTTTTGCCTCATCACGTGGAAGAAACACCATCTCTTTTCAGCTTGGCCAGCTCCTCTCCAGCCTTGTTGAGCAGGGCATTATAGTTTTGGAGCTCATCGTAAAGGCACTGGGTGTCCCACATCCACCTATTCACAACCTCACAAAAAGAATGAGCAATGAAAGTCAGTAATATGTGGGTAAAATTAAAGACCAAGGTACTGTAAAATTACTAGAACTGAAGTCACCGATTAACTCTGAGAGAGATGGTAAATGTTTTGCTCCATCAACTAGGCCCATCGACGAAGAGGTATACTCCCTATAATGTCTCCCACCATCAGTAGCAACCCATCGGCCAAGGGGTCAACCTCCTCCCCAAGTTTCAGAGGTATTCCTTGAAGCCAACATGAGCCGAGGCCTCAGAATCATCCTGGCTATGCTTGAAAGGGACTACACTAGTGAAGCTGCCAGTGAGGGTGGTGACTCCTTGGCAATGGCCTTGCCACACTGTGTTGTACATTCGAATTGCATTGGGAGAGGAGGGTCTGCATCCTTGCGGGGTCCTACCATTAGGGCTAAACTCATCGTCGAGGATGAAAATTCACAAACAAAAATGGTCCGTCCAACAACCAGGAGCATTGGAGGTGGTGACTCTTGGTTTCATCTGAGTCCCTGAAGGTTCGCTGACCTATTTTTTTTTTCGAGCCTCCAAAGACTCCGTCTTGTCATCAATCAAGCGTGCAGAGTCTATTTAACCTCAAACACAACAAAGGACAAGGGTTAGTCAAAAATATAGCTTGGGAAGTGTCATCACACCATCGAGGACTTCCTCAGAGATAGGAGACCTATTGGGAGCTATCCTTCCTCGTAGGTCTTTCAAATCTGACTCACTCCATGAGGAGACCAATTCCTTGACTATCTTCTTCATGCCATCGGGGAGTAGACTCAAATCCATGCCCGCATTTGTGCTGTATTCATTGAATCCCCGAGCCTGCATTGCCATGAGACATTCAACCACAACTATCCCTGCGAGATCCATAGGATAGTAGTGATGAACCTCGATGTCGACATGATCGAGGTAGTCTATACATTGCTACCCCGACCAATGTCAAGCGACATACCCATACTGACGTAAAGTAGGCATAAAAAAGGAATGAACTAAACTGTGACCCTCATCCATAGTCCGGGGAATGAAGATAGAAATATTCTCACCTTGGTTTTCAGCTTCAAGCTGCCTCAAGGTACGTAAGCAGCGTGTAGCGCGTTAGACATGGACGGCTTCGAAGGCCTCGTAGACATCATCCTCTAGCTCAATTTGGGGCTCGGGAGGATTCCCCTTGGGCTCTCGAGCAATGGGGATTTCCATTCCAAGATTGAAAGGCTCTTCCTCGGCACTCATTAGTGGAAACTACTGAGAGTTATCGATGTCCTCCTCCAGTTGCCCAAGTTCTGGTGTGTCCAGGTCAGCAGGCTCGTCAACCACCACCACAGGGAAGATGCGCCTCTTCCTTCAATGCGTGTTGACTATCCCTATAATGTTGAGGCAGTCAACTCATTGCTCGGCGCCTATGACCCTTGCCTCTTGTAGCGGAGCAGTTGTGGTCAGCTGTTGGATATCCCTTTCTTCGTGCTAGAAGGCATGAATAGCTTGGACCCTAACAAAGTATTCATCTTTTTGGTTGGGCCTCAAGTATTGACCTACGAAAAAAGTGATTGAAGGTTGGTGAGACAAAGATAAGGCCAATATACCGAAGAACAAGAAATCATAGAAGTGTGATCACTTATTGATTTGGTTGAAGACCAAGCAAATTCAATGATTATTGCGAGTGTCGAAGCTCGCTGTGAAGAAAAATTTGTTATTGGATTCTCAAGGTTTGTTCTTGTTGTGGTGAAGAGTTCCGTAAGCCGACACCGACTTTGTCAGCTGGTAAAATTCCTCTACTGCCTGACCACCTTTCATAGGAGTTACCTTCTGCTGAAAGTGGTAATGATGTTCTTAGGGGCTTGGGGGGACCCAATTCCTCTCCTTACACAACACAAAGAACGCCGCCAGTAATTGGTAGGCATTGGGGATAAGTTTGAAGGGTGAAATCGGCATCCACACCACGAATTCTATGAAATACTAGTGGAGTGGGAGGGTCGCTCCTACTTCCTAGTGGGCCTAGCTTCATGCTGAGAACCCATTGTAGGTGTAATAGGCTCTCTCTGATCTGTCAGGTATCCTATTAATGAAATGGGGAAAGGAGATTCCATAGTGCTCCTTGATAGCTCTGAGCACGTCCACGGAGGTCAACTTAGAGATTATGATCCCTAATTCGAAGTGGGTGACCCATGGAGGAGGTGCTCGAGGATCTAACATGAGGCCAAGTGGTTGTAGGGCAGTTGAGGGTCTTGCTCGGGCTGGTGGAATTTGAGCCATCGGACTAGGAATGGCCACAGTAACTCCCATTGAGGAGGAAGAATGGACCGGATGTCACGACAACATGGGTGCATTAAGTGAACCCCCGACGCTTTCCTTCACGGAGTTCTCTAAACTCGCAAGCCACAATCTCCCTCAATACAGCTAGTTCCTCGCACTCCTCAACTCTCCCTCTATAGGCACATAATCCTTTATAATGGAGGCTCCTCGACAGCTTCTTCTTCTAGCCCGTAGCAAAGATGGAATAAAAACCCACTATCGAAGGAATGATACCTGTGTAAGCGCATCTCTTTTATTTCGGCCTGCCTAATACCCGGGGTAAAAACACCATGACACAGGGAAGGCCACGACAAAAGGTTTGTACCACATTCTTCAAATACAGTTGACCTAAAGTGTAAAGTATTATCTACCACTACGATACATTCGGGGTAGCTATGATCGTGGCGTACAACCAACTGGCCCACACACTGAAGGAGGGTCAAATTTAGGTCCGGATTAACTGGGTGTCGACTCACAAGCTACCTTGGGTTGAATCAGACTAACCTAAAATTGGCAGCAACTCGATTCATTTATCTATATGGGTTACCATGGCCGAAGGTTCCGGATGCTCCCCCCAATTTTGCTCGGCCTTGGTGAAGATCTTTTCCATCCTCAGGAACCTTTCTTTTGCGCACCAACAATGTGACCTCCTCTTCTTCATCAACCTCTTCAGCGGTTGGGAGGAGTTGCTGGGGAGGAGGGAGCTCGAGGAGGGAGCTTTGAACCTTGATGGCCAGCGTCTGATCCTCGCAGATCATCTTGCAAGCCACCATGGTGGCATCATTCATCACCATTTGGAACTATTTCTCCTTGTCAAGAGCATGGGCCTGCGTCTTGTATTGCCCTTTGAGGGTCTCTCACCGCCCCGTTCTCTTATATATAGCTGCACAAAGTAACAACTCGTTCATAATGAGTTTTAACTTGGTTAAGAAAGAATTCAAATGCAAAGTTTGAGAAGATGAAAAAAGTTATGAGGACAGTTGAAGTATCGATGGTTGCAGCTCTTAAACCTGTTTGACATGAAAAATTGATCCTTATAGTCATTCAGGTGGCTGGGGAGGTCGATGATAGAGGTTGTACTGAGAAACCTAGTGAGATAGTATAAGCCATCACCTTGCCTCTTTGACTCTGGATTGGCCTTGAGGCAATAGAAATACATAATGTCGGCAGGGGTGGGGACGTCCCATTCGTTCTTCAAAAATAAATACTTCAACCCCGCCAATAGTCGATAAGAGTAAGGGGGAATTGGAACGGTGCCAGCTCCACGTAATTTAAAAAATCAGCGAAATACTAGTCCAGGGGAAGAAAGGCACCTGCCTTCAGGTGCTCATCACTCCAAGCCCCAAAGTTGTCTTTGAGCGAGGTACATTTCTTCTCTCCATCCAACGGAGGGCGGGCAAGAAGTACTTCGGAGCCCGTCTCAATCCCGTGACTCGGTGAGATTTTGTTTACCTTACCCTGATTCTTTATTTGAGATACGATATGCTCGGCTTCAAAGAAGGTGTTGGGGTCAACCACGACCTGCCTATCCACCATTGGGCTGAAGTGGGGAATCGAGGTCTCGGAGGTGACCTCCTTATCTTTATTTTTGCTTTGAGAGGAAGAGCTAACCATTGTTTTCTTATTCTCGTTGGCCATAATTAAGTGTGCCTGGCGATAGAACGACTTGTTAGAGGCAACCTAAGATATAACTACATTATGACACTTGAAGTGTGGGAAATCTGGAGTTTTAAGTTTGGTTCACTAATATGTGAGTTCACGCGTGGTAAGAAAACACGCGCTATAACCTCGGGAAACCCCTGATACTTCGGGATTAACGTGCTAGATCGTGTACCTTTTTGTAAAGCGATTTAATGCAAAACCACTCGAGAAACCGTAACCATTAAGCTACCTAGAACTGAACCCCCCCCAAAAAAAATCCCCAAATCTTCACGTTCAAGTATTCAAACGTTCCTCTTTGAAACCCAGAAAACCCTAAAAATTACCCCTTTTTTTAGCATTATTTCTAATCGGATTTAGTGCTACTGTTTTTGGCCCAAAAAACACCACACTAAGCTCAAACAAAATCAAAGTAAGAAAATATACTGGAAAATTTCATAAAACTTATTGAAAAATAAGAAGATAAAATTTAAACCGGAAGTAAAGATACTTAAAGTCTGGTTTTTCAGTTGAGGAAATGATAGCAACATTGCAGTTAATAACTTGAAAGCTTCTGGAAAATGAGGGAACGCAAAAAACTCTGAAAGTATTTTGAGAAGAAAGAGGAATTTTTTTTAATGCAAAGTTGGTAACAGGTCTGGTTCTCCTATTTATACGTAAACTTCAGGAACTGATCTAGGCTACACGATTAGATCAGTTTGAGATCCAAGGGCCTGGATTAAATAAACCAAGTCGCGACAAAACGTTGACAAGATAGTTGTCACAATTCTCGAAACCCGAACATGCACCTATTACAAATTGACACGTGTCCTGTATGTTTTCACATAACAGAAGCCGAAAAGCCCCTTCTGTGCGTGTCAGAAGTGACATCATGCACGAGCAGGAGCTTAGGGGGGGGGGGGCAAATATTGTACCCCAAAAATATGAGCTGAATTACTCAGCATGGGGTACAGCTGGTGGACAAGCGTATGAAGAAAGCGTACAAATAGAGCATCTAATTGGCTCTGGAGTGAACAGTTCGAGTCAAATTTGACAACTTACGACAACCAGATAGTCTCCAGTTTGCCTCTTGCCCCAACAATTTAATTCGAGATGCGCAAGAGCCAGATTGCTTTTTTGAAACTCGGAATGTGATCTGTGTCAGTTCAGGTTAGTTCTTCGACACCGAGCTTGAAGGAAGTATTCATCTCGTGGAAGCCTGATCATGACGCATAGTGAAGGATCCCAAAAGACTCAGAGATTCTTTATGCGCTCATTAATGCTAAAATATTATTCTGTATTTATTACCTGATATTGTGGGCATAGTTACAATAGGCATTAATGAATTTATGTAAATGGGATGTTACCCAAAAATGTATGTTACCATATTTTTGCATGGTTACCCAAAGCTGTCCAGGCAGAATTCCCTATAAATACAGGGGATAATGGACAGAAAGGGGATCAATACTTTTGTACATTAAAACTTTGGTGAAATTGTCACAAACAATCTCATGGAGAGAAAAAAAACATATTAATAAGAGTGACTCATGGAATAGGTGGATTTTAACTACTAAACCACGTAACTACTGTGTGAGGGTTCTTGATATTTCTTACTTGTCCAATTATGGTTTAGCAAAAATATAATATCTCTATTTTCGGATTCCTCCGTGTCAACAGATTAAATATGAATTAATTAATTATTTAACTATATATTTTTTATTTTGAAAAAATATAGGTTAAAATAAATATTAATCATGTTTCTATTAATATAAAGAGAGATTAATAATTATCTTATTTAGAATAAGATATTTATTTATTTACAACTAATATTTTAAGATAAAGTTAATTTTGAATTAACTAATATTTATTTAAGGCTAAATATATTGTCTTAAATATTAATTAAATAAACAAATGAGAAAATTAGGGATAATCCTAATGGTGTGGTCGACACACTCACTGTATAGTGAGTATGGCACCACACATAGGGATTTACTAACCCTGGGATTTGAATTTTGAATTTCAAATAATTTGTTTATTTAATTATTCTTTTTTAAATATGGTTTAAATTAAATAATTTAATAGGTTATAACCGATCAATTTTGTTTTAAATAAAATAAAAATGAATTATCATTATAAACTTGAAAAGAAGCTATACTTTTCAAGAAAAAGAATAACAAGAAGTGGTTGTCATTGACTGTCAGACTCTCTCTCTGAAAAGAAAGTGATAGTGTTTCTAAACAGGAAAAACTATCTAATACATCCTTTATCAATCAAAACCTCCCTAGATCTCATGTGTTGAGTACATCAATAGAGTCCTAAATAAACCTTTTGAATCCTACGTGCCCACACACGTCCTTGTGTGTTTGAGGATTTGTTTAGAAGATCAAGTTGTGAGCTTTCAGAATTTGGATTGGAAGATCGTTGATTTATACAAAAATATTCGTGGATACTTGATAGGCTTCAAAAGGTAATCTGTAATCTATTTGTATGTGATTTAATATATCTATATATGTATTATCCTGGCTAGAATTAATAAATTTTTTAAAACCCAATTTCCGTTGCGTATCTCTGATTTACACTTTCAATACCAACAATTGGTGCTAGAGAAGTCTACATATAGATACATATATATATTTATATTAAATTTCGTGTGGTTTTCTTTCATTTGTTATATGTATATTGAATGGATGGATATGTTTTTTGAATGTATGGTTGAATGATGGATCGTTAATTATATGGTGCTATTGGGTTAGGAATTTGAATTTCTAGATCTTGTGTAAGCCATATAGGGCATAGGTATTTTGTAAATTTTATTTTTGAAATTAAGATATGTAAAATCTCCACACAAGACAAAGAAGAAAAAAGGACCTGAGCCATGCAACTTGGAGGCACACAGCCCGAGGCCTGCAGATGTATGACCTGCGTGTGCATGAGCTCAGCCTTGTGCACCCGTGCCCTGTGAACACCCAGCCCCGCGCCTTGTGCCCCTGCGCACGCCCAGCCCTTCAGCCGAGCCCTGAGCCTCTGCGCTAGCCACACAGGCACGTGCACAAGATCCCTATGGCTCACCATGTAGCCGCCAACCCTAAGAGTTCTAGGGCGAGGTGACAATGAGAGTTGGAAGTGGAGCGCTCATTTCAGCTAGAGCAATGGGAACAATCCGTTTATATTTTGGAAACAATTATCTTGTTTTGAACAATGTTTATTTTATTCCTGGATTTTCTAGAATCTTAGTTTCTTTATCTATGTTGCATGAACAAATTTTTAATATTTCTTTTAATAATAATACGATTGTTATTTCAAAGAATGATTTCAAAATTTGTCAAGCAGAACATACAAATAGATTGTATATGCTCAAGCCTAATGAACAAACACTAAATAACTCAGAATATTTAAAGTAGCAAAACCTAATTAAAACAAAAGACAAAAAGTTTCAAATGAGGATGACACATATCTTTGGCATCATTAGAATTGGTCATATAGGACTAGACGGGATAAAATGGTAAACAAAAGATGGATCTTTGAGAGAACTAAGAGTTGGCACTCTTCTGGTTTGTGAATCTTATCTAGAAGGCAAAATGACCAAACGTCATTTCTCAACGAAAGGAAATAGAGCTAAAGAACCTTTTGAGATTTTACACAACGATGTTTGTGATCCAATCAATGTACAAGCTGGAGGTGAGTATGAGTACTTCGTCACTTTCATTGACGATTATTCAAGATATGGTCACACTTATCTAATGCTTAGGAAATTTGAAACCTTTGATAAGTTTCAAGGATTCAAAGTTGAGGCTGAGAAGCAATTAGGTAAGACTCTTAAAACACTTCGATCAGATCAAGGTGGTGAATATTTGGATTTAAAATTCAAAGATTTCATGCTGGAGCATGGTATTCTATCCAACCTCACAACACCTGGAATGCCACAACAAAATGTTGTTTCAGAAAGAAGAAACAAGACCTTGTTGGACATGGTCAGGTCTATGTTAAGAAACTCTTTGCTTCCTCTCTCATTATGTGGATATGCACTTCAAACATCGACTTAAATTTTGAATGTAGTCCCATCTAAGAGCATAAGAAAAATGCCACTAGAACTGTGGAATGGAAACAAACCTATTTTGCACCATTTCTGCATTTAGGGTTGTCCTGCTCATGTTCTTAGACCTAAATCAGGGAAACTTGATTCGAGGTCTGAAGAATGCATTTTTGTGGGCTACGCTCTAGAAACAAGAGGCAGTTACTTCTATAGTCCCAAGGAGCTGTAGAGCACTAGAATGTGGAGCGGTAGGAGTGAACTTGCTCACAAAGTTCATTTTGAATGGCCAAAAGAGTTTTGTTGGCATCTGGGTATTCTTGCCTATGTAGCCCATCCAGTAGAACCCCACCCCCTTCAGGTTATATCAGAGATTAGAGGAGTCCTCACGAGTTTCGTGAACCCCCAATTGAAGAACCTAGGAAAATGCTCACTAGATGGTCCTCTTCTTCCCCTTCAGGCAGCTGAAGAGTTTTGAAACTATATATTTCAACGAAGGGGGAGATAAGAAGATATAAGATGCATAAGGAGGATAGTTACCCCAATCATTCCAGATAGGGAGGCAAATAGATATAGCTTGTTGAAACCACTTACTCAGAGGAAAAGAAAGTTCAAGTAACAGAACCGAGCTGACCAAAGAAAGTTCGAGTAGCAGAGAGAAAGCAAAGAAAGAAATGTAATACGAGCATAAGATAGTTGATGTACTCATAACGATGTACTTTTGTAGTGAATTTAAATAAAGTGTCAAAATTTATTCCAAAGCAATTTCCCACATTGTCTAGATCGCAAAATTACCATGAAAAAGACAAACCACATGGCTAAGATAAACACAAGAAACAAAGACCAAAGCAAAAATGTGCATGAAAAAGTATGCCGAGAGAACGAAAAAACAAAGGAAGCCTTTACGCTAGCCCGAGGCTTAAAGACTTGTAAGAACATATTAGAGCAAAGGTCATTGGAAATAATGAAAGCTCTAAAAATCTAGAGACGAATGAAGCAAAGCCATAGCTAAATAATGAAATAAGACAACAAACAATACTATACATTGCAGAATGTATATGCTCGGAACAAAGCTGAACCAACATGAACAAAGAACGAAATATGACAAAGTACCGAGGATGGTGAAGTATGAAAGGGGATGATATACCCTGAAAAGGACTGGATCGTGAAGCCTTTATCCTCTGAACAAAGATCATAATGGGTTAAAGTGAAGCTTATTCAAGCCTCAAGTATTTGAAGCATGATAGAAGCGTTCTGGAACATGAACTAGCACAACTGAAGCAAAAGAAAGTTTGGATATGAAAGAAAATCACGAATCTGAAAGAAGCTAAAGCACAAGAATTAACAACACAATGAGGGTTAAGCGAAAATGCACATTGCTAAATCAACTGAATAAGTCATAATAAAGCGCATCACATAGTGATCTATCTTGGGCACAAGAAGTCACCAAAATAGAAAATGACTGATCCTATATGGAACCAAGCTAGTATGCCAAAAGCGTGATAAGGATAGTTAAGATCAAGAGGAAGCGACCAAAAGTAAAGTTCGAGGGGAATGACATGTGTAGAGAAGTTTGCAAAGCATCGCGCTATCAAAAGAAAGATGGAAAATTCAACTAAGCTGACGTGGAAGACCACATATCAAAGAAGCATTTAAAATTATATCTGAGGCTTTTGCTGTTGTGCATGCTAAATGAAGTGATAATGTTAGAGAAAATGCGAGGCAAATTATGTAAGGCCTCGGTATGAAAAGTAGGGAATGATGCTTTATGAGCCATTTTAGGCAAGAGTGATTAATTATTGGACATAATGACTGATATCTTGTGAGCCATTTTGGGAAAAAATGATTGGTCGAGAAGTACCATGATGGACCATATGGTGGTCAGTGATTTGTGAGCCATGATGGCAAAATTGAATTAATTGATAAAAACAACGATTAAATTAACAACGTGGTTGGTATTAGCAATTGATTATCTTGTGTAAGGGTGTTTTGAATCCAACATTGGTTGAAATATGAGCTTGATAC
Organism: Humulus lupulus; assembly: GCF_963169125.1. Lineage (NCBI taxonomy): Eukaryota > Viridiplantae > Streptophyta > Magnoliopsida > Rosales > Cannabaceae > Humulus > Humulus lupulus. The sequence continues at coordinate 238,129,481 of NC_084802.1, read as the reverse complement.
TGGCAATAAACAATATGAAATTTATAAATCGAGCGAAAATAGGCAATGAAGTTATAGACACGCCTAAAACTGAGAGGGAAATGTTTGAAAGTTTTATTAAAGCCTCTGAGTAAAAATCATTAATTGACACAGAACTTGACAAAGACCAAAGCCAAAGTATTTTTTGGCCTGAAGGATCTAGGCACACTCTCACAGAACCCTAAGCCACGTCTGGTGCCAGAGAAGAGTCGTGAGCAACCTGAGTTGAATGCCTTCTGATTGCTTTGGGAGGAGAGATGAAACTTTTCCTTGTTAAAGATGGTGCACAAATGACCTGAACGTTCCCAGTACCTTTGCGCTTCACCTGCACTGCAAAACAGTGACTAAGAAGAAAAGAAACCGGTACGATGAAGGAAGGCACAAAAAGTGCAAGGAGAAGGGAATTACGAGGCAATGACTCCCACCACCTATATTTAGCGTACATATTACCTTGGAAAAAAGGTCTAAAAGGTTTTTGAAGAGACTGATCAAAGTAAAATAGGTGGAGGCATTCGTTCACTCCTAAATACATGTGTTGACGCAATTTTTTGCCAACAGTGTATTAAGAAATAATAAGGGCAGATTAGTGCTTAATGATAAACCATAATGAAAATATCAAGAATTCACTCAAGAACACAAAACTTTTACATGGTTCAGTGGTTAAAATCTACCTAGTCCACGAGTCACTATTATTACTTTTCTCTCACTATTTTGGCAGAGTTTTGGTATTACAGAATAATTCTCCCTTTCCTGTCCAACATTCCCAGTATTTATAGGGTAATTCTCAGGACATGTTTGGGTAACCGCGTGAGTCAATCACACATTTACATAATGTCTATATTCAATACAAATAATTCCCATTTATATGGGGATATGATTTGATAATAGAACAAATATGTTCCTTCTATCTCGGATAATAAATATGACATCCTGGTGATAAATAAACATATAAACATATCTTGAGTCTTTGGGGATCCCAGAATATGCATTATAGTAGAATCGTCATGAGTTGGATATCTCCTCCAAACTTGTGCTTCGACAGTTATCTGATTCCGATCTCATGCTTAACAGCCATCGTGTTCTTAGTTTGCGATAAACTCAATACACCTAACACTATGTCTGATATTTATGAATCCCAAGCTGTCCACATGGATAATAAGTAGATATTCTACTTGGTTATTTTTCCGTGTATTTATCTGCCAGCTATACCCGAGCTGAGTAAATGAACTCGTGCTAAAAATAGGATACAAAATTTTCCCCCAAGCTCCTGCTCATGTATGATGTCGTCATTTTTCGACCTACACAGTAGGGGCTTTTAGACTTCTGCTGCATAAAACCATGCCTGCCTACTACTCGAGTACTAGACACGTGGTCTACTACAATTGGCGTCTGTTCGGGTTTCGAGGACTGCAATTATTGTCTTGCCAACTTTTGCCACCATCTGGTCTATTTAATCTTGGCCCTTGGATCTCGAGATACCCCAATTGGATGGCCCAGATTAATTTTCGTAGTTTACGTATAAATAGGTGATTAGATTTCAAACCTTACCACCTTTGCATTTGAAAATTTCCCATTTCTAAACTCTCAAGCTTCCCTTTTTCTTCCCCAAAATCCCCAAAACTGTTCATCGTGCCCACTCATTTAGAAGCTTTCCAAGAGCTTTTCGTGATCCGAATTTACATTCTCCGATCATCAAACACATTTCCTATAAGTATCTCATCCTTTACTTTGAATGAATTTCTTTATTCTTCATGACCCAAAGAAACTTCTTTTTCTTCTTTTTAGCAATGTTCATCGTGCGATATTGTTAGACTTTTTATGAATGCCAATAGGGAATAGGTTTCGACTTTAGGCTCCATAAGTGAAACCGAATATGTTTTTATAAAAAAAAAATGTATCCATAAAACTGGGTAAATTTGAGGTAGTTCTAATGACAAATAGGTTTAGAGAATACCCGTTTGAGGTATAGAAATCGTAACGTCTCTAGGTTAAATACCAGGTAGCTTAAGGGTTACGATTCCTTAGGCGGTTTTGCACTAAATCGCTTTATAGAGGAAAGTAGTGACCCGACATTTTTGACACACAGATCCCTAAATATCAGGGGACTGTTAAGAAACCGAGGCGCGTAGCTTTGGATATTGCGTGGCACCACGCGATGGGCTTTGGTTAACTTTAGCTAGTATAACGAGAATAACCCATTTCATCCTTCGTACCCTTGCGACATAGTTATAAATCATCTTAGGTCGTTTACTAACTAGGCCGCTTTGTTGTCAGGCGATCTGATGGCACCTCCCAAGAAGAAATCCGTGAGCTCATCTACCCAATTCAAAGACAGAGGGAAGCAGGTCACCCTTGATTCTCCTATTTCGCACTTCGGTCCGGTTGTGGAGAAAGAAGTTCCCGTCGACCCCAATGCGTTCTTCGAGGTCTAGCACATAGTCTCAAAAATCAAGACTCAAGGGAAGGTGAATAAAATACTGTTGAGTCACAACATCGAGATGGGAGCTCCTAGACCGACCTGCGTTTGAAGGGGAACAGAGTTGTGCCCCTTCCAAGATGAGCATCTGAAGGCGGGGCCTTCCTTCCCCTGGACCAGTATTTCGTAGACTTTTTAAACTACGTAAAACTGGTTCCTTTACAGCTCCCCCCAAATTCATATAGACTTTTGGTGGGGCTGAAATATCTATTCTTGAGGCACGAGTGGGAGGTCCCCTCTCCAGCATATATTTTGTTCTTTTTCTATCTCAAAGCAAGCCTCAACCAGAGAGGACGCAGTGATAGATTTTACTACCTCACGCGATTTCCCAGCTCCGCCTTTGTCATCGATCTTCCCAACCATTCAAACGACTATAAAGATTTATTATTTATGTCGAATGGCTTAAAGAATTGCGAACATCGATACTTCAACTGACCTCGTAAGTCTTCTACCCTTACAAATTTAGCGCGTGAATTTATATTTATATATATTTTTTAAAATGTCCTAATTGAGTTTGTTTTTCATGTAGCTATATTTTCCTGGACGAAAAAATCCGTGACCCTCGGGGGCCAGTATGAGAAATTGCCCAGACTTCCCCCACAGGAAAAAGATTATCGCCAGGTTATGAAGCCATGATGTTGGCCTGCAAACTGATCAGCGAGGATCAAACATTGGCCCTAAGGACCTGAGCTCCCCTTCCGGTGGTCCCCGAGCTTCCCTCCTTTCAAGAGACTTTTCCAACTGCTGAGGATACTGACGAGGAAGAGGCCGAGGTGCCTATTTTCTAGAAAAGACGGGCTCCCGAAGCCGATCAAAGGCTTGATCCTGATCGGGCTACTTCTGGGGCAGCAGCCGGCCCCTCTGGCCAAGCTAACCCATACCCTTTTAAGGAGTTAGACTGGGCTGCAGCTAGCTTTAGGTTAATTCGTTTCAACCCCAACCATCTAGTTAGTCACCACCCCATCGATCCGGACCTAAATACAACTCTCCTCCAATATGTGGACCATTTGGTGGTACACTACGACCATAGATATCCCAAAGGCCCCATTGTCATCAACAATACACTGAATTTACATCGTCTATCTTTGAGGAATATGGAACCAACCTTAGGGCTTGCCCCTCTCTACTCCAAGGGACATTTGCTCCTGGATTTAGGTAGTGTGTAGATGAATCTAGCCCTGAGGAGGGACCTGAACTCCCTACGATTTTAGAGATTGTAACCTTAGATTCCCCCTCCTCTCCATTACTCTCAGAGCTAGAGGTAAGACTTAGCCCGGTTCATACACCTGAGTTGGTGATTATAGATTCCTCCCCCAGCCTAGAGGGTAGGATCTTTATATTCCCCATTTCCTTTTTCTTTTTATATCTTTGAGATGTTTTTATGAATTAACTCTTTTATTCATTTTAGGCGAAGAGATGGAATCAATAGGAGCCCCTGGCCTAAGGACTGCCTTTCAGGCTAAAAACTCCGGCACGGGCCTCGTCGTGAAGAGGCCTAGGGTGGCGAAGAAGGCCACCCCTACAACGGGGAATACTTCAAAATCCCCTGCTAAGGGTAAGGACACGAGCTCAGCTCGAGAGCCAGCTTTGATGACCTCTGTCACCGTTGGGTAGGTTCCCCCTCCCCCACCTCGACTCATGCCTCCTCCTCAAGTAATACAAGCCGATGCCCCCATCGTCTGAATACTAATTGATCCTCAGGACCTGGAGAAGATCCCTAAAGCCTTTCGGGGTATCTTGTATGAGACAGCGACTCATATGGTGGGCCATGCCTATAAAGCCAGTGTGAGGGACCTGAGAACCACAGAGGAGCGTAGCCCAGAGAATGTCTTTGAGTCCGCCATGGGGATAAACCTTACCATGAGTTCTTCTCCCATATTTGGTGATGAATTTTTTTTATAGTGTTCTTCATCTTATATTTTTGACTTGTTTTATTATTTTGTAGTCTGTCTTCGCCCAATACTGAAACATAACTCGTGCTAGGGCCAGAAATGAAGAGCTTCAGGCTGAGTTAGACACTGCCAAAGTCACCTTGAATGTTGCTCAGGAAGGTGAGCAGGCCACCAAAGCTGCCTTGACAGCTGCTCAGAAGAATGAGCATGCTGCAAAGGCTGCTCTCACCTCTTCCCAAGAAATCGAGCAGGCCGCAAAGACCGCACTATCCACCTCCCAAGCTCAGACTGTAGAAGCGAACCATCGTGCTAAACAGCTTCAGGTCGAGATTGGTGAGCTCAAAGAGAAACTACTCGAGGCTGAAGTTAAATCCAAGGAGGAAAAGGTAGCATCATCATCAGCCATGGTGGAGATGTTATACCATTGCTGGGCTTTCTACCAGGACGGGAACTCCTCTTTTATGGAGCTTGGGTTGTGGGATCAGTACCTTGCTAAATTCAAGGATCGGTTCTTGCAAGAACCCTGGGAGACTGGTGAGGTGTCCGGAGTGGCAGAGGGAGATGGCGAGGAGGTCACTTCAGTGGGGTGAGCTGACGGAGCCCAATGATTTTATTTATGATTTTATTTGTAATTGTCTAACAGTATTTTGGTATTAAATAATTGCCTTCGGGCTTTGCTTGAGGTTATTTCTCCTCGATGTAATATATTTGTTAGTTTTATTTCAATATATATCTAACTTTTGATCCATTTGTCTTTCCTTTATTATCTTCTCATGCTTATGAATCCTTAGACTCTTGTACATTCGAGATTTTAGGAATCGACTTTTAGATCGAGATAGATTTTATCAAAATTGGTTATATCCAAGATTTTGTTTGCTTATTTGTATCATACTTGTTAAGAACCAGGCCTCGAACCTGGTAATATCCAGGGTTTTTAATGATTTAAACTTAGTTCGTGCTAGGTTTATTGATAACTCGAGCTTTAAAAAGCCTTTGAATAATCAATTTTCCAAAATTTATAAGTTTTTGACCTAATTATATCCAAGGTTTTAGATGATTTAAACTTAGTTCGCGCTAGGTTTATTGAAAACTCAAGCTTTAAAAGGCCCTTGAATAATAAATTTTTCCAAGCTTCTCAGCTTTTAATCTTATCCGAGCAGGCTTAATTTTGCCAACCTCAGTTATGTGTCCCCCAAGTAACCAGAATGTATAAACTTTCTTGATTGCTTTTACAAATATGAGAACACGGGCTTGCAATAACAAGACTAAGAAATGGTTATCTAACAATCCATCTACTATTTAATGTAACAATCAAACTATTCTAGACCTTGGAACATTAATGACTACTATACTAATCTTAAAGAAAACTCACAAGTGAAATAATCATAACTTCATTAAAACTTGTAAAACAAATGTTAAACTACATAAAATTTAAAGTAGGATATGGGATCCCATTGTTTTTTAAAAAAAAACATAACATAACTTTAAATAAATGGGTTACAAAATTTAGTGCAGAAAATACATATAAAGCATAATTTTTAAAAGACTAGGAAGCGACTTCATCCTCGAATCGAACCCTCAATCCATCGATTCCATCATGCCTCATTACACATCCCCAAGCTGCCAAGAACCTTTTCCGCCGCCAATCTATTTTTCTGCATATATAAAAATAAAGGAATGAGCCTAATGCCTAGCAAGGAAAAACTAACAACATAACTCATATACATAAAATTTATATCATATCATATCATATGCTAAAAATATATCATAAACATATACTATATGTGTATCATAAACATATGTCATATACTACTAAAATGGCCATTATACTACTTGGGGCTTGTTAACTAATCAAGTCATATGTCCATTACATTTGTGGGGCTTGCTAGCTAAGCAAGTCATATGCCCATAAATTTATTGGGGCTTGTTAGCTATACAAGTCATATGCCCAAGTCTACCAACATACATAATATAACATTTCATAACACAACATATCATAAGATAACATATAACATATAAAATCCTATCCTATTTTCCTTATCAATATACCGCGATATGAGAACAGTATCGGGACATTGGAACACTCCTAAAAAGCATAATAGAAAGGTGAGTATACTAAAGAAAAAGGATGAAAAGAATGAACAACACCATCGAAAGGATACTTACCAAGAACAATCTTACGTTCAAGATCTTAGATTCCTAACCAAGAATAAAGAATACAAGTTAGGATTTTGAGTAGAAAAACTATAAGAATAACACAAAAAGGAACTAGAAGAAGGAATACCTCGAATACTTCTATAACCAAACTACACCTCGAACCGAAATATACTACGAACCTTACTTCCTGAGTGTTTATTAAGCTTATAAGGATAAAGCTTATAACCCCACCCCAAGTGTTTATCACTCTAAAATAACCTAGCAGCTTGCAGACTCTGAACTTAGCTTGATGAATGCATAAATGGCTTGGTACTAGGTCCTATTTATAGAGTTCAAGAATGAAAAGATCTTTATTTATTTTGAATAAAATAATTGCTTTTTAATTGAAAAAACTTTGAATAATCGTTCAGCAGAGGCTGAAGACTTGGTCAAAAAGATTCTGGACTTATCAAGAGGTTAAAGAATAAATTAAGATCAGATTAAAAAACGTTTAAAAATCTGGCACTACAGCCGATATATCGCCCCTAGTAGGTGATATATCGCCTGGGCTAATATGCCCGAGGCTTGTCGAGGTGGCCGTGTGAAGTTATGTGTTTTTCGTATCCCCGTATGGCGATATATCGCCCCTTAGTGTTGCGATATATCGGCATACGCTGAAATATTATACACGTAATTGCACTTTTTCAGCCTAATTTGAATTGAGTAAGCAGCTTTGACTAAGTCCTCTAATGATTTCAAAGCTGCTGGCAGACCATAGGATATTCAAATATTACTCTTATTAAATTTATTCCTCAAAATACTTAATTATTCATTAAACATACACATGACAAGTGTCATTTCCTTATTGGGTTTATCTAAACCTTATATTATAATAAATATCACCTTCATAATCAGTCATATTAATTAAACCTTAGGTTATAATTAATATTCTTAAACTATAGGTTAAACTTATAAAATCTACAAGTGTTACTACGAGTGTCCAACTAAATCCCAGTCTGAACCAAAATCCACTATCATAAAGATACTACAACTATTACTATTGCTACTACTATCTAACTAGCTAAGTAAAGTTCTTGGACTCTACAATTCTCCCTTACTAAAAAGAATTTCGTCCTCGAAATTTACTTACCAAATAACTACGGATACCGGCCTTGTATGTCCTCCTCCAACTCCCACGTTGGCTCTCGTTCAGAACTATTACTCCATAGGACTTTGACTATAGGAATGCTCGTGGACCGTAACTACTTCACCCCCTATCCAGGATGCTAACCGGTCGTTCCTCATAACTCAAGTCTTTTTGGAGTGCTATCGTATCGTACTTCAGGACGTGAGATGAGTCTGACACATACTTGCGTAGCATCGAGATGTGGAACACGTTGTGACTATCTGCTATAGCTGGCGGTAGGGCTAGTCTATATGCAACTGTCCCACTTTGTCCAATATCTCAAAAGGACCTATAAATCGGGGACTGAGCTTGCCTTTCTTCCCAAACTGCTTCACACCTTTCATAGGAGATATCTTCAAGAAGACTGGATCTCCGACTTTGAATTCCACATCACGTCACTTGGCATCCGCATAGCTTTTCTGACAGCTTTGAGCACCAAGCATACACTGTCTAATTAGCACTACTGCTTCTTGAGCTAGTTTAACAACTTCAGGACCTAGAAGCTGCCTTTCTCCTACCTTGTCCCAGTGCAATGGTGATTGGCACCTTCTTCCATATAGCAACTCATAAGGTGCCATCCCGATCATTGACTGGTAGCTATTGTTGTAGGAGAACTCTATCAGTGGCAAGTACTTATTCCATGATCCTCCGAAATCAAGCACACAAGCGCGCCACATATCTTCTAAAATCTGAATCGTACGCTCGGACTGCCCATCTTTTTGAGGATGAAAAGTTGTACTAAAACTTAACTTAGTACCATAGCTTGCTGTAAACTTCCCCAAAATCTTGATGTAAACACCGATCCTCTATCCGACACTATTGTATTGGGGATTCCATGCAACCATACTATCTCTTGGACATAGATGTCTACATATTGGTCTGCCGTGTATGAAGTCTTAACAGGCAGGAAATGAGCCGACTTGGTTAGCCTATCTATTACTACCCAAGAGGAATCATGCTGCTTGTTCGTTCGTGGAAAACCCGTCACAAAGTCCATAGCTATATCTTCCCACTTCCATTCTGGTACACTAATCGGTTGCAATAAGCCTGCAGGCCGCTGATGTTCTGCTTTTACTTGCTGGCATACTAGACACTTAGACACAAACTCTGCTATGTCCTTTTTCATCCCTAGCCACCAATAGATTGCCTTGATGTCATGAGTCATCTTGGTCGACCGTGGGTGAATTGAGTACAGGGTACTGTGCGCTTCTTCTAGAATCGTCTTCTTAATCCTTTGATCATTTGGCACGCATACCCGATCCTTATATCTCAATAAACCTTGACTAGATATTGAGAAATCTATGGTATTGCCTTCTCTAACTGCATCCACGTGTGTCGCTAGTGTGTCGTCCTATTCTTGCCCAATCCGTATATCTTCTAGCAGATTTGACTGGATAGACAAGTTAGCTAGTTTGTCGACAACTACTTCTATTCTGGCATTGATCAGCTCCTGCTGCAGTGGCTTTTCTAGTCCAGCTAATGCTGCTAAACTTCCATAACTTTTCCTACTTAGCACATCGGCAACTACGTTTGCCTTCCCCGGCTGGTATAATATTTCGCAGTCATAATCCTTCACTATCTCTAACCACCTGCGTTGCCTCAAGCTGAGCTCCTTCTGAGTAAAGAAGTACTTTAAACTTTTGTTGTCCATATAAATCTCGCACCCTTCTCCGTAAAGATAATGGCGCCAGATTTTTAATGCAAAGACAGCGCTGCCAACTCCATATCATGCGTTGGATAGCATTGTTCGTACTCCTTCAGCTGTCGTGAGGCGTAGGCTGTCACCTTGTCATTCTGCATCAGCACGCAACCCAACCCTTGCATCGATGCATCTTAGTAGACTACAAACTTATCGTTGGGTGTCGGTACAGATAGTACTGGTGCTGAGCAAAGCTTATCCTTAAGGAACTAGAAGCTTTCTTCAAATCTATCATTCCAGTTGAATCTTTGTTGTTTCCGGATCAGGTTGGTAAGCGGAGTGGCTATCTTAGAAAAGCCCTCTACGAACCTCCTATAATAACCTACTAACCCCAGAAAGCTTCTTACTTCAGATGCGTTCTTTGGTCTTGGCCACTCCTTCACGGCCTCTACCTTTGATGGGTTTACTGCAACTCCGTCTTTTGATATAATGTGCCCGAGGAGCGCCACTTGCAAAAGCCAAAACTCGCATTTCTTGAACTTGGCGTAGAGTTGATGCTCCTTCAGTCGTGACAAAATCAACCTCAAATGTTCCTCGTGCTCTACTTCATCCTTAGAGTATACTAAGATGTTGTCGATGAACACTACGAAGAATTTATCTAAGTAGTCCTTGAAGACCCTATTCATCAAGTCCATAAACACGGCTGGTGTGTTGGTAAGATCAAAAGACATACCTAAGAACTCGTAATGTCCATAACGAGTTCTAAAGGCTGTCTTCTCCCTTTACCTTGAGCTGATGATACTCGGATCGTAAATCAATCTTTGAAAATACAGTCGCGCCTCGGAGTTGATCAAACAAGTCGTCGATCTGGGGTAGCGGGTACTTATTCTTAATCGTTACCTTGTTTAGCTCGCGATAGTCTATACACATCTGCATGCTTCCGTCCTTTTTCTTCACGAATAGCACTGGTGCTCTCCATGGCGAATAGCTCGGCCTAATAAAACCCAAGTCTAGGAGTTCTTGTAGCTGCGTCTTTAACTCCTTGAGTTCTGTAGGTGCCATCCAGTACAGTGCCCTGGAGATAGGCTCGGTGCCTGGTACTAATTCTTTCATGAAGTCAATTTCCCGAGTCGGCGGCAACCCTGGCAAGTCATCGGGAAATACCTCTGGAAATTCTCTTACAATACGGACGTCTCCAACCTTGAGTGGTGTTTCCTTTACCACATCTGTGATGTTGGCTAAGAATGCTTAACATCCTTTTTCCATCATTCTTTGAGCTTTGAGAGATGATACTAACGGGGTGCGAAATCCTAAAGCTTGTCCCATGAAGCATAGTTTCTGGCCGTCAGGAGTCTCGAACATCACCTTCTTGCGTTTGCAGTCGATGGTTGCGCCATGCCGTGCTAGCCAGTCCATGCCTAGTATCACGTCAAAGTCCTTGATCTCCAGTTATATCAGGTCTCCTTCTAGTTCTACATCCTCAATCTTGATCGGTACACCTCGTACTATCCGTGATGATAGAACTACTTTGCCCGAAGGCAACTCGGTTACAAACCTAGTTCTAAATCTTTCACAAGGTTTGCCTAGTTTTCTATCATTCCTAACGAGATATACGAATGAGTGGCTCCCAAATCAAATAATACAGAGCATATATTATTGAGGATAGAAACCTGACCTATGACCACCTTATTGCTAGCATCAGCCTCTCCTTGGGTTAAGGAAAAAACCCTAGCAGGAACCATCTTGTCGACTTTCTTCCCTTCTAGCTTGTGCTGAGGACAATCTCTTTTCCGGTGTCCTTCCTGACCACAGTTATAACATTCCTTGGTGTTTGCGCGGCATTCACCAGGATGTTTCTTCTGACACTTAACACATGGTGGGTATTCCACATAACCCGACTTATTTCCCCCATTATTTGTCTGTGCCCTCTTATCGCTGTCAGATTGCTTATTGTGGACGCCAAAATTCCACCAAGCCAAAATATGAGAATTACAAGAGGTCCTCGGCCCCCGCGCATGGAGCCCCGTCGCCTCGCTCGGCCCCCGCGCATGGTCCCATGGCCTCGCTCGGCTCCCGCGCATGGCCCCCTGGCCTCGCTCGGCCCCCGCGCATGGAGCCCCGTCGCCTCGCTCGGCCCCCGCGCATGGCCCCATGGCCTCGCTCGGCTCCCGTGCATGGCCCCATGGCCTCGCTCGGCCCCCGCGCATGGAGCCCCGTCACCTCGCTCGGCCCCCGCACATGGAGCCCCGTCGCCTCGCTCGGCCTCTGCGCATGGCCCCATGGCCTCGCTCGGCTCCCGCGCATGGCCCCATGGCCTCGCTCGGCCCCCGTGCACGGCCCCATGGCCTCGCTCGGCCCCCGTGCATGGAGCCCCGTCGCCTCGCTCGGCCCCCGCGCATGGAGCCCCGTCGCCTCGCTCGGCCCCCGCGCATGGCCCCATGGCCTCGCTCGGCTCCCGCGCAAGGCCCCGTGGCCTCGCTCGGCCCCCGCGCATGGAGCCCCGTCGCCTCGCTCGGCCCCCGCGCACGGAGCACCCCCTGGCTTCGCTTGGATGCTAAGCCCGTGCCACCGTCTCGCATTAGCCGCCTCACGTCTAAGGGCCTCGCCATAGGCCGAGGAAACCAAGTGGCCTTGCCCAGCCATGGCCTTGTTTGGCCGTACGAGGGGATAGGGGGCCTCCTGAGCAGCTAGGGAGCAGCGCCGTCAAGGGAGCCACAAACAGGGCGTCTCGTCATGCGTCCTTAGACGTCAGACATGGGGGACATACCTATGGCCAAGATTTGTGAGTGATCTTGGGAGACTTCAGGCATCTCGCACCAAGGACCAAAAATCTCCGCCTCGCGCCGAGGGTCCCAGTCCTTGCACCTTAGGACCCCTATGCTTAGGCGGTCCCGTACGGGTCGAATGAAGACATATTTGTACGACCTAGTGTTGAGTACGGATATCAGTACCAGTAAGATTGCTGGGGGAAGAGCCATGGTCCGTACGTCTACGGTCATAGGACAGAGACGACACCACGACCTCCTGCGCCACTACGCCTGCCACCGCGCATCAGAAATGGGTACAGACAAGTAGTGGAGGTATCGTACTGACACCTGCTCCAGTACGGGATGTACGATCACCACCTCTGGAGCCACTCCCCTAATGCAATACGTATGTACCTCCTGGTCCCCTGGACCAATATGTACCTAAGGCCATTAGAGCCAACTATAAAAGGGATTCTAAGACCACTAGGAGGGGGGTTGGGAATTTTACTGTACCAGAAGCTTAAGTGTGAATGAAAGACTAAATTCTCCATTGTTGATTTATCATTGTTTTTGAGTTTTTGTTCAAGTTTTTATAGCTTTTCAATTAGCGATCTTGATTCGATAATTTTTCCAACTTAACTTCGTTGACCAGTTCTTACCGTCAACACTTATTATTAGAATGCCTTCTTTTTTGACCGTTACTGTTGTTGCCGAACTGATTGTTGCTATTATGGTTGCTGTTTCGACTGGTCTGAGGTTGACCCTGCTGTCTAGGCTCAGGCTTACTGGCTTCTTCTTTACTTACATTAGCTTGCAACCTCTCTACTTTTATTGCCATCTCTAGAATGTGGGCATACGTAGTATGACCCAGGTTTGCTAGCTTAACCCCCATCTCGATCTTCGGTCGAAGTCCTATAACAAACTTAGACACCGTCAGATAGTCGGTTAGAACAATTTCTGGTGCAAACTTAGCTAGGCGGCCGAACTGACGAGCATACTCTGCCACTGTCAAATTGCCTTGCTTTAGACTAGCGAATTCCTCGACCCTTGAAGCAATGACAGCTGAATTGTAATACTTCTTATGGAACAGCTCCACAAATCGAGTCCATGTCATGGTGGCAACATCATGCGATTGCTAGACCAAGTCCCACCATATTCTGGCATCCTTCTTGAGAAAAAATGAGATGCAAGATATATGGTCCGTGTTACTGAGATTCATGTGCGTCAGAATTGGCTCTACATTCCTTATCCACTCTTCTGCCTCAATGGGTTCTGTAGTCCCTTCGAAGTTTGGAGCGTGCTGCTTGCAGAACCTCTCATAAACTGGCTCCAAGTGCTGTACTGGATATGGCGCATAGTTCACCACTGGCCATCCCCCTTATGGACCAACTTGTTGGGGTGCTTTGGCCATTTGCTGTGGCTGGGGCTGCGGTGGAGGCTGAGTCTGGGGCTGAGCCTGTTGTCGTTGTTGCTACAAAAGTTCCTTGGCTTGTTGTCACAGTCTGGTGATCTCCGCAGTGTTGTCAATTGGCGGTGCCGGCGCGTTGCGGCTGGCAGTAGCACGCACTCCCCTTCTGCGAGCTGGAAGGGCTTCATTATTCACTGGAGCAGCGTTGGAGGCGTTTCCGTTGGTGCGTGCAGATCTTCGGAGCGACATCACTGCAGAGTTCTAACAGTTGAAAGAAACATGTTATAACTTTACCTAATAGGCTCTAAGGCAAAAACTTATTCTAAACAGACATAACTCGGACCTATTGATTATGACTTCTTATGAAAATTAAATATAAGTCTTCTTTATTTAGAGTGGGTTTCTATACTTAGAAAAACAAGCCATCTTTATTTTCTAAGTCTATTTCTAATCACCTTATATGACTTTAATTCTCAGGCTCGAAACTCATCTTTGTTCCAAAGTTAACCATATTGAGGGAGGGATAGGATCAGTAAAATCGTTCCCACTACTATGGCCCCCTAACTCTCAATATAGAAGCTTGGTTCATTGATTTGTATCCACCCTCACTGAACTTAGTCATTATTTATTATGATTGCAAAAAAAAATCAAACTCATACATGATAACAAAATAACATGATATTAATTTGGAAAAACGTTTTCACTAACTACAACCATAAAACAAATAATAAATAAAACAAACAATGAAACTAACTATTCTAAAAATCGGGATCTTCTTTATCCAATCCTTCATCTAGCATATCATCATCTAACTCTTCATAGTCTTCATTATCATGTGCCTCAAAATGCCCTCGAGGAAGGTTCATAAAAATCCTATGCTTTTGCTCATTTGTAAACTGAAACTCTATTTTTGAAGTGAACCTAATTAAGAGAAAATAATATCTCATTGCTACCAGCAGTTTATCTTCATCATCCATTGTTTCCCGTATTTCCTCTAAGGCTGCAATTACGATATGAAAATCTCTAAATAGTCTAATTACTAAAACGTATTGCTCCGTTGCTCTCATCATGATCTGCTTAGATTCTTGAAGGTGACCTATTTCTTTGTGGAACAAAAGCAGTCTTTGAGTGATTCTCTCTAGCACTCCTATGGTGTTTCTCGGTTCTCTAATTCTCTTTAAAGCCTTAATGGCTCGGATATCCTCATAGGTTAATGCTTCGTTCATTCTTAACTGAAAACATAAATGCTAAAATCGTTAGCTATACATATAAACATAATAACTATAACTTAAACACTTACTTGGTAGTCAGATTCAGAGTTTTGAGTGTGTTTATCGAGGAGAACTTCATGCGGATGAACCGTTGCTCTGATACCAACAGTAACGGCCCAACTATTCTAGACCTTGGACCATTAATGACTACTATACTAATCTTAAAGAAAACTCACAAGTGAAATAATCATAACTTCATTAAAACTTGTAAAACAAATGTTAAACTACATAAAATTTAAAGTAGGATATGGGTCCCATTGTTTTTAAAATAAAAGCATAACATAACTTTAAATAAATGGGTTACAAAATTTAGTGCAGAAAATACATATAAAGCATAATTTTTAAAAGACTAGGAAGCGACTTCATCCTCAAATCGAACGCTCAATCCACCGATTCCATCATGCCTCAATACACATCCCCAAGCTGCCAAGAACCTTTTCCGCCGCCAATCTATTTTCCTGCATATATAAACATAAAGGAATGAGCCTAATGCCCAGCAAGGAAAAACTAACAACATAACTCATATACATAAAATTTATGTCACATCATATGCTAAAAATATATCATAAACATATACTATAAGTGTATCATAAACATATGTCATATACTACTAAAATGGCCATTATACTACTTGGGGCTTGTTAACTAATCAAGTCATATGTCCATTACATTTGTGGGGCTCGCTAGCTAAGCAAGTCATATGCCCATAAATTTATTGGGGCTTGTTAGCTATACAAGTCATATGCCCAAGTCTACCAACATACATAATATAACATTTCATAACATAACATATCATAAGATAACATATAACATATAAAATCCTATCCTATTTTCCTTACCAATATACCGGGATATGAGAACAGTATCGGGACATTGGAACACTCCTAAAAAGCATAATAGAAAGGTGAGTATACTAAAGAAAAAGGATGAAAAGAATGAACAACACCATCGAAAGGATACTTACCAAGAACAATCTTACGTTCAAGATCTTAGATTCCTAACCAAGAATAAAGAATTCGAGTTAGGATTTTGAGTAGAAAAACTATAAGAATAACACAAAAAGGAACTAGAAGAAGAAATACCTCGAATGCTTCTATAACCGAACTACACCTCGAACCGAAATATACTACGAACCTTACTTCCCGAGTGTTTATTAAGCTTATAAGGATAAAGCTTATAACCCCAACCCAAGTGTTTATCACTCTAAAATAACCTAGCAGCTTGTAGACTCTGAACTTAGCTTGATGAATGAATAAATGGCTGGGTACTAGGTCCTATTTATAGAGTTCAAGAATGAAAAGATCTTTATTTAGCTTGAATAAAATAATGGCTTTTTAATTGAAAATTCTTTGAATAATTGTTCAGCAAAGGCTGAAGACTCGGTCAAAAAGAATTTGGACTTATCAAGAGGTTAAAGAATAAATTAAGCTCGGTTTCAAAAACGTTTAAAAATCTGGAAATACAGTCGATATATCGCCCCTAGTAGGTGATATATCGCCTGGGCTAATATGCCCGAGGCTCGTCGAGGTGGTCGTGCGAAGTTACGTGTTTTTCCTATCCCCGTATGGCGATATATCGCCCCTAGTGCTGCGATATATCGGCATACACTGAAATATTATACACGTAATTTCACTTTTTTAGCCTAATTTGAATTGAGTAAACAACCTGACTAAGTCCTCTAACGATTTCAATGCTACTGGCAAACCGTAGGATATTCAAATATTACTCTTATTAAATTTATTCTTCAAAATACTTAATTATTCATTAAACATACAAATGACAAGTGTCATTTCCTTATTGGGTTTATCTAAACCTTATATTATAATAAATATCACCTTCATAATCAGTCATATTAATTAAACATTAGGTTATAATTAATATTCTTAAGCTATAGGTTAAACTTATAAAATCTACAAGTGTTACTAGGAGTGTCCAACTAAATTCTGGTCTGAACCAAAATCGACAATCATAAAGATACTATAACTATTACTATTGCTACTACTATCTAACTAGCTAAGTAAAGTTCTTGGACTCTACATTTAATCAGAATGGCCTTTATAAATAAGCCTGACATTGATGGTGGCACTATTAATAATACTTTTTCAAGTGTAGAGCATTCCATGTCTGTGGCACTATTTCTCCATTCAGTCGAGTTATCTTGAAAGTTCCCTCGCATAAGACCTCTACAATATTGTATGTTCCTTCCCAGTTCGGGCCTAACACACCATCCTTAGGGTGTTTATTCTCCACAAAGACCCTTCAGAGAACCATATCGCCTAATCCCAGTCTACGACCCTTGACTTTTGAATTGAAATAGCAAGTGATCTTTTGTTAATAATTGGCGAGCTGCAATTGCGATTCCTGTCATTTTTCTTCGATCAGATCAAGAGATGCGTTAAGTAGTCCTTTATTCTATTCTTGATCAAATGTCCTTTGCTTGTGAGTAGTTACCATTGCTTCGATTGGAAGGATGGCCTCGCTTCCGAAAGTTAGGGAAAAAGGAGTATGCCCCGTGGAGGTCCTGTGAGAAGTTTGGTTGGCCCAAAGTACTTGCGAGAGCTGTTCGGGCCACAGTCCTTTGGCTTCGTCTAACCTCTTCTTTAAACTTGCCTTAAGGGTTTTGTTTACAGCCTCGACCTGCCCGTTGGCTTGTGGGTATGCTACCGATGAGAAACTCTTTGTGATGAAATATTTTTCACAGAAGTCCGTGAAGAGATCACTGTCGAATTGTGTCCCATTGTTTGACACGATTTTCTTAGGAAGTCCAAATCGATATATAATACTCTTCACCATGAAGTCTAGTGATCTTTTTGATGTGATGGTTTCCAGGGGCTCGGCTTCTGCCCACTTCATGAAGTAATCGATCACCACCACCGCATATCAAACTCCTCCCTTTCCCATAGGCAGGGAACCTATTAGATTGATTCCCCATGTTGCAAATGGCCACGGGGATGAAATCATCATTAGCTCGACTGGAGCAGCTCAGGCAACTATGGCGAAACGTTGGCATTTGCCGCATTTCTGAACATACGAGATCGAGTCTTTTGTTAAAGTGGGCCAAAAGTAGCCCTGTCTCAGTATATTTAGTGCCAGGTTTTGCCCCCCAGCATGATCCCCACAAAATCCTTCATGTATTTCTTGTAAAATGGTTTTGGCTTACTCGGGCAGAACGCATCGTAGGAGAGGTAACGAATGACCATGCCGATATAAGGTTCCATCTACTATCACATACAGCAGAGCTTGATAGAGTATTTTTCTCGCTCATTTTCTTTCATCAAGTAACTTTCCAGTTGCGAGGTATTCCATTATAAGAGTCATCCAGGTCGGTCATATGTCGATCATTCTGACTTCTACCATTTCTTCTGTCACACTCAAGCTCTCCAAGAACTCCATTGGCACTACATTTAACGTCTCAGCCACTTTTGTGGTAGCAAGTCATGCCAAAGCATCAGTGTTACAGTTCTTCTCACGGGGTATTTGTTCAACAGGGCTGTACTCAAATTTAGACAATTCTCTCTTTACCTTAGCTAAGTAGGTTGTCATCTTGGTACCTCGAGCTTGATACTCTCCCAATATTTGATAGACCACAAGTTGGGTATCGCTATAGCATTGGATGGATTTCGCCTTGAGCTCTCTTGCCACCCTCAGCCCTACTAGTAAGGTCTCATATTTTGCTTCATTGTTGGACACCTCAAATCTGATTCTCAGAGCTGTATGAAATCGATGCCCTTCTGGTGAGATTAAGATGATCCCAACTCCTGATCAATTCTCGTTTGATGATCCATCAACGAAGATTTTCCATAATTCTTGCACCGGCTCCCTCAAGAGCTCTTCTTGAAAACCAGTGCATTCAGCCATAAAGTCAGCAAGGGCCTAACTCTTGATTGAGGTCTGTGGCATGTACAATATCTCGAACTGGCTAAGTTCAATGACCCATTTTAAGAGACGTCCCGACATTTAAGGTTTTTGCAAAACCTGCCTTAAAGGTTGGTCGATCAAGACGTTGATTGAATGGGACTGGAAATATGGCCGGAGCTTTCTAGAAGCTAATATTAGACATAATTCCAGCTTCTCTATCAGTGGATATCGTGACTCGGCTCCGAGAAGTCCCTTGCTTACGTAATATACTGGTTTCTGAGCATGGTCTTCTTCTCAAACTAACACGACATTGACTGAATTCTCTGTCACGGCCAAATAAAGGAACAAAGATTCTCCAGACGTAGGTTTAGATAACCAGGTGCGTTTTTAGGTCATGGAATGCCTGTTCGCACTCCTTGGTCCACTCAAATTTCTTATTTCCTCTGAGCAAGTTGTAGAATGGCAGACACTTGTAAGTGGATTTGAAATGACTCGATTCAAAGCTGTCACCCTTCTAGTTAGGCTTTGAACTTCTTTACGCGACCTGGGTGAGGGTATTTCTAACAACGACTTGATTTTCTCAGGATTTGCCTCGATCCCCTTGTGTTGACTATGAACCCCAGGAATTTTCCAGATGCCACTCTGAAAGTACATTTCTGGGGATTAAGCTTCATGTCATACGTCCTTAATATTCCAAAACATTCTTCTAGATCAGACACATGGTTATTGGCAGTTTTTGATTTGACAAGCATGTCATCAACATACACCTCCATATTTCTCCTGATCTGGCTAGCAAACATTTTTTGAACAAGCATTGATATGCAGCCCTAACATTCTTCAGCCTGAAGGGCATAACTTTATCACAATATACGTTATGTTCAGTCATGAAGCTAGTATGTTCCTGGTTCGCAAGATTCATCGTGATCTGGTTATATCCAGAATACGCTTCCATGAGGACATGAGCTCGTGACCTGCCGTGGCATCTACCAACTGGTCAATCCTTGGCAGTGGGAAACAATCCTTGGGACAAGCTTTATTTAGATCAGATAATTCGATACAGGTCCTCCACTTCCTGTTTGGCTTCGGGACCAACATGGGATTGGTGACCAAAATTGAGTATCTTGCCTCCCGGATAAACCCACATTTTAATAATCGAGCTACTTCTACCTCAAGGGCTTTAGCTCGGACCGTTCCCAAACATCTCCATTTTTGGGATTTTGCAGGCACGTTCTTGTCCAAATTTAAGGTGTGCATGATTACACTCGGACTTATTCCCGCCATATCTTCATGCAACCAAGCGAAGACGTCTAGGTTTTCCTGTAAGAAATCAAACAACTCCTTCTTCCTTTTATCATCAAGATTCTTTCCAATCATTACAACTCTTGAAGCTTATTTGGGGTCAATGTTTACTTCCTCGAGCTCTTCTATGGCTTGGTGCTCTGATCTGTCTTCGCCTACCCGTGGGTCAATGTCGTCGTCTTGGGTGACCACATTATCCCCTTTTTGCTGAGGTTCTTCCATCCCGTGAATAACTTCTACTTCCTGGGACACCTCACCTCTATCATTTATGACCATCGCTTGCTGCCCGGGTTGTGATTTTCCCTTCATAGAAATTCTATAGCATTCCCTGGAAGCGAGCTGATCACCTCTGATGGTGCATATTCCCGCAGCTGAGGGGAATTTCATTGCTAGGTGGCGGATAGAGGTTACGGCTTCAAATGCCATCAGCGCAGGTCGACCCAAAATGGCATTGTATGCAGCTGGAAAATTGAGTACCACAAACTCAAGCAACTTGGAAACATATCGCAACTCTTCTCCCAATGTCACCACCAATCAGATCGTCTCGATGGCTGCCGACCCTTCACTAGAAAACCCGTACAGAGTCATCGAGGTCGCCTTCAAATCAGTTACGGGTAACCCCATTTTTCCCAAGGTGAACCTGAAAAGTAGATTCACATAACATCCGTTATCCACTAGTGTTTTTCGGACCCTTCAGTTGGTGAGCTGAACAGTTACCACCAGTGGATCGTTATGTGGGAATTGGACGTGGCTAGCATCCTCTTTTGTGAAAATGATTGGTTGCTTTTCCAATAGTTGTTGTTTCGATAACCATTGTTCCGGGATGAACTCCACCCCGTTATGGGACTTCAGTTCGTTAATGTACCTCTTTTGGGCCCCGGTGCTCATGCCTGCCAAATGCGGTCCTCTCAAAATGGTGGTTATATCTCCCCCTACTATCGGAGAAGGGTCGACCTGATTTGCTTGAGCTCCAGGATGGCTAGTCGGAGTTTCTGGAATAGGTAGCAGGGTTTGACCAACGGGCTGACTCTGATTCACCCGATTTCGGGCAAACTTGGCCAAAGGTCCTGCCTTAATGAGGGTTTCAATCTTATCCTTCATCTGTCGGCAATCATCAATGTTATGACCGATGTCATTGTGGAACTGACAGAACTTTGAGGGATCCCTTTTCACCACCTGGTTCTTCAATGGTTCTGACTTCTTCCATGGATGGCGACTAGAATTGGCCAAAAAAATGTGCTCATGTGGATCCGTTAGGTCGATATACGTGGCGTAGAGAGGCTTGAACTTCTCTGCGAGTTTATTTTTCTTTGTCCTGCTCTGGTCGGGTTCACCATTCCATTTTCTTTTGTTATTCCCCCTGGTTATTTTGGGTAACGGTTTGAGCCGTAATTGCTACATATGTTGCCACTCCAATGGGTTGGATAGGGGTCTGGCTGTTTCCTACAATAGAAGCTCGCACCTCCTCGAGATTTATCCACTCTTGAGCTCGAGCTAAGAATTCATCTACTCTCTTAACTCCTTTTCTTTGGAGTTCCTGCCATAGATCGCCCCCAAAGAGGATTCTCGTCCTCATTGCCATGAGTTTGGAGCTGTCATCAGCATCCCTAGCTCGTGCAGGCACATTGGCAAATCTACTCAAATATGCCTTCAGTGTTTCACCAGGTTGCAGCTTTACGTTGGCCAATGAATCAACCTCAACTCGAGCTGCCTATGAAGCTCGGAATGCTTTTTTGAACTCGAAGGAAAACTTCTTCCACGAGCTTATGGAATGTTTCTTGTATTGCTTAAACCACTGCCTGGCTGGTCCGATCAGAGTTGCAGGGAACAAAATACACCTTAGGTCAAGCCCGACATTGTGGGCCATCATCATGGTGTTGAACATTCCGAGTTGATCGGACGGATCTCCATCTCCATCAAATTTCAACAAGTGTGGCATCCTGAAACCCACAGGATATGTCGCTGCCGCAATATTTGGAGCAAAAGGCTCGAGCTCTTCCTCTTAGTCGTAATCGTCTTTCTCCTTTTCGGAAAAGAGTTTTCTCATTTTCTTTTCCATCAGAGCTAGTTTTTCGAGGGTTTGGTCCCTAGTCCCTAGGTTAGCTGGGGGCTGTTCAACAGCTCCCATCCTATTATGCGCGTTTGACGGGTTATTGTCCCTCTAAGTTCGAGCTTGGTTTTGCGAGGCATTCCCGTTATCGCGTACTATGGACAGACCTTCCTCTTGTCGAGTATAGCTAATATCTCCATCCCGAACTGGATACCTTCTCTGCGAGTTCAGACGATCGCTCAAATCGGGTTGTGGATCACACCGAGGGCTCTGTGCTGAACTCAAATGATTCCTTAGGTCGCTTTTGGACCTGCCGCTACGATGGATTTCGGTCCAGTAACTCCCGTTTCCAAAGCTTATAGCTCGCGGCTGGGGCCGAGGACCTGGATTCTCGACACGTGTTCGTGGGACGTAAGTATTGGTCGATGGGGGAGGATTTCTCCTACTGTCCCCATGAGCTGGAATATCCCACTGAGGATGAGGTGGCATTGGATGTCTTATAGGTGACGAGATGCCTTATTGGTGAGGCTATCCTCGTTCCATCAGGAAGGACTAAATTAGCCTGCCTCTATTCTCCTCCAATGTCTCTAGTTCTTTGTGCCTGGTGATCCGATCGTGGAGTAGGAGGATTTGTTGGAGCATTTTGTCTTCGTGAGCCTGTTCCTGCCCCTCCTCGTGGATTGTCATGGGAATTCCTAGGTACTTATAAAGAAGGCACCGAACTTGGGGTTGTGGTCCTAACTGACCGATTGACTTTCTGACGACCCCTATGATGGTTGCTGGGTTGAGCATTCTGGTAATCTTGCCTCGCAGGTACAAAACTTGGAGTGGCGGTTCTAACTGTTCGACTCAGTTTGGATCGATTATTCCTGTGGGACTTATGAGACCCACTTTGCCTCTTTCCAACATTAACGTCGGTTGCAAGAGGGGGTAACCGAGCCAAAACCTCCTGAATCTGCTTGTTTTCCCTAGCGAGATGGCTCCTCAATTGCATGTTCTCCATCTCAACGACAATTAGGTAGTCTGGGTTTGGGTTTGGCAGTAATGACGGCGAACTACCAATATCGCCTTGATCCGCCAGTTGTTTTCCTGGATGTTGCTGAATCTCAGGGCCACGTTCATCCGCAACAGCAATATGATGGGCCTCCTGCCCACTAGGCTGTTTTGTCTCATTATCGTGCATTGATCGAGAGAGCACCATGATTGAAATCAACTGGGATTTTTGTGAAGCACTAATTTACTCTCAATGAAAAGACCAAACTGTTGACGCGGTTTTTCTCCAACAGTGTATTAAGAAATAATAAGGGAAGATTAGTGCTTAATGATAAACCATAATGAAAATATCAAGAATTCACTCAAGAACACATAACTTTTACGTGGTTCATTGGTTAAAATCCACCTAGTCCACGAGTCATTATTATTACTGTTTCTCTCACTATTTTGGCAGAGTTTCGGTATTACAGAATAATTCCCCCTTTCCTGTCCAACATTCCCAATATTTATAGGGGAATTCCATGGACAGGTTTGGGTAACCGCGTGAGTCAATCACACATTTACATAATGTCTATATTCAATACAAATAATTCCCATTTATATGGGGATATGATTTGATAACAGAATAAATATGTTCCTGCTATCTCGGATAATAAATATGACAGCCTGGTCATAAATAAACGTATAAACATATCCAGAGTTTCTGGGGATCCCAGAATATGCATTATAGTTGAATCATCATGAGCTGGATATCTCCTCCTAACTCGTGCTTCGACAATTATCTGATTCTGAGCTCGTGCTTAACAACAATTGTGTTCTTAGTTCATGATAAACTCAGGACGCCTAGAACCATGTCTAATATTTATGAATCCTTAGCTGTCCACATGGATAATAAGCATATATTCTGTGTATTTATCTGCCACCTGTACCCGAGCTGAGTAAATGAATTCATGCTAAAAATAGAATACAACAACATGAGAAAAGGAAATGGTTATTAATAATAGAAAGAGAGGTATAAGTTACAAAGGGTGCAAGAGGTACTACGGGGAGCAATGAAGCACCAGTGGTAACAATAACCTCATATACTGCTCTAGCCAGAGAAGTTGGAACTGAAATAAATGGATTGGGAGGTAGCTTGAAAGAAGAAGTGTCAGCATCAGATTTCTAGGATCCTGGAGAATAAACTAGAGAATCACCAGGAATCGAAAAATTGGAAAAGGTGAAATACGCTTCTTCAATATTTCCACTGCTACAGTCGCTGTGGAGAAATGTAGTAATGTCTACTGACGAGGCTCACAAATTTTGGAGAAAAAAATCATGGGGAAGTAGATCAGATGAAATAGAAATAACACGAGAAGGAGTGGCTGAAGTTGTAGTGATGACTGCATCAGAGGGGGCATGGATAGTGGATAAGAAGTAAGAGGGACATATTCTTGAGACGGTTTTTGCAGGGCTAGAAGACTTGAGGGAGCAGATTTAGAAAGTCTGCTGAATAGAGGCATGTTGGCTAGAGCTAGCTTACGCGTCTATGTACCTTGAGAGATTGAACGTTTGGGGGAGATCAATTATGTTTGAGAAGATGAAGAAGGAGTTGGACCAAACGATACCTTGGATTTCATTGTGATAGGACCAGAAGGGACTTGTGACACTACCGTATATGGAGCCCCGAGAGAAAGTTGATAATGTTTCCTCTTTCAGACCAGTAGAACTTCTGAGACCTAGAGAGAAGAGGAGGTTCTGTAACGACCCCAAATTCAGTATTAAGGCTTAAGGGCTTGGAGTAGTGTGCCTGGAGGGCATGATGGGATTTGGTGTGTGTTTCTATTGAGTTTTATGCATGATTATCATTTAATGCACGTTATATGACTAATTGATTATTTGAGATGCATGACTATGTGAATTAGTATGCATGTAGACCTGATTGTCTTATAATGAGCATGATTGTAATCTGGCCATGATAGGGCATAACTGTGATAATTGTACTACGTGAATTGTGCCATGTGAGGTGGTGTTTTTATCAGGATGCACGCATCGAGACGGTCCTAGTGAGCCATTTAGTCTAAAAGTCACAACGGGATGTTGTACCCGGCTCGGGAGGAGCCTAGGGGTACTTCGGGAATCTTATAAGTTGAATTGAGAATGAGTGGTTAGTTATGGGTAATTGGGTAACAAGTTTTAAGATAGAAAGTGGTAGAATTGAAATGAAAGTGTAAAGACTTAAGTGCCCTTGAAGGTTGAGCTAAGAAGGATTAGTAGGAAGGGGTAATTTGGTCTTTTGGCAAGGCAAATAGGCAAGTTTTAGCTGGGTATATGGGGTATACGGTTTGGGCATTGAATCATTTAGTGTTTTGATAAAATTAGAAGAGAAGGAAAAGAAGAGGAGAGAAAGGCTAGGGCAAGCAAAGAAGAAGAAGAGAAGGAGAAGTGGGAGTCTAGGAGAGATCAAGGGAACTTTTAGGGTGGATTCTACTCTTGAGGTAAGGATCTTATGCTTGATTAAGTTTGTTTTCTGCGTTGATTTGAGGAATTTAATGCTTGAGTTAAGATTTTCATGGGTTTTGGGTTAGTTGCTGAAATTTAAGATCAAAGGTGTGAATCTTGGGTGTGTTGATGTTTTGATCTTGATTCTAGTGTCTATAGGTTGTTAGATTGTTCATATGAAGTTTGGAATTGAGTTTTGGGGTTGAGATATGTGTTTGAGATGGTTTAAGGTGAGGTTTAGAGAGTAAAATGGTGGTTTTTTTCTGGGTTCGAAGGGTCGGGCCGCGGCATGGTTCTTGGTGAGCCGCGACCCTTCGAAGAAGTTGTTTGCTGATGGAGAAGGGCGGGCCGCGGCATGGCCCAAGCAATGCCGCGGCCCTTACCTGTTTTGGAGCCTTTGGGGGTTCTGTTTGGGGGGCATGCCGCGGCATGGGTGGCCTATGCCGCGGCGCTTAAGGGATTTTGGGATTTTGAGATTTTAGGCTTGGGAATTTAACCTAGGGTGCTCGGGGTTGAGTCTTTTACCATGTTTGGTGAATTTCAACGTTCTGAGTGCTAGAGCTTGGCCTGGAAGCTCATTTAAGGTTGTTAAAAGTGTCTTTTGTGTGTTGTGACTAGGATTTCGGGAGGCTCGTACTAGTCGACCGTGCTCGTGATCGTGGTGCATCGGAAAGCACGGAATACAGGTAAGAAAACCATAACACCCGAGAATAGGGCGTGGCCCCCCACTGTGTGATTGTAGGGCATGGCCCGAGATTTTATTATGTGCAAATGTTTAATCTTAAATGAATCATGATGTGTGTGAATGATTCTTTCGAATGTGCTATATGTGTGATTACAATGTAATGAACGGCATGGGCCGAGAGCGGCATAGGCCGGGTACGGCCGTGGGGCCGAAAGTAACACTCAGCACATGGGATGCTTATATTCAGGGTGGGACCCAAGGGATACATGAGTTATCCTCGCGGTGAGAACCGAAACCCCAGGCTTTGGTAAGGCCTCTGGGGCGGCATGGCCGTACTTGTTTATTATGATGGTTTTTCCTATTTATCAGTGAATTATGTCAGCTATATGATTTGCATATGTTATGTGTTTTTTGGGTTTTCTTGCTGGGCTTCGGCTCACGGGTGCTCCGTGTGGCAGGTAAAAGCAAGGAGTCAGTCAACCGGCCATGAGTATGGAGAGCGTGGGGGCGGCGCGTACATGTTCGGCCTGCCCGACTGCTTTGGTTGGGGGCATTTTGTATATGGCTGTATTTAACCATTCTTTTGATAGCTGATCAAGTGTAAACCTATTTTGAATTGTAAATATTTTGTAAACCTTATTTTGGGATCCCAGATGTTTTATATTTAACGCCTTCAATGAAGTTAAACATTTTAAAAGAATACAGCCTTAAACTCTGGTTTAATCACACTTTTGGTTTTAGAAACCACTTTGAGTCAATTAAATGCACAATTTCTATTTTAAAATCACTTAGTAACGGCTCTAAGGTAGTAGGGCATTACAGGTTCTTTGTAGAAAAGCATCAATAGGGGCAGGGGCATTGCTAGAAGAGTGGCTTGATTTAGAAGCAGTGACCACTTCTGCTAGGGCACTAGTAGCTTCAAGAGCATTTTGGGAATGAACAGAATGGAGATACTGGTCTCTTTGCTCGTTCTCTTAGCTATTGAGCCTTGGCGAGAGCCTCGAGATGAGGAGGGAACATTTCGAGAGGCTAGGTTTTTCCAGTCATGTTCCACGTGTTATGATAGTGCGTGGATGCCATCTGGAAGAAGAGGCGAGACGACTGGGGCAGCGCCAATCTTCTTCAATTCGACAAGATAAGTGTGGGATACCTTAGTTAAAGTGGCCTCTTTATCTTCATCTCTGTCAGCAGATAACATGATAGAAGATTTGTCGATGTTATCAACCGAGCATAACCTCGGCAGACATGACATGACCTCGGCAGTCTGTAGAGCCTTCATGGGAATGGCTTCATCTTTCGATTGGTGTAAGAAACACACAAAGTTAATTATTCTGCTCTAGAATTGATAATTTCGAACTTCTTGAGCCAGGAGACTCCTGAAAAATTCTCCCAAATTAGGGGAAAATGGTCAACTCGGTAAACACAAGGAAAGTTGATGAAGAGCTAATAAGACAGAGCAAAGTATGTGAAAAGGCTTACCCTTTGAGAAATAGCAAAGGATGGGAAAAATCCCCATTAAAGACAACCTTGGAGAACCAATAAAAAGCATCCTCAGCTATTGTGTCGATTTCCATCTCAAGGACCTCTACCTTCTTTCGGAGAGATGCCACCTCCCCTGTCGTCCGAGAATCCTTGAGTGTGGCCTGCTGTGCTTGTTCCTCCATAGCTTGAGCCTTATTAGCTACCCAAGTGGCCTCGTTATGGACCTAGGTTGCATCCTCCCCTGCCCAAAAAGCTTCTCCCATGACCATAGTTGTTTCTTGCTGGGCCTGGGCAACCTCCTCCTAGGCTTGCCAGGCCTTGTCCTTAGTCGCCTTCACCTCCTCCTGGGTTTGCTGGGCCTAATATTTAGCAACCGTGGCCTCATTGGCCGCCTTGGTTGATGAATCCTCCAGCTCTCGAGAATGGGTTTTCTCTGCCTCCAATGCCTCCTGCAACCGGGCTAGCTCCTCTGGAGGCACACTTGCCTTAGCCTTTAAAAGGCTAGGACTTCTCCATTATAATGTCTTCGAGCCATTTGGGCCACCAGAGCTAATTGAAAGGGAATAAGAAAAAGTCAGTTAAATTTAAATAATCACAACATAGAATATACTGAAACTATGGAGAAAATTACCCTAATGGAGGCATATCAGAACATGGAGATGAGAGAAGCCTCGTTGTCATCACCTAGCGTGACAAAGCTTCGAGAAGTCAGCTCACACATGGTGGAGCTGAGCCCTTGAAAATGCTCCATCGCAAGCAGAGGCATGACCTTGCCGAGCTTCTCGGTGAAAAGGTTGTCCAACTCAGCTCGGCCTATGAGAGGCTCCAAAGGCCTCGCCTGAGGAGGTTTGAGCTGATGGAGGGGTTCGACTGTCTTGTGCAAGTTTTGGTTGCCCTCTTCCACGCGAGCATCAAAATGCTCCACCATGGCCTTATAATGCTCAAGGAGCGCTCCTCATACCTCTCCCAATACACGAGCAAGCGGGGAATGTTCTCAATTACTGGGCTCTCCTCCACCTCGGGGGAAACAATATCTTCGGGGATTTCGATATCCCTGAAAACCCCTGGAAGATCGGGAGGGGAAGGAGACAAAGACACTTCCAAGACAGATGTGTCCTCCACCCGAGACACCTTGCTTGGGGCCAATGACATCTGCTGCCTCTTCGACGGTGGAGAAGGTTCCACCCTCTCGTTGGGTCATTGGGATTCTCCAGCCTCAGATCTACTGTGACCCTCAGGGACTCACTTGGCGGTACGAGCAATGTTTTCCAAACCCATATGACCTGCAAGGAGAAACAAAGTGTTAGTACCAATAGAAGCATGGGAAAATACAATAATAAAGACATCATTGTCGAGAGCATGTGGGCTTCTTCGGAAGCCCCAACACTAGATGGCTACTCTGGGAGAAGCATTGAGTGCTCAAACTCCCCTATGAGCCTCCCCATCTTCTGAGTGGTGTTAGTCTTGTACTAACAAAAACACTTGCGTTGAAGGATGTAACATCATCCAAAGGTACAAACCCCCGAGCAGGCAGCCACCTCTTCGGGTGGCAGAGGTAAGAGTCAACCATATCTTGGTAATCTTGGTATTCCACCTGAGTCCAATGATGTGCTAAGTTGAGGCCACACTGTATAAGTGCCGGAAAAGCCTAAGCGTTCTCCAAGCCCTCGTCCAATAGTTGCATATTATACTAAGTGTGGGTTAGTCCGTCAACATAATTTATGTTGGCTGCAGCCATCGCCCAAGAACTGGTGGAATTCCTTAAACGAGTTAGGTCCAGGTTGCTGATGTCCCGCCCCGTCTTGAGGAGTCCAACTTCGATGAGGTTGTCCTCCATTACCAACTGACTTAGCTCCAATTCCATATCCAGGAGGACGTTCATCATCTCCAGGCAATTTTGGAAATCATGGACACGTAGCATACGACAGAGGGAACCTAACATAAGGAAAACAACAAAGTAACAAAGAATTTTACCAACCCCGAAGAATGGAAACTTAGAAGGTGATAAGAAAATTACCAACCCTGGAGAATTCCAAGATGATAGTAGGGTTGGTCCAGAGCGGGAAGTTGTTGGTGAAGAAGAAATGGTCTTTGTAGTCACATGCATGGCTCTCGTTGAGGTGAGGAGTCTTGTATCTCATGTTGGTATTCTTCATCAGGGTGTACAACCCATTGAGGTCAGACCATTTCTTCTTTAGGAAAGCCCGGAACCTGTAGAGATACAAGATCTCTGCTAAAGAAGGTTCAGGCCAATTTCCTCTTCAGTACAGGACATACAGGCGCACGAGGACCCTGTATCCATGTGAGGATAGTTGGAATTGATTAATCCCCATGAACTTCAAAAAGTTGATGAAGTACTGGTGGAGAGGTAGTGTTGCTCCTGCCTGGAGGTGTGATTGGCTCCAGGCTTCGAGGTTTTTTACACTCCGGTGAGACCTCTCGTTCTCATGACAAAGATGGATGAGAAGGCCTTCACCCCTGATCCTGTAGTGGTTGATGATGCTAATCATGACACCGGGATGCTTTAGCTTGTTCAGGATATAATCTGCACTCCTTCCGCGGCCGCTCTGCCACTAGAGCTACCTCCCTCACTACCAACTCTCTTCTTTCCTTCGGCTCTCGACCACCTTTGGCCATCATGATTAGTTCCTTGTCGAAAGCGTGAAAATTGTGATTGTGTAGTTCACAGAGCTCCTTGGACATCTGAAACAAAAACCAAGCAGTTAGCATTTTGACCCAAGGAAAATTGTTGAAACACGAGAATACCCTAAGACAACCACTCGGGCACGAAAGGTGGTATCGACACCAACAAGCACCCAAAATATGGCTAAAAAGAGGTAAAACAACCTCTAACTCCTAACCATTTAAATAGCCTAAACAGAAGCCCAAAAATTCCCAGAGAATATAAAGAACAAGCAAAAACAAAGAAGTGGTAAAGAAGAAATACTCGAGATGTAGCGCCTATAAGTGCTAAGTCGCGTAAGAACGTGAAAGTATCATGTCTGGCTCATCCAAAAATACTGTGATTCCCTCCAACCATCTAGAGTCAACAACGAAAGATTTCTAAGATTAATGAGCATGTTCTTTCCAAAATGGGAGTTTTTTGAGCTCTGGGAGTGAAATTTTTTTAACGCAAAAGTGAAATGTGATGGAGGAAATTTTTTTAATATACCATCATGCTTGGGAAAAGAGAAACTTAACCCCATCCGTTGATCACCTAGAAAGTAGGTAATCGAGCAAGATCCAATAGTCACACTTATCAAGGCACAGATCATGATTGAAAAGGTGAAAGGATGTCTCAGGTACGTAATAAGCATCCATGGCATGGAAAATACCCCTCATTAAATGGCATCGATTGGCGGACTCAACAATAGGGAGCAGACATGTGGCATTACCTTTTTTATAGTGTCTGGTCTCTAAGACACCCAACTGTCTCAACCCGAGTACTTCCCCCGAAAATACTCCTTTCCATTAAAGTCTTCATTGTCCAAGGACGAGTGAAGATTTAGGGGGCAAATGTTGTCTGTATTTTCACCAAATGACACGTGGCACACATTAGGAGTAATTAAGACTCCACGGAAGCTAATTAAGTCCCATGAGGCCATCCTTGAGCTCCACAGGAGGTAAGCCAAACCTTCAATCATAGTTCACCACCACCAGAGGAGCATGTCCTCATGGAAACAATACTTCCCGAGGACCATATTCCAGAATACTGCTCCAAGTCTCATTACAAGACCGTCTCCTCCATTCAACTCCTCCAGGTCTACGAGAAGCCTCTTCTGAACATGGAGAAGAGTTTCCAAGTGTCAAGCATAGTGACCTTGGACCACAAGCAGCCATTTGACAATTATTATTACACAGATTGTGGTGTCGATCTCGTGCAAGCAACAAGCTGGATGTCACGAAGCCACCTGGCATGAGAAAGCTTGCTGCTACTGTAACGACCCAAATTCGCTAATAAGGCTTAAGGGCCTTGATTAGCGTGCCAGGAGGGCATGATGGGATTTATGTGTGATTTTATGAGTTAAATGCATGATTATGATTTAAAGCATGTTATATGACTAATTGAACATTCGAGATGCATGACTACATGGTTAGTATGCATGTTAGGTGAAATCAATATGCATGTGGACCCCGTTCGCATGATAGGGGTAAATTGGTAATTTTAGCCCGCTGAGGGCATATATGTGATAATTGTATTCTGTGATTTGTACCACATGAGTGTGGTGTTATTATTGTGATGCACGTGCCGAGACGGTCCTAGAGAGCAAATTAACTTAAAAGTCACAACGGGATTTTATACCCGGCTCGGGAGGAGCCTAGGGGTACCTTGGGAATTCTATGGTTAAGTTGAGATTTAGCGGGTAATGGTTATTGGTGATTGAGTAACCTGGGTAACCATTAGTTACTGCTGTGAGTAACAAGTTTAGTTGGAAAATGGTAGAATTGAAATATTAGTGAAAGGACTAGAGTGCCCTTGAGGACTTAGTTGGGAAAGGAGTATTTGGAGGGGTAGCATGGTCATTTGGCAAGGGGCTTAGACAATTTTCAGTTGGGATTATAGGGTATACGGTTTGGTCATTTGGGTTATTTGATGGCTTTGTTAAAAATAAAGAGAAGGAAAGTTAGGTCAATGAGAAGAAGAAGAAGAAGAGAAATATGGGTTGAAGTGGGAGTTTAGGAGGAGATCAAGGAGGCTTTTGGGTGAATTCTCTACTTAAGGTAAGCATTTTATGCATATTTAAGTTTTGATTTGTGAAATTTAAAGCTTGAGTTAAGTTTTTAAAGTTTTAGTTTGAAGTTGCTGATTTTGCAATCTAAGGGTGGATTGTTGGGTATGTTTGTGTTTTGAGCTTGAATCTAGAGTTTATGGGTTGTTAGATGGTTTATATGAGGTTTTGATTTGATTTTGGGGTTGAGGTATTTGTTTGGGGTGATTTGGAGAGGTTGAAGCTCGGGAAAAACGCATGGGAAAACCCAGAAAATCTGGGTTCGCGATGGAGCGCCGCGGCGCGACGATGCTTCAGGATGGGGGCCAAGCCGCTGGGCGCCGCGGCCCTTGAAGGGAGTGCCGTGGCCCTAGGCCAATTTTGACAGCCAAAATTCTGGTTTTTAGGGCTTTTGCCCGGGGACTCGGGGGATGGTTCCAATGTATCGTTTTAGGGAATTAGAGGTTCCGAGAGTGCGGGATTGGTCCCGGGAAGTGGTTTCGGGTTGGTTAGTATTAAAAGTGTTATATGTGTGTTGTGACTAGGATTTTGAGGAGGCTCGTGCTAGAGGACCGTGCTTGTGGCCTTGGTGCATCGGAAGCTATTGAATGGAAAGGTAAGAAAACTATAACACCCGTAGGATAGGGCATGGGCCCATAGTGTGATTGCGGGGCACGGCCCTATATTGCATGTTGCATGATGAGATGATTGCAGGGCACGGCCCTATATTGCATTACATGTTAGGGTGCAGATTTAAATGAATTGATAATTGTTTGAATGTTATTTTGAGATATACTATATGTGTGATTATAGTGAAATGAACGGCTATGGCCGAGGGCGGCAAGGCCGAGAACGGCAGCGGGGCCGGAAGTAACACTTAGCACATGGGATGCTTATAGTCAGGGTAGCACCCAGAGGATACATGTGAGATCCTTACGGTGAGGACCGAGACCCCAGGCTGTGGTAAGGGTTCTGGGGCGGCATGGCCGTGTTTGCTTTGGCTAATGGTTGACTTGTTTGTCTGTAGACTATCTGATATGATTAACTGTATATTTGGCATATGTTATGAACTGCATGAGTTTTCTTGCTGGGCTTCAGCTCACGGGTGCTCCGTGTTGCAGGTAAGGGCAAAGACTGAGTCATCCAACCATGAGTACGGAGAGCGTGAAGCGACGCATACATGTTTGGCCTGCCCGACTGCTTTGGTTGGGGTTTATTCGAGAAATGGCTGTAATAATCTATGATTTTTATAATTAATCAATTGTAAACTTATTTCAAGATGTAAATAGTTTTCAAACCTTATTTTGGGATCCCAAATGTTTAATACTAGAAGTTTTTAATGAAACAGCGCATTTTCAAAGATTACAGCCTTAACTTTTTATTAGTCACACTTTTGTTTTAAAAACCTCGGTTAGCGAGTTCATTGCACTGTTTTGTCTTAAAACTCACTTGGTAATGACTCTAAGGTAGTAGGGCGTTACAGCTACCTTCCTAACACTGTCAGAAGTGTGTTTCCTAATAAAGTAGTGGGCTGGAATACCTCGTAGGGCCCACTGAGATATGTAGAGGCCCACCAACTCATTGATTGGGGGAATTACCAATTATTGTGTATTTAAGCCCCAATAGTGGAGGATAGTTGTAGTTAGCCTTCATTAGGGAATTAATTGCCCCAACCATCTATAAATAAGGCTAGGGTACACATTGTAAAGGATCCCAAATTCATTTCAAGGGAACCATTCCTAACAATCTCCCACTTGCCCTAAAGAAAATGAGGCATCTCTCTCAAACCCATGTTTATAACATGATCCTTAAAAGACTTAGTAGCTAAAGTCTTAGTGAGAGTATATTCAAGATTATGTTCTGTAGCTATCTTCGTAATTGCTACATCTCCTTTGTGGACTATATCCCTGATCAAGTGGTACTTCCTCTAGATGTACTTTCCCCTCTTGTGAATCCTTGGTTCCTTTGAGTTAGTTATCACTCCACTTTTGTCACAGTATAGGACTAGTGGCTTATCCATGTCTAGAACAACTTCCAGATTAGTATAGAACTTTTTGAGTCGCACAACCTCTTTAGCTGCTTTACAAGCCGCTATCTATTTGACTTCCATGGTAGAATTTGCAATGCCAGTTTGCTTGATGCTATGCTAGACTACAACTACTCCACCAAGTGTGCACTGATCCAAAAGTTGATTTCCGACAATCTCTGTCTAATTGAAAATCAGAATCAGTGTAACCAGTGGGGTTCAGGTGACCACCTGAATATACAAGCATATATTCTCTAGTTTTCCTAAGATACTTGAGAATATTCTTTATTGCAACCCAATGACTCAATCCTGGATTGGATTGATAATGACTGACTATCCCGACTACATAACAAATGTCAAGTCTTGAGACTGCATACTACAGAGGCGTAAGGATACTGTCTCATGTCCTCTTCTTCTTGAGGTGCCTTAGGACACTATTCTTTAGAAATGACAATTCCATGGCGGGTTGACATATGAACCTTCTTGGAATTTTGCATACTGAAGAGTCCTAGTACGTTATCAATATATGTTGCTTGAGATAGTGCTAAAACTTTGTTATGTCGATCCCTAAGGATCTGAATGCCTAGAACATAGTTTTCTTCTCCCAAATTCTTCATTTAGAATTGTCCAGCTAGCCATTTATTTACTTTTGTTAATGTTTTTACGTCATTTCCAATCAGTAGAATATCATCAATGTAAAGAACTAAGAAGACCAGTTTGCCATCTTTGATTTGTTTGTAGACATAAGGTTCATCAATATTTTGTTTAAAACCATAAATTTTTATTGTGTCATCAATTCTTAGATTCCAAGATCTTAAAGTTTGTTTGAGTCCATAAATTGACCTAAGAAGTTTGCAAGCCTTTTGCTCTTGACCTTTGACTTCGAACCCTTCTGGTTGAGACATATAAATGGTCTTGTCAAGATAGCCATTCAAAAACATTGTCTTAACGTCCATTTCCATAACTTATATTCTGTGCAAACAGCTATGTACAAGAGTATGTGAATTGATTTTAGTATGGCCATGAGAGAAAAAATTTCTTCATAATCAACCCCTTTTCTCTGTGTATAGCCTTTGGCTACAAGTCTAGCTTCGAAGGTCTCTACTTTCCCATCCACGCCTCTTTTCTTCTAGAATAACCATTTACAACCGATAGGTTTAACATTTTCTGGTAGTTATTCAAGAACCCATACGAAATTGGAATACATCGATTCCATTTCCAGGTTTATGGTGTCCTGCCATTTTTCTTTGTCAGAATCTCTCATTGCATCTCTATATGTTAATGGATTATCTTTGTTTGTTTTAGACACAAGCATTTGAACTTCATGTTCATAGCGAATTGGTTGCCTAACAAACCTCCTCCAACTACGACGAGGTTCTCTGTTATTATGACTAGAACTTGTGGCTTCTTCTTGTCATTTTTCAATGTGAATAGTCGGTGATTTATTTATTTGATCTGAGATCATTTCCTCCAGTACAACATTACTACGAAGCTTGTGGTTATTAATATATTCATATTCAAGAAAAGTTTCATTTCTCGATAAAAATGTTTTGTTTTATTTTAGAATATAGAATATACCACCTCTAGACTCATTGGCATACCCTACAAACATCCACAATTCAATCCGAGAGTCCAACTTCCTTGTCTTTCCCTTTAGCATGTGTGTTGGACACCCCCAAACACGAAATGATGCAAACTAGGATTACTACCATTCAATAGTTCTAATGGTGTGTTCTGGATTGACTTAGATGGAACAACATTCAATATGTACATTGGACATTGAATTGGATAGCCCCTAAATGACAATGGTAATGATGAATAGTTCATCATTGATCTAACCATATCTAGTAATATCTTGCTCTTTCTTTTTGAAACACCATTCTGCCGTGGCGTTCCAGGTGTTGTGAGTTGGGATTGAATTCCATGCTCACTCAAATGATCCTTGAATTCATAATACAAGTACTCTCCTCCTCGATCATATCAAAGATTTTTTAGTGATTTACCTAATTGCTTTTCAGCTTCTGGTTGGAATTCTATGAATTTCCCAAAAGTTTCAGATTTCCTTTGCATTTAGTATAGGTAACCATATCTTGAATAATCATCAATAAAAGTGACGAAATATTCATACCATCCTCTTGCTTGTACATTAAGTGGATAAAACGTTAGTGTGTACAAGTTGGAGTGGTTCTTTGGCTCTTGAACCTTTAGTAGAGAAATATCTTTCGGTCTTTTTTCCTTCTAGACAGGATTCACAAACTGGAAGTGAACCAATAGTTAATTCTCTTAAAGGTCCTTCCTTTACTAACCTGTTATCATATCTAAACCAATATGTCCCAATCTCAAGTGCCAAAGATATGTATCACTTTTGGAATCAGTCCTTTGGCGTTTAATAGGTATGGGATTAGCAACTTTAAACATTTTAGAGTTATAGATTAATCATTCTTTAGCCTTTAGTTTATACAACCCATCAATGGATTTTGCATAACAAATTTCAATACCAGATCTCGAAATAACAATAAAATTATTACTAAAAAAATATTAAAACCTTGTTCATGCAACATAGAAATAAGTTTCAAAATATTAATAATCAAATTACTAATAACGAACTTAATTTCTAAACATTAGTTATTTCTGACTAAAGAATTCTAAAATTTCCAAAACAAAAATAAAGAAATAAAATTGTTCAAAATAACAATGAATCTCTAAAACTAATGTTGGCTTTCCACTTGTTCCTTGACACCGATGCCTTTCCTTTACAATTTGACTCTTTTGGAGGAAGAGTTTTCATTTCTGCAAGGAACAAAAAAATATTTTTAGAATCATGGATCATAACACTCATAATGTTAATTTAATATCGATCACATAAGTGTAAAAGTAAAGGCAAATATGAATTTACCTTCCCATTTATTTTGCACCGTACACAGTATATGTGGAGTTCCAACATCTTTACAAATCATATGCCACAACTCATATGATGTCTTGACGTGTTTATTCTTGTTTTTATACTCGTTTGGCAGGCTTTTGATTATAAAAACCGCCGCGATGATCATTCTTTAAACATTTGGTATATTTTTCATGCATACTATAGGTATCATCTATATATGGCTCTTCAAGTGGTTTTTGATATATAATATCAGATATTGCAATTTGGCTCAGAATGTACAACATACAGACGTGCCAAACATGAATTCTTTTAATGTCGAATTCAACCTTTTCTAGAGTATAGTTGAGAGAAATAATCAGACATGATTGTTGGAAATAAATAAATATCATAAGAAGAATTTAGCATATATAATAAATATCATTAATTTCAGAATAGTAAATATGATGCATGAATGCAACAAATTTAAATAACACATAAAAAATTTATTACTAAACTGGTATAAATTAATTTAACAATTAATGGACCAGCCTTAGGATAGGTCAGACTAATTTCAAAATTAATTTTGATAACTTCTCAAATTCATAAGTAAAAACTTAAAATCAACAATTTTCTCTTTTAACTTACTAACAACCACTTCTTTGGTAAAGACTGACTAGTTCCCTCGAAAGCCTAGTCAACCTTTGTGAGTATAACCCATTATTTTAGATTAATGACTTAACTCAAGAGTGTGCCTTAGGTTTAGTCAAACTTGAAATATATCATACAATCCTATTCTTAAAAAAATAAAGAGTTAACCTTGAAAATAACACAGTCTGAAACCTTTCTTAGAGTGACACAAAAAAAGGCGCCTCGAGGCCCATTCCATGAAACTTCGGTGTTAATTAATAATGGAGATCATAGGAATTATTGTTACATCTCCTTCTCCCACTTGCTGTTTTAGAATATGTGTTTACTCAAAACATCCTATGCTTTGTTATTAAATTAATTCAATTAACATACCAAATGATATTCTAATAATTACTAATAAAATTAAGCATTTAAATATTAAACAAAATTTAATAATACTTCTAAATAGGTCCTTAAATTATTTAGTTTATAAATTCTCTAATTATTAAGAATATCCCTTATCTATCTAAGAAAATTAATGATCAAATAGATTTAAAATTAACTCTTTAAAAGTAATTCACCACCTTGTACTAGATTAAGCTAGTTTTATTATATGATTCATCAAAAAACACATATAATCAAATAAGACATTCCTAATTAAAACATGCTGCTACTCGTATGAGATACATGTTTTAATTAAATACTATGTGGGTAATATTTATGGCATGTTACAATGCACGACAATGCTATTAAACATATTTAATACATTCAAAAAATTAAATAAATAAATAGAATAAATAAATTTGATCCGGGTGTTTTGGGTATTTCTAGAAAAATTACAACACTTGCAATAAATTTACAAAATAAAATAAAAATTAAAAACAAGGCTTCATGTAGAATCTCCATCTTCGTCTTCGAGCCATCATTTAATTTTATGCCATCAAACCCAATTTTGTTTTATAAATAACTTCAATTATTTTTAAACAATCTTTTAACAATATTTGAACTTGGCTAATTAAAGCCCAACAAGTTATTTAGGCCCATTTTTAATTTGGGCCACTTAATTCAATATTTAATTAGTATTTTAAAAGACTATTTGACATTGGGCCAAGCTCGCAAGTTCAAGAAAACATCCAGCTACCCTAGGGCTCTTATGAGGAGCCAAGCAGTGGAAATTTGCAACAAGAGGGCTCGACACGATGCAGACGACTTGAGAGCCGCCTGCGCACCGCATTGCTCAGCAAGAGCACAACAAGGGCGCGATAAGGGTGCATGGTGAGGGCGTGGTAGGGGTGCGCGGTAAGGGCGTGGCAGGGGCTCGCTTGCGGTGCGGTAGGGGCGTACTAGGGGTGCAGCTAGGGCATGGTAGGGGTGCACGCTAGGGTCATGACAAGGGGGAATTTTGGTAGGTGACCGAGTGAGTCTCGACCATGGTTGAGTGTGATCCTTGGGGCTTGAGCAGCATGGGGCTCGGGATTACACAATTTTGTAAAAAACGTTTACAACACCAAAAAATTAAATTAAAAAATACTATGCTCCAAATATGGCTTACAATTTTGAAGATCTAGAAAAAAATTTAAGAACAATTCCTAAACCCAAAACACCATATAATTAATGACTCTTAAGAACAATCATATATCACACATACATCCATCAATATATCACATATTACAATAACATAAGAATGCATATTATACCCACACAACAATTACTATATGCAGAGATTAATGACCACTTTGGTACTAATTGTTGGTAACAAGTTTACCATATGCACAACATAATGCATGGGGTGGTGGACCAAAGAGATTTCAATTTTTTTTTTATTTAGACAAGCTTTAAATAACATATCCATTAATATACATACATTAATCAAAACTAATATAAAGAAGAACATACCAGTTGAAGTCTATCAAGAGTCCTTGCAATCTTTTAGTATTTTAATTAACGAACATACAATCCAAGCAATCAACAGGTACTCAAACCACGATCTTCCAATGTGTTCTCTACAGCTCAAGACGTGCGTGGGCATGTAGAGTAATAGTGGGAATATTTAGTGATTCACAAGATGTACTCCACACATGTGTTCTTGGAATTACGTATGAGATTGGTTTTCAGGCTTAGAGAACACAATATATTTGGTGAAAAATCAGTGAAAAACTTAGAAAACTTAATCACTAAGTCTCTTTTCAAAACTCTAGAAAAATATTTTCATTTTAATTGTTCAATAGTTGAATTAATTTCAAAATTT
This sequence comes from Humulus lupulus, assembly GCF_963169125.1. NCBI lineage: Eukaryota > Viridiplantae > Streptophyta > Magnoliopsida > Rosales > Cannabaceae > Humulus > Humulus lupulus. Next base: position 238,089,387 of record NC_084802.1, on the reverse strand, counting down.
AAAATTTAAACAATTTTAATTATTAAATTAATTCATTAAATAAAATATCCCAGATTGAGTCTTGGGACTCTGTTACACGCCAGTATAGTGCAAGCACTGTGACTTGCGTGTGACACATGTCCTTTTCAAGGCATGTGTTTTAACCATTAATAATATTTTTATTCAAAAATGATAAAATATCTAAAAGTTGATAACCAACCTTATCAGATAAATATTTTAATTATCTGAATAAATTTATAAACAAATTCAAATCCAATTTGAATGATTAGATTTATTTTTTACATTTTTTAAATAAAAAACTAATTAATTCAAAACTAATATTTTTATTATTTATTAATTTCAAAAATTATAATTACTATTTAATAATAATTTCAAAATTATAATTAATTATTTGATAAATTTATTTTAAAAATTAATAATTAATTAATTAATCTCAATTACATATTTGTCCTGAAGAACAAATTTTTTCCAAATATGTCCTTTCACTGATTTAACCTTATTTCAACTCTTACTTTGATATATACCATCAGGTGTGGGTAAAGAGAAACTTAACCCTAGCCTTTGATCACCTAGAAAGTAGGTACTCAAGCACGATCTAATGATCACACTTATCAGAACACAAATTGTGATAAAAAAGATGAAAGGACGTCTCGGGAACGGAATAGAAGTCTTGGGCATGGAAAAGAACTCTCATTAAATTGTATCGATTGGTGAACCCAACAATAGCGAACTGACATGTGGCATTACCTTTTTTAAAGTGTCAGGTCTCTAAGACACCCAGCCGTCTCAACCTAAGTACCTCCCTCGAAATTACTCCTCTCAATTAAAGTCTTCACGAAAGCTGATTAAGTCTCCTTGGGCTTTCCTTGAGCTCCACGGGAGGTAAGCCCAACCTTCAATCATAGTTCACCACCACTGGAGGAGCATGTCCTCATGGAAACGGTACTTCCCGAGGACCATGTTCCAGGATGCTACACCAAATCTCATTACAAGAGCATCTCCTCCATTCATCTCCTCCATGTCTACGAAAAGGCTCTTCCATACATGGAGAAGATTTGTCAAGTGTCAAGCACAGTGGCCTTGGACCACAAGCAGCCATCTGACAATTACTATTACACAGAACATGGTGTCAATCCCATACAAGCGACAAGCTGGATGTCTCATGACGTCTCCTGACATGAGAAAACGTGCTGCTACCCTCCTAACACTGTCAGGATCGTGTTGCCCAATAAGTTAGTGGGCTAGAATACCTCGTATTGGGCCCACTGAGATACGCAGGGGCTCACTAGCTCATTTATTGGGAGAATTACTATTTATCAAGTATTAAGCCCCATTAGGGGAGGATAATTGTAGTTATCCCTCATTCGGGAATTAATTTCCCCAACCATCTATAAATAGGGCTAGGGCACACATTGTAAAGGATCCCGAATTTATTTTCTTACTTTCAGAGCACACCCAAATGATGCATGAAAACCTACTTAAAAAAATTGTCTAATACATATTCTTTCAAGGGAACCATTATTCCATTCCTCTCATAAAGGTATAGATTCCATATCTGTATACTATGTCCCCAACCACTTACATCAATTAGTCCCCAAAACAAAAGTTTTAAGCTTGATCATTCTTACAAACCATAATGAGTGAATCAAAGGACTCAAATGACATAAGCAAGAGTAAATAATAACTTCAGGATTGAGATCAATTTGTATATGATCATCTTGTTGATATGTTTAATTAATATTTATAAAAAAAAACGATATTTAACTAAGTATTAATAACATATCGGGTCCAGTTCTGTATAATCACATTATACAAAGTACCTCCATAAGATATCCTACTACATGAGTAATCCGGATCTAGATTACATGTATTCATAATACTAGTGAACCGTACTAACATTTTTTAATCCAAAGATTCCATATAACTTTGTTTTAATGTGAACTATTGAAATTTGTTCCAGACAACCTTAATCCTCTTGTACCAATACAAGATTTTAGTCACAATAACAAATTTGGGAATTTTCTAATATTGATATAATATTATTCAAATAATAATAATAATAACAATTAATATATGCATCGCTCAGTCCTATTTCTAGTTGTTAGTCCTATTCGTTAAAGAACTGTTTATGTACTTAATATGAAACATTATGGCCTGTACCTCTTAATCAACTAATAGTTAGGAATGATGAAAGATGGATGCTAAGTATTATTTTGGTATTTTATGACTTATTAAATCTAATTGTTTGGTGATTTCATAACTGTGGGAAGATTATTGTTCTATTTATAATGATGGATGATCCTAATTTTTTTACTAATATTTTTTATGTAATTAAAGGAGTTGTTCCATTATTTTTGAACTTATAATTTATTGTATGATATGGTATAAACTAACATATCGTTTTTAAGCACTATTTTGCAACAAGGGTCAAAGTTTGACATTTGACCACCAAAGTTATGGATATTACAAATTTTCCACGACCTAGGGCTCGGGTCGTGATAGAAAAATGGTATTAGAGTGTCGAGTTTACATACCTCTGAGTGTGTCACCAAATAGATTATATATTTTTTTAAAACTAAATATTTTGATATATGAAAGACATATAGATAACATCCATTCCCCACTAACTAGTTAGCTTTTGATTTACTGACCTATGAAAATGGCTCCGAGGTGAAAGACAACAAGAATTGCGCTTGGAGTTGACGCTCCGCAGGTTAATATTCCTCCTCTGTAAGCTGGATTACTAATGAATGCCATCCTTTAGGCTTCAAGAGGAATTTATCCCCAACAGGTGGATCTAGTTACTCGATGGAGTCATTATTTCTAAATCTTTTATCACATTAAAATGCCTAAGTCTAATGGTCGACATGATCCCATGGTGCTAAAAGGTAGTTGATGCAGATAAAGAAAAACTTCAACACTATGGGAACACCTGAAGAGTATCAAGTAACCTTTGATGTGTCCAAGTTGGAAAGGAGCGCACCAGATTGGTGGGAGGCCTTAAGTAGGATCAGAGAAATGATGGGATTATTTGAGGAAATTTTGAAAAGGCTTTTCAGGGAACAATGTTTTAACACATCTCATTGGAGAACTTGATTGGATCATTTGATTGATTAAGATCAATGATAGATTAATGGGGTCATGGAAGGACTAGATAAGATAGATGTCAATGAATAAATTCTACATATAGTTTGTAGAGGTGACATTCTATGTTTATGTAGGTGTCATTGATTAGTATCCTTTGATTGAAAAGTTCATGAGTCGATTGAAGACTACAACACATGATGAGATCGTTACTCTAACCTTTACAGACATGAATGAGTGTGTGATGTCAGCCTTTTGAACTAAGGCTCGTTATGAGGAAAAAGGTGGGAAGAAGAAATCTAACTAGGAAAAAGGAAAAGCCTTTTCTCATGCTTATGCTCTTGATGGTGATGATATGTGGGGAGGTGCGAGCCAAGATTTTTTGATGGTATGGTTCTTATACAATACTCTTGGGCTAATGTATCATTTGATACTAGTGCACCACAACTTTTTATATCCTTGATGTTTGCTACATGTTGGGTTTGAGTTGGGAAACTTTAGTCCTGCTTTACAGTTGAGTGTACATATGGGAGGACATGGTGAGGTATCCACCATATGAAGATTAGTATCGTGCTTAAGGGACATAATTTGTTAGGAAACTTGATAGTTTTACCCATGGGATAATTTTATGTGATTCTTGGCATGGATTGATTATCTAAGTACCAAGCTATTCTAGATTTCTCATGCAAAAAATGTGACTCTTTTGATTCCAAGTAGAAATTTTATTATATATTTAGCCAGTATGAATGCAGTGAGGCTGAATCCTATCCTAAAGGAATGTTTATGTGAGGAAAGAAACTTAGAATGTTATGGGAATCTCCTTGCAATCGAGGATGAGTCTTGGGATCTAGGATAGTTCCCTTTGATATAGTGGTTAGTGACTTTCTAGATGTGATTCTGGGGGATTTTCCAGGATTTCCATCTAATAGGGAGATCATGTTTTGAATTGATTTGATTTTTGGGGCTCAACCAATTTCTATTGCTCCTTATCACATCGCACCTACAGAGTTGGCTGAATTGAAAAAGAAATTGGGTGAGCTGGTGGATAAAGGTAACATTTGGAACATTACTTATCCATGGGGAGTTCTAGTCTTGTTTGCAAAGAAAGCTGATGGATCATTGTGCCATTGTGCCTATTATAGGAAATTGAATCAGATGACAATTAAGAACAAGTATCCTGTGCCAAAGATATATGAGTTATTTGATCAGCTTGTAGGTTCAAAGTTCTTTTTCAAAATTGACTTGAGGTCAGGTTATCATCAATTGAGGATCAAGGAAGAGGATATTCTTCAAATTGCTTTCAGGAGACAATATGGGGACTTCGAGTTTTTGGTGATGCCATTTTTGTTAACAAATGCCTCTGTGACATTTATGGACCTTATGAATAGGATAAGTTAGTGGCCGTTTTCATTGATGATATTCTGGTGTATTCCAAGACACCTGAGGACCACGTTGAGCACTTAGCAATAGTGTTGCAGAATTTGAGGGTTCATCAAATATATGCTAAGAAAGAGAAGCGTGATTTTTGGATGAACAATGTAAAATTCTTAGGGCATGTAATCTCTCAAGAAGGCATTATTGTTGATCATGCTAAAATAGACTCTGTCTTGCAGTGGGAACGATCGAAGAATGTTACTAAAGTTTGAAGTTTTCTTAGGTTAGCAGGTTACTATCTTCGCTTTGTAGAATATTTCTCTCAAATTGTGATGCCTTTGATAAAGTTGACAAGAAAGGATTTAAAGTTCATGTGGGATGAAAGTTGTGAAGAAGCTTTTAGAGAACTAAAACAAAGATTGAGAACGGTGTTTGTTCTCACTGTGCCTATTAGTGATGAACCATCGTGGTATTCACTAATGCTCTGTTACTAGTTTAAGAGGTGTTCTTATGAAAAATGACAAGGTTGTTACCTATGCTTAACGCCAATTGAAGCCACATGAGAAGAACTACCCTACACATGACTTGGAACTTGTAGCAGTGATCTTTGCCTTGGAAATTTGGAGATGTTACTTGTATGGGGAAAAGTTTGAGTTAGATTATGATCATAAGAGTTTAAAGTGTCTTTTTACTCAAAGAGACTTCAATTTGAGGCAAAGAATATGGGTTGTGTTGGAAAAAACTTATACAGGATCTCTATTTATTTTCATGTAGATCTAATATTAAACAAATTAATATGAGATAACCTAGAATATGTTTCTAAAATTGAATTCAAAGAGAAACAATGATAAGAATACTTACAGTATATGCAGCGGAATGAATGAGTCCTTCCCTCAGTTTCTCTAACCCTTGTATCCTTTCTGTCGCAAAGTATTATCAAGAAACTGAATCGATCTTCAATTTTCTTCACAGTCTTCCAAAGTATCCTTAGAATCACCTAGACTAGAGTGGGAAATTCTCAACACATGAGATAGATGCAGAGAGAAGAATAGAAAATAACAAAGAGGCTTAGAAAATGACTTGAATTTAGAGAGAATCTAAAAACTAACAGAAAATCTGACTTGTGATTTTGTGTTTAGACTTGTGTTTTCAACTCTCTCTAAGCACTCCTTTTATAGACTCAATTAGGCCATTTTATTTAATTAAAAAATTAATAAAATAATAGCCAATATGAAGCCCTAGGTCGAAATTATCATGGGCTTTAGGCCTGTGAAATTTCCCATTTAATTATAAGCCCATTACACTTAAAATCAATGCCTGCATTATTTTCTATTGATTTAATTAATTAAATAATTATTTAAATCCTTTATCAAATTAATTATTTATAATTTGAACCTTGATGTAAAATTATTTGTTAATTTAGATACCAATTTATCTTAATTAATAAATCTACCCTAATTTCTCTTTTCTTCTGAAAATTACATAACTCAATGAAACTATCCAAAATTGATCTGGTCAACTTTGATAATTCTAATTGATAATTGAATCAATTAATTGAGACTATCTAGGTGATTTTATCCAAGGTAAAATGGGGACCATGGGCCTATGAAATCAAGCTCCAATAAGTTATCATAAATCTAATAAATAAATTTACTAACTTATTAATTCCTCATGACTCCACTAAAGACTCAGAATTGCACTCTTTAATTCATAGAACACTCTATAAAAAATATAGATATGCTATTACTTATCCACTGTTACAACCATAATTGTCACTCAATCCTCTATAGACGGTCTATAATGAGATGGGACTAAAATACCGTTTTACCCCTCATTTTATTTTATCCTTAAAACACTTAGTTCCTTGTAAATGATATTTCAGTAAACTAATTTAATTACTGAAATGAGATCTCTATCATTTAGCACCTTCAACCAAACTAAAAGGAAACCATCGTTTCACTTCTTCATCAGAAGCTATAGATGTTCATATCTATTATTAACACTCCCACTCAATTATACTATCGAGTTCGCAAAATTTAAGTATGGGTTAGTCCGTAGGGTAAGCTGGTAACGAACAAGTCAAAGAAGTCAAATAATACAACCTGTTAGAATACTAACCACTCAGAATTGAGATTGAATTGACCTATGGTCAACTATATGATATGACTAGAATAGATAATAACGGTACGTTTACTTATCCTATCAACTGTCAATATCGGACCAGTCCGATGTAACAAATACATCCGATCTTATCAACTTTTCTAATGTTCTAGAAAGAACATAACACCACAATGTGTAAGTAGATCATATCGTAGATTGGCAAGTTAGTGTAAATCCTGTGCACTAACTAATCTTAGGACTAACTTATTTTGAACATATAATCATATTTATATTCCACTGTGATTACGTCACTATAAATACGATTAGTTATATGCTCAAGATTTAGTAGATGTTTATATTAAACAAATAATCATGAAAATAAAACATGTGAGCAAAGTGATTGACCAAGTCAAAAAAATGATTTCTATTCTTTTATTGATAATAAAATGAGATTACAAAGAAATTGAGTTTTAATTAGGGCATAAAATCCCAACAGGTTGAGTATATGGAAGATTATGATTTCACTTTGCAGTAGCATCCTGGAAAGACAAATGTAGTTGCTGATGCATTAAGTAGAAAAACTCAGGGTACTTTGACATGTTTAGCTCTTGAGGACTGGAAGAGGAAAATTATGGTGGGTGATTATAACTTGCAGTATTATGAAGAGGTTGCTTATGTTTTTAACATGGTGGCTACCTTAGTGCTACTTCCGCAACTTAAGTAGTATCAATGGAAAGATGAGAAATTGAGACATATCTGGAATCAAAGAAAAAATAGTGGGCTGTTAGATGGATGGACAGTAAGTACTGAAGGGTTTTTTATACCATAAGAGAAGATTGGTTGTTGCAAATATCCCCGTTCTTAGAGATTTTGGTATGATTGAGGGCCGTAAGACTAAGTTTGTTGTACATCAAGCAAGTACAAGGATGTGCCAAGACTTGGAAGAAAATACTGGTGGCAAGGTATGTGTTATCCAATAAATTAGCATTTGTGACGTGGCGAATAATCTCTTGACACGTGCCTGACACCTGGAGCGTCTGCTAGAGTATCGACCAGGAGACACACCAGAAGCAGGACAGACCTTTTTTTTACCACGACCAGACTGGTCGGTGGTTCCGCTGGCAAAGCAACATTTATGGAAAGATCTTATGTATCCCAAATTTATTTCATGCAATCTTCTGAATATCCCATGATTCAGGGGATAATATCTGTAACAATATTGGGCAACCCTCCATGAGCCTATAAAAAGCAGGAGATGGCTCATGGGAAGGGACCTTTGGCAGCCCAAAAACCATAGAAATATAGAAATTATCTGTGAAAACTAGTATTGTTTATGAGGAGTGTTGAAACTCATTGAGCCCAAGCTCTCTGATCACACTTTTGTTCCCATATCAATATCATTCTAAGTGGATGTAGGTCATTACCAGATTCTGGGGCCGAACCACTATAAATTACTGTGTTTTCTTTACTTTTGTCATTACGTTATTATCTATACATATTCGTCTATATCATTCATATTTTGACTCCGTGTCAGTTGGCTAAATCGAGGGTCAACATTCTGGTGCTTTCATTGAGAGGGCGACTCATCATTGTTGATAAAACTAATGGCGAAAGCAGGGAAGAAAGCTGCTCAGACCGCCGCCGCTGCACCGTCGAATCCGCCACCTCCTCCTCCCCCTGCAAGCATGGCGGAAGATGAACCGCAACTAGATTTTGAAGAGGAGGAAATGGACGATGCGACTTTGAGGAGCACCTTGGGCACGTTGCAGGAAGAGCTGGCTAGTCTGAGAGCCAATCAAGAGACTGCCGCAGAAGCTATGGCAAGGCAGCAGCAGGAACTTGATCGTCAGAGGGCGGAGTTGAGTAAGAGACAAGCGGAGGTGGATCGCCGCCAGACTGAGGCCATGGCAGCCCTTGAAGCGGCCTTGCTATTGGCCAGAAATCAGGCCGCGCCTGCCTCGCAGCCTAATCAACCTGAAACTGGGCCACCCCAGGGAGGTCCCAATCCTAGCCCACCGGTCCATCCTTCAAGTACGCAAAGGCCTGAACAGCCCCAGACGCCCCATGACGACGTCCCACTGGACCCCGAGGCAGATCCACCATCCCACGCTGCTCGAGGTAATCCCCCGCAGCAAAGGCAGAATAGGGTCGAGCGACAGCCTCGTAGTCCTAGACGCCGCGAGAATGATGGGCCACACCAAGCGAACAGGGGTCACTACCCTCCTGGTAACAGGAGAGACTCGGAGTTAGGCTCTGCGGTCCATGGATCCCAGCAGCATGATAATGCACGGGGACATCGCGACCAGCGCAGGCCACCCCCTAACGCTCGGGGTGTTTCTGCCAGAGACGGGAATAGAGGGAACAACCAGTCTTACCATAGCCAGTCAAATTTCAAAGATGGCCACGGCTACAACGAGGCTGACTCAGGCAAGAACAATGCTGATGGGAGGAACGGAAATAAAGGTAGGAGCAGGAGCCAAATACCTCAAGATGATCAGCCAAATAGACAAGATGCTGGGGGGCAACCCCGGCAAAATAATGTCTTCAACCGGCTCGGAGGTAGCGAGCGACGGAGAAGAGAGGAAGATCTAAGAGACATACTCAATGATCGTCGAGAGAAGCATGGTGAGAACATCCCCCCAGCAGCAGAGACCGTAGCTATTCCTACTGCCTTGCAAGCCCAGATAGACGCACTAAATCAGGCTGTGCAACAATTGGTCGGAGGAAGAACCTCTTATATTGACCACGATAGAAGAAAAGGCACTCCATTTATCCAAAGAATAGCCAACGCAGAGACTCCCAGCAAGTTCAAGATGCCCACGCTCCCGAACTTTGATGGATACGGAGATCCTGTCTCGCATGTGAATAAGTTTGAAATCCAGATGGACATTCAGAAGGAGTCCGAAGACGCTCGGTGCAGGATCTTTCCTGCGACACTTTCTGAAGCCGCGCAGGAATGGTTCTTTAAGTTCCCACCTGCAAGCATAGTTTCCTGGGAAATGTTCGTAAGGGAGTTCTACGGACAGTTCTACGCAGGTCGTGTCCACCCGACCGAAGCAAACCAACTGGTTGAGATCCGCCAGCAAGATGGAGAATCACTAAAAGATTACATCCAGCGCTTTATGCGAGCGGCAGCCGGAGCAAAGACAGTCGGGGACGAAGGAAAAATGATGGCTATAACCGCGAGAGTGAGACGCCGTTCGCCCCTATGGAAAAGTCTTCGTAAGGATGGGGTCAGAACCACCCAGGAATTCTTAGACTGAGCTGATCGGTATATCAAACTCGAAGAAGCCATTGCCGATGATGGAAAATCCTCGAACAAGGGCAAGAAGGCTGCCGAACCCGCCAAAGCCGCCAATGGCACCAAACCAAATGGCAACGGCAACGGTAATGGCAAGAATGGTGGGAAACGGCAACACAATGAGCCTTCCACCTCCGACAATAAACGAGCCAAGGGTAATCGTTATGAACCTAGGTTCACTAACTACACTGCCCTCGTTGAGTCTCGAGGAGAGGTATACCAGGCCACAAGATCTAGTGTGCCCTACAAGAAGCCTGGGCCCATTCGAAAAGACATTTCGAAAAGAGACACTACCAAATTCTGTCGTTATCATAACGACTATGGACATGACACTAATGAATGCAACCAGCTAAAAGATGAAATCGAGTTCCTCATTAGACAAGGACACTTGAGAAGGTATGTACGGGCCTCGGGAACTTCCCAACGAGAAGCTCCAGGTGGCAACGAGCAGACGTCCACACGCCAACGCTCGCCACCATTACAGCCTGCCCCCGTAGCCGGAACACTTTTAACCATCTGTGGAGGCCCACACCTCGCTGGAAATAGCGGAAAGGCCACGACCAGGACATCGAGATGATGACTGTGGAGGACCGAGCGCCGAAAAAGGCCCGCTCAGAGGAGTGCGGGATAACCTTCTCTGAGGGCGATGCCCAACACGTCCGGTTCCCACATTCCGATCCGCTGGTCGTGGATATCCAAATGGCCAATATGATGGTAAAAAGAATACTGGTCGATACAGGAAGTTCAGTGAACATCCTCTATAAATCAACGCTGGAACGCATGAAGCTGTCCGTGAAGGACTTGGAGCCCTGCAATCAAACCATATACGGCTTCTCTGGAGAAGGACTCGCTCTAGCCGGAATGATCAAACTCCCAGTGACAACGGGTACAGCGCCTGCTTCAAGGACATTACTCGCTACTTTTGTAGTGGTCGATTGTCCTTCAGCGTATAACGCCGTTATTGGAAGACCCATACTGGTTGAACTGAGGGCCATCATCTCCATGTGGCATCTAGCCATGAAATTCCCAACGGACGCAGGGGTAGGATGCGTTTTGGGAAACCAAAGGGAAGCCAGGGAGTGCTATAACGCCTCGATCACAAAGGCAAAAAGTGGAACATCGAGGAGCGCTACCCCAGAACGATTGCAGATGACGGAAGACAGACAAACCCAATCAGGTGGAAAAGTCACCAAATAGGGTGTTGCCCAAAGTGAGGATATAGATTTGGATCCTCGCTTTGGGGATTTTGAAGAAAATGTTGGACCCGTCGAGGACCTGGAGGAGGTCCATCTCGATGAAAAAGACCCGACTCGAATCGTAAAGATTGGGAAGAATTTAGAACCTACCGCGAAACAGGCGCTGGTGGAATTCTTGCAAGAGAACTAGGGAGTTTTCGCCTGGTCACATAAAGACATGGTCGGAATAGATCCTGCGGTGATCAGCCATGTCCTGAACATAAACAAAGTCTTTCCACCGGTGCAACAAAAAAGAAGGCTGCTCGATAAAGACAGATCAAGAGCCTTGAAAGAAGAAGTCGAAAGACTTAAAGAAAATGGGTTCATCAGGGTGGCGTTTTATCCATCATGGGTCTCCAATCCGGTGTTGGTCCCCAAGCCTAACGGCAAATGGCGGACCTGTGTGGATTTTACAGACCTCAATAAGGCCTGCCCAAAAGACTGCTTCCCACTCCCGAGGATCGACCAGCTAGTCGATGCAACCGCTGGGCATGAGACCCTTTCGTTCATGGATGCGTATTCAGGCTACAATCAGATCAGCATGCATCCCCCTGATGAGGATCATGCCAGCTTTCGGACCGATACAGGCTTATATTGTTACAAAATAATGCCCTTTGGACTGAAAAACGCAGGTGCAACTTACCAACGATTGGTCAACCACATGTTCAAGGAGCTGATCGGAGTAAGCATGGAAGTATATGTGGATGACATGTTGGTAAAGTCCAAGAAGGCTGAAGGACATGTGAAAGATTTGCAAAGGTGCTTTGATGTGTTAAACAAGTACCATATGAAGTTGAATCCCCTCAAATGTTCCTTCGGAGTCGGGTCAGGAAAGTTTTTGGGATTTATAGTGAATTCAAGGGGAATCGAGGCCAACCCCGACAAGATAAAAGCCCTGATCAATATGAAGTCGCCAGAAAAGATCAAGGATGTCCAAAGCCTGACCGAAAGGATAGCTGCCCTTAGTAGATTCATCTCAAAATCAACTGACAAGTGCGTTCCATTCTTCAATCTACTTAGGGGAAATAAAAAGTTTGAATGGACGGAAGACTGCGAGCAAGCATTCCAGACAATAAAGGCTCATATGTCGCAACCTCCTGTCCTATCAAAACCAATGGAAGGAGAGACTTTGTATATTTATCTGGCGATTACCGAAGTTGCTGCTAGTGCGGTACTGATACGGGAAGAAGAAGGCGTGCAGAAAGCTGTTTACTACGTCAGCAAAAGGCTGATCGGTGCAGAATTAAAATACCCACCGATCGAAAGATTAGCGTATTGCCTAATTCTAGCTTCCCGAAAGTTGCGACCGTACTTCCAAGCCCATCCTATCACGGTTTTGACCGACCAGTCCCTTCGGCATGTCCTCCAAAAACCTGAGGCGGCTGGACGACTGTTAAAATGGGCGGTCGAATTGGGACAGTTCGACGTGACTTATTCACCGCGAGCAGCAATAAAAGGGCAAGCCTTAGCCGATTTTATTGCGGAGTTCACCGAACTCCCCAGCAACGAGTTGTGCGAGAAACCTGAGGCGCCCATGCCTCAAGACAAGACTCCTTCGTGGAAACTATTCACAGATGGATCATCTAATGAATCTCACGCTGGAGCGGGAGTGATATTGATAACGCTCGAAGGGCATCGATTTCACTGCGCAATCAGGTTTGATTTCGCAGCGTCAAACAATGAAGCGGAATACGAAGCACTCCTCGCTGGACTGAAAATGGCCAGGGAGATGAACATAAAAGCGCTCGATATTTTCAGCGACTCTCAGCTGGTCGTGAATCAAGTCCTGGGAGAATATCAAGCGCGAGGGTTAAAAATGATGGCCTACCTTAATAAAACGAAAGATTTGCTAGCACAGTTTACAAAATACACCCTCCAGCAAATTCTGCGAGACCAAAATTCGAATGCAGACGCCTTGGCCAAACTTGCAAGTGCCAAAGATGCTGACACCTTGAACATAGTCCCAGTAGAGAGATTAAGTGAACCAAGCATTGATGCAGCCGAAGCCAGCATGGAAATTCGAGTAGAAGATACATGGATGGCACCTTACCTGGAGTATCTGACAAATGGGACATTGCCAGTAGATAGAAACAAAGCCAGAACTCTACAAAGACAAGCTGCTAGGTACATACTGCTCGACGGTGTTATGTACCGAAGAGGATATTCAATGCCACTGCTCAGGTGCATTACATCAGAAAAAGCTAAGGAACTCATGAAAGAGGTGCATGAAGGCTTCTGCGGAGATCACGCTGGGGGGCAGAGTTTGGCGAAAAAAATTCTTCGACAGGGCTATTTTTGGCCAACGATGAACGAGGATTCAATGGAGTACGTACGAAGGTGTGATAAATGTCAGAGGTTCTCCAAAATCCCACGAGCAGCTCCAAACGAGCTAAAGCAGATGCAAAGCCCGTGGCCTTTCGCAATATGGGGAATAGATTTAATAGGATCACTACCGACAGGAAAAGGAGGAGTAAAGTACGCAGTTGTGGCGGTCGATTACTTTACGAAATGGGTCGAAGCTGAACCACTCGCAACCATAACGACCAAGAAAGTTCTCGACTTTGTCATCAAGAACATTGTGTGCCGGTATGGTTTGCCCAGAAAGATAGTTTCAGACAACGGAACCCAATTTGACAGCGACCTGTTCACCGATTTCTGCGAAAGGCATGGGGTAATCAAGATCTTTTCTTCAGTCGCACACCCCCAAGCGAATGGGCAAGTCGAAGCTGTAAACAAAACCCTCAAGGACACCCTGAAGAAAAGACTTGAAGAAGCGAAAGGAGCATGGCCAGAACAACTACCGGAAGTCCTCTGGTCATATAGAACATCTCATCGAACAGCCACAGGGCGTACCCCATTTTCCTTAGCCTATGGGTATGAGGCCATGATACCCGTCGAGATAGATCCCCCCTCACATTGGCGTTTAACGTATGATCAAGAGAAAAACAGCCAGCTAATACTGGAGTCCTTAGACTCAATTGATGAGATACGAGAAAAGTCTCAACTCCGAGTTGCTGCTTATCAACAAAAAGTCGCCCGGTACTTTAACTCCAAAGTTAAAGAAAGAAGATTCAACGTCGGAGACTTGGTGTTACGACGAGTCTTCTTGAATACCCGCGACCCCACTGCCGGCGTGCTTGGACCTAACTGGGAAGGACCTTACCAGATTGAAGAAGTCCTTCACCCAGGCACCTACAAAATTGCACGCTTAAACGGAGATCTCGTTCCACGTTACTGGAATGGAGAACACCTGCGCAAGTATTATCAATAAACAGCCCTTCTTAAAGGACTGGCTTGTTCAAATTTTCCCATTAATTTTTACAAGTTTTGCAAAGAGGGTTAGCCACGGTGTATGGCTAACTGCTCGTATATGTAAGATTCTGTTTCAGAATCATTCGTAAAGACATGATTAGTCCATTTTTAATACGAAATTATAAGGGACTGTGCTCAGCCAGTCGTTCTTGCCAAACTTTGTGAATTTACATTTACAAGTATTTGTTCATTACGTGTGTTGTTTTGCTGTATTACAAGTATCATTTTTCCTCTCGAACAGTAATGTTCGAACAGGCCATGGTCAAGGCAAGTGACCAAGGACCTAAGAGCTCCTCGATCACTTGGGGGGCATATAAGGCACATCGATAGCAAAGCATACTCTCAAGGTATGTAAACACATGAACAAAATGAGTGAAAGCATGCTTCAAGTACTTAGAGTATTTTTTCAAAATATATGATGCCAAAGTACTATGCTAAGTTCGGTCATACGGACAAACGTTATAATAAGTAAAAATATTATAACACCAAGAGTTAAGCTTTTACACCGCAAGCATTGCTGCTTGGATGTAATTGTTCAAACAAAAAGATTTACTGCCCGTGCAGCAAAGTTTAAAAAGAAATTATTGTCTTTACATTGCGACCCGTGGGTCGCTTGTTTAAGAAGAACAGCTAAATAAATTAAGAGGCATGGGGGGCAGGAGGATCCTGGGCAACAACCTGGTCAGTCTCTTCCTCGATGGTTTCTTCGTCCAAACCAACGACGCTTGGGGTTGCAGGAGTCGCAGCTCTCGCCTCCTCTTCAGCCAGTTGAGCAGCGCACCGAGCCAACTCCGCAACTCTGACCTCCTCTGAAAGGTAGCTAAAGTCAGCACCCTGATTATGTTTCCAAAAGTTATAGAAACATCGGAGTGTCGCCCTCTTATACTTTTCCAGATTCTTGGAGTTGTCAAGCTCCGACTGCTGCACCTTGCCCTCGAGAGTGGCAATAGTCTCGTCCTTAGACTTGACTACCCCCTCCAGATGCTTGATCTCGCGGAGATGAGTTTTATTGTACGACCGATACTCTTCCCTCAGCTTAACCGCTGCATCTTTAGCAGCTTCAGCTGCAGACAGTTTGGTCACCGCTGCATCCCGCTCTTGGACCACCGTCCCCAACTCCTTAGCATGTTTGGCTTCAGCAGCCGAAAGCTCCTCAGCCGCCTTCACCTGATGTTTCTCGAGAACTTTAGCCTCAATCTGCTCAAAGTAGGCCTGGGCTCGGGTACGAGCAGTAATGGCAGAAAGTAAGGCCTGTAAACGAAAGAAAAAGAAGTCAAGACTCATCATGGGAACTGAAAAAACAAAGACTCGAGAAACAAAGAAATACTTACGCTGGAGATCTCGTTCAGAGTCCTGTTCAGGATTTGATCGACTGGTAGCTCCACAGCTTGGATCATGGCAGCCCCAACACGTTCACCTCTGCCAATCCGTTCAATTCGATCCTTAGCGGATCGAATGGTATGGCTCACGAGCCTGGCCTCATGAGCCTCTTCGCGAGAAAGATGCTCCCTAGCAGGCGCAGGTGGAGGATTGGACCGAGCAGGGGTGTTTTGCTGTTCAGAAGGAGCTGGAGGAGGGGTAGGAGTTCGCCCAGTTGGCGCAGGACTTTGCCCGGTTGGGGTACCCTGAGGAGGGTCTTCTGGTCGACTCTTCTTGGCTGAAGGGCCTCGACTGGTTTCACCAGTTCGTTTCTTTGACCTCCGTTGAAGTTGAGGGACTTCCTCTTCCTCTTCGGCCTGGTACATGTCAAAGATATTGGGAGTCGACATATCTGCATGAAAACAAACACAAGAGGTTAATAAGGGAAGAAAAAGGTGGAAAAAAGTAATACAACAGAAAGAAGATAATAAAGTGAATACCCGAGCTACAACTACTGGTCGCTATACTATTGACTCTATTAATCATATACTCATTTTCTGGCATGAAGAAGTTTGGCCCTAGATTTGGAGCATATGTAAAGTTGCCATCCCCGTCAAACATGTGACAGGGGATTGGCAGACCATTTAAAAGCGAAATAACGTTACCATTGTCATCAGAAGACTCTTCCAAGTCAACAACTGGTTCTTTGGCCTTTTCTTTCCCCTTGCCTTGGGGAGCAGAAGGCCTTTCTGCAGAAGGGCTGCCCGTGGGTTCCCTGATCGTAACTCCTGTTGGCCTCCTCCTTGGAGAGGGCACAGGAAATTGCTGCTCGGGAACCCCCCCAGCAGTGGGTTCGTCCGTTTCGGACCCTCTATTGTCATGGCGAGGAGCCAGAAGGCCAGACGACCTCAAATTATTTTCTTGTGTCAAGGTCTTGACACATTTGGTAGCGGCAGACATCTTGGCCAGAGTGTCAGACCTCGACACCATATCTGGTGTTGGGGTCGGGCGCAACCAGGGGCCTGAAAAGCAAGTCGAGTTTGAGAAATGACGAAAGGAAATACTCTATGATAAAGTATCGACCAAGGCAAGTTGTTGCTGGATATATCCGGAGTAAAGAAGTACTCCTTGTTGTAATGTCCCATGTTTGATATGTGGGTGGTGCCACTCAAAAACGTCCGGCCAGTTTCCTGATGGCAGAAGTGAAAAAAGCCTGTCCCGTTGTGTTGGGGATTGGACTTAAGGTCAAAGAGGTAATTAACCTCATGAGGTGAAGGTTCTGGCCACTTGTTAAGTTTGTACAGGACATAGAGTGCAGCCAACATCCTATATCCATTAGGGGTCATTTGAAAGGGAGCGACGCCGAAATAATTGGCCACCCCCACAAAGAAAGGATGAAGAGGGAGATAAGCCCCCGCTTCGATGTGATACCGGGACCAGGCGCTGTTTGCCCCTCCTGGACGGTTAGCCCTCTGCTCCGCAGTAGGACGTGTAATGGTTACCCCCGTTAGGGGATATTTTCTGAAGCAGTTCGCGACCATCCGAGGGGTCATCGAACTGGCTGGAGGGGTGTACCACTCGACATCAGGCGGATTACGATGACGAGGACGAGCCCTAGTTTGGATATTGGGGTCCGGAGTAAGATTCTCTCGACCACTGGTCGAGGGAGCCCCCGCCTGCGAATCAGGCTGGGCAGAAGGAGAAGGGTTACTTTCAGATTCAGGCCTTTTCTTGCCAGAAGATTTTGAACGGGCCATAGAAGGAGAAGGGTGCGGTCTGGAAGAGGCTCGTGAGAAGGGTATCTGGTGGATGCGATCGGATATTTGTTCTTCTCCCTCGAGCAGTTGGGCAAGGAGATCGTCGTCGATGGGTCTCTCACCTCCCCACAAATCTGGCATTAAAATCTGCAAACAGAAGAATGGGGAGGCGAGGTCAGAGGGATCTAGGAGATTCTTAAAGTAACGTTGGTCGAAGTATAAAAGCTAAGCCTTTATATAACAGCATTCTAACTAAGTCTCTCTGCGCAAACAGTTTAAAAAGCGGACCAAAAGGGTGAAAGTGAAAAGTTTTCCTGAAAAGCTTTTTCGACTCCCCTCACAACGGGAAGAAATTATTTCCAACTGGATTAAAAAATCGAAATGCTACTTCGATCCTACGTCCTAAAAAGTGCTAATCCTGGGTTTTAAACTTACTCAAAAGCATACTTTGACTACAAAAAACATCTTATCTACAGGCGTTCAAAAAACCAGAAACCAAGAGATTCAAACAGTACACCATTTAAAAGCATGCACCACGGAAGGTTAGAAGCATGGAGTTTCAGAGTAACTTACCAAGGAAAGTGGTCGTGAAGATAGAAATGAGAGTTTCGGAAGTCAATGAGCCCACCGTCTGATCCTACAGCACGAAGGAAGGTTCGCCGGAGAGAGTAAAGCTCTGGTTTTTAGGGTTTTTCGACAAAGAGACGACGTGCGTAAAAAGGAAGGAAATGGCTCAAGTAACCTTATATAAGTTTGTCTTTGGTATTCAAAAAGCGTGATCATTAGTTTTCCATTTTCGAAGTATGGGGAAGAGTAATGGCCGTCAAAATTGTTTCTGGGAAACTGAAAAGCCTTGATTAGACAGGAGTGGTTTGCTTTTTTCAAGAACGCACGAAGGGCTCTGACACGTCAGGAGGGGTTACCGAAGGGTCGTTCGCTCAAAGTTTATTTACTGTTCGTAGTAAATAAACTTTGGGGGGCAAATGTTATCCAATAAATTAGCATTTGTGACGTGGCGAATAATCTCTTGACACGTGCCTGACACCTGGAGCGTCTGCTAGAGTATCGACCAGGAGACACACCAGAAGCAGGACAGACCTTTTTTTTACCACGACCAGACTGGTCGGTGGTTCCGCTGGCAAAGCAACATTTATGGAAAGATCTTATGTATCCCGAATTTATTTCATGCAATCTTCTGAATATCCCATGATTCAGGGGATAATATCTGTAACAATATTGGGCAACCCCCATGAGCCTATAAAAAGCAGGAGATGGCTCATGGGAAGGGACCTTTGGCAGCCCAAAAACCATAGAAATATAGAAATTATCTGTGAAAACTAGTATTGTTTATGAGGAGTGTTGAAACTCATTGAGCCCAAGCTCTCTGATCACACTTTTGTTCCCATATCAATATCATTCTAAGTGGATGTAGGTCATTACCAGATTCTGGGGCCGAACCACTATAAATTACTGTGTTTTCTTTACTTTTGTCATTACGTTATTATCTATACATATTCGTCTATATCATTCATATTTTGACTCCGTGTCAGTTGGCTAAATCGAGGGTCAACAGTATGAATAGAGGTGTGGCTAGCTTCATAACTAAGCATAAAAGACCTCCAGGTTTGCTTCAACCTTTGCCTATACCATAATGGAAATGGGACAAGATCCCAATGGTCCTTGTGACTGGATGACAACCTTAAAGCATGACACAGTCTGGGTGATTGTTTGACCAAATATGCTCATTTCATTCCAATTAGGAATGAGTACAAGACTTTGAGACTAACTCAACTTTATGTGATAATATAGTTCGACTGCATGGGGTGCCTTCAAGCATTGTTTTTTTATAGAGATCCTCAATTTTACGTCAAGGTTTTGGTGAGCATTGTAAAAAACTTTGGGGACTGAACTTAACTTGAGCACCGCTCATCATCCTTAAACAAATGGGCAGTCTGAGAGGATCATCCAAAATTAGGAGGACTTGCTTCATTCTTGTATTTTGGATTTTGGAGGTAGCTTGTCTTTGGTGCAATTCAATTATAACAATGGCTACCAAGCCAGTATAGGCATGGCTCCTTATGAGGCCTCATATGGGAGACCAAGCAGTTCACCCTTGTGTTGGGTAGAATCAGATGGTCATGTCACTATTGGACCTCAAATTATCTCTAGTATCACTGAGAAGATCAAAGACATCCAAGAAGACTTAAGGTTGTTCAAAGTCGTCAGAAAAACTATGTCTTCTTGAAAGTTATTCCTATGCGTGGTGTGATGAGATTTGGAGTGAAGGATATGCTAGCCCCAAGATATGATGGACCTTTCAAGGTTATCGAGAGTATTGCAGAGATCGATTATTGATTGAACTTACCGATGCGGTTGGGGGCATGTTCACAATGTGTTCCATATGTTGATGTTGAGGAAGTATACTCCAGACCCACCGCACACCATTGACTATAAGGGAATTCTTATTCAAGAGGATGTGACATATGAAGAACAACCTATCAGAATCTTGGCGAGAGAGTTTATGGTGCTAAGGAATAGGGAGATTCATATAGTCAAGGTCTTATGGTAGAACCATAGAGAAGAGGAGGCTACTTGGGAGTTATAGTCGGAGATGTACGAGAAGTCTCCTCATTTGTGTAATTTTCAGCTTGAGGTTGTAATTTTAAATTTTGGGACGAAATTTGTTTAAGGATGGAAGAATACAAAACAAAATTTTTTTTAAAAAAAATATTAGTTTTGTTTATAAGTGTAGGACCCACTTGGGTCAAAGACCTTACTTTCTCCCTTTTCTGTCTCTCTCCCTGACTCCCCTCTCTCTTCTTTCTTTCCTTTTCTTTATTTCCTCTCTACGACACTCACACAAGAGCTAGATCAGACCACCACCGAAGGTCCATTTTTGATACCCACAGAGCTGGAGCATATCTGGCCGATAATGAAGCTACACCCCAAGTTTGGTGGAAATCGGAGCAAGGACGTGCCTAAACGGAAGCTTCAAAGTTTCACCGTCGAAACTTTGAGATGACATTCATACTTCAATGACCATTTGATGAGAGGTTGGTACCATTGGAATCAACATCGCGAGAGGAACTTTGCCCCTAAACCATTTCGATCAACTCGTCATTTTTCTTAGGTAAGATTTTTGGATCTCTACCCCTTTATGAGCATTTTCTAGTGACATAAGTGGTTGTTTGGAAAAATGGGTTATACTTCCATGATGTACTCAACGAGATGATTGTTTTGTATATAGAAAGTCAAATTCCATCACCGTTGTGGGAGCACTATCACTGGCCACTATGAATTGCCATTGTGCATGGCTAAGGTGATATTTTTTACCATCTTTGAATGGTATCATGCTATATGTCGTTGGACTCGATTTGAAGAGTACATTACAATGATGATAATTGTTTTTTCAATTGAGGATTGTCAGAAAAAATGACTTTAGAGTGGATAGGATACTTGGAACCTTGGAATAGGGGGCTTAGGAGGGTCTCTTTAGACAAAGGATAATGATCCTAAGGAGGTAGGCATTTACCTTGATTACTGCACTTGTTTTATGTGTACTAAATAACATTAGACATATTCCAATTTTATGATTTATAGAATGTTTGAAAAATTGAAAAATTAATCTACTTATTTTTTTGGACTGTTCTGAGGGCACTGAGTGCCAAATATAGTTTTGTATACATATCTATGTAGATTATGATTTTTGGTTTTATTCACATGGAGTTGTTGTGCTGCTGAATTTTCTAAAATAAGGGGAGTATGCTTGTTTGTTATTCTTTTTGCCTGGAGTTGGTTATACTGATAAGAGCCATATTGATCATGATTTGGCATATTGTTGTTTCATGACCTAGTCTTTGTGTCATCATAAGTAGGTCAGGTGCTCACTCATCTATAAATGTAAAGAACTAGGAGCTGTACATGAGGTAATTTGAGCCACCCCTTGTGGTGGTTATGAGGCACGACTACCCGATTTACGATGTCATTTTTCTATGATGGGTATTGGGAGTTAGGGATCTATTGGACAGTGTGATGTGAACGTGTAGTTTCTCTCTTGTGGTCTCTCTATTTTTTATACATGATGATGATATGCTTTTATTTATCTTTTAAAATATAACTGTTGACGGTGAGAACTCATCAACTAAGTTGAGTTGGAAAAAATTATCAAGCTAAGATAGTCAATAAAAAATCTGTAGAAATTTAGGTACTAACTCAAGAACAATGACAGAACAACAATGGAGAAATCAATCTTTCATTCACTCTCAAGCACTTGCTACAGTAAATTTTCCAACCCTCTTTCAGGTGGGGCTAGAGTTCATTTTATAGTAAGCTCTAATGGCCCTGGGTACATGGTGGTCCAGGAGACCAAGTGGTACATAAGTACTCTGTTAGGAGAGTGGCTTCAGAGGTTGTGGTCGTACATCCAGTACAGGGGCAGGCGTCGGGAGGATGCCTCCACTACTTATCCGTACCCATGTCTGAAGAGTGGTGACAGGCATAGTGGCGCAAGTGGTAGTGGTGTCGACTCTGAATCCTGGCCGTAGACGTACGGGCCACATCTCTTATTCCAGCACTCCTACTACCCCACCGGTACGGGTGACCGTACTCGACATAGAGGGTCTTAGCGGCCGTACCCAGTACAAGATCGTACAAGTATGTTCCATTCAACTCATACCCGGGCCCCTAAGCATTGGGGTCCCAAGATATAGGGAACGGGACACTTATCGCGCGTAACGGGGGTGGCGCGAGGTGAGGTTCTCAGGTCCTTGACGTGAGATGCCTGAAGCACCTCGAGGCCACCTACGAGCATGGGTAACAGGCATGTGACCCCGCCAGAAGTCTAAGGGTACGAGGCGAGATGCCTCCCTCACGATCCCCTTGGTGGCATGGCTCTCACGACGCTCATGAGCCCCCTTCGCGAGGCCTCCTGCGCGTGGCCCATCCGTGTGGCCATCTGATGGTGCGGCTGAGCGAGATGGTTGGAGCTTCGCGGCCGCAGCTGGGCGTGGCCGAGCGAGGCCAATGGTGTCCACGCCTGGGTGGTCGAGCGAGGCCGAAGGCGTCCGCGCCTGGGTGGCCGAGCGAGGCCTAGCGAGGCTGAAGGCGTAAGCACCTGGGTGCCCGAGCGAGGCCGTTTACATCTCGCGTCTGGGTGGCCGAGTGTGGCCGAGCGAGGCCATGGCATCAGCGCTTGGGTGGCCGAGCGAGGCCATGGCGTCAGCGCTTGGGTGGCCGAGGGAGGCCTAGCCAGGCCGAAGGCGTCAGCACCTGGGTGGCCGAGCGAGGCCTAGCGAGGCTGTTGCCGTCTCGCGTCTGGGTGGCCGAGCGTGGCCGAGCGAGGCCATGGCGTCTCGCGTCTGGGTGGCCGAGTGTGGCTGAGCGAGGCCATGGCGTCTTGGCATCTATGTCGTGTAAATGGGGGCCTCATGGCATTGATCTCATATTTCCCCTTGGTGAGATTTTGAGCATCAACACTTCCCCACCAGTCTAGGAGAGTACCTTTAGGTGCTCTTGTAGACTATTCACCTTGATTCTTATAAATAGGCCTTCATGCAAGGCCTAATATTTACACCTTACTTCCTTAGCTTGGTGGTTCCTAGACCCTTACTCCTTTCAAGAGGTAAGGGGTTCAATCCCCCACCACCTCACTTTTGCCATAGCTTCCTTTATTTTATTTTTTCATCTCATCATCATCATCATTTTTTTTTTTTTTTACATATGAGCTAATTTTTTGGTGTGTCTATTTGGAGACTAACACATCCTTTTTGCCTATTTTTGCAGACATGTATTTTCGACCATTTGGTGTTTTTAGCCCTCGTCCTCCTTTTTTTGGTCTCGACAGCCTCCAATTTCTACATCTTGAGGTATATTCTCTTTTTCCCTGGTTTTTGTTGGGTTCAAATTAGCGTTACTCGGGATGGGGTACCCTGGCCTGAGCTTGTAGTGAGTTTGACCATATGCACGCCCCTCTTTTTTATACCCTGTAGTGGGCCGTCTAGGACGCTTGCATCTAGAGATATTAAGCCTATTTTTTTGTGTTTTGTAGCCATCCCCTTATTTATACGCGAACCCCTTTTCGCTTTCGGGACGAGGTCTCATGGCCAGTGACGGCTCGTCCGACATACTTCCGGGGGCTGAATTTATTGACCTGTCCTCAGACTCAGAGTCCCCTGAGGGCAATCCTCACCAGGACTATGACTCCTTAAAGCAGGCCCGCATCCACCACCTTGAGTACATGGCTGAACTTAGGCGTAAAATTTGGGTAGTGGAGAGCGAAATTGACTTGATGTCGAGAGGAGACGGAGGACCTTCCCCCCCCAAACCTTAGTGACCATGTAGCGAGCCTTAAGGTGACCCTCTTAGAGTTGCAGAGGGGGTTAGAGTTTATGGAGGGACACCTTCCGCTTGAGCCTTCCAGCCCATCTTCGCCTGATGACTGTCAAGGGGCTGCTTCTGCTTCTCCTCAGCCCCTAGTCTCAGTTTTTCCCAGCTTAGCACTTCCGCAGTTGCTCCCTCGATGGAAGACTCTTGCTAGGAAGAAAAATTGGAGGGTCAAGTGTTCTGTCTCTTCCTCACATTTTTCTTTTGATTTTGAAGATATGCCGAGGTTAAGGCGACAGGTATCTACCCAAGAGCAGGACGACGCCCCTTCACTAGCGTCCGAGCTGGTGTCGCGCGTGTCCGACAACAAACTGGTGGACATCGTGAATCATTATCGCGTCTCTCCAGATTATGCTCTATACGCCCCTTTGGAGACATGCCAGGCTGACCGCCCTAGGCTCGACTTCGTGGCCCTCAGTGAGCACATTCTGAAAGTGGGTGGTACCGTTCCGTTACACCCGTTCTTTGTTGCAGTCCTTAACTACTTCGACCTTGCTCCGCTTCAGCTGGCACCCAATGGCTGGCTGACTTTGAGCTGCCTTTTCATTGCATATGTGAAACTGTTGAAGCGCGCCCCTACGGCAACTGAGGTACATTTCCTCTACAACCTTATGCCCCTTCACAATTCAAAAGGCTTTTACTACTTACAAAAAGCCAACAACGGGGCCTCTTTGATAGAGGGTTCGGTGTCTAACCCGGGGGCTTGGAAGCGGGACTTTTTCTTCGTGGAAGGTCCACTCTCTGTCTGTGAGGATTTCCGGTACACTCCCAGTAAGTACTTTGAGCATCACTTCCTCTTTTTTTTTTTTTTTTTTTGTAACTTATGGTTTTGTGCCTTACGCTCACATTGATTATGGCGCGTATTGTGCAGAGCGATTCGCCGAACCCATCGTCGTCGGGTTGGAAGCGAAAGACATGAGAAAGTTCCTCAACGCTGATCCTGCCACAAAAGAGGCAGTGCGCCTTTTCACCGTAAAAAATCTGAACTGCCACAAGCTGTCTCTTGTTTCTGACCCCAAGTTGTTGTGGACCATCTCTGGGTCCACGAAGATGAAGGAGACCTTGGCTGAGCCTTGCCCGGATGACGATGAGGACGATGAGGACGATGAGGGGCCGGAGGAAGCCCCCCTTGACCGCGGGGGATCCCACCAGCTGTCTCCATCTCCTGGGGGGTGCCCTCCATGTGCTTCCTATGATCCGGACATAGCCCCTCACTCACAAGACTAGCAGGACATTCCGGGGTGTTGTATTTTCCCTGACCCTGAGGGCCACGACGCCTTCACTCAGGCTCCTCTCGACCCTGAACCATCGGGGACTTATTACGCTGACCTTGCGGAGCCTCACTCTAATCTACCAGAGCCTCCGTTTTCCACTTTAACCGCGCCCCCTCCTGCTTCGGCAAGCGGGTTGTCTGTCCCCATCCAGCCAGGTGCCCCTAGTACGGATGGGGCACCTTGGGTGACTCGGATGGCAACGTCTTACGGACAGCGATACACTCAGCTTGCCTCGAGCCTCCCTGTATCCGACTTGAATGGTCTTGGGAACGTTGCTCAGACGGACCTTGGGGAGAACCTGAGGCGTACCATGACTTGGGTGAGTTCCTCCACCTCGCGTCGGCCCTATTATGTATAGGTGTTTATGTACATGTCTTTTGCTTTTGTCACTTATTGTTGCTGTTGTTAACTTTTTTGTGTAGGCCTATACGGTGGCTATGCGGTTTGCTGACACGTCTAGTAACATCTCCGCGTCTACTGCTGAGAGGGACTGCCTTACAGCCCGAGTCCAGGAGCTCGAGAAAGAGCTCAATGAAACTAAGGCTAAGTTGTCAAAGGTCCGGACCAGATTTTCCAACTTGTCACTAAAGAGGAAGGAAGTAAAGGCCAAGACCAAGGGGCTAGAGGACAAGGTTACCCGCTTGGAGCGTGAACTCCAGGAGGCCAAGGCCATCGCGGCTGCTTCGCAGCAGAGAGTTGCCCAGTTGGAGGCCGAATTCGAGGCCCTCAGGGCTGAACTTTAGTCGTCACAGGAGAGAAATGCTTCCTTGGAGGCGGAGAAGGCTACCACCAAGCGCAGGTCCATAGACCGTGCCCTATACAACGTGTAGAGGTAGGATCCTAATTTTGATTTCTCTTATTTTGGTGAGCACGCCGTCGCTCGAGCGGCCATGTGTAGTGCCCACGCTAGGAGGCCCTGAAGTAGTTACTTCATAACATTTGCCGGCTAGCCCTCCATGGGTGTATGCTCACTTCCTTTTTTTTTTTGTACTTCGGGCCTTTGTAATATGACTGTCATTACTATTTTTCTAGCGTAACTCTTGTACTATCTTCGAAACTTTCTTTTTCAATGTATAAATACATGTGTTGCTATTTATCTCTTATTCTACTGCATTTGAGGCCCTTTTAAGCCTGTATGATGGGGTTTGGTTGGTTCCCCTCTTTTATTTATCAGGCTGGAGGTCCTTTGGAGCCCATGTGAAAGGGTTCACTGGGACCTCTTTTGGTGCCTCTTGATTACTCTTATAAGGATATTTTGACCCCTTGGGTCCTAACTATCCTTTTATATATTCTTGTGCGCGCTTATTATTTCTTTGCGAGAAGCGTCCTTCTCGTCGTTATTCATAGTGTTGTGGAGGAACAGCAAGGTCGAAGAGGCGACATGGGAACTGGAATCAGATATGCGGGAGCGGCATCCCGAGTTGTTCAGGTAAATTTCGAGGACGAAATTCTCATGAGGAGGGGATAGTTGTAACGACCCAAATTCAGTGTTAAGGCTTAAGGGCCTAGAGTAGTGTGCCTGGAGGGCATGATGGGATTTGGTGTGTGTTTCTATTGAGTTTTATGCATGATTATCATTTAATGCACGTTATATGACTAATTGATTTTTTGAGATGCATGACTATGTGAATTAGTATGCATGTAGACCTGATTGTCTTATAATGAGCATGATTGTAATTTGGCCATGTTAGGGCATATCTGTGATAATTGTACTATGTGAATTGTGCCATGTGAGGTGGTGTTTTTATCAGGATGCACGCATCGAGACGGTCCTAGTGAGCCAATTAGTTTAAAAGTCACAACGGGATGTTGTACCCGGCTCGGGAGGAGCCTAGGGGTACTTCGGGAATCTTATAAGTTGAGTTGAGGATGAGTGGTTAGCTATTGGTAATTGGGTAACCATTTGTAACTGCTGTGAGTAACAAGTTTTAAGATAGAAAGTGGTAGAATTGAAATGAAAGTGTAAAGACTTAAGTACCCTTGAAGGTTTAGCTTAGAAGGATTAGTAAGAAAGGGTAATTTGGTCTTTTGGCAAGGCAAATAGGCAAGTTTCAGCTGGGTATATGGGGTATACGGTTTGGGGCATTTGGGTTCACTTGTGGCTTTGATAAAATTAGAAGAGAAGGAAAAGAAGAGGAGAGAAAGGCTAGGGCAAGAAGAAGAAAGAAGAAGAGGTGTTGAAGGGGGCTGAAGTGGGAAGCTTAGGAGGAGATCAAGGAACTTTTAGGGTGGATTCTACTCTTGAGGTAAGGATCTTATGCATATTTAAGTTTGTTTTCTGTGTTGATTGAGGAATTTAATGCTTGAGATAAGATTTTCATGGGTTTTGGTTTGAGTTGCTGAATTTGAAGATCAAAGGTGTGGATCTTGGGTGTGTTGATGTTTTGGTCTTGATTCTAGTGTTTATAGGGTGTTAGGTTGTTCATTTGATGTTTGGATTTGAGTGTTGGGGTTTAGGTATTGGTTTGGGGTGATTTGGAGAGGTTAAAGCTCGGGAAAAATGCAGGAAAAACCCAGATTTTCTGGGCTGCGAAGGCGTGCCGCGGCACAGACTTTGGGTGCCGCGGCGGGGAGCTTCTGACTGATGGGTGCCGCGGCACAAGGCAAATTTTCAGGATAGTTTTTTTTGGCAATTTTAGGTCTTAGCTCCGGGGGTTCGGGGGATGCCTCCGGGGTGTTGTTTTAAGGTTTTAGAGGTCCCGGGAGTACGGGATTGGTCCCGGGAAGTGGTTTTGGGCTTGGTTAGTATTAAAAGTGTTTTATGTGTGCTGTGACTAGGATTTCGGAGAGGCTCGTGCTAGTGGACCGTGCTCGTGACCGTGGTGCATCGGAAAGCACGGAATACAGGTAAGAAAACCGTAACACCCGAGAATAGGGCATAGGCCCACTGTGTGATTGCAGGGCACGGCCCTAGATTGTATTGTGTGCAAATGTGTAATCCTAGATAAATTATTCTATGTTTGAATGGTTATTTCATAATGTATGATATGTGTGATTGTAATTGAATGAACGGCAAGGCCGAGAGCGGCAAGGGCCGGGTACGGCAGTGGGGCCGGAAGCAACGCTCAGCACATGGGATGCTATAGCGAGGGTGGGACCCAAGGGATACATGAGTTATCCTACGGTAATGACCGAGACCCCAAGCTTTGGTAAGGCCTCTGGGGCGGCATGGCCGTGCTTGTTTAAATCGATGATTTTCCTATTTATCAGTGAATTATGCCAGTGATATTATTATTGCATATGTTATGTGCTATTTGGGTTTTCTTGCTGGGCTTCGGCTCACGGGTGCTCCGTGTGGCAGGTAAAAGCAAGGAGTCAGTCAACCGGCCATGAGTATGGAGAGCGTGGGGGCGACGCGTACATGTTCGGCCTGCCCGACTGCTTTGGTTGGGGGCATTTTGTAAATGGCTGTATTGATCCATTCTTTTGATAGTCAAACCTATTGTAAATCTATTTTTGAGTTTTAAATGTTTTGTAAACCTTATTTTGGGATCCCAGATGTTTTATATTTAACGTTTTCAATGAAGTTAAACATTTTAAAAGAATATAGCCTTAAACTCTGGTTTAGTCACACTTTTGGTTTTAGAAACCACTTTGAGTCAATTAAATGCACGATTTCTGTTTTAAACTCACTTAGTAACGACTCTAAGGAAGTAGGGCGTTACAACTTGGTATCAGAGCGAGCCAAGGTTTATTGGTTCTGGAGATCGACCGAACATGTACGCATGCTGCCATTGAAAAGCTCGACTCAGGGTGGTTTGTTATGGTCGATTGATATATTCATAAATATGTGTTTAATGCTTTGTGTGCCTGCCTAGATTGTTATGAGCATGATGATTGAAATAACATATGCATGATGCCAGGGCAAGGCCCGTTGTATGCTGCATGATATATGTATGTCATTTTGGTCGATTGATCTTGGTTGTTGTTGAGATTGAGAGGTGGAAATTGGACCTAGTTATCATGCCTAATGAGCGGTGTCACTGATTGCAGGCATTTAGTTGTAATGCCTCGCCAATCGTCGAGACTCCGCGACATTCAGGCCGAGGATGATAACCAGGGGCAGGACCCTCCACCTGCTCCTCAGAACTGGCAACAGATTTTAGCGGGGATGGAGGCTAGGTTGAAGAAAACAGAGGAAGAGCTTAGTCAGTTGAGGCAACCAGCTCCTCCACCAGCCACTGTGATACCACCACCGCCTAGCGTGGTACCAGCTCCGGTTCAACCTGTGACTGGGAACAGGTTGGAACCTCTATACGAAAGATCAGAAAACAGCAACCCCATACCTTTGAGGGCGGAGTAGACCCACTGTAAGCTGAGCAGTGGATGGGTACGATGTTTGTGATCCTGGACTTCATGAGGGTTGAAGGAAGGGATAGGGTTGATTGTGCCAGTTACATGCTTAGAAATGATGCACGTATTTGGTGGGAGGTAGTTGGGCAGCGAAGGGATACTGCAACTATGACTTGGGAAGAATTCAAGAGCATTTTTAACGAGAAATACTACAGCGTAGCCGTTCGAGCTGCGAAGGCGGATGAGTTCAACAACCTGACTCAGTGCAGGTTATCCGTCACCGAGTACGCCCTGGTATTCGACAGATTGGCGAAGTTTGCGCCAGAGCTAGTGCCGAATGATGCGGCCAGAAGGGACAGGTTTATACGGGGATTAAATGTAATGATCGCCCGTGACGTGAGTATCACAATGACTCCAGAGTCTACCTATGCACAAGTGGTAGACAAGGCCCTCACTGCTGAGAGGGCTGAGGATCAGATCAGGAAGGATGGCGCTGCTAGGCGTGATACCAGGAGGGTAGCGTCTTCTTCTTCTGGGCCTAGTCGGGGCAGCGGCCCCAGGGAGTAGAAGAGGAGAGTACCAGACTCATTTATTCCTTATGGTTCTGACAGGAGAGTTCGCGGTTCTGTGGGTGGCCACCAGGGCGGAAATGACAGCTGGAGAAGCCTTCCGATGTGTCCTCGATGCAGGCGACGCCATTAGGGCGAGTGCCGGACCAGGGCATGCTTTGTTTGTGGGAGCACCAGTCACTTGAAGAAAGATTGCCCGCAGGCGAAGAAGGAGGAGCCAAGGCAGGGGGACAGCCTAGCTCCTGCTAGGGTTTTCGCCTTGACTCAGACAGAGGCAGAGGCCAGTCCATCAGTGGTCACAGGTCATATTTTTAGCGCTGGATCCTTGTTTACTGCATTGATTGATTCTGGTGCTACGCACTCATTTGTTGCTGCTAGGGTGATTGATCAGCTTTGTAGACCTAGTATTTTGTATGCTAGGGGTTTTCAGACTATATTGCCTACAGGAGAGCTGGTAGTCTCTAGGAGGTGGGTTAGAGCCTTACCAGTAGTGGTAGACGGTAGAGAATTGTTTGTTGACTTGATTGAACTAGAGATGGACGATTTTGATATAATACTAGGGATGGATTGGTTGACGCGGTATGGAGCAACCATTGATTGTAGGCGACGAATGGTGACCTTTGAACCGGAGGGCGAGGCACCCTTTGTGTTCGTGGGAACGGTGGATGGACCGCGGGTGCCTATGATCTCGGCACTAAAGGCTAGAGACCTGATGCAGGAGGGTTGCATAGGATTCCTAGCGAGTATAGTAGATGCCTCCAAGGTGGCGGCAGTGGGACCGAATGAAACCAGAGTTGTCTGCGAGTTTCCAGACTTGTTTCCAGCAGATCTGCCGGGATTGCCGCCACAGCGGGAGATTGAGTTCATCATAGAGTTGGCTCTGGGAGCAGAGCCAGTATCCAAGGCACCCTACAGAATGGCTCCAGCAGAATTAAAGGAATTGAAGATTCAACTGCAGGAACTACTTGATTTGGGGTTTGTCAGCCGAGTTTCTCGCCGTGGGGTGCTCTTGTTTTATTTGTTAAGAAAAAGGATGGATCGCTCAGGATGTGCATCGATTACAGAGAGTTGAATAAGCTGACCATCAAGAACAAGTATCCATTGCCTAGGATCGACGATTTATTTGATCAGCTTCAAGGGAGTATAGTGTTTTCGAAGATTGATCTCCGATCAGGCTACTATCAGTTGAGGATCAAAGAGGAGGACGTACCAAAGACTGCATTTCGGACACGGTATGGGCATTACGAATTTCTGGTTATGTCCTTTGGGTTAACCAATGCCCCAGCGGCGTTTATGGATTTGATGAACAGAATTTTCAAGGATTACCTGGATAAGTTCGTGATTGTATTTATTGATGATATCCTAGTATACTCCCAGTCAGAGACAGAGCATGAGCATCATCTGCGCCTAGTGTTGCAGCGATTAAGAGAACATAAGCTTTATGCTAAGTTTAGCAAATGCGAGTTCTGGTTATCGCAAGTTTCATTTCTAGGCCATATTATTAGTAAGGATGGGTTACTGGTTGACCCAAGCAAGATGGAAGCAGTGAAAGATTGGCCTAGACCCAGCAGTGTTCCTGAAGTTAGAAGTTTCCTTGGATTAGCAGGTTACTACCGGCGATTTGTAGAGGGGTTCTCCA
Organism: Humulus lupulus; assembly: GCF_963169125.1. Classification (NCBI taxonomy): domain Eukaryota; kingdom Viridiplantae; phylum Streptophyta; class Magnoliopsida; order Rosales; family Cannabaceae; genus Humulus; species Humulus lupulus. Next base: position 238,057,709 of record NC_084802.1, on the reverse strand, counting down.
GGATTGCTATTCCATTGACAGAATTGACAAGGAAGAAGACCAAGTATGTGTGGACAGATCGATGTGAGAACAGCTTTAAAGAGTTGAAGCGGCAGTTGATTACTGCACCAGTGCTGAGCCTGCCAACAGATGATGAGAAGTTTGCGGTCTACTGTGACGCTTCTAGACAGGGTCTGGGATGCGTGTTGATGCAGGCTGGGAAGGTGATAGCATACGCATCAAGGCAATTAAAGGAGTACGAGCAGAGGTATCCCACGCATGACCTGGAATTAGCTGCAGTGGTATTCACCCTTAAGGTTTGGAGACACTATCTGTATGGAGAGAGGTGCGAGATATACACTGATCACAAAAGTCTAAAGTATTTCTTTACCCAGAAGGACTTGAACATGCGCCAGAGACGGTGGCTAGAGCTGGTAAAGGATTACGATTGTGATATCCTGTACCATCCTGGGAAGGCTAATGTAGTGGCTGATGCATTGAGCCGGAGGGGCCCAGGACAGCTGTATAGCTCGAGGCAGATATCTGACAGATTAGCTGGAGAGATGACCAGAGCAGGTATAGAGTTAGTGGTTGGTAGGTTAGCCATCCTTACTCTTCAGTCAACGCTCCTCGAGAGGATTAAGGAAGCACAGGGAAGGGACCCCCAGTTAGTGGAACGTAGAGAGAATGTCCTAACTGGAGCAGCTAAGGACTTCTCTATTTCTGAGATGGGTTTGTTGAAGTACAAAGGACGGATTTGTGTTCCGATTGATCCAGTTATTCGGCGAGAGATTCTGGACGAGTCTCATACCACTCCCTACTCTTTACACCTAGGTTCTACGAAGATGTACCATGACCTGAAGGTTTTGTATTGGTGGTCAGGCATGAAGAGGGACGTGGTGGACTATGTGGCTAGATGCTTAACCTGTCAGCAGATTAAGGCGGAACATCAGAGGCCAGCAGGATTATTACAGCCTCTAGGGATTCCCGAGTGGAAATGGGAAGATATTGCCATGGACTTTGTGATTGGATTGCCAAAGACCGTGGGTCAGCATGACTCGGTGTGGGTGATTGTGGACAGGTATACGAAGTCCGCCCACTTCTTACCTATGAAGACGACTTATACTGTGGATTAGTATGCAGAGCTTTATGTAAAGGAGATTGTTCGACTTCATGGGGCTCCGAGGTCGATAGTATCCGACAGAGACCCCACTTTCACTTCCAAGTTTTGGAAGAGTCTACAGAAGGCAATGGGCACACAGCTTCGGTTTAGTACCACATATCATCCTTTGACGGATGGACAGTCTGAGAGGAAAATTCAGATACTGGAGGACATGTTACGAGCTTGTGTGTTGGATTTTGAGGGATCTTGGAGTAGGTATCTCCCTCTGATTGAGTTCTCGTACACCAATAGTTATCAGGCAACGATCGGAGTGGCTCCGTATGAGATGCTGTATTGTAGAAAGTGCAGATCACCGATTCACTGGGATGAGGCAGGTGAGAGAAGGTATTTAGGTCCTGAGATGGTTCAGAGGACCAATGAGGCACTTGAGAAGATTAGAGCTCGTATGCTCGCCTCCCAGAGTCGCCAGAAGAGTTATTCAGATCAGAAACGCAGAAGCGTGGAGTTTCAGGTTGGTGATCATGTATTCCTCAGGGTTTCACCCCTGAGAGGAGTAAAACAATTTGGCGTTCGGGGCAAGCTGAGTCCCAGGTTTGTTGGTCCATTTGAGGTTCTAGAACGAGTTGGGGAGGTGGCTTACAGGTTAGCAATGCCTCCAGCTCTATCAGGGGTTCATGACATGTTTCATGTATCCATGCTCTGGAAGTATATTTCGGACACTACTCATGTGTTGAGCTATGAGAACTTGGAGTTGGATCGAGACTTATCATACGAAGAGAAGCCTGTTCAGATCCTTGATAGGAAGGACAAGGTCTTGAGGAGCAAGACCATCGCCTTGGTTAAAGTGTTGTGGAGGAACAACAAGGTCGAAGAGGCGACATGGGAACTGGAATCAGATATGCGGGAGCGGCATCCCGAGTTGTTCAGGTAAATTTCGAGGACAAAATTCTCATGAGGAGGCGATAGTTGTAACGACCCAAATTCAGTGTTAAGGCTTAAGGGCCTGGAGTAGTGTGCCTGGAGGGCATGATTATCATTTAATGCACGTTGTATGACTAATTGATTATTTGAGATGCATGACTATGTGAATTAGTATGCATGTAGACCTGATTGTCTTATAATGAGCATGATTGTAATTTGGCCATGTTAGGGCATATCTGTGATAATTGTACTATGTGAATTGTGCCATGTGAGGTGGTGTTTTTATCAGGATGCACGCATCGAGACGGTCCTAGTGAGCCAATTAGTTTAAAAGTCACAACGGGATGTTGTACCCGGCTCGGGAGGAGCCTAGGGGTACTTCGGGAATCTTATAAGTTGAGTTGAGGATGAGTGGTTAGCTATTGGTAATTGGGTAACCATTTGTAACTGCTGTGAGTAACAAGTTTTAAGATAGAAAGTGGTAGAATTGAAATGAAAGTGTAAAGACTTAAGTACCCTTGAAGGTTTAGCTTAGAAGGATTAGTAAGAAGGGGTAATTTGGTCTTTTGGCAAGGCAAATAGGCAAGTTTCAGCTGGGTATATGGGGTATACGGTTTGGGGCATTTGGGTTCACTTGTGGCTTTGATAAAATTAGAAGAGAAGGAAAAGAAGAGGAGAGAAAGGCTAGGGCAAGAAGAAGAAAGAAGAAGAGGTGTTGAAGGGGGCTGAAGTGGGAAGCTTAGGAGGAGATCAAGGAACTTTTAGGGTGGATTCTACTCTTGAGGTAAGGATCTTATGCATATTTAAGTTTGTTTTCTGTGTTGATTGAGGAATTTAATGCTTGAGATAAGATTTTCATGGGTTTTGGTTTGAGTTGCTGAATTTGAAGATCAAAGGTGTGGATCTTGGGTGTGTTGATGTTTTGGTCTTGATTCTAGTGTTTATAGGGTGTTAGGTTGTTCATTTGATGTTTGGATTTGAGTGTTGGGGTTTAGGTATTGGTTTGGGGTGATTTGGAGAGGTTAAAGCTCGGGAAAAATGCAGGAAAAACCCAGATTTTCTGGGCTGCGAAGGCGTGCCGCGGCACAGACTTTGGGTGCCGCGGCGGGGAGCTTCTGACTGATGGGTGCCGCGGCACAAGGCAAATTTTCAGGATAGTTTTTTTTGGCAATTTTAGGTCTTAGCTCCGGGGGTTCGGGGGATGCCTCCGGGGTGTTGTTTTAAGGTTTTAGAGGTCCCGGGAGTACGGGATTGGTCCCGGGAAGTGGTTTTGGGCTTGGTTAGTATTAAAAGTGTTTTATGTGTGCTGTGACTAGGATTTCGGAGAGGCTCGTGCTAGTGGACCGTGCTCGTGACCGTGGTGCATCGGAAAGCACGGAATACAGGTAAGAAAACCGTAACACCCGAGAATAGGGCATAGGCCCACTGTGTGATTGCAGGGCACGGCCCTAGATTGTATTGTGTGCAAATGTGTAATCCTAGATAAATTATTGTATGTTTGAATGGTTATTTCATAATGTATGATATGTGTGATTGTAATTGAATGAACGGCAAGGCCGAGAGCGGCAAGGGCCGGGTACGGCAGTGGGGCCGGAAGCAACGCTCAGCACATGGGATGCTATAGCGAGGGTGGGACCCAAGGGATACATGAGTTATCCTACGGTAATGACCGAGACCCCAAGCTTTGGTAAGGCCTCTGGGGCGGCATGGCCGTGCTTGTTTAAATCGATGATTTTCCTATTTATCAGTGAATTATGCCAGTGATATTATTATTGCATATGTTATGTGCTATTTGGGTTTTCTTGCTGGGCTTCGGCTCACGGGTGCTCCGTGTGGCAGGTAAAAGCAAGGAGTCAGTCAACCGGCCATGAGTATGGAGAGCGTGGGGGCGACGCGTACATGTTCGGCCTGCCCGACTGCTTTGGTTGGGGGCATTTTGTAAATGGTTGTATTGATCCATTCTTTTGATAGTCAAACCTGTTGTAAATCTATTTTTGAGTTTTAAATGTTTTGTAAACCTTATTTTGGGATCCCAGATGTTTTATATTTAACGTTTTCAATGAAGTTAAACATTTTAAAAGAATATAGCCTTAAACTCTGGTTTAGTCACACTTTTGGTTTTAGAAACCACTTTGAGTCAATTAAATGCACGATTTCTGTTTTAAACTCACTTAGTAACGGCTTAAAGGAAGTAGGGAGTTACACCTATGGCCTTCCTTGGTGTTCACAAGGGTAGCTAATCCTTGTGATCCCAGGGGATGCCTTGTAAGGACTTCGTTTAAGGCCCTGGTATAGGGGGTCCCTCTGGGATCCCCCATCAAAGGGTCCTTTTTTAAGGTCACTTCCTCCTGATGGACGGCCCTTTTTAGGATCCTCCTAGTGCATAGGGTCCTTTTCAGGGTCCTCCTAACAGGGGGTCGTTTCTAGGGTCCTCTTGGTAGAGGGTCCCTTTTAGGGGCCTCCTTTTTAGGAGGGCAAGGTGTCCTTTTTAGGATCCTCCGTTAGAGGGCCCTTTTTTAGGTTCCCCTTGCTAGCCGCATGTTGTTGCCTCCTGTCCTACTTCCTCCTGATGGAGGGCCCTTTTTAGGATCATCCTAGTGCATAGGGTCCTCTTGACAGGGGGTCGTTTTTAGGGTCCTCTTGGTAGAGGGTCCCTTTTAGGGGCCTCCTTTTTAGGAGGGCGAGGGGTCCTTTTTAGGATCCTCCGTTAGAGGGCCCTTTTTAGGTTCCCCTCGCTAGCCGCATGTTATTGCCTCCTGTCCTGCCCCCCAAGTGTTTGGTGAAATTTATTTCGGCAGGCACTTTGGCTGATGCCCGCGTAGCGAAGAAAAATAACACATGAAGTTGCAAACAGTTTCATTCATAACATGCGGTTTACAGCCGACTTTGTAAATAAAAAGGGGGTTACATCTAACTAGGAGGTTACCTAGGTAGCCTCTTTGATTCTTACTTGCTTAAGCTAAAATAACGAAGAACAAACTAAACATAGGTTCTTTTGGCACTGAGAGCCGAAGCCTTGCTGGTAGCACTTCTCGAGAGGCTCCGTAACCCGTGGGTCCAATCTTGTGTGGATCTAACTTGTGTGGGTCGCTCCTTCATACACAGCCGTTGTCATTGGCATAGATGGTTTGGTGGCTGCGCGGAGGGACATGTTATAGCATTCCCTCGCTTCCTTCTGCTCCCCTTTCACGCGTGCTACTCCCCCAGGGGTAGGGAATTTCATAGCTAGGTGATACACAGAAGTTATCACCTTCAATTCTCTCAGAGAGGGTCTCCCTAATACCGCATTGAAGGCTGAGGTGCAATCTACAACGACAAAGTTAGCCATTACAGTGGTTTGCCTGGGTTGCTCCCCCATGGTGAGGGCTAATTTGATTGTCCCCAGAGGTTGCATCGAATCTCCCGTAAACCCATACAAAGTCGTAGTGTAAGGCTTTAGGTGACGGAGGCTCAATCCCATCTTTTCCAGCGCCTGTCGATACAAGATGTCCACAGAGCTCCCGTTATTCACCATGACCCGATGTACCCTCATGTTAGCAAGCTGGGCAGTTAGCACCAGGGGGTCATTATGGGGGAAATGCTCCCCCTGCGCATCTTCTTCAGTGAAAGTTATTGAGTCATTCTTGCCCTTGAAGCTCTTCGGGGGGCGTTGCTCCAAACTTAAAATGCAATGTGGTGGACTTCGTCGGGCCTCCTTGGCATACCTGTCTCGCCCTTTCCTAGAATCGCCTCAGAATCCTGGTCCTCCAAAGATGGTCCTGACCTCTCCTTGCACTTTCGGGGCCACCTCACGTGCCCGCGATGGGGACACTCCTCCTTCTGGCCTCTGGTTATACTTGCGCACACACCTGCCCATATGTCTCCTGCGGATGAGTTCCTCAATTTCTTCCTTCAAATGGATACACTCTGCCATGGTGTGACTGGTATCCTTGTGGTACTGGCAGTATCTACTAGGATCCATTTTGGACCGGTCCTTTCTCATTGGTGGGGGCCTTTTGAAAGGAACTCGATCTTCGTTGGTGAGGTAAATGTGCTCCCTGGTATCTATGAGGTTTGTGTAGTTAGTATAAGCCGCTTGCCTATGATCATTCCCCTGTTTGGTTTTCCTCTGCTGGTCATCTCTTGATCCATCGTACGCCCTTCTCTTCTTTGTTACATTCGACCTGTCGTTAGCTGGGGGCTTCGTGTGGGGCTCCTCCTTTCCTGCCTTTAGGTTTGCGTGGCCATCCTCCACACGAATATACTTCTGCGCTCTCTCGTAGAAGTCATCTAAGTCGGTTACTTCCCTCTTCAACATGTTGTCCCACAGCTTGCTTCTTGGGAGCACTCCGGCTATAATGGCCATTTTTAACTCTCGGCGGGTTAGGCTCCCCACTTTCGGGGCCCCCATATTGAACCGGTGAATGCAGCTCTTCAGGATCTCATTCTCCTCTTGCTTCACGTTGGCTAGGCTGGTACCTGGCATCGTGTAGTCCCGCACGGCATGATGCTGTTGGAGGAGTTCGTCAGAAAACTGCTGCCAGAACCTGATGGACCCCGGCCTTAACCTTTTGAACCATTTGTAGGCGGGTCCTTTCAAGGTGACGACGAAGCAGTGGCACATGGCTCCACTTCCAATCCCTCTCAGTTTCATCAGGTCGTTATACGCATCCAAGTGGTACTTTGGATCCATGTTTCCTTCGTAGGGGGTCATATTAGGTTCCTTAAAGTTGGCAGGGAGCTGGATGGCCTGAATCTCTCTCACAAAGGGCGACTCGTGGTCGAATTCTTCCTCAAAAACCTGGCCGCCTGATGCGGTGATGATCTTGCTTCGCAGGCTCCTCATTTCCGTGTCCAGGTCCTGCCTCCTCTTGCTTAGGGAGTCCCTCAAAGCAGACGGGCTAAGATCCGCCTTTCCCTTGTCCTCTCGAGGGGCCATGGGGGGCGTGGTCCCTTTGCCCGCCCTCTTTTTATTGAGCTCCTCCCTTAAATCCGAGGCTGCTCTTTTAGAGGTTACCTCGCCCTCATTGCGAGGGGCAGCGTTGGTCCTTGGTGCTGGTTTCTGGGCCTGCTTCAGTGGTTCAGGGTGTTCGCGTCGCTTCGCTCGGGGGGTGTTACTGGTAGAGTGCCGCGTCCTCCCATCATCTACTGGTACGGTGGTCTCCAACCCCTCCTGAACTTTCTCCTTCCCCTTAGGCAAGATCATGCTTGACTTACCCTGCAACAGGCCCTTCAGCACCTCTTGCATGTTTTCTAGGGTGGTCTCCAACCTTTGGTTCTTACGGTGGAGCTCACATATTTCTTCTTCATAGAATCGAGATTTAGAACTCGAGCTCACGGAATGGACCCGGGGATGCTTATCATGCCTACAGGTAGAGGGGCCCGGGTCTCGCCGGCCGAAGTTCGGTACTTGTGGTGACTTAGGGAGAGGGAACTCCTTAGCATTTTTCGGTGGTGCTACTGGAGGACTCCCTCCAGGTGGAGCGGCTAGTGACGAGGCCTCTCTATCACCGTCATGAACCTCAGGGTCCCTTGGGGGCTCTACGTCTCTGGGTAGAGGAGCGTCCTTGTAACGACCCAAATTTGCTAATAAGGCTTAAGGGCCTTGATTAGCGTGCCAGGAGGGCATGATGGGAATTATGTGTGATTTTTTTGAATTAAACGCATGATTATGATTTAAAGCATGTTATATGACTATTTGTTTATCTGAGATGCATGACCATGTATATTAGTATGCATGTAGGCCCGGATCGTGTTAGAAGGGCATAACTGTAATTTTGGCCTTGTTGGGCATATCTGCATTGATATGTGATAATTGTATTCCGTGATTTGTACCACGTGAGTGTTGTGTTATTGTTGTGATGCACGTGCCGAGACGGTCCTAGAGAGCTAGTTAACTTAAGAGTCACAACGGGATTCCGTACCCGGCTCGGGAGGAGCCTAGGGGTACCTCGGGAATTTTATGGTCAAGTTGAGATTTAGCGGGTAATGGTTATTGGAGATTTAGTAACCTGGGTAACCATTAGTTACTGCTGAGAGTAACAAGTTTTAGAAAGAAAATGGTAGAAATGAAATAGAAGAGTAATGACTTAAGTGCCCTTGAAGGTTTAGTTTGGAAAGGTTAATAGGAAGGGGTAATTTGGTCTTTTGGCAAGGGGATTATGAAAATTTCAGCTGTGATCTAAGGGGGGTACGGTTTGGGCATTTGGGGTCACTTGTGGCATTGATAGAAATTGAAGAGAAGAAAGAGGGGGAGAAAGAAGAGCTAGGGCAAGTGAAAAGAGAAGAAGAAGAAGGTGAAGGGCTGAAGTGGGAGCTTGGGAGGAGGATCAAGGGAGCTTTTAAGTGGATTCTCCATTTGAGGTAAGGATCTTGTGCACATCTAAGTTTTGATTTCTGTTTTGATTTGTAAAATCTAGAGCTTGAGTTAGTGTGTTTGAGTTTTTTGGTTTGAGTTGCTGAAAATAGGAATCAAAGGGGGATTGTTGGATATGTTTGTGTGTTGAGCTTGAATCTAGAGTTTATGAGTTGTTGGGTGGTTCATTTGAGGTTTTAAATTGATTTTGGGGTTTGGGTATTGGTTTGGTGTGATTTGGAAGGTTTAAGTTCGGGAAAAACGCAAGAGAAAACCCAGATTTTCTGGGTTCGCGTATGAGCGCCGCGACCCTGTTCTTGGGCGCCGCGGCGCGAGGTTGCATCAGGAGAGGGGCATCTCGCTGGGCGCCGCGGCCCTTGAGGGGAGTGCCGCAGCGCTAGGCCATTTTCAGGGGTTGGAAATTTGCATTTTTCAGCTTTTGCTCCGGGGGTTCGGGGGATGTTTCCGATGAATTGTTTTAGGGATTTGGGAGTCCCGAGAGTGCGAGGTTGGTCCCGGGAAGTGGTTTTGGGTTGATTAGTAATGAGGGATGTTTCTTGTGTGTTGTGACTAGGTTGTTAGTGAGGCTCGTGCTTGAGGACCGTGCTCGTGGCTTTAGTGCATCAGGAGGCTCGGAATGCAGGTAAGAAAACTATAACACCCGAGGTTAGGGCATGGCCCCAGATTGTATTATGTGCAAATGTTTAAACCTTAAATGAATCATGATGTGTGTGAATGATTATTTCGAATGTACTATATGTGTGATTATGATGAAATGAGCGGCAAGGGCCGAGTACGGCGTAAGCCAGGGCGGCCGTGGGCCGAGTACGGCGTAAGCCGGGGCGGCCGTGGGCCGAGTACGGCGTAAGCCGGGGCGGCCGTGGGCCGAGTACGGCGTAAGCCGGGGCGGCCGTGGGCCGAGTACGGCGTAAGCCGGGGCGGCCGTGGGCCGAGTACGGCGTAAGCCGGGGCGGCCGTGGGCCGAAAGTAACACCTAGCACATGGGATGCTATAGTCAGGGCGGGGCCCGGTGGATACATGTATTATGCTATATTCAGGGTGGGACCCAAGGGATACATGAGTTATCCTCGCGGTGAGAACCGATACCCCAGGGCTTTGGTAAGGCCTCTGGGGCGGCATGGCCGTGTTTTCTTAGTCTATTGGTTGACTTGTTTATATGTGGATTATCTGTTATGATAAATTGTATAAATGCATATGTTATGTCCTGCATGAGTTTTCTTGCTGGGCTTCGGCTCACGGGTGCTCTGTGTTGCAGGTAAGGGCAATGACTGAGTCAACCAACCATGAGTACGGAGAGCGTGAAGCGACGTGTACATGTTTGGCCTGCCCGACTGCTTTGGTTGGGGGTTTATTCGAAAATGGCTGTAATAATCTATAATTTTATAATTTCTCAACTGTAACCTTATTTCAAGATGTAATTAGTTTTCAAACCTTATTTTGGGATCCCAACTGTTTAATAATAGAATTTTTGATGAAACGACGCATTTTCAAAGATTACAGCCTTAACTTTTAATTAGTCACACTTTTGTTTTAAAAACCTCGGTTAGCGAGTTCATTTCACACTGTTTTGTCTTAAAAACTCACTTAGTAACGGCTCTAAGGAAGTAGGGCGTTACAGTCCTTCATGGAGGCCTTTAGCTGGACTCCGTTCAGGTGGACCTCTGCTTCTCGTGGCTCCCTGAGTCGCTTTGAACGTCTTGGCATTTCCTCTTGCCGGAAAAAATGGTGGAACAGTAGCTTGAAACTAACTTTCCCACAGACGGCGCCAAACTGTTGACGGTGAGAACTCGTTAACTAAGTTGAGTTGGAAAAAATTATCAAGCTAAGATAGTCAATAAAAAAGCTGTAGAAATTTAGGTAATAACTCAAGAACAATGACAGAACAACAATGGAGAAATCAATCTTTCATTCACTCTCAAGCACTTGCTCCAGTAAATTTTCCAACCCTCTTTCAGGTGGGGCTAGAGTTCATTTTATAGTAAGCTCTAATGGCCCTGGGTACATGGTGGTCCAGGAGACCAAGTGGTACATAAGTACTCTGTTAGGAGAGTGGCTTCAGAGGTTGTGGTCGTACATCCATTACAGGGGCAGGCGTCAGGAGGATGCCTCCACTACTTATCCGTACCCATGTCTGAAGAGTGGTAACAGGCATAGTGGCGCAGGTGGTAGTGGTGTCGACTCTGACTCCTGGCCGTAGACGTACGGGCCACATCTCTTATTCCAGCACTCCTACTACCCCACTGGTACGGTGACCGTACTCGACATACAGGGTCTTAGCGGCCGTACCCAGTACAAGATCGTACAAGTACGTTCCATTCAACTCATACCCGGGCCCCTAAGCATTGGGGTCCCAAGATATAGGGAACGAGACACTTATCGTGCGTAACGGGGGTGGCGCGAGGCGAGGTTCTCGGGTCCTTGACGTGAGATGCCTAAAGCACCCCGAGGCCACCTACGAGCATGGGTAACAGGCATGTGACCCCGCCAGAAGTCTAAGGGTACGAGGCGAGATGCCTCCCTCACGACCCCCTTGGTGGCATGGCTCTCACGACGCTCACGAGCCCCCTTCGCGAGGCCTCCTGCGCATGGCCCATCCGTGTGGCCATCTGATGGTGCGGCTGAGCGAGATGGCTGGAGGTTCGTGGTCGCGGCTGGGTGTGGCCGAGCGAGGAAAATGGTGTCCGCGCCTGGGTGGCCGAGCGAGGCCGAAGGCGTCCGCGCCTGGGTGGCCGAGCGAGACCTAGTGAGGCCGAAGGCGTCAGCACCTGGGTGGCCGAGCGAGGCCGTTGACGTCTCGCGTCTGGGTGGCCGAGCGAGGCCATGGCGTCAGCGCCTGGGTGGCCAAGCGAGGCCGAAGGCGTCAGCACCTGGGTGGCCGAGCGAGGCCATGGCGTCTCGCGTCTGGGTGGCCGAGCGAGGCCTAGCGAGGCTGTTGACGTTCTGCACCTGGGTGGCCGAGCGAGGCCATGGAGTCTCGCGTCTGGTTGGCTGAGCGAGGCCATGGCGTCTTGGCATCTATGTCGTGTAAATGGGGGCCTCATGGCATTGATCTCATATTTCCCCTTGGTGAGATTTTGAGCATCAACAATAACCATGCATGGGTTTTACTAAATCTATTTGTCCTTTGATATTATTTACTTTCCTATTGGGCTTTATAAGCTCACCCCATATTTTTCCCCTTTCAGGAACTCAGCTTGATGCGAAAGTGTGTTGAGGAGATTCGTTAATGGAGAACGAAGTGTTTAGCTTAGTCTTATTTGTAGTAGTTAGTCATATTCTTTAAATAACTGTTTATGTACTTTGTATGGAACCTTTTGGTATGTATATCTTAATTAGCTATGTAGTAGTTATGAATGAGGAATGATCGATGCTATGTATTATTTTGATGCTTTATGACTTATTAAATCTAACTGTTTGGTGATTACATAACTGGTGCTTAAGTAATGGCATGGTAGATCTAAAATTACTTAAGTCTAGGGTTTATGCAAGTTTGTAATTTTCAATGTTTTTTAATATTATGAATTAAAGTAAAGTTTATTACTTTGTTAGTTGCAAGGACTCAAGGTAAGGAAGTTATTTAGTCCTCTTTGTTACATGTTGTGTGATGGATTATGTTATGTGTTAATGATTTGCAGGCACAAGTAATTTAGTTAGATGAGTATTTGGCAGACGTGCCTCAGAATTTGACCAAAGTGGTCCTAGGAGGATGTTTTCCTCATGGAACTTCTATGCCTTATTTACTTGGTGCCTTATGAATGAGAGTATGGATGTTAAAGTATTTATTGTGATGCTTATACTATCATTTGAAAGATGTTATATTGTGACTAATTAATAGGTCATGAGATTGTTTGAATGGAAGTGCATGATTCATTGAAGTTTAGTATATGCTTATGATTTTATCTTCAAAGATTTAACTATAAGGATAAAGACATATATTGTTATGAAATTTTTGTAAGTTTCTTGGTTATATCTATGGTAATTATTTTCCTGATCTTATGCTAGTTTTGATCTATGTCTTGACTGTTGTTATCCCGAAAATTTGAAAACGATGACGTGGCAATAGAAATGACAAATGGTAAGGAATGGTTGGGAGATATGGCTTAGGAGTGACCCGGTAGACCAGTGAAGAATGTTGACTGGTCAGTCAAGTGTGATGACCGACCAGGCATGAACTTGTCCGACCAGTCACATGTTTGTCTACCCAGGCATGACCTTATCCGACCAGTCACATGTTTGTCTGCCCAGGCATGACCTTGGTCGACCAGGCATGGCCTTGGACGACAAATCATGACCATGTTCGACCAGCCAAGTGCATGTCTGCCCAGGCAAGTGCATGTCTGCCCAGCCAAGTGCATGTCTGCCCAGTCAAGTGCATGTCTGCCCAGTGAAGGTTTGGGCGACCAGCCTGAATGTGATATGGATCGACTAGATAGAGCAGGGCTACGTGAAAAATCCTAGAAATGGCTTCAACAAGAATAGGTCTTGGCTTGCGCGGAAATATCTCAGTTTATCCCATGAATATAGTGTATTGTTATATTTTGAATATTATTGTAAATTAAATATAATGAGAATAACAAAATATCCCGATTATGAGGGACATCATCTGTACGATCCTGAGCCTATAAATACAAGGCTTACGACATCATAAAGGGAACTTTTGGACTTTTGATTCAAATTCTAATTTTCTAGAGAGAGAGTACTTGTATTTGAGAGAATTCTTGTATTCTTGTAATCTGCACTGAAGAAACTCAGTTGACTCAGGTTCATCTGATCTTGAGTGTAGATCTATAATCACAACTGTAAGTGGATTAGGCTATTACCAACACATTGGGGCTGAACCACTATAAAAATCGTCTGTGTTGTTTATTTCTCTTGAAGGTTTTTGTGGTTTTTGACGTCTACACGTTGTTGGCCAAAAATGCGGTCAAAATTTTGGTGCTTTCATTGAGAGCCTGAAGAGAAAGACAGACGATCCCTGAAGTATTATGGCGCCTAAGAACACCAATGCGGCCTCCAAGAAGACAGGTTCTTCTAAAGAGCCTGCCAGATCAGAAGGTCCTGGCCCTCAAGACTGTGAGACTGAACCTAGAGTCGTGCTCGAGGACGTGACTCCAGAAGTTGAAGAACTCCAAGAAGTCATGGGGCCTTCCAAGAGGAAATGGCACAATTCAACGCCAGACAGGAGGTGTTCGCTGAAGAAATGGCTAGGCAGAAGGCTGCATTCGAGCAGCAAAGACGGGAGATGGACGCTAGGAGTGAGGAGATCTGGCAAAAGCAGGAGGAGGCTGATAGGCGACATCCCGAGGCTGTACTCACTCTGGAGGCAGCTGCGCAGCTGACCCAAGCCAATGCCTAAGCTGCAACACGAGGAGCAGCCACCCTAGGACCAAGGACCACAGAAGCTGGTCATAAGAACATTGATAGACCCCATTCTCGAGGGCCAAACAGGAGTGGTAGTAACCCACCTGGTCGGGAAGAAGATGGGGTCCGGTCGGGCACTGCCTCAACCCAAAGGGGGAACTCCAGAACCCCCTCAAGGAGCCACCGATTAGATACTTCTAGATCAGGAAGTCATAAATCAGGTATCAAGAAAACTCCACCTGAGCAGGAGCACAATAGAGCTCCTCGAGGTAAAGAAACTTCTCACTTCAAAGATGGGCATGGTCGTGATGAAGCTGATAGTCATCACACTGACCAGTCGAAGGAGAAGAATGATAACAACCATCGAGGAGGAAAAGATCGCCCATCGCAAACAGGAAGGCCACCACTGCATCCCAACCAGCGCAGTGGCAAGGAGCATGTCACACACGGCAAGCCCTCCGAAAAGACTCGGAGTACAGTGTTCGATCGGTTTGGGAGGCATACCTCCCAGAAGGATTTAAGAGACAACATTACTGATAGGAGAAGGACCTTCCCAGTCGAAGGGCGAGATCCAATCCGACCTACCAGTCAAGTAGAAATACTTGATGACAGTCTGCCGGATAGGAGCGCTTGACCAGGCGGTCCCGAAAATGAGTCCCAAGCAGTGGCCCCAGGGATCCAAGCCCAGCTTGATGCTCTGGCAGCAGTAGTTCAGGGTTTTTCGAAACGACCCTCTACGGTCGATCCAGTATACCATAGGAATGGCAGCCCGTTCTGTGCTCGAATTAAAGCAGCCCAGCCACTAGCGAAGTACAAAGCACTGGTACTGCCAGTTTATATAGAAAAGGCAGATCCGATAAGGCATGTGGGGAAATTCGAAGATCAGACGGAGCTGCTCGGAGTGAGTGATGACTATCGGTGCAGAGTCTTCCCTACAACATTGTCCGATACTGCCCAGGAGTGGTATTGGAGGTTTAAGCCAAAATCCATCACTTCTTGGGAAAGTTTCAGAAATGAGTTTTGCAGGCAGTTTAGTGCTGCTCGGACCCCTCCAGTTTATGCCAATCACTTGGTGGATATTAAACAAGGGAAGGACGAGTCTTTCAAGAATTACATACAAAGGTTCATGAGAGAAGCTAACCGAGCTACTACAGTTGGAGATGAGGGGAAGATGGTGGCAATTTCTTCTGGCATAATCTATCGGAGTCCTTTGTGGGACAGCATTCATCGCAACCCAATTTCAACATTACAACAGTTTCTTGACCGGGCGGATAAATATATGAAATTGGACGACGCGATTGAGAAAGGAGAGAAAGGTCTAAACAATCCGGGCGGATCGACTGATCTCCCCAAGAACGGAGAAAATGGTCAAAATGGCGGAAAGAAATGTGGGAATAACGAGTCTGAACGCCATGATGAAAAGAAAGCTAAGTCGAATTCGAACGATAAGCCAACCAAGTATGAGCCCTGATTCACAAACTACACAACTCTTTCTGCAAGCCGGGCAGAAATCTATTTCGCTAATCATCAGGAAGTTCCCTATAAGAAACCCCCACCGATGAGGAATGAGACATCTAAGAGGGACATGAAATTTTTTTTTCGGTTCCATGGAGATTATGGCCATGACACAAACGAATGCAATCACCTCAAAGATGAAATAGAATTTCTTCTCCGGTCGGGCAAGTTGAGGAAGTACCAGGCAGAGACACCCCAAGGAGAAGGAGGCATCAGCAATCCTGGTTTCAAACGACAAAGATCTCCACCCTTGCAGCCCGGACCTGTGGAATTTACCTTAGACACTATATGTGGAGGTCCACACTTGGCTGAGGAAAGCAACGAAGCAAGGGAGAAGCATACTGGGCAGGAGTGCTAGGATCAAGAGCCACTGGAGCGGTGAGCGTCTATGAATATATTATTTCTAAATACCACTTTCAGAGTGGTAGTTTAATTTCAAGTTGTTTAACTTGTTATTTAAATTTGGTTTATGAGCTGGTTATTTTGCTGACCAGCCATCTATTTTTGAACAATTTTTGTTGTTTAAGACTCGTTATTAGACACGTTTTGTCCTTTTGAATTTATGAGTAATAAAAGAGACTACGCGCAGCGTGGTCGATTCTTGCTACAAATGTGCATGTGTGTTAATTATCCAAACAATGTTCAACTGGTCGGTAAAATCAGACAGTGTTCAACTGGTCGATACATTCAAGCAGTGTTCAACTGCTCAAATATTTTCCATATATTCGATGTGTTTCACGAGTGATGAACTGCTCGAACAGATTCGGTCAAGTAGCAAGTGACTAAGGATCTCTCAACCCTCAATCACTTGGGGGGCACATAGGGTATATCAGTATATAATTTAACACAGGCAATAAGAGCACGAGTTAAGATATCTGTTTTTAGGCTGACTTGTAAATTTTCGAAGTCCAAAAAGGCCATTAAGCTAACTTGTTTTACAAAGCTTAAGTAACTTGGAATTTTTTAAAATTTTAAGTTAGAAGCAGATATTCGTATGACAATAAACATTATGCTCATAAAATGTTAGAGTAATAAGAGTGTGAGAAAGTATACATAGTATGGACTTATGAAATGTCTAGAATTTCTAAGTTAGAAAACAAAGTACTCATGCGAAAATATAAGGCATACATCAGAGTGACATTGCTATTCACAAAAAACTTATAATGTTTTAAGTCTAAAAAGACTTAGAATGTTTCAAGTTAGCCAAGAAAAGTAAAGTATAAATGCCAACAGCTCGGCCATACGAGCAAGAGTACATAACAAAATACAAAACAAAAATCTACTAGAGAGCTGGTTGGATGACAACTTGTCTGGTTGGCTGCGAGATCACTGGTCGGCTCTGGTAGGTTGATCAACCCCTTCCTCAGCATCAGCTGCTCCTTCCGGTAGGAATGACAACGTGGGGGAAACAGATGTAGTGCCGGCAGGATTAGCTGCTTCCTCAGCAGCCTTTGCCTCACATTTCGCAAGCTCCTCCGCCTTGACCTCCTCTGTGAGAAAGTCGAGGTTGAGAGGCTTGTTCTGCTTCCACACCTAGTAAAATCAGTTGAAGTAGATGTCCTCATAGCGAGCAAGATTGGCTTATTTCTCTCGCTTTAGCTCCTCGGTCTCACGAGTCAATTCCTCGTTCTCGTGAGTCAGTTTCTCTAGTCGATCAGTCAATGACTTGTTGGTTTGGGCTAGTTTGTCGTTCCCATCAGCCAACCCCCTAAGAGACTCATCTCGCTCAGCCACTGTCTTCTCTGACCGCTCCAACTTGGATTTAAGATCCTTTTCTAAAGAAGTCAGAGTATCCACCTTAGCTTGGGCCTCCACTAGTTGATCATTTAAGACCTTGATCAAATCCTTGTAGTATACTGCTCGGTGCTGAGCAAGACTGATGGTGATGAGCGTCTGCATGAAAACCAAGAGGTTACTACAAGTATAAATATAAATAACAAATTATCTTGTGATAGAATACTTACATTCGCCAACTGAGCAAGCCCTCTTTGTAAGATGACATCAACGCTAAGTCGAGGAAATGATTCAAAGCTTTGAATCGTTGAAGCGTCATGAAGAGTCTGATCAACCACTTCCTTCCCAATAGTACCAGCAGTGCGAAGTGCCTCACTCAAGCCAGTCGGGCGAGTGGGGGTTAGGCTCGCAGAGGGAGGAAGCGAGGAAGGGGTCAGTTGCGGGATTGCAATCGACCCCTCGGGTTGTCTCCATTGGCTGGGCGGAGTGGTCCTTTGGACTTTTCTCGGAGGGGTGGAGCCACTTCCTTCCCCGGATTTCCTCTTTGGGGCAGGAGGGGCGTTGAAATGCCTAAACATCTCTGAATCTGCAAAAGAGAGAGCACAAGATTTGTTAGTAAATATATATATAAAGCAATATGTGAATAAGTATATTACTACTACTAGACAGTTCTATAAATCCCATATAACCAAGTTATCAAACATCTCATTGTGACTACTAGACCTGAGTTGAGGATCTGGTCGAGGAAGTCATCCTCGTCGTTGGATGATGAGCTTAAGTCTCTCTCAGGCTGGATGGCCTTCCCTTTCCCAGGCTGTATGGGAATAGTAGGTCTGTGCTGGTCCTCTAGCTAGGGCTCCCTATTGATGAGATTACTTGGTCTACGGGAGTGAGGAGACGGTCCAGGAGAAAACTAATCGGTCACTACCTCAGTGCCGGCGTTGGACTGATCAGTTGCATGATTTTCCTCAGTTGTGCTCTCCACTGTGATGTTCTGGTTAGTTGGTAGCAGGCCCACCAGCTAAAGATTATCTACAGTAACCAAGTTTTTCACATCCTTCTCCTCGATGCACATATTGGCCAACTCCTCTGCTCGGTCAAACATGTCTTTCGTGGACAAGGGTTGCTGGAATGAACCCGCATGCGTAAAAGCCAGGTTGTTGGCTTTGATGTTCGGCGTGAGAAAATACTATGTATAGTATTTCCCATGATTCGACTTGTGAGCAATGCCATAAAGGTATATAACCCCTTTATGCCTATGAAAGAGGTTGAAAAAACCTGTGTTTTTATGGCTCGGGTTGGTTCTGAAGTCGAATAGGTAGTATATTTCATGAGGGGTAGGCTCATCCCAGCCTTGCAAGAAGTAAAGAATGAACAGGGCAGACAACGCCTGAATCCCGTTAGGAGCTATTTGGAAGGGAGAAACGTTGAAATAATCCGCTACTGACCGGAAGAAGGGGTGTAGCGGGATAGTAGCTCCTGCGTATATATGGTTCCTAGACCAGGCACAGTAAGGTCCGCCAGGCCTGTTAGCCCTCTGATGGGGGCGTGGACATATCACATTCACCCCTCTCAAGCCCAAGGCCTGGATGTGTTTGTCAAACATCCCAGGGTTGAGTTTCGTAGGCTTTGTGGTAAACCAAGAAGGTGTTTCTTCTCCTTCCTTCCTTGGTTTTTGGACAGCTAAATGCTGGATCTCGGTAGCAAATTTCTGGGTAATTTTTCTCCGAGGCTTATTTGGTTTTGGTGTCTGGCGAGGTGGTCTCGAAGAAGCTGCAGTGCGGACCACTTTCTGTATCGCTCTGTGGGCTACTTGAGGATCCTGGTCCTGCGGGAGTCTGTTGGACTTCTTTACCCTCATTGTCGACTGTTCAGTGTGATGGAGGAACTGCTCTTCGTGAAGAAAATATAAAGCTGAAGGGGGGAGGATTTTCTTAAAGTGGCGGAGGCGATCCTCAGGAGTGAGATTGTCAGGAGACTTCGACGAGGAGTCGCTGCTTTGAGGAGTATTGATTAACTGTGGGACGGACGTGTCGGAATTCGTGTGGTTTTCACCTCCCCTATAGTCGAAGTGATTCATCTACAAAAAATGAAAAGGGGAGGTGAGTAACCATACAAATTTAAATCAACAGAGCAATGTTTATTTTTTGTACTTAGAAAAAAATTGTGTAAGTAGTAAAATTTGAGCATACATGAGGAAAAAATAATTTGTGTGCCTAAAAGTGCTTAAGGTCCCTAGAATGGGCATGAACGAAAAATTTTAGAGATGGGCAAAAATTTTGGTGCTGTGTGTGCATATGACCGAGCAGATGGCCTAGTGTCCGAGCGGTGCACTTATGGCAAGCCGAAGTTTCCAAGCCGTGCGCGTGTGTCCGACAGCCAGCGCAGTGGCATCCGAGCGAGTGTGTGTGGCATCCGAGTGGAAGCAGCAGGTGCGCATGGAGCATATGGCTGAGTGGCTAGGCAGCATTGCTTCTATGGTGTCCGATCGGGGCAGCTATCGAAAGAGCCCCGTGGGTGTCCGAGGGCCAGCATAGGCATCTGCATCCAAGCGGATAGTTGGTGTCCGAGGAGAAGCAGCTTGGTCCGAGGGACTGCGTGTGGGTCTGAGGAGCAACTTAGTCCGAGCAGATCGCCTGGTCCGAGGGTGCGTGTCCGAGGGGTGCTGAGGAACCCTGGTCCGAGCATGAGATCCTAGTCCGAGCCCAAAGCCAAGCGTCCGATCGGACTAAGGTTTTCAAAAAACAGAAAGAGGGAACAATGGACAATCGGCCATACCCCAAAACACAAACATAAACCCTTGGTCGAAAAACAAAACCCTAAATTCCATCTAGCACAAACACATTCCTCATCTAAAATACCTAACCACAAGATCAAAAAGGGTGAGTTGAAAGGTTTTCAAATGTTCTTGAGATCATATATACAATTCATTACCCATAAACCCATATTCATGATTTAGGATAAAATAATTCATTTTTATTTAATTTTCTATGAAATTGAGTTACCCATAACCTAAACAACATCAAAACAGCCACAAAACACATTGTATTTCAAAGATTCACACATAGTTCAAAGGGAAAAATTTTCAAGAGGGTTTCGGCCAACACATGTATTTTTCATGGAATTTTGAAGAAAAAAAATAACAACACAAGTGAAGATGAAGGAGAGGACTTACCCAATCTTGAAGAACCCTTTGATTTGCTTGAAGAAATGATAGCTTTTCCTTGAGAATCCTTGAACTTTTCGGCCAAGGAGAAGGCTTATGGGGTTTCGGCCAAAGAAGAAAGAAAAAGAATGAGGGAAATTTTTGTTTTTGATCTCTTGTGTGTGTGGAAGTGTGGGAGTATAAGGGTCTATTTAAAGGAAAAAAGTGGGAATTGCCACTTATTTTTGGACCCTTGGAGTTCCTTAGATATTTTTTCTCCCCACGACTATGAGCAGTTAATAGCAGTGATCGTGGTCTGTGGAGTCGTGGTCTGTTGCATGGCGGGAAGATGAACAGTTGATTGTTTTTTTATTGTGCCGTTAGATGTGGAGAAAAAAGTTTATTATGTGAGAGCATCATATAATAAACTTGGGGGGCAAATGTTATCCCCAAAATTTGAAAATGATGACGTGGCAATAGAAATGACAAATGGCAAGGAATGGTTGGGTGATCTGGCTTAGGAGTGACCCGGTAGACCAGTGAAGAATGTTGACTGGCTAGTCAAGTGTCATGACCGACTAGGCATGACCTTGTCCGACCAGTCACATGTTTGTCTGCCCAAGCATGACCTTATCCGACTAGTCACATGTTTGTCTGCCCAGGCATGACCTTGGCCGCCTAGGCATGGCCTTGGCCGACCGGTCATGATCATGTCCGACCAGCCAAGTGTATGTCTGCCAGGCAAGTGCATGTCTGCCCAGCCAAGTGCATGTATACCCAGCCAAGTGCATGTTTGCCCAGTCAAGTGCATGTTTGCCCAGCCAGGTGCATGTCTGCCCAGTGAAGGTTTGGCCGACCAGCCTGAATGTGATATGGATCGACTAGATAGAGCAGGGCTACGTGAAAAATCCCAGAAATGCCTTCAACAAGAATCGGTCTTGGCTTGCGCGGGAATCTCTCAGTTTATCCCATGAATATAGTGTATTGTTATATTTTGAATATTATTGTAAATTAAATATAATGAGAATAACAAAATATCCCGATTATGAGGGACATCATCTGTACGATCCTGAGCCTATAAATACAAGGCTTATGGCATCATAAAGGGGATTTTTGGTTCAAATTCTAATTTTCTAGAGAGAGAGTACTTGTATTTGAGAGAATTCTTGTATTTTTGTAATCTGCACTGATGAAACTCAGTTGACTCAGGTTCATCTGATCTTGAGTGTAGATCTATAATCACAACTGTAAGTGAATTAGGCTATTACCAACACATTGGGGCTGAACCACTATAAAAATCGTCTGTGTCGTTTATTACCAACACGTCGTTGGCCAAAAACGCATTCAACAACTGTTAATTTGGTTGAATGAATGTACTTCTTTACTGAGCTTTCAAGCTCACCCCCTTATTTTTCTTCTAGTTACAAGTATTTTTTGATTACTTATGGAAGTGATGAGCTGAGGCCTATCCAAAGGAAGTGTCTATACTGTGGGGGACATATGAACTAGAAACCGATCAAGGATGCCACCAGTATATTTTATCTTTTAAAGTATTCTTTAAATAATTCTAGTGTCATTTTTTTGGATATTTAAAAGTCATGTTGCACAAAATATTTTTACTTAAATCTGGATCCAGTACTTTCTGCATGTTTTATTATGTTGATGTGGTTTTTCGCTAACAGTGCACTAAGAAGTTTGCAAATGAGAAATTAGGCTTTATCTAAACCACAGGTAAAATCATTTGGAAGTTCACATGGTTCAGTGATTAAAATTCACCTAGTCTATGAGTGTTTATTATTGCCTTATGATATCTGGGAAATTGTTTATGACAATTTTAGCATAAT